>NC_067159.1:49454601-50203080 GCF_903995435.1 Acomys russatus
GGTACTGTAGGGTATCAGGTTTTTGTCCTTGGAATGTCGTGGTTGACTGGAAGCTGGGGCTACCAGCATCTCAGGAGAATATTCAAACCCCCAAAATGATTAACATGAAAACATTGAGATATAACTTCTATTGGATGCATACTAATTGTTGCAAATCAAACCATTAGGAATGAACATCAGTTGCCCTGGGATCAAGGATGTTAACATTTAGCCATGAAAGAACTCAGATTCCTGGCGTGTTTCCTGGAGGATGGACCAGGTCAGTGTCTCTGTGTCCCTCACTAAGCCACTCAGAGTGGGAGGAGTCAGCAACAGAGGCTACTACACTGCAAGGCTCCTTAGCACAGCGTACCCTCTCTAAGGCTCACTGATACAGCAGATATGGCCAGTCCCAGAAAGAGGGGAAAGTCTGTGAAAACTGTGGGTGCTGTCCATCATCACCTGCGTATTATCTATATACATGTGGCCCCTAAGCTAGCCAAAGCTTTAAGTTAAGAGAAAAATGTAAAGTGTAATAAGCCAGTCTCTGAAAGATTAGTGTGTTTTTTTCTCTCACAAGGAAATCTAGGCTCAGACTTATAAATACATACATATGCACACATACACACATGCAAACACATACGTACACATATGTATCATACACATTTTCATACATGCATACATCAGGCATGCATATACACAGCATACATACATAAACACACATGTATATGAATACATACATACATATAACCATATACATACACATACACATATAACCATATGCATATTTACATATATATAAATTTATACATATATACACAAACATATACACACATATACATCCATGCATATACACACTGTGGTAATTTGAATAAGAATGGCCCCCATAGGCTCATAGACTTGAATGCTTGGTCACCAGTGATTGGCACTATTAGGAGATGTGACCCTGTTGGAGTAGGTGTGGCCTTGTTGGAAGAAATGTGTCACTGGGGTTGGGCTTAGAGGTTTCAAATGTTTAAGCCAAACCCAATCTCTGTCTCTCTCTGTCTCTGTCTGTCTCTGTCTCTCTCTGTCTCTGTCTCTGTGTCTCTCTCTCTCTCTCTCTCTCTCTCTATATATATATATATATATACATATATATATATATATATATATATTTCTCTCTGTCTCTCTCTCTCTCTCTGCTACCTGCGAATATAGATGTAGAACTCTCTGCTGCTTCCAGCACCATGTTTGCCTACATGTAGCCATGCTTCCTGCTATGATGATAATAGACCAAACTTCTGAACCTTTAAGCCAGCTCCAAATAAGTGCTTCTTTTATAAATGTTGCCATAGTCGTGGTGTCTCTCCATAGCAATAAAAACCCTAACACACACACACATGCACACGCACATGCACATACATATATATTCAGGACAGTAAAGTAAAAAGGTGACTGTCAGAGGGCAAAGCGGTCTAAAAGGCTAGGTATTGGGGGAACAGGAGAGAGTAGGGGTGTGTGAGATGAGAGGAGAAGGAGAAACTATTTCGAGTGAAGAAGGGTGGCAACAGGAACCAGAAAACAAGAAAAGGGGGAGGAGAGATAAATAAATAAGACATAATATAATTATGTGTATGAAAATGTAATAGTGATAGCCATCATTTTGAATACTAACTAGTAATTAGTTTTTCAGGGATTTAGAGAAACTAAACCCTGAAATGATTATCAGAGATCACTGCTGATATTGATAGTAATTTGACCAAGGAGGCAAAATGACTCTATTCTTCAAAGATCTGGATGTCTTTGTGAAACTCATTCCAGTCTGACCAGGCTTGGCTTCCTCATTGGCAGATAAGCCTTTGCTGAGGAAGGCACCATTGCTTCTCCATTTGGAATCTCCACATCCTAACACTCGCCTAAACTCTACCATCAGAAACAGATATCTGAGCTGGGAGTAGTGGTACACAGCCCAATGCAAGCACATGGAGAGACAAGATTAAGAGCATCATGAGTTCAAAATCACCCCTAGCTACACAACAGATTTCAAAGCTAGGATGACCTATAGGAGACATTGTGTACAAACAAATTAATAAACAATGGTGATCCCACTAGAGAAACTGTTTTTGCTTCATCCTCTGCTGCTGTCTTGCAATGAGCGCTGTAGGTCTCAGGGCCCAGCATTTGTGCTGGAGGACACTGATAATTGCTATGTGTGGACTGAGTGTGCTGGGGACGCATCCCCTTGGGTTATGCTCTCTATGCTACAGTAAGTGATAGAATGTCAAGATCTTAGTGCATGACTCTGAACACTGAAAATGGCACACTAAATCTTGCCATTCTTCCCACTGTTTTAATAGCATTACCTGTAGAGAGAAAAGTGATTAAGCGGTGAGAATTATCTTTATGTGCAGAGTTAGAGGAAGCAGTGCATGCTGGTGGAACAGTGCCTGCTCTGTGATTAGAGAATTGACTCAGAAGGGCGAGCATTGGAAAAGGACAGCAGCCTAACACAGGATGAAGGGACACCACCACCTTCCTGATGGAATACGATGGCTACTCTAGCTCCATTCTGTTGCTGTGACAAATACCATGACCAACCACAACTTTGGGGAGGGAAGGGTTTACATGGCTCACACTTCCAGGTCACAGTCCTTCACTGAAGGAAGTCAGGGCAGGAACCTAAGCAGGACCGTGAAGCTGAAGCCAGAGAGGACACTACTTACTGGCTTGCTCACAGGCTCCTACTTATATGTCTTTCTTCTACATCCCAGGACCACCCGCCTTGGGATGGTGCCTCTCGCAGTGGCTGGGGTCTGACTACATCAGTTAACAATCAAGACAACTCCCCACAAACGTGGATGCAGGGCAATCCAATCTGTTAAGCCCTCAGTGGGGGTGCTCCGTTTAGATGACTCTAGGCTGTGTCATCCTGACAATTAAAGCTGACTACAACAGTGGCGCACTTACCACATGGGGTTATGGATACCTGTGACTTGGTTTTTCGCCTTTCTCTTGCCCCAAAGTCTGACTCTGAAAGGTTCCTTTCATGATTCTTGGGGCTCAAACTATACACCATGAAACGCAATTGTATGTGGTCAAAATCTTGCCAATAAGCCTGTCTCGTTCTTTGTACCCATTCTCCAAGCTGCTCCCATCAGAACACTCATCTCATCTTGCATTTAGCACCATTGTGCAGTGCTTCTGCAGACGCCAGGATATTACTAGATCAAATAAAACCATCTAATTTGGGGGAGAATAGAGCAAAACTAAGCCTAGTCTCCACAGGCCTTATGTTGTGTTTTGAATTCAGCATCTGTGGTTTTTGCAGAGTGAACAATAAGCAAGTCAGATTAAAGGAGTCAATATTGCGCAAACCACATTGTGATGGGTTTTGTGGGGGAACAAAAAAAATGAAAGAGATCTTTGATTGCCAGTCAGGGGAAGGTATTTGGCAAACTCGGACAGGGGAAACACGTTACACACAAGGAGAAGATATGAGGGTGGACATTTACAAGAAAATTAAGGTGTCTTTAGAATGAAGGAGAGCAGGAACTGAATGAAGGGCGTAAAATTGAGTGAGATTAGTGAAGGAGCTGAGAGAAGGGGTGTTGAAACCAGGATGCTGAGAATAAATCAAATGGATGGACCAGGGTGTGAGAGACCTTTGTGCTTTGTTCACACTGCCCGTCTGTACAGGCTATTTCCTCTCCTGCTGAGATAAAAGGATTGATACTCAAATTTCTTCTTTTCTTCAACTTCCTTGGAAGTTATGAACCACCAAATTCCTGTGATTAACGTTTTTGTCATTTCGGACTTTTGATTAGACTCAAAACATTGTCTAAAAGTCTTCAACTCAGTCGTAATGGCCTGGGAGGGATGGTTAACTTACCTGCCCGAACTAGACTCTTTGATGAACTGTTCACATTGGTTTGAATGTTTGTCACTTAGCTGCACATTCAACAATGTGCTTCTCGTTGTTTTGTAGGCATTAAATGTTTTTTGGCAGGGTGTCTAAAATCTGAATAAACAAGTTAAACTCTAATGAAGGTTAATAACCAGGACAACAAATGCATTTAAAACATTATGCACAACTCCACGAGGATGCTGTTTATGATGCGCAGTCCCGCATTTTAACTTTGAATGCATTTATTCATCTGAAACAGTGTCTCTTATAGCTAGGCTGGAATAGCATTGAACTCCTGATCCTCTCGCCTCTACCTCACAAAGTGCTGAAAGTACAGGCAAGCACAGCAAACTTGCATCTTTCATAAATGTATGCTATTGTGGGTGAACATGGTGACCTGTGTGCTATGGTGCATGTGTTAAGGTGAAGGAACAACCTTAAGGGTCAATTCTCTCAATCCAAGGTGGGTTCGGAGTATCAAACTCCGGTTTTCCGGCTTGCACGAGAAGCTTCTTTACTCTCTAAGCCATCTTGCTGGCCCCTTAAACCTGGCATTTAAAACTAAATTCATAAGAAAAAAAATATCTTCAATGTCTATTCTCCCTCTTGGACATAAAATTACCAGTTACATCCTGTAATTCCTTTTCCTATCATCTCCCAGGAAAGCCCTTCTCTGCCTTTCGCCGCCACCCCACCCCCACCCCGCCACACACACACACTTTTTGATTATTATCTGAACATTTCAAGGTCTCAGACCTGAGGCTCCTACATCCAGCAACTACTGGACACTAGAGTGAGAAGTGCATAGAGAACCATGATATGCCTGTGCTTTATTGTCCAGCAGAAATTGCACTGCACCACTTGCAGCGTTGTGTCTTAATGCTTCCTAAGCTGTGAGGTTCCTTGATGGCACTTTAGCTCCTCCTTATCTCCTCACTTCTCTTAGCCACTCTGTGCCCATAGTGAAGGTTCTTAGAGATAGTGATAGTGCCCTTTTCAAAACACTGTGATTTCGTGTGTGTGTGTGGTCCATGTTTGTGTGGGTATTTGCATGTGGGTACATATGCTCACATACACCTGGGGATGTCCACGTGGAGGTGAGAGATCAAGTCAAGCATTTTCATTGTAATTTTTGAGCCAGTGTCCCTCACTGGATCCAAAGCTCCTGAGATCTGACAGTCTCCCTCCTCTGGTGATGCACTTACATAGGGATGCTGCCCTGCTCCCCACAAAAGGTTCCTGGCAGTCTGAACTCATATCCTCACACTCCTGTGGCAGGCACCGTGCTGACTGAACAATTGCCTCTGCCTGCAAATATCACTGACAGTTTAGCTGTCTAGCAAACAGTCAGACTTAATCTCTATGAGTACTGCTGCTATTTTTATTATCTGTATCACTAAATAAGGGCATCTTTAATTTTTGAACATCTATATACATAATATATGCACATGTATGTGTGCATGTGTATGTGTAATATTTATTCATTTCCTGAATTCTCAACTTGCCCTTTTCTTGCTGTGTGAAGCTCTGTTTGCTGTGCTGTCTCCTCCGGCCTGTTCTGTGTCATGCACTCCACATGCTACGTCGTTTCCTTTGTTCCACACAAACCCTAGGCGATACCTGCCCGTCACACACCCCAAAGAACGTTCTTGTTGAGAAGCAAATCACTTGCCCCATTTACTGATCTCCTAACGAACCAAGTGCTGTGTATAAATGGACTCCAAGAACATTAAAAGAATATGTCAGCTGAGCACATGAAAGCCAGTTTTATCAAAAAGCCCAATCTATTTAAAACATGCATTGGTAAAGCTAGCTTGTATAAAGTCTGAGCTTGGAACCTCGGCTCTGAAGGGGTCCTTGAGGAGGGTTTGGAGCTGATCTTCTACCCTAAAACAGAACCACCTAAGACAGAAGAAAATCTCTTCTGTTTTAAATAGAACACAAGAGATTTTCAAATCACCTTTCATAACCCACTGCAAAATTGATGTCTTACCAAAACACCTCCAGTGTAATGTAAATCATCCTGTAATGTCCACTTCCTGTTATCTTTCTTCAACAAAATTGAAACCAGTTAGTTCCCTTTGATACCATAATAATCCTATGTTCACAGTCTTCAGCATATTTTTGCCTTGGATTATAGAATCTCCAACCTTTTGGGGGTTCCTATGTAGTCTTGGCAATCTAATTCTCTCTGTGTTTGCACAGAACTTGCTTATAAGTTTCTCACATAACTTCATGAAGGTTAAAAGAAAGCAAAGTAGGCTTGCTATTGATGATCTTAGTAAAAGCAATAACTCAGAAATGTTAGCCACTTTGTTATGATGCTGAAGTTACTATTTCATTAAATAACCAGATTTTCATGGTCATGCTTATGTAAGCATAGTAATGGTAACTGTATTTTAACATTTTTATTATAAATTCTTCTTTCATGGTTTTCATCATTTCTATGTATAGTTTTCTATTCTTTGTAATCTAATTATGTTTGCACAAAGACTTATTTATTTGTAAATGGCATTTCTATACCTAGACCTCTTTATCTACACTTTTAACTTAAGGGAAAAATATTAATTTTCATATTTAGGTTTTGAATGCTCATGATTTTCATTTTTGGTTTTATTCTTACTTCTCGTATGACATTCTTCCCCCTCCACAGAAAGATGAAAGGTTTTACAATGTTATGGTATTTTCTTCGATGTTAATCACTTCTCATAGAAACCAACTGCATACTTTATAAACAAAACAATTTGTATATTACATTATTTATGAATGGGTTAAAATTCATTTTAATTAAATAATAGATATTTTATGCTAAACTACTAAACTACCCAGACTACTTTTTAAAAAAATTGTGAGTAAATAAACATGAGCCAAAATTTTGGATTTAATTACATTTATCATGAAGTTCAACGGCTTTAAGCAAGTTCATATTATTGTCAAAACCTTTGACATCATTGATCCCTAGAAGTTTACTCATCTTCTCAAAATGAAGCCACGACGTGTGATAGGAAGGAATGCTGAGGATTCTCTTTCTCTTGTTCTATAACGCTTATCATGCGCTGTGGTTCTTCCCATGTACTCGGTAGGGTAAATGTGAGTGGTTGTCATTCCCTGCGCTTCCTAGATGTAAGCCTCTTGAGCTTGCTGGAAAGTTACTATAAACAATGACTAACACATAGTCACTGGAGAAGGCTCTCCTGTCCTGAGGCAACAACAGGCAATTCTAGGACCTTTGTTTCTGGTCAAAGAGACATATGAAGAGGAAGTGGCCGGGACTGACCAACGCCTGCACTTTCCCTACCTTGTGTCCAGCAACCGTGTGGAACCTATGACGTGCATCATCTTGAATGCAGGATGGTTACACTGCTATTTTCTCCAGATGGAAATGTCTGCTCCATGGAGGAAATGGAAGGCTCCTATTACTATGGAATCTCAGGAAACTCATCAGCAGGCCTCTCTGGAGAAGTCTGCAGGGAGTAAATAATTGTGGGGTGGGGGCGGAACAGCTGCCAGGAGTCCTGACCCATACTTTTCAGTGATGCAGCTGTCTTTCAGTCACCAAGCTCCTGTAAGTAGCCCATCGTACGTGCTCTTTCACACAACCCGAGAAGACCCATTGGTTCACCAAGGTAGATATGGATACAGACATCTCTGTTATGGGTCTCCTAACTATGGGTGAATAGCCTTTGGTTCACATCTTCCCAGGAAAAGTCATACAACCTATTTGTGCGCTCTCTCTCTCTCTCCCTCTCTCTCTCTCTCTCCCCCTCCCTCCCTTCCTCTTATTTATTTATTAATTTTTCTAAATGGATTTAGAAAAAGGAATAACAACGAGTGTACATTTAGTGTTCAGAAGTACATTAAGCACAAGGTAGATATAGGAAGCTGGCCATCTGGGTGATGTGGCTGGTTTCAAACACATACTTGGGGCATAGAAACTTTCACATTTTTCATGCAAGCATTTGTTGTTACTGTCGTTCATCCTGTGCTGCTGGGAATGGGAGGCAAGACCTTCGCATTCTAAGCAAGCTTTCTACCACTCGACTCCACTCCAATTCCAGCAGGCCAGCCCTCTTTAAAACACTACCAGACTAGCACGTGTTTCAAGTAAAAATTGTATGAGATCCCCCTTTGAGATCACATTCCAGAAGAGGTCCCAGAGATTGTCTTCTGATCCTTGTACCACAATACTCAAAAATAAACAAACCAGGTGAAAGATCAAGTCTGGGGGTGTAGCTCAGTGGTAGAATACGTGCCTAGCATCCGTAAAAGCATGAGCTGGATCTTTTGCACCACGAAAGAAGGTGAGATAGGAAGAAAAGGAGGAGGAGCAGGAAGGTGACAACTCTGATGATAGAAGATCAGTTTTTCTGGGGTCTGAACGAGGGGTGGAAACACGAACCTGTAACCTGAGTGCTGTGGCAGAAGACTGCTGCAAGTGGGAGACCGTCTTGCATTACATAATGAGTTATAAGACAACCTCAGCTACAAAGCAAAGTCCTGGGAAATCACTCACACACACACACACACACACACACACACACACACACACACACACACACGCACACACACATGCACGTGTTCACACATGTATGCATACACATGCACACAAATGCTTAAATTACTCTGTCTCTGGAGACTATATTTTTCTCTATGTTCTGACTTACTTTATTGCCATGACAGTTTATTAATACATTCTAAAAGACACACACACAAACACACACTCATATACATATATGTGTGTGTGTTTACGTATAAGTATGTGTGTATACATGTGTGTTGGGGGGCAATATATAATATTAATATATATTAAATATATTAACATTTTAATTGTACTTGAGATAGTTTAAGTTAGGACAGCTAGTTTTTACCTGCCAGAAGAGAATTTTGTTCATAGTACATACAGATATTAATGTATCCATAGCACATGTCAAGAACTCATACAAGGAACTGGGGCTGCGGCACAGAAAAACGTAAGGAACTACCCAAGTTGGGAGTTATATTCAATGGAATTTAAAACCCATAAGTCAGAAATGTATACTTACATTGGGGCAAAATCCTCAAACCTGCCAATTGCTGCTGTGATCTTGGTGCACAGAAATCAGAGAACCCCTGGAGGAAGCAGGCAGCTTAAACGAACAAGGACAGGAGAGGCCAGCCTGGGGTAAGATACCCAGCCCATCATCTGGACTAGGGGTAGGGACAAGAGTAACGGGCAGGTGATAATGTCTGGTGTAGGTGGTATTGGTGGTCCAGGGTCAGATTACAGAGAGCTCTGCAGGTCAGGACTGCAGATGTGACATTGCTGTTCATAAGCAGGGTTGCAAAGGTAAGACGGGAACAGAGCCCTGAGAAAGACTTACCTGTCTCTCCTTTAAGAGACTGTGTTGGGGTGGAGAGTGGAGGGGATTTCTGCAGCAAGGTTGGATATGATGCAGCACGTGCCCAAAGTAGCTTAATGGGAATGGAGATGAGGAGGATTACGATGGGTGAGTTGAAATAACCTGTTCACAGAGTGTCTTTCAAATAACGGCTGCTTAATAGGCTCAGTGTTTTTTACTCTCTTCCATGAAAAGGGAGTCAAATTGAATTGGTGAATTGTTCCATGCAAGCAACAAGGGGCAGAAAGAATGGGGGAACACAGTCTCACCTAAGGTCTTCTTTCCGTGCACCTCGATCTCTGAACATCACCCCCACCTTCACCCCGTGTTCCTGCTCTACCCTCCCATTCTACTCCACCATGGTCATTACTGATTCCGGTGTGAAAAATCCAAATATTTGAATATTTTAAAGGTAAAGCCAAATGAAAGAGGCCAGTGCGCTATTCTTTGCACATTCAGAAAAGGAAGCTCCAAGACTTGCTCGTGTTGACTTGAATGCACCAATGATGGTTATCTCTGTGAGGATGCCTTTGGAACACACTTACATTTTTGTGAACCCAAAAACAGAGATGATTGTCACACATAGCTTGGCAGCTCTTATCCAGGCACTTGAAGGTCCGAGTGGAACACACTTGTATCTGCTCAGCCTTGCAGCTTGTGGACATAGAGGGGAACACTGGCTGTTCCTGAGTCCACAGAGACTTAAAACCTACCATCTTCTCTAACCTAATGAAGAGCACTTCCAACACACACACGCACACACACACACACACACACACAACCAGACATATATACACATAGCCACACACAAATACACACACATACATACACACACTCACACACACAGACACATAAACATACATACACATATATTCACACACCCACACACACATATACACATACACATAAACATACATACACTTATATTCACACACATGTGTACACACATACATACACAAATAGTCACACACACACACACACACACACACACACACACACACACACACACACATATCCCCAGTGGTTCCGCTTCTCTGGAGGCTTCTGACTAACATAGAAAATATGAAGTATTACTTTTACTAAGAAAATCCTTTCCTTATGTGCACTGTTCATTTAGGGCAAAGCTTATACTGCGTCTCTGATGATCAAACTAGAGTCTAGAATAAAAAGGCCTCTAAGCGTTAGTGGGTTATAAAAAGCCTCAGGGATACTGTAGTTCATTTCAAACACTTTCACTTCATGAAAGTGAATCTTTCTTACAATATGCTGTTAAACACAGGCCCAGGAACATTGAAACTGCACTAACTTGCTACTGAAAAACATTAATATTTACAACGAACCAAGATTACTTAGTACTAGTTGCATATTTTTAGGAATAAAGGTACTTTAACTTGCTGTACAAGTGACATTCTGAAATCTTGCAAACTTTGTCTCTGCTCTTCGTTCTCTTCAGCAATGCTCTTTTGTATCTACTTTTGCTTGCACTGTTTGTGTGTTAGACAGTGTTAAGTCAAGATCAGGATAATTAAATTTCACTTGAAGTTCAGAGACAAAGTGATTAAATTTGAACTTAAATCTTTCTGAAATCGGCACCTTTCTTGTTTTTCAGAGAGGAGAAATTAGACTTGCATTTTAGTAGAAATATAATTATCTTGTTCAAGATACTAGATCTTTTGAGAAACAATACAATATTATCTTGGGGAAATAGAGGGTAATCAGAAATTCAAAGCAGGTTTTTCTTACAATTATTTTACATATGCAGGAAGTAATTGAACTTTCCTCCTGTGCAGACGTTTGCCACAAACAAATGATGGGCCTCTCTTTACCTCCCTCAGCATAAAAGCAAACTGGAAGAAAAAGCTGATTGCTCTATGAAGCAAGATGGGAGATAGCAAAGCAGCTCAGGTGGCAGACGCTGCTACCATCGGGTCTAGAGCTGGGTGTTGACAGAGTGCTTGTGTAGCATGCACAAAGCCCTAGATCCCATTCCATCACATAACTGGGCATGGAGGTGCCTCCCTATAATTCCAGCACTGGGAAGTTTCAGGCAGAAGCCCCAGAGGCTACCCATCATCCTCTGCTAACTGAGGCCCTGTAGTCTAAAGGAACAAACAGTGCTACAGTCACTAAGTAATGGCAACTGTGAGTCATTTCTTCCAGAAGTGACAGAGGTGACCCGAGGACCCTGTAGGATCACCTTTCCATTGGTTCATAGCACTTGAGAAGGGTGATCTCTAGGTAGAACCTAGCATTGTGGATATATGTACCTGGGCTCTCAATTCCACTTTTTCCAAAAGTAATTCAATTCCTCCTAGACTGAAAACCCATTCTATTTCCTACACGTTTCAACCTTAATTTGACTTCTCCCCTCATCCTCCACCCAGGTTGATTAGGGAATCTGAACACAGAAGTCAGGGTAGCATTCCCGCAGCAGCTGAGACTCGGTGCCAGAGCGACAGCTATCCTCCTTCTCGGGGGGGAGCAGGGAGCAAGTGCTAATTAAAATGACAAGCTAGAGAGAGCAGGCATTGAGAAGAAGAAGCCGGCCCTATCCAATAATTCCCGAGATAAATCATACTTGATTTGCTAACATATAGATGTGTCCAGGAACTATGATGTACAAATGTCTTGAATACAGTTCCAATCAACCTGCAGAACAGCAATCAGGGAGGCATATAATGAGGACAGGCTCGTGATGATGAACAACAGGCAACACTGGGTCACCTTGAAACACAGCAGGACACAGAAGCTTGAACCAGAACTGAGCTCAACAAGCAAGCTTCTTCACTTAAAACGTGCTTTGCCAGATTTCAAACTTTCCAGGAAAAAAACAAAAAACAAAAAACAAAGCAAAATAACAACAACCAGCCAGTGACTTCTAGAATGTTCTAGTTAGTTGAACCGCCAGCTTGACACAGTCCATAATTACCTGAAATGGGAGACTCAGTTAACGACTGCCCGGGTCAGATTGGCCTGGCCATGTCTTTGAGGGGAGGGGATTGTCTTGATTGCTAAGTGATGCAGGAGCTCACTGTGGGTGGCACTATTCCCTAGTCGTGAGGCCAATGTCTGTACACAAAGACACTTAGCCTGAGCCCGCAAGCAAGCCAGCAAACAGTGCTCCTCCATGGTTTCTGGTGCTTCGATTTCTGGCTCGAGTATGCCAAGTAAGCCCTCCCCTCCGCTAAACTGTTTGTAATCCGGGTGCATTGTCATAGTAACTGGATGAAGCACAGAATATCTTGGTCAAGTTTCACAGAACCTCCTACTTATTCTATCCTCTGCACCCTTTAACCTCTTGAAGGGGTTCTGACCCCTCGTCCCTATTCAAACAGCTTAGTTCTAAACTGCAGTTTGCAACTAGCAGTCAGTAATGGAAAAGTGCAGGCATGGGACTGCAAGAGTCTGAGCCAGTCACATTCTCTCACTGCCTTCAGCAGTTCATGGGGGTCAACAACAGCAGCAGCAAGCAGCAAGATGGAGTGCCACTGGAGAAAAACAGGAGTAGGATAAAGCCAAGTTTTGAACATGAGCATCTTGTCACTGCATTAGTGTGCTACTTTTCATGCAGATGACATATTTGTTATGCTCATGAGACCAAGGGCTCAATAGGGAGGCATGAACACAGGAAGCCAGCTACATTTAGTTCAGACTGCCCCATCCATGTCTTTAGGATCCCACCTGTACCTGACTGAGCCCTTACTCCTCTCCATCTTTGCTTTATTCTGACCCTTCGGCGTGCCATTAGCATTCCTGACGCAGGCTCTTTTTGTTAGCTGTCTCCTTCGTTTGCAATGATGTCTCTCCAGAGTCTTAGAACAATACCTCTTCTTGACCACCATTTGCCTCTTTATTGTATACGTCAGTCCCTCATAGCACCCTAGCTAGGTCAGAATTCTCACTACAGCATTGGTTATAATTTTCCATTTCACAAAGGTGTGGTCGATACACCGGTTCTGAAGCTCAGTAGCTTGGACTTAAAAGTGGTTTCTCTGTGTGCTAACGAAGGGGTAGGATGAAAATGCTATGGCACCATGGCAGAGCGTCTTCATCTGTCAGATAAGGACAACAAGGACAGCTGCCTCCTTCATGGTTTTGTTTTGTTTTGTTTTTTGGTGGGGGCAAAAATCACAGAAAGAAATACAAGTGAAATTCTTAGAGTAGTGGGCCTGCTGTCAAGGGTAATCTACACATGGGTACCAGTTAACTTCTATAAGCCTGACATGTTTGTTAGCACATCAAAGAATGTTCTTGGTCCTTATAGTGTTCTTCGAAGCTAGAGATCTTCCATAAACCTGACAAATCTTCTATTAATTCATTAAGTGTTACAGTGGTTGTCGAGACACCAACTAAAGCTCATCTGACACTGCCCTTTCGGCTTTCAACTAAGATGGCCCTTGATGAGACTCCGCACACGCACTCTCCAGCTCTACGGCTGAAAACTGAGTCCCCCAACATGCTGAAGTTTTGGGCCGACCACTTTAAAAAACCGTCAGAAAGAAAGGAACCCAAAGTTTAGATAAGTAATATACAGTAACATCATCAGTGGAGCTTTATACAGCAAAGAAAAGGCAGGAGTCACAGTTGCACACTCCAGCATGAGTGAGTTTAATGAACACAATGTTGATATAATCACATTAAGGTACTATATTACAATATCCATGCTTATTTGGTTAAAATGGAGGCAGGAGTGAATAACAGAGCTGGAAGTCAGCAACTTCTGTATTTAGGGTTGTACTGTACAGAGCAGAGGACAGAGTTGTACGGGTTTGGGTTTCTGTATTTGTTTCTACACATAGGACCTATATACAGTATGTTCATGTTGAGAAAACTCCTGAAGTATTAACGGTGATGCTTTATTTCATCAGGTTGATTGAACTTAGGAAACAGCCCTGGGTGTGTCTGGCAGCGGGGGGGGGGGGGGGGTGGGGGGGGCGGCTACCAGAGAGGACTGCTGATGTGGGCAGCTCTGTCACACAGGCTGAGGGTCCTTGATAGAGGGAAGGTAGACAGAGGTGACCAGTTTGTGCAGACATCCACTGTGTCTTCCTGTCAGTTGACATGATGGGAGCTCGTGTGGCCTGTCACACTTCCTGCCAGGAGGTTCTGAAACCCTCCTGGACCAAGGGCTCAAACAAAACTCTCCTCCCCAAAAATTTTTCTCAGGAATTCCACCACTGTGCCGGGGAAGTAATTTGCTCACTGCCCTGCTAATTGGAATCTCTCATCAGTGATAAACAATGAAGGGCATTTCTTCAAATAAGTCAATGACTAAATAATGTTGATAATGCAAAGAGCTCCCCTCAATCTTCCTCCCGTTTCTGATGCTTCTGTGCCACTCTCACTCCCGTAGCAGGTTCTCTTCACAAGCTGTATCCTTCGCAATGTTGTCTCGCCACAGTCTTGGGAGCCGATGTGGGAGAACTACCGCTCAGCACTAATATTACTTCTTTGCTGTAACCTGAGCACGGTGCAGCTGCTTCTGGTCTAGAAGTTGAGGTCACCAGAGCACTCTATCAGGCTGTCCCAAGCCATCTCCCCGACTTTGGGTCTACCGTGCCTTGCCCCCGTGAGGATCACCAGTACCTTAGCCTATCTGTCTGCTTCTCGTGTTCTTTTCCATCTTTCTAGAACATTCCTCTGCACTTAGTATGAGCAAACGCCTACATATCTTCCAAAACCAGATCCACACTGTGTCCTCAATAAGCTTATCTGGGACTCCCTCAGTCAACCTCTCTACTTTATGTTCTCATAGGAGGGTAAGCCTTTGTGTTATTGGGTTGTAAATATCCGTTTAAAACAGGTGGTTTTCCTTAACACCAGAGACAGAGGTAAGACGATCAGGAGGTTGAGCTTAGTCTGGGCTATATAGGGAGACCTTGTCTAAATAACCAACCAACCAACCAACCAACCAACCAACAAACAAAGAATACCTGTCTGGGCATGCCAATTGCCTAGTAATAAAATTCTGAGACTTTCTGGTTCCTTCTTTGGCAAGTTATTCCATCTTGTTAAGCCTATTTTTCACTTAGAAAATAGAAATAGTATTTGTTACAGACTTGGCACAGAATTAGGATTTTAAAGAGTTTAGTCAAAAATAGGTGATCTCTAAACATTTATTACCATAACTAGGGCAGGGCGAGCCATCTTATATTTTGTACTAGAGCCCTCACAGTACCCACTTAACTAATGCTAACCACTGAGAGAAAGAAAGAAAAAACTACATCCAGGGGTCCCTGTCTACTGTTTTGTAGGAAATAAGAGGAGGTGAAAACCAAAGAGTAGATATAAATGGAGGAAAAAAAGGTGAGCATTTATGTATTTTGTAAATTAAAATCGGGGGTGGGGCTTGCTGCCTTTTTTCTTTCCATAACATGGTTTGTTGCACAGAGCTGAGGACCACATTGGACCACAGGAGGAAAGGCATTCCTCACAGATAGGTGGCTTCAGGGCCACTGCTCCTAGGATGAGCCTGAAAATATTTCCTGGTCACGTGGCTGGAGGAATATAATGGAAACCAAAAGTCTCGATGGCTGATTATTTTTCTCAAACTTAAAGTCATGAGGTATTCGTGCTGCTTACAATATCTCCCTAATGAAAAAGTCTGCTGCCGATTGACTGCCTATCTGGTGGCGGATGGCGAGGATGCTCTTTACATATATTACCGCTAATCCTCGGGCCAACCCTGGGCAAGCTAGGCTGATTCCAATTTTCCGGAGGAGGAAACAATTTAGGAGAGGTTAAGTAAGAGGGAAGAGGCTTAAGTCCATGTCTGTGAGAATCCGAAGCTGCCCAGATCCTAATACCTCCGCTTCATTAAATGATTGACATGAATTTCTTAACATATAAATGAATGCTAAAATCGAGTAAATATGTAAGAAATGGATAAATATTCAAAGATTTGCTGTTTTGTCTTCATGTACGTTAGTTAAAACATGACAAATGTTAGATGCTGTAATTATTGTATTAGACAGTCAACTCTGAGTTTATGTTGACATGATTAAACCAACCCCTTCAGCAAAAGCCCTGGCGTTGGGTAGGTCATCAAAACGTCCATTTCTTCAGTGTAGGTTTGTTGTTTTAGAGCCTTAAACTGGTGTCAAATGCCCCAAGGAAAGCAACACCTAGCATATGCATTTTCTCTTTTGAGTGAGTCAGAATCATGCAGGGGCCATTTGAGTGGTCCCATAACAATGCACAGGAAAGGACCAATGTGGCCACTCAGTTGTGTTTGTTGCTGCAATTTCAAAGTTTTGCTACATTTTACATGAGCTGATTAAAGTGGTTTAAAAAAATGTTCCATGAACTGTAGTGAAATAAGTAGGTACAAGATGGTAACTTTCAAAAATTGTATCAGATATGGGGAAGACAGCTGAAGGTATAAGACTGACAGACATGTCACTGCACATGGGAAAGCCACCCAGCTGAGGCAAGTTACTTCCCATCTCTCTTTGACTCTGGACTTTTCCCCATAGTCCATATAGCTTCTAAAATTTAAGGTGCCATCTCCTGACATGGCACCTTACCTGCTGCAGGGTAAAATGGCAACTGCAATAAAAGGTAAGAGACAAGGTGTGTGAGTCAGTGTATATGTCTGTGTGTGTGTGAATCCATATGCATGTGTGTGCATGTGTGTGTGTATGTGTGTCTTTTTCAAGTAGTAGGAGAAATTTAAATATAAGCCATTTTATAGTTCAATACATTTAAAATAACAAAAATATGAGGCATTTTTTATGACAAGTGTCTAATACATTAATACAGTCCAGACTGGCCTTGAATCCCATTTCCTTGTCTCGGTCTCCTGAGTACTGAGATTACAGGTATGAGCTACCATGCCTGGCTAATGTATATGACTTTTAGGGGAGGGGGGAAGGTTATGAAGTTAGAAGAACACAGAGGCAGAAAAGAATAGATACAGGGAAAATACATATACACGAATAAGAAAGGCTAAATCACAATATGAAAAAGGCGATATATAAAATGTATGATCATAAAAGTAAAGTAATAAAAAACAAGAGAAAAAACAAAAATTAGGAAAGGGCTGGATGGGGAGAAGCGGTAGCAGGAGCAGGGACAGAGGTTAATGGCATCTATGGTTCATCTGGCAGCCAGGATAGCTGGCCAGGAGCTACTGCCTGTCTTGGGCCGAAGCCCAGGGAGCAAATCCCCAGCTCCCAATGAAGCCAAGATCAAGTATAAAATGTGCATGAGGCTTAGCTGCAGACTGGCTCCTGGGGAGGCCCTGGGGTGGGCATTTAGTCAGGTCAGCCAGTCGCCAAAGAGAAAGCAAGCAGAGCTTCCGTAAGCACAATCTGAGTTCTAATTCCTACCCACCAGGGCACATGGCCTCAGGACCTGAAAGCAACTGTGGGGATTACTGCAAGGATCAGAAAGAACAAGGGGCTAGAGTGTAACCCTGTGACAAGCACTTGCCTATTGCTCAGAATGGGGGAGGGCCTGGTTGTCAGGGGACATAGGAAGTGTCAGAAAGGGCCACAGGCCCTGAAAAAACATCTTATTTTAGTTAAAATTTATTTTCTCTACAGCAAAATATTTTTGCTTCTGTTCAGATAGTGAAAAGACAGAGATGACACTATCTGAACACCCTGAACACTGAACAGACTTTAAAAATGTAAATAACACATTAAGAGAGTATAAGGAACCAGAGGTACTGTAGCCTTTTTCACATGGGTTTTGCTATCTGTAATGCATAGTTGTACAGGGAAATAAAAACAAAATCTTAAATGTTATAGGTGTGTGTGTGTAGGTGTGTGTGTGTGTGTGTAGGTGTGTGTGTGTGTGTGTAGGTGTGTGTGTGTGTGTGTGTGTGTGTGTGTGTGTGTGTGAGAGAGAGAGAGAGAGAGAGAGAGAGAGAGAGAGAGAGAGAGAGAGAGAGAGAGAGAGAGAGAGAGAGAGATTTGTCTCCACTGCAAACTGGTTAAGCAGTGTTTTTTGTTTGTTTGTTTGCTTTTGTTTTTGTTTGTTATATTGAGGACCAAAAATTGGATGCTGTGAACCCAATCTTAATATGTTTCTTTCATTACAACTACTAGTTGGAGAGTATTTGGTTAAGTTATATCCAAAGCAATGACCAGGATGGTCAGCGACACCTTGGACTTCCACTGGGCAGTGCATCTGCCTCAAGGAAGAGTTGCTGTGGTTTTGGTTTGTTGTTGTTCTTGCTTTTTAGCTGAGCAGATTATCTTTAGCATGAACCTGTGCCTCAGAAACTGTCTTCACCTCATCTTCTTTCTCAGCTCTATGAATTCAAAAGCAACCCCTCTGACTGAAAGCTGAGACCAAGTCTATGAAACATCAGTGGGAGACGGGGATCTTCTCTGAACTCCATGAAGCTCAAGTTGGTCAAATGCTCAAACTCAATCAAAGAGGACATCTGAAGTGGGCGCCATCACTCGCCAGCCAGGAGGCCTTGTGGAAATTAATTTTCTTTTTTGTAAAAGTAGGAAATGAAAATTCTTTTCGGAGGACAGGATTAAGTGAACTAAGTGCACAGCATTTGGGACGCAGCCTGCCCACTTCCTCAGTGACTATTGAAAGGTAGATAGTGGTAAATATATTCCCGTTCCCAAATGCAAATAGTAAATGGGATAAAACAGTTTAGTCTATCTCTTACAAACTACACAGCCTTTGATGAGTATGAAGTGTCCTTTCTCTTCCCTTTTGATTAATTTTGGCTGGAAGTCTATATTATTAGTTATTAAAATGGCTACACCAGCTTGCTTCTTGTGACCATTTGCTTGGTATATTTTTTTCCAGCCTTTTACTTTGAGATAATGTCTGTCCTTGTGGGTGAGGTATGTTTCTTGGATGCAAAAGAATGACGGATCTTGTTTATGTGTCCATTCAGTCAGACTGTGTCTTTTTATTGGAGAGTTGAGACCATTGATGCTGAGAGATATTAATGACAAGTGACTGTTAAGTCTCTTAATTTTTGATGTTGGTTACAGTAGAAAGTTTGTTGTTTGTGTTTTTATGATGTTGTAGTTATCTATTTCCTGTGTAGTTTTGGTTGTGGCTTGTCCCTTTGGGGTGGAGTTTTCCTTCTAGCACCTTCTGTAAAGCTGGATTTGTGGATAGGTACTGTTTGAATTTGTTTTTGTCATGGAATATTTTGTTTTCTCCGTCAATGGTTATTGATAGTTTCGCTGGGTATAGTAGTCTGGCCTGGCATCTGTGGTCTCTTAGGGTTTGCAGGACCTCTGTCCAGGCCCTTCTGGCTTTTATGGTCTCTGCTGAGAAGTCGGGTGTAATTCTGATAGGTTTGCCATTGTATGTTACTTTGCCTTTGAGATTCCATCTTATACCCATTAGAATAGCTAAGACCAAAAACTCAAGTGACACCACATGCTGGCGAGGATGTGAACAAAGAGGAACACTCCTTCATTGCTTGTGGGAATGCAAACTTGTACAACCACTTTAGAAATCTATCTGGTGCTTTCTCAGAAAAATAGGAATAGGGCTTCCTCAAGACCCAGCTACTCCACTCCTTGGAATATACCCAGAAAATGTTCCACCACACAACAAGGACATATGCTCAACCATGTTCATAGCAGCCTTATTCATAATAGCCAGAACCTGGAAACAGCCTAAATGCCCCTCAGTTGAAGAATGGATAAAGAAACTGTGGTACATTTACACTATAGAATACTACTCAGCTATTAAAAACAAGGAAATCCCAAAATTTGTGGACAAATGGATGGGACTAGAGATAATGATAATGAGTGAGTTAACGCAGAAGCAGAAAGACTCACATGGTATATACTCACTTATAATTGGCCACTAGCTCAAAAGGCATGTCTCACGAAAGTCTTCACTTACCAGGAGATTGGGATAGATGTGAAGACATCCTACTGAGACTCTAGGTAAGAGAAATATAGGAGATGGGGAAATAGAAGGACACAGAGGGTCCTAGAAACCTACAAGAAAAACATCATGATGGGTGGATCAGGGCCCAGGGGCGTCTGCTCAAACTATTGCACTAACCAAGGACAATACAAGTAATAAACATCGAACCCCTACTCTGATCTACCCAATGGACAGGACATTCTCCACAGTTATGTCGAGAGTGGGGACTGACTCTGACATGAACTCTGGTGCTCCATATTTGACCACCTCCCCTTTGTGGAGAGGCCTGATGGCACTCATAGAAAAAATAAGCAGGCTACCAAGATGAGACTTGATAGCCTATGACCATATAGTGGGGGAAGAGGTCTCCCTGGGTCATAGACCTAGGGGAGGGGAATAGGGTGAAAGCAGGAGGGAAGGAGGGAGGAATAGGAGGATACAAGTGATGGGATAACAATTGAGTTGTAATCTGAATAAATTAATAAAAATTTTAAAAAATCCATTCTTATGTTGAGGGACATATAAAAAAAAATTACACAGCCATCTCCGCCCCCTCTCCAGGTTAAAACGACTTAGTGCAGCCTAGCCCTATTTATTATGATTGATATTTCATTAGAAAACCACCAATGACTCTTTATTCTGATGAATACCCCCTAACACCAATCATTATCACTCCTGTTAGTTCTCCATTGTCTCTGTCAGTCCTTTTAAGAGTGCAGCAAGCGATCAGTCTTTTTTTTTTTTTTTTTTTTTTTTTTTTTTTTTTTACCTAATAAAGCCATGTGGCTGGGAATGCTAAAATGCCTTCTCAAAAGCTGAATTCTGACTCATGATTTAAAAATGCTCATAAAAAACTATGCACAGATTGATCATTCATCATTCCCTCTCTGAGGCTCTGAGCACTGGCTCGCTTAAGGATAAGTATGCCTTTTAAATAGTTACACAAGATTTTTGTCTTTCAACTTCAATAAACACAAAACAGAAGTGTGTGTGTGTGTGTGTGTGTGTGTGTGTGTGTGTGTGTGTGTGTATTTCCTACAGCAGGTAAAGATTATGGTAAGCTCATTGGGTTTAGTAGTTCTGACTTCACTCACCTGTAACACTCAGGCTGGTACACATAATGGCATTTCACAACCTAGTCAGAAAAACCTTACCTAGAAAACAGCAGGCCTTTAAAATGGAGCCTGCCTGTCAAGACTTCTGAGAAACAGCATGAGTGCCATCAGGAGAGGGAGGAGGAGGTCTATTGAAAAACACATCGTATGTAACTGGCCTTGTTTAGCGACCTGCGAATGTCCAAGTTATTGTTAGTGATTTTTAAAACTTTTATTATAATTTATTCAGATTACATCCTGATTGTTATCCCTTCACTTGTATCTTCCCCGTTCCCACCCTCCCTCCCTCTTCTGCCCTATTCCCTTCCCCTAGACCTCTGACAGAAGGGGTGTTAATGTTTTTGTTTGTTTGTTTTTGACAAGAAGATGCATCTCTGGACTTGCAAGTTCAGCTCAGTGGCTATTGAGATGAACTTTGAGTGACTGCCAGCTCCCACTAGAGCTCAGCGCTTCACAACGAGGCACAAGTGTGAAAAGCACTTGCTGCCTGAAGGTGCTCTAGCCTCTGGGCACTCAGTTTCCGGCTCAGGGGTGGTCGTAGCCAGCCTTGTCTATGGTCCATTGGAGACTCAATCTGACCCAACAGAAAATTCCCATTCCAAACGACAGTGGACACTGTCCTGATTTATATCAGACCCACTCCGTCGCACAAGCTTCAGTGTGCCTGCTCCCTGGGGTCTCAAACCAAGGAGCAGGAAACACCTTGTCAAAAGTCTCACCAGAACCGTCTTAACGTCATTACACTGGAAGCGATCACATTCATTTTCCATTTGCCAGTAACTTTTCCTACTGAAGTTTGAGATTTAATGCAGTCATATGATGGAAAGGAGGAGATGGAAAGGAGGTGATCTGGAATGATTTCCTTTGTGAATTTCTATGGGGATGGCTATCCAGAGAGAAAACTTCAGGGTCAAGAAATAAGAAAAGCTGGCTTCTTTCCAGAAATCCTGCTAGGAGACACATCCTTTCAATTTTAATTTTTTAACTTAGAAAAATTATAAGGAGCAAAAGTTTTAAGAGTTTAAATATTTGGGCCCATCCCACGCCATGGGAGCAGAGTCAAGGTGAGTTTTAAGCCTGAGTTTCAAGGTTGAAGTGAGGGAAACATACACCACGCCCTCGTCTACACATCAGAGTAGGTACGATATCCTGATGACAGCCACACAAGAAAGGCACACGGAATTTCCTTTTGAGAACAGGGAAGGAATTTGTCCACATTTCCTGTTTTGGGGGAAGGTTCCAGTGAGAGTTTTCTGTCAAATAATTGCTGTTTTCCTGGCTACCACACTCAAGAACGTAGATGAGTGGGAACTGACAGCCTATCAGCTTTCATATAACTTGACTACAAAAGCGTATGGCATGAACATGAACAGGATGCCTAAAAACACTTCAGAGAGGGAGACCTTTTTTTTTTTTCCTGGAAAAGATGACTTTAGATGATGGTGTCAAGCACATCTGAGATAAAGGGGCAATATCACTGTGCGCAGCCAAAGGGATGGGAAAGCAACTTGATAACCTCATCAAGACAGACTGCCAGGCATGTAGGAACAGTGCATCTAGAAGTCGGGCAGACTCTAATCACACGGACAAATGAAAACCTGTTAGCAGTTAAAAAAAAAAACCCCACAAATGTTAAAAAGTTAGGGGCTGGACAAGGGGTGAAGCAACGACTGCAACAGCATGTTAGGATCCCAACACCACGGTGGTGTGTACCTGCAGCCCTGGCAGTGCTGGAGGGAAAGACAGAAGGATCCTAAAATTTCTCGCTTGCCAGTCTCAGGGAGAGACTTTCTCAAAACCAGGGTCAAGAATTGAGGAAGACACATTTAAGTTAATTTCAGATGACACATGTGCCAATATAGACACACAAGAGCTCACGTACACACACACACACACACACACACACACACACACACACACACACACACACACACACAGATAGCCTGTAGATTCATAACTTTAAACTGAAAAAGCATATTGTGCTAGGAGGAATACCACAGAGGATTTAAAGCAACATATAAATATTCCTTTTAGTTTATTTTAAAACAATTGTTTTTGGTTTGTTTTTGTTTTTTTTTTTTTTTTTTTTGGTTTTTTTTTGTTTTGTTTTGTTTTTTGGGGGGCAGCAAAGATAAGTGAATTTCCAAATTGTATTGTTTTGGGTAAAAACTAGTAAAAATGATTTTTACAAATCGACCATTAACTAACCATTTGGAGACCAGGTACTTGTTCCCAGTGTCTCAGAGTTCTAGGAATTAACTTGAGAGAGGAACAAATGGGACTTACTGAATAGGGCCCCAGCCTTTCCTTTTCTTACACAGTTTTAAAAAATTCATGCCTGAAGCAGGCCAGTGCTGTCTAGGTTATATACAAAAATGTGTGTGCTTTACAAATGGGATTGGAAGGTACCACCTTGGTTGAGTCTATTGCTTAACATACATAAAAGTGCACGCTACTACTTGAAAAAATTCACATTTATTTACTGTCAAACCGTGTTAAACTTTACACTGGATATTAGTGATGGGCTCATTATTAACAGGTGTACACAAAGGCCTTGAAAGAAAGAGCGGAGCTTCGCTGAAACAATTTACATGTCATTAGAACTTTACCATAAAATAAATTAATTACTAAATATAGGCAGGAGGAATATGGAAGAGTAATATTTCTGTTTTATTTTATTTTTTTAAAAAAGAATAGGCACCTTTTGTTCACTAGAAAGTTTGTGAGAAGTGCCCAGTGCCCCCTTCGCCCTCTGTCCAGAATAAACAGAGGGATGAGCCAAGACCTCCAGATTTCCCCACATTTGTGCAAGGCATGGCAGGACCTCAAAGAGTTTTCTCCCCATAAAACACACTATTTTGGCAATAAGAAATTTAAATGTAAGAAAAGGGACTAACGGGTCAAAGCGGAACACTGTCTACATGGAAAATAAGCAAAATTGGGTAGAACTTACCATGACGGGTGTAAGAAAAAACATTTCCTATTATGTGCAACCAAGAGCTCCTCACAATATTTTCTCCAAACTTTTTTAAAATTATTTTAATGACAATTATATCTTAGTTGGACACAAATGTATTTATTTTAACCCTAGCAATAGAACAAAATATAATTTCTTTAGCCATTTTTTTTTTCATGAGAATAGTTCATTGTACAGTTGAAGAAACATGGAATAAGGCCTGTGGCTTGATTGCTACTGGTTAAACACATTTTCAATTGTTGCCTTAATGTAAAAGGTTTGCAGGGAAGTGCAAACGGGTGCAGAATCTCTTTCCTGCTTTTCCAAGTCTTGTCAGGAAAAGTAAGATACAGTCAATCTGTCCCACAGGATCTTAAAGCCTACGTCTTGTATATAATACAATGCAGGCCTACCAAAAAAAAAAAAAAAAAAAAAAAGTGCGGCCCTATTTACAGACTCAGTTCACCAACTGCCGCAAGTAACAGGACTGGGAGGTCTCCTGTTTGTTTTACAATCTCTCTACACAGCAGCAGAAACGTAAAATACCTGGTTGGCATCTTTTTCTTTGTAACAAATAATTCAATTTAGTATACTCTGTGTATATACAAAGTTTTCGTATGTCTTATAAAAATTCACGGAACTGCGAGGTTCAGTCTGTTTTGCTTTCCTACAGTGGAGAACCATGGGTCAATAGAGCCGATTCTTCCGGCAGAGTTGGAGGGAGCTGCAGGGGCCGCTGGCAGCGTCCTCATCAATTAATACTTGCATGTGGCCCCTAGGAATCTCTTAGCTGTACTATTAAAGACTTGTTACCAGCTGCATCTGTCCTTCCCTGACGTCCCCCTCTGGGATGCACCCTTCTTTGTTAATGGGGATGATGTAACCATCACTATTGCCTCTGCTGATTTGGTAGCACATTTGGAGCTGGCGGCCAGCTCCAAGATTGGGCATGCTCTTATAGTAAATGTCCTCGTTCTCACTCCTCCTGGAGGGAGACAGGTCCTCTGCCATGTCGGGGCTGCTCTCCGGGTAGGGAGAGTCTCTTAGGTTGGGCATGCTCGTGTACAGAGAGTCTCTGTTGGGGGACTGAAGGTGATCGTCAGCCTCGGCCGTCAGCTGGGAGACGTAGCTGTCGGTTGCCTCCGGCTTCGCTTTTTTCTGGGGTTGGTACAGAAGCGAATGAGTCCGCTGAGGGATGAGCGGTGCCTCCAGTTCTTTGTGGCGGAACTCCAGCGCTGGGTTGTCACTGTGCATCAAAGATGAGGCGTCAGCCACAATCGCATCATCTTCACTGCTGCTGCCACCGATCACAGGTTTCACTGGGAGCTTGAGCTCCAGGTTGTGGGTTTTGTTGCCGCCCCGGAGGTTGTTATGCACTAACTCTGAAATGATCATTTTCTCAAATGCAGTGTCATTCAGACTTAGTCCACAGTCCACGACCTGCACCCCGTCGTGGTAGTCCCCCTTGCGCAGTGAGTAGCTGTTGTTGAAGTTACCATTTAGCGGTAGAGTATCCATGGCACTTGTGTCCCTGGCATTGTTCAGTGAATGTCCTGCAACAGAAAAGTGTGGCGTTACCCTTGCTGCCTCTTTGCCTTCCTAAAGAAACTTCACTTTTCGTATACAAAACGTTTTAATGTCGTTCAGGACAAAGTTGACTTTGAAGCCTAACACTTGAAAAGGGCCAGGCTTTCCCGCATTCCCAACGGTAAACAGTTGCAACCCTTAGATAACAGGAAAGAAGTTTCAAAAAATAATACTGTTTTCCAGGGAGGGAAAAATGGCATACAGAATATTACTTTATCAATTTGGGGGATGCAGTAGCTCAGTCAAGTTTTGCTCCAATTTTGACGCATTTACAAACAAGACTTTACTCCATGCCCTTGCATAGTTAATGCAAAGCAATTCATTAGTGACGTTTACATTTTAAAGTACAAGACCATGGTTCATAAAATAAAATCAACAGAATTTGTCCTAAACAACACTAAATTAAAAAGGAATAAGTCACATACAGAAACCAAAAAGGCAATGTACAACAAAAGCCCACATAACTGGCAAGCAACTTTTAAACAACGTTCTAACATTTCCTTTTTCTGGAGATGAAATTAAACGAACAAACAAACAAAAGGAATGGGAAAAAAAAATGGACAGATACAAAGAATCCATGTTGAACAGAGTCAGGCATCTTTCACACCGACAGGACCAGAGCCCACAAGCACCATCCAACAACACGACAGACAGCAGGTGGAATGACTCACTTTGGACAACTCACATTATGTCTGTCTGCTCAGGCTATCTGGCCTAAGAGTAGCTGACATATAAAAGAAAGTAAAATGATTTATTGTAACATGGTGAAGAATTTCTAAGCTTCTCAGCAACTTAGTCAGAGCAAGGGTTCAACAAATTAGATTCCCAGCAAAAGCAGCCTTGACTTTTCATTGAGTGCTTCTTGTTATTTTTGAGTTGTGTTTGCTACTTAATGTCTAAGAGCAACGGCCTTAGGCTTCTGAAGGTCAAAGTTGGCCTGCAGCCCTGCAGACTGCATCAGTCACAGTGACAGTACGGAATGAACCAGCAGAGACTACTGTAGGAGACTGGCCCGAACACATCATGGGCATGGAGGTCAAATGCAGAAATGTTAGAGATTTCCTAAGTATGGGTCACAGAAATTAAACCAAGAATAGGGATTAGCTATGGAATGGGAGAAGACGTCAGCCTTGGCTAATACATATTTTTTTTAAATCTCTAAAAGAATGAAAGATTGGATAAATCTGCTTGAGATATGAGGAGGGATTTAGGAGGAAAGAAAACAATGGGAACATGCTGTATTTGAATCAGAATTGTATTTTCGACAGACACATAGACATGTAAACTGAGACATCACAGTGATTGTCAAGCAAATGGGAAAAAAAAAAAATCAGAGGAAATTAAATGGTCTACACGATGGAAAATTAGGGTCTTCAACCTCAAAATCCTAAAGAGGGAAAAATCACCTGTCTACAGAGAGGTCTGAAAAATAAAATTAACAAAAAAAAATCAACAAAAGAATGGCATGATGTTACTGAGATGAGACTGGCCACTGTGAGGCTGCTGCATCGTATGCAAGGCTTGGAGAAGGTCAGGAAAACTTTCAGTTGTGAAAAAAAGAGGAGGGGTGCTCTCTTTTTAGTGCTCACTCCACTCTTAAAGCTGCAGATATCTTAGAAAACTCAGTGCTCCTCAAAAAATCTGTCTTTTTGTGCTACAAACGTTAGGACCAAGAACTGACAGCTGACGGACAAGTCAGCACTACTCCATGAGAGGACACTGGGGGTGTCCTTCTGTCTGGTATTCATTCTTTTATACTCAAAGAAGCTCTACATGTCAAGAACTGCCAGCTCCATTTACATCATGCTCCACGAGCTAAGAAAACAAAACTGTGGTTGTTACCTAAAAGGTTTCCCTTAGTTTACTTGACTAGGGTCTCTCAAATAAGTATGCACGTGCCACGCTCTTGCTTAAGATTATCCTTAGGAAACACTGGGCACTTTCAAGTTGTCACATGTCTAAGACACTAGCATTTGTTTCCCCTGCAATTTCTTTCTTTCTTTTCTTTTTTTTTTTATCTTTGCTTCCTAAGTACAAAATAACATATGGTGGGTATAATTCAAAGGGTGTTTTCTATGATATGCTGCAGATTTAAGACCTCTCTGGTTTTGAAGAGGCATCTTTTTCTGCCCGTGTTCAGGTAATTCACTTGAAGACTTTGCACAGCCTGTAGCAAGATTACTGTGGGAATGCAGAAAGGATAAGTCAATTATTAAGCATTTTGGCTGACAGTACTTCAGGCTTTCGAGAGCAAATTATTTCAGCATTGCACAGACTTCAGTGTGGACAGTATTTGCCATAGACCTCTAGGACTGATGAAAGCCAGTACACAGAAAGATGCACTGTTGGAATTTGGTAACATTTTAGTTGCAAATTGTGAACCACTTGCCCGCTGAGTCTACTTCATGACTGCTAGGTATGTTTTAATTGTGCCCGTTAAAAATCATGCTGAAAAAATTTACATTTGATAGGCAAAGTTAAGTTTGACTCCCATACTTGTCTCTCTGTAGGTTGCTAGAGGAGAGCATAAGGAAAGTAAGAGAACAAGAGAATGAAAAGAGAAGCTGCAGTTACGTTAAAAAGAAATCGCAAGGAGAACAAAAACAACAGAGAAACCGGAAACAAAGTTCTGTGTTTAATTCATTTGCAATTGTTATCCACAAGTATTATATGCTAGTTTTAACCATACGTCAAAAATTACTGCAAAGCTTAAAAATTACTATTAAATATGTTTTTAATAAGCTAGGAAATATCGTAAACAGGACAGGTTAGTGAGACCCTCCCCATCCCCCACTCCCCCCCCCCGCTAAAAGCCGTGGGCACAGACTGACTTCATAGTTCCTGTACCCGCAAAGATCCTCACAGGAAGGAAAACTGCATAAAGCTGCACTATACTACAGCTTGACCCTAAGGGAATGCCGGGTGTAGTTCTCTACACCTGGACATCCAAACGATCTTACGCTAGCTCATTCCAGAAGCACAATTTGTCAGCAAGGTTTAGAGTCAACTGAACAATATATTATATAGATAGGATACCTCTAAATGATAAACATCTTGAAGATGGGCTCTCGGACCATGTGATGTCAGTCCTGTAATAATATATTAAGATTTATGCCACCTGTGTCAACAACATGGATAATTACTGCAAACCTATCTCTGTCGCGCCTGTGCCCTTACTGTAATATAGTGCAGTTTTAGAGGCCTGGCCTGGGCAACACCTTACTTTTGAATTTGAGAAACTAAAGGTGTAAGAGTAATAAACATATAGCAATGAGTTACTTTCGACATGGGATCAGAGCTCTGTTTAGCAGCAAAGGAAGAGCGTTTGATTTGTAAGTATAAGCACACCTGGTGAGTTAAACACGGGCGCTGAAGGGGCATTACATACAACTGTTTCAGCCAGCAATGTGTTATAGGGGTTGTTAGTGCCGTGGGGTCGAAGAAGAGGGTTTGTTAGTAGGTAATTGCCAGTCATTCCTAAAGCAAAGAAACAGAAAAAGAGTCCATCAGTGCGCTTATTTCAGTGTTACAACTGCAGTATTTTTTAGTGAATTCATCAGGGCAGTGGGCAGGCTGGCAATGGAAAGTCTGCTGGAATTTCCCTGACTCTATTTGAACTACTAATTTGAAGGAGAAAGTGGGGAGGGAAGTTAAATTGTGGTAACTCGCAGGTGCTTTCTAAGTCTCCCAAGTAAACACCTGCTGAGAATGACATTTACTAATTTATACAAAATCACTGTTAAACAAAAATGGCAATTAAATGCATGGAGATCAACACGACGCTTCATGATGCTACTGCTTAATATTAAAGCCCTAACCACCAAGGCCCAGCAGAGGGGAATCTCAAACTTTCAGACTTACAGGTGTAGGACCGTCCCTCATGAAAACATCTGTGTTAATACTGACTTCCACACAAGCGGGAGGGAGGGAAAGCAGCTTCCACAGACGACTAAGAAGGACGACAAAGCTGCAAAAAGCTGCACTTACTAAAGGCAAAAGCACACATGCTGGGGGGGACGGACAGATTATTAGACCAGGACAAGAATGTTTGTTTGTGATCTCATTTGTCAAGCGTCAGAATTGAGTCTGAGCATCTCTACTATGTGACAATCGTGTCAACAGAATTAGGGCAGCAGGAGGCGAAGGTGCAAATCGGGACTTCACGCACCATAACTGCTAAATCAGAGACCCGTTACTTATCGACCATGTTTTACAGCACTAATGTCATTTGACTAAAATGAGGTGAATTGGTATGAACGTCATCTGGACACCATTTCCATTTTGCTGTGGAACCGTGTCATGGCTGTTGTACACATCACAAACCAGGAGAGCAAAACTGAATGGAGAATCTCTCCACGCACTGGCACAGCAATGCCAATTCTGCAAACTTGACTGAAATATCCGTAAGTTTTACATGGAAGGACCTGTGGTTTTCATATGTATGCTAAGCTCCTACAGTTCTGACTTTTCTCACTTAGGGACCGAAATGATTTATATAACAAATCTAAGTTGGTTCTACTCAATACCTGGAACTATAGGGGGAAGTTGGTTTATGTATGTCCATGCATTTTAATTTACTAGAGATGTTTTACCTACTTAATATTTATTTTAAAAATATAAAATAAATGAACTTTACAAAAGTTATGTGAATTTCCAATGAGAATTGGCATAGTTTTACACGAATTCTAGTAATGTCTTAGGGAGATAACTTGCATAGATATCTTACAAAGGACAGCTGTGCACTGAAACATTTTACTCTGTGACAAGGTACGTTTTCAGCAATTAATTTTTTCCCACCCGTGTTCTGTTAATGTGGAGTTTAAGATTCTATTTTCTTCCATTAGATTATGGAAAAATATAAATCTATACATACTTTGATGAATGATTTTTTAAAAGTTGACCCCCAAAGTTTAATAACTGGCGATCTAAGCCCACAACAGGTAGGTCAAGCGTCTTCTCTAGAGTTAGTCTAAGCTCACACAAAGCACAACCTTTACGCTGTACACTTGATTCCCCTAATAACTGACCTTGGTTAAGGGTAGAAGTGCTATTGATGTCACCTGAGATAAAAGAAGATTCAGACTGCTTCCTCACGGTGTCATTCCACATCCTCCTTATACGACTCTGTGAACATGAAGCAGCAAAACCAGCACGTTACGTTCAGCTCCCATGCTTCCCATACCAACAACACACTGATCTGCCCTACATCATTAATAGTAAACAACTGACATTTGGGCTTCTCAAGAATGTGTTTTGTTGTTGGTCCAAACCCGAGGACACCAACACTGCCTTGTTCCTCTAACTGAAGGCTGTGCAATCCTTAATCTTACACACTTTGTTTATTTCTTTTCTTTTCATTTCTTTTCTTTCTTTCTTTCTTTCTTTTTCTGTTTTGTTTATTTATTCATTGCGACAGGTTTCATGTAGCCCAGCCTGGCTTCAACTTGCTCTGAAGCCAAGAACGGTCATGAACCTTCTGCCTCCACATCCCTAGGGCCAGAATTACAGGCATGATCACCACACCTAGCTTTAATCTTTCCCTCTTATGTGTTATTTTATTGCCCTGTTTAAAGCGGAGACACCAAATTATTAAATGCATGTGCCGAGTGCCTATTAAAAGCCCTGTTCTAGATGACCTTAGAATAGGGATTATGACAAGTTTCTTAAAGTACACTTCTCAAAAAAGGATGTTTGCATCTACTTAATACCTTAAGTACATATTTAAGAAAAGACTGAAATCAAAATCCTTAATAAAAAAAGTGAGTACTTATTACATAGATCACTACAATGAGGAAACAATTAGTGCTCCTAACAGAGCATGTCTCTGCAGGCTTTCTATAAATAAGGTTAATTAAAGATGCTGTCAAGATCTTTGTTACCTGTGTGCCAGAGGAGTAGCGAGCACTGGTGCGGGTGGTTGACGCCTTCACAGAGCTGTGGGGGCTCTCGGTTGGGAGGCCACCACAGCAGTACCAGTGTCTGAAGCACTTGCCATATTCTTTTCGCACCTGGATTGGATAAGCACAGGATCAGGAGATTAATGTGAGCATATTGGCTTCTCCTGTTCTCTCAGATTAAATGAACAGTGAAGACAACTGAGAAAAATTAAACTTCCACAGAGAAAAGGGGCTGAACTCAACTCAAGTTTAATGCAAGTTGCTGAAAGTTTGGTCACTAAAATAACCTATGTCTGTACTCCAGATTGGCTGAAGGGAGCTTGAAGATTTCATCTGGACATGCTTTTTGGGGTGTGTTACTATTCTGGGAATTCAGGCTAGTAACACAAAAGTGATATAGTTAAGGCTTGTTCTATCCAAATACTTAGTAACCATTTCTTGGCAAAATAATGATACAAAAAAATTAGCATTGTCAATGCTTGGCTGTACAAAGAAATCTGGAAGTTCATTGCAAATGTTTTATAAGCTTAGCCCTCTCGGCAGTCAATACAGGAACCTCTGTATTTCGCGGACAAGGTGCCTTTGGCATGAGAACAAAGCCAATAGAAAGTACTGTCATACATTTGCCAACACTTAAAAGGGGATGTTTCCCTGGTTTTCTGCTATGTCAGTCTTTGGCATTTGTGGTGACTAATGTGTCGCTTTGGTCAATCAGCACACAGCAGCACTACTTATGCATTTCCATTCACACTAATGTGCTACCCACACCCTTATCCCCTGAAGCTGCAGTGTATCAGTAGACACAAACACTGACTAGTCTAAAAGAAAATTTAGCTTAGCCTTTAAAATGTGGAATCCAAGCACTGAAATAGGCCCCTCATGAACAGTGAGAGGCACAAAAACAGGAGGAGTGGGGGGGGGGGGCGGTATGGGAAGGGGCTGCTACACTGGTGGATAAATACAGTTTTAGTAGGTTAAAACTAGACTTTTGGAAACTAGAGTAGATGAGGAAAAATTGAGGATAAAGCAAAAATCTTTTCCAGTAGACTTCAAAACACTTGAGGCCATCTCCATCGCATATTTCCGGTACCTCCCTGCGAAGGCCCTGACTGACACGCCTTCAAAATTAGAAACTAATGTCACAAGAAGACTCTCTAAAGCTAAGCACACCTGCACTGTCATCCTCCCAGTGTTATTAAGTGGTACATAGTAGAACATACATGAGCGGCACTGAGATTTCAGCACATTTCCTGGGCCCAGCTGTGATCATTCGAGCATTAAAAAAACCAAGTGTTCATTTATTTTTTTTTTTCAACTTAGCCATTTCATTTTACATTCTTAACAATGCATCATGGGAACACCCACTAAGAAACCTGCAAGACTGAGTAAAACACACGCAGAAGAGGAAAGGGCAGGACACGTGACACTTAAAGCTCCATGCTCAAGGAGCACACACAGCTATATGAAGAAGCAACTTCCTCGGGCTTCTGCAGCAAAGGCGAAGCTTTATACCAAAGCTGATGGACATGACCTTTGAGAAATGATCAATTTGTGACTGCATGCTTTATGCAGGATGGTCATTTACATACGACAGACATAGAAACGGTAGTGGGTACCAAGGATATCACTGTACAGTGCTTAAAACGTTAAGGTATGGTGTTATTAAGACACAAGATACCTTAGGAAAATTCTCTGCACATGTAATAGCTATTAGTAGCTCTGAAAGGCTGTATAACCAAGACAATGGCAATCAAAATCGTATTTTATCCGGATAACACCCTCCGGTGTTGGTTTTGCCTAATGCCTATATTGCTGTGACTGTACATTATCTGTCAGTGTTTCACGTTCCACTGTCATTATCTCAAAATTACAGCTTATTCAAAACCAATGGAAGTAACACTATCATCTTGTCAGGGCTGAAAACTTAATAGTTTTCACTTTCACAATTCACTTTCTCTGTTCAATTTAGTGACCAACTAGTAATAACAGAATCAAAAGACTACATTAGACATGCACGCAGGGAAAAGCGATTTCTTGCAGAAGGTACAGAAATTGTAAACTTAAACGGCTGGTAAGTGGTTTCCTTGGTTCTGGCAAAAGACTCAAGGTTTTCATCCACCACTTTCATTTTCAAAATTATTTTTCTGACTCAAATCCACATAGATGAAATCAGGGCAAAATAATCAGAGGTGAAGGACTAAATGATAGTTGTTTTAGATCGTTCAAAATCACTCAAAAGGCAGCATTAATATTAATCTTTCGCATGTCTGGATCTTTAAAAAATTAATGCTATTTGTCCTTGGATTCATTTCATTTTGGACCACCACATTCATGTTAGTGAGCTGAGACTGAAGTCAAGCCTGGACGAGGCACAAACATTCCACAAACCCTTCCTCCAAAGAAGGACTCTTGACCTAAGTTCTCAAACCAAGATTCGAAAGATGACTGTTGTTATGCAACTCTGCGTGACCCTTATGTTTCCAGACAGGCATTACAGATAACTGGAATATGACACTGTTTATGAACAAGCCAGCTGCAGGGGAAATCTTGTCTAGACCCAAAGGCCGAGTGAACTGAGCCTGTCCCCAGAGGTCCCCATTCACTTACTTTCTTTTGAAGAGCACAGTGGAAGATGAAAATGAACACTCCCTGGAAAGCATTAAAGGTGGTGAAGAGATACGCCATAACAACAGTCTCCTCATTAATAAAAAGCAACCCAAAGGACCAGGTTAGGCCCAGGAGACACAGCAGGGCAAACGCGCCAAGCACCCAAGACCTGGAAAAATAAAGTGGACTTTTTTTTTTAACAGGTTCCGTGAGCGGAGTGACACTTATCTCTCATTTAGTAAGGACTCAGTAGAAGAGGTTGACTTGTTCTATGTTCACTCAAATTCAACAGCTTTTTGGCTTTAACCTTCTATCGATTAAGAAAGAATAGCATTTAGTACTGCGGCTTCCAGTGAATACAGCAACAGCGGGTATGGTCTTTTCTCGCTCCAGAATGAACACGTATCAAAACTATATTAAAATGCAAGGTGTAAAATATCCCCTGTGGCTTTATTGTCTTTCATGTGAATTTTAGTGGAAGAAATTAAGGAGTCCTTAATTAGTTTACTTCTGTATTTTTCACTCCTGTGGTGTACTTATATGATACTACATAATGTGACACACACAGAAAGGTTAAATGGCAGATAATCACGGAGAGCCTAAACTTCAGATTCTAATAAACTAGTCTGAGGTGAGCCTATGAAATTACAATGAAAGTATGAAAAGGAGGCCTAGCTGAAATGAGATTTAAAGGAAAAAAAAAAACCACGAGAACAACTTCAAAATAAAATATTCTGGCAGAGATTTCATCATGAATAGCTTAAGAAAAAAAGAACTGCAGAAAACAGGGCGGAATGAGAAGGGTTTAAAGTCATTGCATTCCATGTCTAACTAATGATCTTACTTGATAAATGGCTTATTATCTTCATAGCTAGAAAGCATTATAAGCAGAAAAGAGAAACAAAATTATTAGACAGAATTAAAAATAGAAAGTAATAAGAAATCATTTATATATTTTACAAATTAGTCAAAATTAAGAAAGTCAAAATGCAGAGGCAAGCAATTAAAAAATAAAGGCATATTATAGTTTAAGGATACTACAGCAAATCAGATACTCCAAAATAACTATAAAAATTAAGAGCAATTCATGATACTGACGGAGTTGCAAAAAATTATAAGTCATGCCATAAGTTTGTTAATGTAGGGTTCTGCCTTACCCAGGTAAGTCCGTATTATAGTAGCCATCACAAACACGGTAATTACTGGTGTAGGTGAGAAGACAGAAAGAGGAAAGGGAAGAAAAGGGAGAGACGCTAACGATTAGCTCTCTCTCTTACCATGCAACATGCAATGAAGCTGGCACTAACCTATTTAAAACATCTAATTAAAAAAATATTACCCTTACTATAGATCTGCCATTTTAACATTAAAAATAGTATTTTTATAACTACCATATCCAACTCTAATACCTCCTTGAATTCTACATTAAGACTCACATTTTTAAAATAAGTCTGAAAATGCTTCCATAGCTAATTTAATGAATCAACAGCTATCAATTTTGGGTTAATTAGGTAGCATTTTCACTAATAGAACACTGCAGATTTTAGTCAACATTGAGATAAAGTAAACACTTGTTAAATTAGCATGAAAACAACAGATAATCTTCAAGATAACAATAGTAATAGAATAAATTCTCTGAGGAAAACAGGATTAGGAGGAGAAACTGCTCAGAATCCTTAAACCAAAGTCACTTAACAAAGCAAACTTAATATAATCATATCAGCCATGCAAACAGGACCATCATTTGGAACTGCATTTTAAATTCAAATGAAATCACTGCAGTGATATGAAATTTCCATGAAGCCACAGAAACAAATTTTCCACTATAGATCAAGTCAGAAATTATCTACTCCTTGACCAGTGCCCGCAACATGGTAATAGGGTAATTCAACCTCGATCAGTAAAATTTCACTCGGAACCCCTTCTACAGTTTCCAGAAGGCAGAACCGCCGAGGTTCCCCATCGGGAATATCTTTCACTGAGGTCCTCCAGTTCTAATACAAAATACTTACTTAATGTTTTCCAACCTGCTAGAATCTGGCTTCAAAGTGTTTGAATGTTTCACCATTTTGCACAGCGTGATCACCAGGAAAATAATATTTAGCTGTTTTAACAAATAAAGAAATGATTAGATCGCTATATGAACAACCAACAGAATACATTTTGCAAATTTAGTTAATGAGGTCACCCAGCGCACTCCCTGCAGCATATGGACGCCGTAGACTGTGAGTCAGTTTTCATTTATGTATACAGTGATGGATGCAGTCTTTGAGGAAAACACCCTGGCTATTAGGACTGATCTAACAGATCATTTGACATGGAACTGCAAGCTCATTAAGCCAGTATCATGTGGTAATGATTAAATTAATTAAAATACCTAAATTAGTTTCCTTAGCTAAATGTAGTGCAAGGCCTAAAAGCCACCTCACAGAGAAGGGAATTCTGAGAAGTGCATCTGCATGGAGAACCTGTGATGGAAGAAATGCTAAGTTCTAGGAGACCTGGCTGAGAGCCTACTTCCTGAAATTGACCAAAGAAACAAAGGGAATGATGTTTGCACGATCTACTTCTAAGGAGCAAATTAAATAAAACACATTCTAATGAGAAAGTAACTTTTTATTGTCTGCATACTTCCTACCCATGTTTACACTGCCTGAACCTTGGTCATTTCTGACAGAAAGAGTCCTACTAAGTGTTCAGCTGTGTGAAGACTTCTAGGGGCAGTCATAAGCAAACCAGGAGAGCTGGAAACTGATGTGGAAGGAAAGCTTGGATTCCCTAGAGGTCAGATGGGCAGAGTCCGGAGAACACTGGGGCACTTTCACTGAGGAGAGGGAAAGGCTGGTAAAAAGACTGCAGCTCTCAGCCCCAGGCTAAGAGCTGCAGGGAAGCACTACCCTGATGCTGCCCTCAAACTAGAGCTAAGCTAGGCAGTCTTGAGACATGACATTTCTTCATTCATAAATCCATCTGTTCACGGTTGAGAACGCAGACAGACCCGAGGAGACTGAGCAACACACATTGTATGAGGGGATGGACTCTGCTTCTGGGTGAGAGACAATCAACTTAACTGTACTGTCATCACAACCTGTTTCACCCATTCACAAGGCCAGACAAGCAGATGACCTCACACTAAGCCATTACTACTCCTGATTTTATAACCAGTGCAGCATTACCCAGCTCAGTGCATTAAGTTTCCAGCTATCCCTGTTGACGGTTTTGGGGACAAGGCAAGCACTTTAAGCTGTGTGTCGTTTTTGTCTGATGCATTTTATTATTTCTCTTGGATGTACAATTTCCTCTTCTAAGGAATCAAATGAGCATAACCTACACGTGCTGCCAGATGCTCTGCCTTTGCATGCTAGTTACTTAAGGCCCAAACTTATTTGTTTTATTTAAAAGAATTATCAGACATTAGATAAAACCACAGGAACACCTCTTGCTTTAACTCTGGCAGGATTATCCTAGATGGTCTGTAGATATGCTTTCATTCTCAAAATCTCACCATGAGTATCTTATTAACTGGCCGGTGCTACACAAGGATGTGGCTTTTATTCTGGGCACACTTGAAACACAGTCTCTGCCTCTGAGAAACTTAGAACTCTCTGTGGTTATGGAGTAAACACTGATAACTTTTTAAGGATGGTCATTAAAAGGTAGTTCTAACATTTTCCCAAAAAAATCGAAAAATCAACAATGTCATTAATTTTCTATTTTATGCAGCAGTAACCTTAAGAAGTAACAACATTAAAGAAAGGCGGGGAAGGGAACACCTGAGCAGGATCAGGCTCTGCTGAGATCCGCAGCTCAGGGCGGCTCTCTGTGTGAAGTTACTTAGGCGGCAGCTGCTGAAAGATTCTCTCTATGTAAACATACTAAGTACAGATCAAAAATCAAGGTAAACAAACAAATGGGCTTCAGCTCCTGAGTGAAATGACCTTTTTTTTTTTTTTAGAAGTAGGTGAAATCTTTCAACCCTCTTTATTTTTGAAAGCCCTGAATGTAGACGGCTTGTCTGTTCATTTGTTCGTTCGTTCATTCATTCATTCATTCCTGATATGGGGCCTCACTATGTAGCTATGGCAGCCTAGAACTCACATGTAGATTATATCAAGAAGGCTGGCCTTGAACTCTCAGAAATCTGCTGGCACCTGCCTCTAACTCTGCTTGGATGCATCCACCACACCCATCTTAAAGTGTTTTAAGAAGACTGAAAAGATGATCACTTTAAAGATAAATATGCAATATACTCCACCCAAAATTATGATGTAAAAATATGAGGCAAGAAACTATGATGGAAAAAAATTATGGAAAAAAGTACTAAAATGCTCAGTTGGTTTTTGTGTTCAAATTGTTTTTCCAAGTGTCTACAAAATTTATAGTTTAAAAAAATGGAAAAGAAAAAAGATAGCTAATACCATACTGTTAACTTTCAATTAACTCATATGTAAGATCTTAGCCTCAGGAAAAAAAAAATGACTTGAAAACACAGAAGTAATAGAACAAGTGTATATTTAACAGGACAAAGTGCCATCATTTTTAAACAAAGTAATTTTAAGGAAGTGTCACAAGGCGTACATTTAAGACACAAGATGACAAAAAATGTTAAATTAAAGTTTCCTCCATGCTTAATAAATACTAAAATTTCTTGGATATGTATTACTTTCAGTGTACCAGAGAAATGGAGGAAATGTTTATGACATAGATATTGAGCAATTAAAGAGCCTACCATCAATACACTCAGTGGACACCTGGAGTGGGACAGAATGCTGACTAAAGCGCAAACTAGCTTTTACACTTCTCTCTTATCTTACATTTAAATATTTTAATGCTGAATTTGTTTCATATAATAAATATTGTTGCTCTAAGTTTTTTCAGGAGGCAGTACACTCCACCAAAAATTTTGATTTTTTTTTTGTAGATCAGAATATTTTAATATATCTTCACTGCCATTTTCTTTCTCCCCTACTTCCTCCTTATGCTTTTAGAATTGAACTATAGAGCTCAGATCTCGACACAGAGAAGCAGGTAAAAGCAGCTTCCAAAAGATGTGTGGTCCAAAATGTCACCTCAAGACAAAACAAGCTGTGTTCAAATACACTAGTGTCTACAAACTTGAGTTTCTTTCTGTGAACTTTTCTCAGAACATAAATAACTTTCTAGTACGTAATAGTGTATTTATGCTTTTTCTGTTTTTAAATAACAAAATAACTTAAATAAAAATAAGTAAGTGAAATTTACTTTAGCCTTTTTATTTCCCTATTTTATTTTTACCGTCTTCCCGTAAGCTTTGAAAACCCAAAGAAATGGCAATAATCAGAGATTCCCTATCTCTTAGTGGAAGGCAGAGGGAGAGAGAGACAGGAAGAAGCAATCAACTCCACCAGCCAGTCAGTCCCTGCTCCTGTTGACTGATTAGGACATCTTCTGCCCCGCCCCCTTTATTAAAGTTCCTTCTACAATACAAATACTACTAAATACTAACAAGTTTAAACATAACACTTGGGGCCATCTTCAAAGGCCATCAGTTGTTAAGGAAATGTACTAGGGTACCACATATGCAAAGCTATGGGTAAACCCAATAACTACAAAAATCAGTAAATGTACATTTTTAAACCTGGGTTAGGAATGTGTGTCACCCCAGCAGGTGACATGCACAGGGTGAAAACTTACTTGAGAAGGGGAAAGCAATTCATTCAGGAATTAATATGAATTAATCCTACATTAAATCTGCACTATGGGCTTTTAAGTCCATGCTGGTGTGTATAAGCCTAAAGGCACAGTGCTAAGTTATTTCTTAATCGAACCTCATGTAAAAGGTTGGGAACAGAACCAGAAGGAAAAAAAAAAAAAAATCCTACTCAGTAAACAAACAAATAAACAAACTGGGACAATCTTCCAATGGCTAAATGATGTCCAAATCATAATTGCATAGATTATTATTTAAATAATCTTTTGTCAACTTAGTGGCAGTAAAGAGTTAAGCATCATTTATATTGCTAGGCATGACCATACAAAAGAGTTTCTAAAAAGAAAAGGTTCCCAGGGATTGTAGGAAAGCACAGTTTGTTTCATGGTCATCAGGTTGCTCACTGAATCTCATCGGCCTGGGCTTAGCATCTTTTCACATACCATCCCATAGCTTGCATGGCTGACATGGATATGATAAGACAGAAGAACAGAAGCAGCGCTCTGAAACAACCTGGCTGAACTGCACGTGCTCCGGCCCTTTTTGTCCTCCCTGGAGCTTTTGCTACCTGGCAAATGCAAGTCTGAAACCACGCTTGTGTCTCCAGATCTTTGCTGTTAGCCAAGCAGAAACCGACTTCCCCTGGACGAGCAGCCAGAGAGGTGTTCTCTGAAGAAGACTTCTAAGTGAGTGTGTGAGCTGAACTCTTCCTGAACTGATTTAATTATTAACGACGCAGATGGAGCTGTCCAAATGATAAGAACAGCTCCTGACGTGTCATGATCCAAGCCTTCATTAAACCATTTCAGGCATACTAATGCTTTCCCCCTGCTCATTACTAACTGGCACTTTTCTCATGGATATAATAAGTCCGGTGCCTGTAGGCAAGACATTCTATGGAAAGGCGTTAAGCAGGAAGTTTTATCTCCCGCAGCCTCTTATTTTTCTTCATAGAATATTACAAAGGTTTACCTACTTAATACTATTAAGTTAAAATGGTTTCAACTCAGAAAAGTCAGAATTCAAAATGGATTTTCTTGGAAGGGCAAAAAATGGTTTTCTTAAATAAAAATTATTCCTTACAGGCGCAGCGTATAACAATGCAGTTTATATTATTAAGGTTCGTGTCCGAATTGGATTTTAAATGTCTTGTATCACCACAGTATCTACTTATGTAAATGTGTTTTGGCATACCTGCGCTGTACGGACTTATTTCTCAATTTAGGTTAGATATTGTATTTCCAGATAATACAATCTCATTGCTGGGAGCAAAGCAGTCTCAGAATCCCAAGACCTGTATACAACTGCTACCTGCTGGTTCCTTTTGTTTGTTGTAAGGCTGGAAACAATGTTAAGCCAAAGTTCTTCTTAGTTTAGCATGAAGGCAGAGTATTAATAATGATCAGAGTCTAATAAAATAGTGGGTTCTCATTATAAATGGGCAGCGTACTAAAATGTCTTCACCCTGTTCTTTTTTAGTGAGTATACATTAACTTGTTTTCAGAATGAATTTTTTTAATGTATTAGTTGCTAACCCTTAGAGATTCAAATCCCAGTCCGCAGAACTGAACACGTCACATTTTTATGGCCCAAACCTCTCTAAAGCAGCCTTTGCATTTAATTTGGAAGTACAAATGTGGTTGTTTTAGGAGCTGCTAAAGAAGCCTGTGTCTTAAGGGATAGTAAGTCTACAGGGCAGCCATTACCCATTTCATTCTAGAGTGCACTGAGGGCGTGCTCACAAAAACTAAGAGCCAGCACTGGAGCCACCACTTGGATAGAATAATCTGAGGAGAAATCACCACTTCAAGAACACTGACAACATTTCAGTGGTCCATACAGGCATCCATCTCCAATTTTCATTTTGCTTTGTTAAAGTAACTATGTGAGATAACTGCAGTAAGAATTAAAATGCAGGTACTACTTTTTAGGTGTTTTAGGTTTTGTTCAACAACAAATATTATTGATTAATTATTCATGTACGTTTGACGTCCCCGTGTCCTTCTCAATCACCCTTCCTCATGCTCTGAGAAAGAGTTGCACACAGAGGCTGAAGGACAGCAATCAGACCGGTCTGTCTTGCCTCAGGCCTGGGATTCTTACTGCCTCTGCCTCCCCAGTGCTGCGCGGTTAGCTGTTCCCCGCTGTACTTGGATTTCTTTTCACAGGGCTACTGGGACGGAACCGAGGTCTGCATGTTTGTGTAGCAAGGGCTTTCTGGACTGAGCTGTGAGCTCTTCTTTAAGAAGTATTAAAATACCCTGAAAAGTTTCTGAGTTTCTTTCTTTAGGAAATAAATTTAGGAAAGAAATAGCAATAAAAAATTTAAAGTAGCAAAACCGATGTCTTTAAGAACATTAATTCTGCATAAAAGATACTTATACTTGTTTAGTTTTTTTCAAGCTTCTAAAGGCTAGTAACGTCCATTTCTATCTGCATCGCACTATAACTAGGACAAATTTTTAAATAAACTCCTAATATTACATTTCAAATATGGTTATAGGTAATAAGAGATTACAAAAATACCTTAGTGTTACTTTTGTTAACATATGTAATTAATCTAAAAATAAATTATTACTAATTTTCAAAAGTATTTTGTCTTCAAAAGGAATCCTTATTTCTAGTGAATTTAAAATTCATTTACTATCCTTTTATTAATCCAAGCTTTATAAAGATTTATGATCTAAAAGAATTTAAGATATGACCATCACTTAAAAATATTGTTACTATTAGAGTGAAAAAAAAATAAAGTATGTTCACGGGCCTTTCTAAAACATTCAAACAATTCTTAACGTGGTTGATGAATGTTTTCTGGTTTTGGTATGAGTATGCTGTTTCAGCAGACTGAATTGAAATAGCACAAGATCCTTCTCAGGAGAGGGGGTTTTCAGGCCTCGTTAATTAGCTAGTGTACAACTCTCAATAATGATAACAGCCTAAATATGCTACACAATATTGTCCTGTTAACAGGCATGTTTATACATCTTCAACTGCATGAATAATTAGCGGCGAAGGGGTGTATCGCAGTTTGAGTACCGCTGTTGCAATAGCAGCTGGGCAGACTGAGAATGTAGACTCTGCTTACCAGAATAATGAAGGTAACAGGCCCAATGAAACTCCATATGAAATAGTTATCCACGTGAAGCCAGCACCTATTGGGAAGAAGACAGACAATGCATTAGGTCGCTTTCCTGGATCCTTAGTTTAAGCAGAAGAACAGAACCACAAAAATTCATCCAAGAAACCACTCCCTTCATTTGCCTTTGAAAATTCATTAATGACATGCAAGATTTTAATAATTCTGAATTGGCTTTGAGCCAACCAAGTTTGACAAACCGTTTACTTCAACTGACAGCAAGTTTCATTTTAGGCATTCTATTGGATAGACATTCCCATGGAGAAAATGGAAGTCCCAGCCCAGCTCTGGAGTCCTGGGATCTTCACCTTCCTTAGAAATGATTCCTAACAATACTCTACACTGTACCATCATTTTAAAATCCTCTATCTACTCTTCAACATTAGTTTTTCAGGTTGATCAGAATAAAATTGCTTAACAGAATTTAGAGAAAGCATTTCAGATGGTGTTAGTGGCAAAACAGAATAGCATAAACATCTTCATTAGGAATGGACAAACAGTAGGGGGAAAGTAAATGCACAATACTTCCTCAGCATTAAAATATATGATGCATAAACTCATTAAGACACACTTTAGCTAGTGGCTTCTATTTCATACAATACTGAATTCTCCTTGAATTTCTCTCTCATCATCTATACAATCGTGGGTGTCTTGCCTATAAATAAATCTCATTAATTAACAAATTTTATGAGAATAAAAATATATTTTGAAGTCAAATTTATACTTTTGGCAAATGAAATCATTAGAAATGTGGCTATGTCTTCCTTCTGTCGCTCTCTGTAAATATCTGTATCATTTTAGGAACAAGAGAAAGTGACATATTTTAATCCTCTCAAAGTCCCTGGTAAAATATTATCAAAGTAAGCCATATGGGATGGAATGTGCTACAGTCACAATGCAGGAGAGCCAGCTGTACAGAGTTAGTTAATGAAGCATTAACTTAAGTCAGATGTGTTAAGTTCAGGAGAATTTTTACTTCATATCTTTCTGAGGCCAAAAAGTTATTTACTTTTTCAATTTGTTTCAGGTCAATCTTTTGTGTTAAAAAAGAAAGTCCATAATTTAGAATCTGTCTCACCAGAGAACGAATCCTTTGAACCCAGAAAATTACAGAAGGCTTGATTGTAATTTGTGCACGGCAGGCCCATTCTCTCCCCCAATAAAGCTTTCAGATGCTATTTTAGTCTGTCAGGGACCCTCACTGACAGCTAACAGGCTTTAAAAAATTATTCACTTGAAAAACACTCAGGTCGCTTGCAATTACTTACGCCTTTTCTGTCCCGTAGCTCTTATAGTCGATAGCAGCTGAAACACCAACCACCGTGGCAGGGAACAAGTACCCAGCGACATAGTAGTATTTTTTCCTTGAATATTCGCTCTCAAAAACTTCAACTAGCATTAAGTAGAGTTGCACACCCTCTAGGCACATCCACGAAAAAGCAGCCAGAAAGAAAAAGTGCAAAAGCCCTGCAAATACAGGGCATGCAATCTGTGAAGGAAAACACAAAGGAGATCTGTGAGTACAAAGTGCCCACTCCTCCTCAACCATAAAAGAGCCGATGGCAGAAATCACTGGTGTTGTTTAAATAGCCCATCATCAATCAGTGTTTTACACACACACACACACACACACACACACACACACACACACACCTTTCTACAAGTGAACACAAGGTGAAGGCCTGGTAACATCAAGAGCACAATGCCTGAAGAACACACCACCAAATGTGGTGGACATTCTCACTGTAAACCATTACTATTTATTGAAATTAAGTGTCAAGTAGGAAGGCAGACCTTTAAGTGCCCGTCTCAAATTCCCCACTCTGAACTCTAAAATTCATGCGTGGGCATTTGCTTCCCGAGTCCACAGAGGAGTTGTATACAGACATATTATCTCTAATGTGTATAATGGAATTTTAAAAGTTGGCTTTAATGACAAATAGCATTACTCTAATTATGTAGGATGGTTTCCTCTTTGATTCTGGGGCATTCTTAAATTTGTGCCAAATGAGTTCAGGGTGACGTGCTAATGAACTGTGCGCTACGTCTGACACTGAGACGTGTGATAATGAAGGGCAGACTGTTCATCAGAATACCTGGACAGGCAAGGTGGAATTTTGGAAAGTGCCACCTTTTTATTCCAGGATCTCCTGGAGTCTCCTATTACATAGCAAGCCAGAAAACTGCACTTATTTAATACATGAAATAAATACATTCATAATAACATTACTGACGGTGCTGTCTCATAATTCATTACAATTTACCCTTCGCTATGACCACCAACTACATCAAACAACAAGGTCAGACACTAAAGTCAGCGTCACGTGAGCTCAGCTAACAGACACGATCGCCACAGGCCTGAGGTCAGCAAGATCAATTGGTGCTTACCGAGTACTTTGTCTTATCAATGCCTATGAGAAAAATAAATTCAGCAATGAAAAGGTTGATACAAAGGTTCTTGTGGATCGTATTGCGGTCACTTTGTAGACCTCGGAAGAAACAGAAGGTGAAGATGCAGATAGCCAGGCAGACGAGGGAGACAACGATGCCCACCCAGGTGATGACTGTCATCAGCAGTTCATGCACTCCATCTTTATACTGGAAGACAGAACGTGTGGAGAACATCAGCATCCCACATTACCAAGAGGAGAGCAGCTCCCACCCATCCACTGATGAAGGATATTCATGTGCTCAAACAAGGGCCGATAGAAAACGATGTTGACTGTGTAACAGAGTTGAAGGTTATCTTCCTGGATTTACCTCTTTAAATGATGGAATGAAGGGAAGACTTTAGAGAATCATGCAAGAGGCCAAATAACTATTCAAAGAATTACCATCAAAGATGTATACAGGAAGTAAAGACCAATTGTGATGAAAATGATCGACACTGTAATGATTTTGCAGCAAATACATAAACCAACTTTTACATTTCCCTTTTGGTTTTCTACATTTTTACACAGGGAGAGATAAATAAATAACACAGACAAGCCTGGCATATCCAAGAATTTTGAGTTGTACTTTTGTTGGAGTGAGCAGTCCAGGGGTAAAAACCAGAGCCACATCCCTGTTCCCACTCTACATGTACTGAATATTTTTTTTATTATCTACTATCATTCTCTCTAACAAGAGTAAGAACTATGTAGGCATATTCCAGAAGCTTTTCTGACAGATCCGTCTGCAGCTCTACATAGTGTGCAAGCTATTCAAGGCACATTGTGAAATGAGATTCCACAATTCAAGATAGGAAAGGTGTGCTGTGTTGTGCTAGTACGCCCTGGCTGCTATCCGTTTTTAAAACCCTTGGTTGCCTCTGAAAAACATCTGCCTACAAGGATGGGGTAGGAACTTAGCACAAGTTAGTAAATTGAGAAAGTGCCAAGGCTTCTGAGCATATACGGACAGAGTAAATACAATTAGAAACCTGCATTACTTTGTTTGCTTTTAGTTACGATAGGCACCCAAAGACGGACTATTACACAAGCTGTTTTGAATCTCTGAGGTCTTTCCCTGTAACTAATTAGAAGTGCAAATACTTACTGCAATTTCCCTGTGGGCCATGAGGATAGCAAAATTGGTTAGGTGGCTGCATGCACACGTTGTGCGAGTTTTATTGGTGTCAACCAGCTTGCAGCCCTGGGTAGACCAATATCCCATCATGCTTCTCTCTGAGTAGTTCCAGAAGGAGCAGTTTGCATTGAAATAATTGTCAGGCTGGGAAATAAAATGACAAGATAAAACTAGGATTTTACACTCAAAGATGGCAATACCAATTGTTTAATATGTGTAAAAGGTAATTTAGATTAAACTTTGCATGTTTCGCGCTATAAAGTTTTTCATCAGCAAAATTGTGGACTATGTTATACAAGGCACATATCTAGCTTAAAGGGGCTTTATAGCCCGAAACACTCTAACGTGTACTCCAAATTACCAGAGACCCATTTCACACGATTACAATTTCTACCTTATGATTTTACCCACTGATGGGTACATTAGAATCTTTCCCCCTTTTCTGAAAGAACATTAAAGTTGTAAATTTGTCCTGAAAAAAAAAATCTTGTGAACCAAATGTCATTAAAATTATTTTAAATTTTGGGTCTTCTTTTTTTTTTTTTTTTTGGTTATCACATACATTTGACATGCAGTTGGCACTGTAAGGCTCTTAAGAGCAAGTGAGACACAGCAGGTATGAGGTAGGCTCTGACCGCACAACGTACTCTTGCCTGTCCTGGACACCTGGCTATCCTCAGGCACTCATCACTCCACTTATCGCAGCCAGTTGTCCGGCGTCACTGTCACCTAAGGATCAGCTGACGCTGTAAGATGCCTCCTCAGTTCTGAATTTTTTAGACATAATATTTGATAAAAGTTGAGCCAAATATGATTACTACATCCACATATATATATATGCACATGTATGTGTTTGTCTGTGTGTGAGCGTGCATGAGTGCACGCGCACACATGCACCTGATCATGTGGAAGTCAGAAGATGACCTCTGGTGATGTTCCTCAGTTTGTTTACAGAATTAGGCTCTCTCAATGGTCTGAAGCTTTCCAAGCAGGCTAGGGACTCTATGTAGATTTAACCCTGCCTAGCTTCTTTCCATGGGTTTGAGTGAATCAAACTTGGGTCCCTGTTTGCAAGGCAAACACTTTAATGAATGAGCCAAATATAACTACTTAAAAAAAAAAATGATTAGCCATACTAAAAAAGCAAATTTTTAAGAGTTAATTCAGGCTGGGCGTGATGGCGCACGCCTTTAATTCCAGCCTTCAAGGAGGCAAAAGCAGCCGATCGCTGTGAGTCCGAGGCCAGCCTGGTCTACAATGTGAGTCCGGGACACGCAGGACTACACAGAGAAACCCTGTCTCGAAAAGCAAAAACAAAAACAAACACAAACAAAAAAGAGTTAATTCAGCTATCCCACTGTTAAGGTAAGAGTTAATTTTCACCCAAAAACAAATTAGAGTCATTTACATTTTCCTGTTGGTTACTGAATTAGCTTTCATTAAGAATACACTTAAGTTCTAATAATCACTGAACCAGGCTCATTTAATTTTATGTTCACAGACTTAAATAAACTTGTGTCTCTGACCTAGTCCAACATTTAAATTTGAAATGGAAAGGTCTTCTCCTGCCCAGCCACCCTCGCTCTCGGTCCTGCATCCTGAGCATGCCAGTGTGGCATTCCTCTCTCTGGGGTTTAAAACCTTCTGCGACTTTTATTAGCATACGCTCGCTTACATCAATGTGCGGCAGGGTGAAAAGCACTGGGTCCGTCAAGTACACGCGGCTGGACTCCTTATTGATGGAAACGGACATGACATGCGAGTTCACTGCAATGCTGCTGTTCCGCCCAATGAAGTCGGAACCCAGCTTTATGGTCGCATTTTCAGTACTCAAGAATTGGCCCAGACTCCGATAAATGATGAATACCAGCTTTGCCAGCCCTAGGAAGGAAGAAAAGAAATAGTCATAGGATTCACAACAAATTGCTTAAAAGGAAAAAAAAAAAAAAACCATACACACACAATACAGCAAAACAAGAATAAAATGAGAAAATTTGATGGACGTTCTAAATAGATCTAAATCAAGTTGGTTGAGAAAGAGTAAGGTATTATATTAAATGCTAAAGCATTTTTTTGTCATGTTAAGGATAAATTATCAAGATAGAGCAGATTCAACTCAACAGTTTGAAAAATGGTTTGGGGGTCGGGAGGAAGACGGGAAGGGAAGAAAAGAAAAAGCCAAAGCAGAGCAAGATCGCTGTATCTCACCATTCCTGCTGTTCTGCTTGACAGTGTTTGCTGAAAGCTGGATGGAACTGCCGGCCCCCTTGATGCTGAGAGGGAATTTAAAATCTTGGACCTGCCCTTCTGTGCTGAGTACAGCAACTTCAAGAGCTAGATAAAACAAAGAAAAAAGGGAGGTTGGACATTGTTTAAACTACAGACAGACAAAAGAGAATTCCATTGGAATTATACTTTCCTTTTGCAAAACTTTTTTTATATAATTTATTTACTTTTTAATTTTATGTGCATTAGTGTGAAGGTGTCTGATCCTTCGGAACTGGAGTTTTCAGACAGGTGTGAGCTGCCATGTAGGTGCTGGGAATCGAGCCTGGGTCCTTTGGAGATGTAGACAGTGCTCTCAATCACTGAACAACCTCTCCAGCCCCCCCCCCCAAACCTTTATTAATTTGAAGTTTTTGTATTAAGGAATATTTCAGTGACTATCTCTTAGTAGAAACTGATCATCTAGTAAAAGTCTGAATGCCTCTGTCACACAGGAGTATTGCTTTCTAGGCAGAAGAGATTTTAATAGCATTATGTATGTTGTGTTTGTGGTTACATGTTTTTCTAATTTCTGCAAGCAGAGAGATCAGTAAAGTATATTCCTGAAAAACTGTCAGTAGACAGATGTGATTTTACTCCCCTTTTTGATAAAAAAAATAAGGTCACATCCCTGCACTCTGATTACTCTATTTTTAAATTTTATTTTTATCACAAATATGAAAACATTCATAGATCCTGAGCTTTAATTCAGACTCAAATCAAACCGCTAAACTGCAAGTTTATAATGAGGCTTATGCAGCTCTTGGCTTTTCCCACCAGTGAACACGCAGGGTCTTGATCTTCCTGGTTCCTGGAAAATATCAAGCAGCTGGTAGGTGTGTAAGTCTTCCTACTTACGTCAAGAGTCTCTGTGTGAGAGGCAAGAGATGCAGTGGGGAAACACGACTAGCAAGTGTGTCCTCAAAGGCAGCACCCAGCAAAAATGTGCAGAGTGGCATCACAAAGTGACATTCACACAAGACCCATGAGTTCAAGGTCATCCTCCATGACACAGAGCATCCCAAGCCAGCCTGACTATATGAAGCCCTGCATAGAAAGCAAAACACTCACTACACACACCTCTCTGATATATCATTATCTCCTCCCTACACTGGATGGGGTCACAATTTCTAATTCCTCATTAAAAAAAAACCTCTTAGTTTTCATGAGAATTCAAATGTTCCAGACACACGTGTAAGAATGAGTTAATTTCATCTAAGATATATTCACTTCTTAGCTTAACAAGTAAGTCCACAGAAAAGAAAAATGACTCTGAAATTTCTAGAGTAATGGGATTGTTACTACACATGACTACTGATTTTAGAAAAAAATAAAGCAATGGATATGGGATAATCAACTTTATAGAAGTGTGTATCAACCAGTAAACACTGAAACAGAGAATAGAAACATTCTGGGAAATTCAAACTGATTAAAAGAAACTACAAAACCCCAATAGTTTCTGATTATCAATGTATAAATTTGTAGTTTAATGTATACTGAATTTTAAATGAATTTTAATATCTTCACTTTCAGAAACAGGACGTCAGTGTGTTCCGAGCATTTCATAAGCTTGCTGATTACAGTGTTGCAAAAACAATCCTTAGTAAAATATGCAATATGCACACACTTTAAATATAATATCCTAAAGAAATCAACAGGTATAGATCAGTGGTGCACTCCTGTAATCCCAGTACTCGGGAGGCAGAGGCAGGAGGATCTCTATGAGTTCGAGGACAGCTTGATCTACAAAGCAAGTTCAGGACAGCCAAGGCTATACAGAGAAACCCTGTCTTGAAAACAAACAAACAAAACAAAAAAAGAAATCAATAAGTAATTAGTGTATTAGAAAAATGATACTGTAATTAATCAAAATGTAAAAATTAAAGGTTATTAGCAAAAAAATTTCAGTATATCTCAACTTCTTTAATGACAGTAATAGTAACAACACAATAAAAATAACTTGAAAAAAGAAACAAAGCCCTGCGCTGGAGGTTTTCCTGTCAGAGTAGTGTCTATGCAATCAATCATCTAGGATGACTAAACACCTTTAAAGAGAGTTACACTTGCCAGTGTGTTTTATATATTGCCATGTTAGACTGCTGAGTTATAAATTAAAAAAAAAAAAAATCAAAGGAAATGTAGACTACAAGGGAGTAACAATTCATTGCTCACAGTAAGCATGATCAGGAAGTAGGCTATTATGCAATGCTTTTTAATTTTAAGAACTCTGGTACTTCTTCCAACATTAGTCTATGAGTGAAATTTAAGTCTAATAAAATTTTGAAAAGACCTTATGAGTGCATGGGACTTTAAAAATTGATTTTAAAATTCATATGCATGAGATGTACACAAAGGCAGCCAAGGAAATTCCACAAGGAGACATGTTAAAAGGCTCAAAAGCTACTGGTATCACAGAAATCAAAACAGTACCAAACAAAAGCAAGGAATATTAGACCTTACTAACATGCTGACACATGTAGAGCCTTGATGGATGACAGAGACAGAGAAAAGAGCTCATTATGTGCTAATAAAAAGTACAGAAAGAACTGGTTTATTCCTATGGAAAAGACCAGGTTAGCTGCTTCTATCAGAAGCACAATAAAACAAACTTTAGAAAGACTAAAGCCAAATGTAAAAACCACAAAGCTTTATTAGAAATTTACAAAGTTATAGTGGGATCCTCATAAAGTTAACGTAGAGAAGGTTTTTTTAAAGCAGGAAGCCAACAGTAAAATTTCTTAGATATCAAAAACTTCAACCCTAAAATTAAAGACTAGTCAATTAATTTTACTTCATTAATGTAAAAGAATGCCTTTAAAATAGTTTTAAAGGAAGGAACATAATATTTTTTTCCTTTTTATTTTTTTAATTTAATTAATTTATTCAGATTACAACTAAATTGTTATCCCATCACTTGAATCCTCCCATTCCTCCCTCCCTCCCACTTTCACCCTATTCCCCTCCCCTCTATTTTTTTAAACTATATAATCCTCAACACATTAGTGGCCACAATGTATACAAAACACAAAGAAATAGGAAAATAGAGAAATACTGAGAACAACAAATTCACAGATTAAAAAAAGAAAAAATAACAGGTAAATGAAAGTAATAAAAACAAAAACAAACAAAAAACAATTTAGCTCCAGGGAGGCTGAGTTAGGTGGATCACTGTGAGTTCAAGGCCAGTCTGGTCTACAAAGTGAGTCCAGAACAGCCAAGGCTGCACAGAGAAACCTTGTCTCAAAAAACCTTTAAAAAAAAAACAGAACAAAACAAAACAGAACAAAAAACAGTTCAAACCATCAGGGAAGCTACAATTTGAAGCAGTAATGGGGTTAATCCAAACCGATAAACAAAACTGACGCCCAAATGAAGATCTAGCCTGTGACAGTATGGTGTTTTTAACCAATGAGAACAGAAATTGGAAAAACTGAGATAGAGAAAAATCTAGAAAATGTTTGGTAAACTGGATTAGCATAGTATGTCCCTTAAGATGTTTCTTGTAGGATATGAGCATACCTAGAAACACACCGAACAAGAGAGCCCACAAAAGCGTTCTGTCAGCTATCCCTTCAGTGGGAAGCCACGGAATTGCCTTGCAGGATGCTTAACCCTGGTGTACCTTGGACCAGATGAATAAACTAGAGATACATCTATCAGTAGATATATTCATGAAATGTCTAACTGTTAGAGGAAAAATCATCTATTGGCATTTGCAGTATGAAATCATTAATGCTATAAATATAGATGTGTACACCTGTACAACCTGTCAAGTACAATAGTTTAAAAGAGTTTGAGGACAGCTTTGACAACATACTGGGAACCCCATCTCAAAAAAAAAAAAAAATCCCAGAATAAATGCAGAAACTTATAAGACAGCCAACAATAAATGAAGAGTGATAATTATTCCCTACTTGATCTGATATGTCAACAACTTTGCCACCAAGGGAACTTCTGTATTGCCTGTGTGTTGTAACTAAGGTGAATAAAGTAACATCTCACGTGGCCCAGCTGAGTGGCTAGTGCATGGATGTTTATGTGGTCATAGGGCACATGCCTTAGTCAACAGAGAGTTGAAAGCACATACACTTAGCTCACTGGAGAGCCATACAGAATCTCACTCATCAGGGCTTCTCCCACCCCCACAGTGGAGTGGAGCCTCTTATGAAAATATTGATGGAGCCAGGGGATCTGCTACATTCTAGGTCAATCTAGGCTCCTGGGAGATGACAATACAGAATAGATTTTTAACAGATGCAAGCCCAGCCTCCAGTCTATACAGCAGGAAGGAAGACTAACCTTTGTTGTACACTGCATTTCTTTCCAGCTATAGTACAACTAAGTCCAAAGGGAGAGGGGTGGGGTGGTTAGGGAGGGTGGGGGTGGGTGGGGAGGGTGGAAGATCAAACTGGCTACTAAGCATATTCTGAAAATAAAGGAAAGGACGTTTTATAATGGATGTATCAGGCTACACTACCTAATTACCTTTAATGTTGCACAAGGAAAGACAATGGAACACTAAGAACCTCACAGTGTGATACAACAGAAGTTCCTGAGGGGAAAATATCAAACTTGGCCTGATCAAGCCGCTAGATAATTAGTGTATGAGACACAGTTGAGTGATGAACTGGAGATGAAATCAGCCAAATCTAAAGTGTGGAAGCATTAACAGGGTGAATCACCCTCTTCATTTCTCTAACAAAACATTTTTTAAAATATGCACTCTTTTAATGAAAGGAAAGTAAATCAGAATATGGGTAGATATATAGACAAATTTTATACCCACTCCCAAATAAAGCATTAACACATTCACAAGAATTAAAGTGGCATGAATATTATCTTCTGATTGTATTTTCTTAATGTTTAAGTGTGGTTTTCTGCCTTCCTTTGAAAAAGGGCATTGAGGGTTTCATATTAATAATGATAGGACATTATGACTTGCTGTAAAATTACACAATGGTGAAGATTGTAAGCAAGGTAGCATTAGCCAAACAGATGACTCTGAAACTAGGTACCATCAAAAAAAAAAAAAAAAAAAAAAAAAAAAAAAAATCAAAGTAAGAAAGTTCTGCTACTCCCAAGAGAGCAAAGGGAGGGAGGGAGGGAGGGAGGGAGGGAGAGAAGCCTCTCATTGAAGAAAATATTCAGGGTGCAGATTTCTGGCCAAACAACACACACTAAGAACACTTAAAGAATCCTGATTGCTCACCAGTTAAAAAAAAAAAAAAAAAAAAAAAAAAAAAAAAAAAAAAGACTGACTCAGAGCAAAAGAGACTAAAAGATACTTTCCAAAAATTAGGAGTAAACCGGCCATACACACTGGCAGGACTCCATGAGGTAAATGCCACTTGGGACAGCCACACACACCTCTAACATAGTACTCAGGAGCTCAAAGCTGGAGGGCAGAGTGTAGATCACATGACTGCACAGGGAGACCAGGTTTCCCTCACGACCACCCCAAAAATAAACACGGGTTCCTTCGTAATCATGGAAATGCAAAACAAACACACTCAGGATACTAATGTAGACTACAGAGCTGACCAAAACTTAAAAGCCTGAGTCCTGGAAAGCACTGAGGAGTGGTGGAGCTCTCACACGTTGGTGTTAGAGACCAAATGGAAATAAAAGCCACCAGCTCAAACCCTGAAATGTCAACGGATGGTTATAAAGAAGCTGTGAGTAACAAGACTGAACTACAGATGATCAGTCTGGATGGGGAGATCTCAATATTAACTCAACCCCCAAAGAAGCAAGATTTAGGCCAACCGCAGTGACAGGAAGCAGTGGTTTCCTGGGGCAGGGGTGGGAGGAGACAGCCTTTTGAAGATAAAAATGCAGCCTGTGTACTGGTGACTACAGGGAGAAGTTTGGCTCAAACTTGTATTCAAAACAGACACCCCTGAATACAAACTAGACCTCAAAGTGGACTGCAGATGCTCCGTTCATATAAGTATACCACTTTTGAAGTGGGGGGGTGAGATAGCATTTCCCTGGGTAGCCTTTACTTGCTGTGTAGACCAGGCTGGCCTTGAACTCAGAGAGCTGCCTGCCTCTGCCTCCCTGAGTGCTAGGATTACAGGTGTGTGCCACCATGCCGTGCTCAATTAGCCAACTACCCATGGAGCAGTCCTAGCCCTAACTGGTGCTAGGGAATCAAATCCATGGCTTCCAGCCTGCTCGGTGAGCACCTCACCAACTGGGCTCCATCTCCAACTGTGCTGTTTTGGGCCCCAGCCTTGAAAATGCTGATAGCACAGGTATGAACCACTAACTCCCAGCTATTAAATATTATATTTACCTAAAGAAGGTTGTATTTAGTGTAAATAGTCTGCTGGCGTTGTATAAGCTGGAATATTTGACTGGATGAACACATAAAGTGATTTAAATCCATTAGGAATGTTATAAAACTGGAAAAGCATTTGCCACCATTACAGTCACCTGTTTATAACTCACACGAAGCACTTTCCTTGCTTAAGCAATCCATATTCTAGCATTAAAGTGCTCTTAATTTTTTTTTTCTTTAATGATATTTTCAATTGGAAAACTCACACCTACTCATGAGGACAACTTCTCTAAGACATGGGCAGATTTCAGCTTACGCTTTAATTTCGTTAAGGATGATCGATAATCTCTTTTCCTTAAAAATAAGTAACTGAGTGAATGAGAAGTCTGACACTGGGAGACGATAGAATCAGAACCCAAACTCTACTCTCTTCAACATCTGTCTTCCAAATTAAGTGTGACCACCGACACACTTACCAATATTTTCAGTGGGCATTGAGACCCTGGTTGGTTCCAAAAGGTTGTCTGCGAGGACAAATGCTCCTTCCTCCAGTGTATCCAGTAGCATCGTGGCGGTGTGCGCTTGCTCCGATGAATTCATGTGCTTCCAGGACTCCAAAGCCTCGGGTCTCAGAAGGTTGTCTACTGTGTCCACAATTGCCTGCATCCAGTGGGAAACGACATTAGTTTTGACGCCCTCTAGAACAGAGGGGACTGTCAGTCGCTGACTGGTGACAACTGTGGTGTTAGCCTGACATGGTAATTTACTTTCCTTTCATGACTTGGGCAACTATAAGTACAGACTACTAGTTCAAAACAGCACTAGCCGGAGACATGAGTGAGCAGCTGCTTGGCATTCAAGAGCCTGGAAGAAAGGTGGCTTGTTTCTCATTTCTCTAAGCACACTGAAGGGAACGCGGGGCTCTCAGTAGTGACTTGGAGTCTGAGCATTGAGTTCCATGTGCGGTCAGTCACAACTATTACAGTCACCTGTTTATAACTGCAAATTTTAAACACTGATAGAAAACCCCAATTCTGGAATAAACCAGTAGCTTCCAAAAATTTCAGTCACAGTGTTTTTTTTTTTTTTTAACTTGAATTCAAATAAGTTAAATGGCTTTTTACATAGTGTGTCTATTTATTTTCACTTGGGTTTAAGAGTAGCTTGAAAGTTTATGTCACTTGCCTACAATTTCGTCCTTCCCACTACCTATACGGCTACAAAGCACATGTGCGTGTATCTTAACTTTTAAGGACTAGTCTGCTTTTACAGGAATGAAGAAAACAGGCTAAATGCTGAAAGACTATACTGATGATTTAAGGAGAACAGAAATACAAAAAGTGTTGAAAAACAACCAAACTCTGCATATTCCTAAGTGTGGGATTAATTCATCCCCATGTAGAACAGCATTAAGTAACACTATAGCCCAGAGTAGGCTGGCTCATCGGAGCCAAGCTCTGCGGTGGACACTTGCTGTACTTAGGCTGCAGCATGCCATGCATAGCTGGACAGCTGAAATCACGATGTGTGTTTACTATTCCATTTGTCTACACATAATGTGCCATTAGGTCTATCTATACGTTGTTCTGATCTGTTGGTAATCGCTGAAAAAAATGGCATGCTGTCTATAAGAAAACAACAATGAACTGCTACTTGCAGGTTCTGTACTGAAATGAGCAAGGGGAAAAGTTGTTTGCGGCTATTGTCAGCGTAAGATTAATTGGCTTAATCCATCTTAATACCCTCGTTCAGTCTGTCTTGTGAGCCACTGCGACCTCCCTGGCAGGTGGAAGGTACTTCCAAGTGGTGTTAAAGGCTTTTTTTTTTTTTCCCTTTTTATAATGGGAGATGGAATAGTTCAGAATGCTCACACGGATGTTTCTTCAGCCAATAACTAGAGTGGAACCGAAACTGGTCTTCTGAGGCCAGGTTCATTACTCACCAAGAAACACAGACTAGAGCCTCTAATCTAAGTTACAAATGAATCCTCTGTAGCCGAGTAAAAACTCGCTTCATTTGCATAGAGTAAGTCAGCTTCTGATTTGTAATTTAAGGGGGCTTATTAGTCTTGTCTGAACGGAGAAGCTCATTTGAAACACACTAAAAATGACACTGGTCAAAAAATAGGGTTGTACTGAGATTCGCCATGGATGCGCTCACACTGGCGGCACGTTCACACTAATTTGAAACACTCTTTGCTTAATACCACCTACTGACTTTCAGAAGGGATCACTAGCTTAGTCATGTCCATGAAACAGTCTTTTCTTGCCAAAGTGGGGGAAAGTATAATCTTTGCGGCGGTTTGTCTTGGGCGATATACTGATCCCTGCACATTAGCATCTTAGGGAACACCTCAACCTGAACTATTCCAAAGGTATTTATTACTTACATCCTTCATCAGATTCCTAAGGGTTTTTAGAACATTACTACCTGAAAACTGATTTCCTTCTGCCTTTTCTTGTGAAGGACTGAGGTCCAAAGGTGTCACTGGGTAACAGGTGAGCCGCTGGGTTTTTGTTTTTGTTTTTGGTTTTTTTTTTTTTTTTTTTTTGGTGTGTATGTGTGACAATCCCTGAGGATTCAGCTTCTGAGTAACTTCTCATTTACAAAACTACAAAAGCTCTTTGGTTTGTTCCCCCACAGTGTAAATTTGCCCTTTGAGGTTAGATTTACCAGGGTAATTAATAGCCAAGTCCCCCATCCCAACAGCAAGAAACTTCTAAGCCACAGAGCAAACCAAAACACAATAGAAGTAGTTTGGCTTACTTGTATGGGGAGCTCAGCAGGATGCCTATCACTTCAGCAAACTAGGAAGAAATAGTGGCCATAGCACAGAAGTGCCCCTCTGTTCCTGTGAGAATCCCCACCTATCGTATTCGGGAACCACCGCCCCAGTGTTCATAGTTTATGTCTCGACACCCGTATTTATCACCCTGCTTCCAGAAGCGAATTCCCAAAAGGCAACGACAAAGCCTAATTTATTGAACAGTACACCCCAGAGATCAGAGAGCAGTGACTTTGACATGCACATATATTATGCCCATACAGTCTTTGATATGATAAACTGCCAAGAATATATCAGAGCTGTTTCAGGTTGTTGAGTCCACAGAGGTGGCAAAGGAAAACAAAGGGACTACTATGTGCTTGCTTCCAATTCACAGGATAGTCATTACAATTCTTGTAGTTTTTGAATAAATGGGAAAATAGCAAAAAAAAAAAAAATGCAGCAAAATATTACTGCCTTATTCTGAGAAAGCCGAACATCTGTACAGCTGATATGGGGCACATTATAAAATTATCAAAGACTGAAACTTCCAAATCATGCAGCAGGGTGGCGTAAGCGTGGCAGGCAGCCGAAGAAGGGGAGCAGGGACAGCACAGGAAAGATACCTTAAGGTAAGCCCTGCATGTCTTCTCTCGCTTTTGGAGCTTTTAAGTAAAAGAAAAGAAAATCAGAGGTTAGATTTTATCTGCTGGAGGGAAAAAAAAAAAAAAAAGAGGAAAGAAGAAATCCTAAAAAAAATCTAGTTGATGTTCCTGAGTCCCAAGTTGACTATGTACAGATATCCTGTGGACATCCAGGCAAGCCCCACTCACAGCCAAAGCTATCTGCCTATAGGTTTTAGCTCTGTTTTCTCAATATCATTTAAAAATTTACAACAGAAAAATATATATACTGTCATTTAAAAAAAAAAAAAACAAGTCCACTTATCTGTGACTAACTCTGAATTTGAATAAACATAACATAAACACAATATGGTAAGTGGCATTCACACTCACCTTAGTAAGAAAGCTTAGTAGTATGAACAGCGTTCTCTCTAAAATGGACCCATTCTTCTCCCCAAAGCTGCCACTAATATCACTGTGTGTCCCACTTTGCTCCAAGCATTAAGAGCTGCATGTCTTCAAACAGTTCATTAATCATGTAACATATAACCACCCTAGGTACACATGCTAATTCTGCAGCAACAGTACTGACCATACTGAGATGGATGAGCTTGACATTAAGTAAAAACTGGCACTGTGGATGCCATTTACAACTTTGAAGGAGAGGAGAACATTGCTCCTTTTTTTTTCAGTAATCCTTCCTGAGAAATGAGCCAACTGGGGCGTTAGGTCTCTAAGAACGTGTCCGGGTGCCTGGCAGCCAAGTGTGGCAGGGTAGAGCGCCACCACATGCTCGCTTAGACCCGTGTCCTGCAGCGCCAGAGGCCCTACCTTGTTATAACTCCTGCCGGCGGAATCCTTCTCACTTGGCTTCAGCTCCTGCAGCTGAGCATCCAGTATGTCTACCAGCTGCTCCATCAGCCTCACTGAGGAGCTCACGTCCCCTGCAAACACAGGCCCCTTGGTGTGCTTAGCCAGCTCATTGGCTAGACTTGCGGCATTCTCTCCACTTCTGATCTGGAACGACAATTTGTATCATCTCAGTAAGACTCTATCATCTTTGGAATTTAGTTCTCTTTAAGCACCTCTGTTGTGGTGGGAAAAAAATATTTGCAAATATGTCAAAAAAATCTGCAACTAATTGAGACCAATAACTTTCTCTTCATCTCAGAAGATTAAAGGCTTTTAGATCCTCAACAGAGGAAAGAAATTCTCTTAACCAGATATAAAAAAAGAAACAAAAGGGGGAGGAGGGGCAGCATGCTTTAATATTTTTTCAGTCACCTCTCATTTCCCTGTAACCACTTTAAGTTGCTATTTTAAAATGTTTACTTATTCCAGGGATGTAGATTTTACATAAGACAGTTACTGTGATACCATGAATTATCACCTAATGTCTGAATTTCAAAAAAGGTACACGCAGGAAAAAATATATAAAAGGGTACTACATTACAATGCAAAATTCAAAAGAGTGATTTCTAGGCCTTTTAAGGGGTCATTTTTACTCACTGAGTTGTAATCGTGTGTGATATAGACATCTGTTTGCATTCTGTGGGTTCAGTTGCAAACTTAATGACACTTGATTTATTGGGCCAATACACTATTTGTCTTATGAACATCAAAAGAACTAGAACAAACTAAACGTGAATGAAATTAAACAAGCATGCATTTGTTAAACAGCTTAACACAGAATACCCTCAAACATCTCTAACATTCAATGACTAGTTTACAGACAAAACTATGCTTATTTTTTTTTTTAAAGCTTATATGCTGAACAAAGAACCACGGTGACTGGTTTAACATAGGAAACTAAATTATTTATGTTAGAAATTCCAGCCCTCAATCAACCTATCACATTAAAACATTCCAACCCACCTTCTGAGCCAGTTGATTCACCCAGTGAGAGGTACAGTTGCTAAGATCAGGGCCCTTAGGGTTCCATGTTCCTGTGGAAGCCATGCAGAGATACGAGGCCGTTCCTGCAATAGACGCAGAAAACAATGGTGAAATTGAAGCTGTTTTTCTGAATGCTTTTGGGAAATTGACTATGATGATCCTAGACTGTGTGTTAAATTTTGAATAAATGCTAATAGAAGTAGTAGCAGGCAATGCAAAAACTTATAAATAGTAACTAGAAAGAGTACATGGGCTCTCTGACACCTAGAGTAGCAATGCCAAAACAGCATTTCCTTGGGACTCATCCAAAGTGATATTTATAGTCAGAAAGTCAGCTGTAGAGAGCCTCACTGGAGTCTTGGGGCAGAAGACTTAAGGTTTGACATAGGAAATGGGAGAGGTAATTTTGTACCTCTGACCTTAAGTGACTTTTACAGTTTAAAACCCCTTCCACTGTGTAAAGAAACTGTATTAATAATGTAATGAAATAATGAAATTGGCTACTGCAACTATCCCCCTCTAATGAAACTGTTTCACTGTCGTTAAGAAGCTACTCTGAAAGTACAAAGTGTGGCTTGCATGGTGGAGGAGATACCTCTTGTTCCCTTGGGACACGGCCGCTCAACCATCATTCCCCTTTGTGTCTGAGGCCACTTTATTCCCCTGGCGTCTAACGCTTCGCAGAATCTCTCTGGCAGGGGAAAAATATTTGTTACAGGAGGAATTTTGGTTGTAGACACTGCTGGAGGTGGCTTTGTCCCTCTGCTTCCTTCCTGAGGTCCAGCTACTGTGGTGCTCACGGGGCCTCTCTGAGAAGTACTGCTTGTGGTTGACACTGTGGTTTTGAACAGCTCAGCTGAAGAAGTTATTGTCACAGCTGTGGTAGGCACTATGAAAAAAAGATGAGTGTATTAATCTCAAACACACCCTCATGCTCACCTATAGGCACGTGTATGCGAATGTATACATACATACATACATACATACATACATACATACACACACACACACACCCCTTCACCCATCCATATACCCTAAATCAACAAACAATTATAGTAGGAAAGGAGAAGAAGAAAAATGTCGCATCTATTACAACTTTTTAATAAGGTTAAAAGATGATCGTTTTAAGCTAGATGGTAGCCTGACTCTCGTGAAATATAGCCACATGATTTAAGAGTAATCTCTCTCTAAAGTTCTAAGGCAGTGGTTCTTACCTCCCTAATACAGTTCCTTATGTTGTGATGACTCCCCCATCACAAATTATTTCATTGCTACCTCATAACTCTAATTCTGCTACTATTACAAATCTGATTTGCAGGCTATCTGCTATGCAACCCCTGTGAAAGAGTCATTTGACCCTCAAGGAGTTGCAACACACAGGTTGACAACCTCTGCTCTAAAGAAATGAAGGAAAATGCAGGAAACTTATACTATACAAACATACTTTATAAACAAATTCAAAAGATCAAGGCGGAAACTTTTGACAATTATGGATAATTAGGATGATAAAAAGATCTGAAGTCACCCACTCTACATCCTGCAGGAAAACAAACACTGACATCTTTCAGCCAGCAGCCGTTCTTGCTTGAGGGATTTTGAGCATGCCTGGTTGCACCCAAACAGAAGATAAGTTTGGCACGCTTATGCTGCTCTGGGCTTGGCATCTTTACTGTGCAAAGGTGGGATGAGCTCCCCATGTATTCTCTTATCCAGAAAGGGCTTAGAACAGACCACGAGTTCAAAGTATCAACCTTTCATTATCCCATTGACCCGCAGCAGAAAATGTAAAATAGCTATACTTACACATTTCAAAACAAACAAAAAATTGTTGCCAGGAAAGATTTTTTTTTGTCTAACTTTTCTTTCAAACAGTTAAATCAACTAGATTTTAAGACAATAGCATTCAACTGTAATTCTCTATTAAGAACAAAGAATCAAAAAATCTGTCAGCAAAAAACTTGCTAACATTTAAAATCTGTCAGAAAGTTTTATTCACAGGTATTACAAATTTATTCTTAAAATCTTACTTATAGGGTTCCTTGAATTTAAAATACACAGGTAAGTTATTCTTGAATTATAAAGATATTAACAGTGGTATGCTCAAATGAAAATATCTTGGTAAAAACCCTTATTATGTATAATAAACCTGTGTCTTAAAGAAAGCATTTTTGTTTTACTTATACACAGAAAATAAGCTGTAATACTGAATATTAAAAAGTACATTCAAAATGACTACCATGTTTACTACTTGAGGCTCTACCCTATGAATGCTTATATCATGCTTAATGTTTGAGAATATATTAATGAAAAGGTGGTTTTAAGTCTGGTGTTGTAGGTGTGGTGAACTTCTAGCTATCATTAAAAACACTACACTCAGGTCCTTCTTCCTCCCAGCTCACTGGGAAATTTTTAAGCATGTGATTTATTTCTAGGCTAACGTGATTGGTTGTATGAGATGTGTCTATGTACATCAAACAACATGCCCAGCCTGCTGTCATGGAAAACTGCTCAAACCTGTCTGTCTTTGTCTGTAAACGTACCCTCCTGACACCTTGTTAAACCTGTGTAATTTTCTTTTGATTACAATGCAGCGAGGCTTTCAGTGCTTTCTCAATTAACATTTGTCAAAGCACCTAATCTTTAGCAAAAGTGTCAAATGACTGCTGCGGAATCAAGTCCTGAAGAGAGAACGAGGAATCGGGGAACTGAGAAAAGGGCAGGAAAAACGGTTTGGAGTTATACCCCCATATGTATCCCTTCACACAATACTAATCAGGACACATGGGAGCGCTCAGGTGTGTATTAATACCACAATTACTCATTGTTAGCTAAGCATCAGTAAAGACCAAGCAAAGTAAATAACAAGATCACTACTGGATTCACAAAATCTCATGGAGCATACGGCAGCCATGCATTCCTTGTCAGCACACTAACCCACAGGAAGCAACTAGGATTTGTGGGAGTTTAGAAGACTGAAATTTAGTGAGACTTCAAGGCACAAGGCTTTGTATTTAGTATTTAAGAGGCGTTTATAAAAATCATTAACTCTTTCCATGAGTTGAGACAAATGACAGGGAAGCGTCTGGCAATGAAAAGCTGGTTGCAGTTCTTCAGCGTTCTTAGCCAGATGTCATGACAACCAACAGTCTGGACCAACAGACCAAGTCTCACCACAGCTCCATAAAGCAGGTACAAATTATCTTTTCACACACATGGAGGAGTCAGGTGATTGGTTTAAGGTCACCTGGTTATCATCCTAAATGTTTGATCTTTCTTTTCTAGGTAAGAGTTGTTCAACGGCTGAGGAAGGACAGTTAGTCCTACAAAGTAACCTGCCCTTATTCTGAGATATGTAACGTTTCAACATGAACATGACAAAAGGTTCAAACTTTGAGAATGCTCTCTGAAGAGCAGCACAAAATATTTCTTCTACGGATACCAACCCCTTTAAAAAAATTAAAGGCTCTGTTCAATCAGCGTCTCTTAGCAAACACTCATTTGGGCTAATTTAGCACTCTGCCTTCCATGTATCGTTTGAGTGATACAAAGAATCAGTGCTAAGTAACATTGACTGGGTACCCAGGAAGACTTGAATGACTAGAAACAGATGCTGTCCACCATGTTAAGCAGGCTCTTCCTCTGTCAGTTTGAGAACAGCATCCAAGTACATAAGCGCCATGATCCTCCTAGGTTGCCCAAGAGTTCATCCACTGTTAAATGAATGACCTGCACCCAGATAGTATACATAGGCTGCCGAGGTAAAGTAAACATCCATTAAATTTGCCCTCATGTTGTTGTATGAAAGGCATTTACTATCAGTGGGAAGATATTCATAAAACGGGATATGTGGAATATTTATAAAATATTTATAAAAACATAAAAAATGGCTCCTTTGCTAAAATACAACCCTCTGTTATAGAACTATCTGACTTCTCATAGGCAAGACAAATAAATATGCATGAACTGCCCCAAACTGAGTAAAGATCGGAGTATTTTGTTATTAATATCTGGGATATCAGACCTGTAGGATGATTAAGAAATATCAAGTTATAGGGATAGAAAGAAGAGTTAAAATTGTACCAAAAAGGGTTTTTCTGAGACCTGTTCTAGAGAGCAGGAAAACTGGATGGAGTTTTAGGGGATCAAAGAAAATGACTCATGGCAGCGAACAAAAGCTAAATATTCAAATATATATGCACACACACTCACATATGTATGTATGTGTGTGTGTGTGTACATGAGTGGTCTGGAGACAGAAACTTATGACTCAGAAACTGGAGAGGCTTGATCCATCGCCGAGGCGAGTGATGAGCCAACATGATCCACAAACCACGGGAAAAGGACAACAATTTCTCGGCACCCTTTATACCTTTTGCCACCTAAAATCTATGGCCGATAGAACTGTTTTCCCCATATATATTTATTGTTTTGTTTTGTTAGTTATATAGGCTAGGCTTGTCTTAAATCCTGTAGCCTCTGCTTCCTGAGAACCCAGTCCTCTAAAGACTTATATATGGGTTTTAGGGGCACAAGCCAGTCACTGGCTTATGGAAAGCAAAGAACTAATTCTTCTGACTGCCCCACCCCTATGCTTTATCCATTTCTTGTCTTGCTTCTGGAAAGGCCAATGTGCCTTATTGGTCTGTCCTTGACCTATGGGCCAGAATAGCTCTGTGAGACCCCACCTCCAGGCTGTGAGCACACACCTTAGAAGAGAGAGACGAGTCTTTTGAAGCAACAGAAGATACAGTATAAGCAAAGAGAATAAGAATATGGGTCAAACGGCATCAAGAAAAATTTAGGTCAGGTAAAATGTTTTATTACTTAGGGTTTAATAAGGGGTCAATATGAATTTTTATGTTCTGGGAATATGGAAGAACGGCTAACGATCTGGAAAGATGAAACACTGTCAAGGGAACACTCACTAGCTGCATGTCTCATTTCTAACACTAGGAAAAAAATTCTTTCTGAAAAACACTAAATTAATAAAACTTTTGATGGGCATTACACCACGAAATATACTAGCACATAGATGACATGTAGGAAAGCCATTGCTGCTTGCTATCATATTTAATGAAACAAGTAGGTGATCTCCATGCTATGCTGGACACAATCTATACTCCATGAACAGAATCTATACGCTGCCCTTCTCCCTTCAACTATTGATTAGGAATTTGTAGTTGTTAGAGGCATTCTCTCTCTCTCTCTCTCTCTCTCTCTCTCTCTCTCTCTCTCTCTCTCTCTCTCTCTCCCTCTCTCTCTCTCCTTCCCTTTCCCCTCTCCCTTCTTCTTTCTCTCCCTCCCTCCCACTTTCTTTTTTTCCTAAGGAGGGAGAATGATTTATGGCCACCCAGAACAAATAAAATAGTTGTTAGCGTGGAGCAAGCTACAAACAAAGGTGAACAGGGTTCCCGTACAACTGTAGCCAATGCCTAAAACTTGTCAGTGCATTAGGTCTGCCTTTTGAGAAGGCTGAAGGATGAAACAGAAGCACAGCCGTAGCTTTTATAAAACTTAAGATGCAGGAAGCAACCCAAACTGCTAGCCTCTAGAGAAAATAGACATCGTATACTTTAAAACAACTGGTTCCAAGAGGCTCGGTAAAGATTTATGCTGGTAAACAAAATTTCTCTGTTGAAAATTTAACAACAGATTTTACAGGCGCATTTTTACACCAGGAATCTCCAGGCACATGATTCATCAGTGTCACCAACGATTGTTCTTTAGAACTGAAACGCAACACATATTTTGGTACTCAACAAAGATTAAAATTTGAAATTCAATTATACTCTCACTTCCCCTGTTAAGGTCCTGCGCATATGATAGTATTCAGAAGTTATTAATAACACATTTAGAAACTAGTGTTTGTATGTCATTGAGAGTGAGTTTATCTGAGCACAGTGCCTTACTAGAAGGGTAGGTTTCGTGTCTGTGAAAAGAGTAATTTCATCATTTGAAAAATTTTTCAGTTTTCAATTTTTTGAGTAACTTCCCAACTTGAAAACCAGTTTCCTCTCAGTGAACTGCAATATTAATTTATATCTCAAACCCACATTATTGTTCATTTGAAAAGACATGATTAGTATGCATTCTCTGATAATACATAATTCTGAGTTTGAGGTAGTCGTGTGTGTGTGTGTGTGTGTGTGTGTGTGTGTGTGTGTGTACACACCTGACATAATTAGAGCTGTAACCATTTCCTCATAGAACAGAAATCATTTGGTAAATCAAAATATATTTCCAAAAACTTAACATTTTTTTGGAAGATAATTTTCCTTCTTAAGGTTAACTATGTCATGAAGACAATGCTGGCAGCACTGTCCCAGATCATTTGGAGTCACTTGAACATGTAGCCTTTGTGTTCCGGCTAGAGTTACAGAAACGCTGACTTAAAATGGCCAATAATTCATCAGGAAATGGAAATGTGTCATTTTACATGACGGAAGAGGAAGAAGTCTGAAGATGCCCTCTCCTACCCTGTCAGAACTTCAGAACACACAGCCCTGGCGAGACACGTCAAACCTATTCATTTTCTTGGGACATCCTAACATATTTCCCTTAACCACTGATGCCAAGATATTAAAAGGTCTGAGCACACACTATAATCAATTTAGAATACAGGGAGGGAAGAGGAACCTTAGCAAGTCTGTAGGTGTTACTATGTGTTTAGCAATGAAAACCGAAACTGAGTAATGCTAGATTTCTTGGAACCAAGATGTAAAGGAACAAAATAAAAACAGCACAAAACAGGGCTGTGATATATATCAGATCATCCTTTGTGAGTTAACTATGAGGGGAAGAAAAGCTAGTGAGAAAACCAAAAAGTCCTTGGAAAGTAAGCAATGCAAGCCATGGAGAATTAACAGCAAACATTCTTACCTTGGGCAGGGTCAGGTGGACCAAACTCCAGAGAATACCGTAAAATAAAGTTATTGTTCCATACGTAGAGTTGGTTATCTCTCGGATTGTAATCCACTGCAGCGATATACTGGTACTGGTTGGGGAAAGGAACGTCTACATACTCTCCCCGGCTTAAGCGTGTGTTGTAAATGTAGTCAATTGTGTTCTTGCCTGCTTCGCTTTCATTGTCTTGGTACACTGACCTGACCACATAGAGAACCCCACATATCATGAAAGCATTGGATGCTGCGCGCTTGTCATACACTGTCTCCCATGTTGCTTCGAATCGAAGAGTGTACGGGTTGAGCTGGCTAATCACGATCATCCCATTGTTCTGCTCAGTGGCGTAGATCACCCACAAGCCGTTCTCATCCACGGCCAGGTCGATGTCGGTCTTCCCTCCCCATCTGTAGGGCGATGTGTCATGGTAGTTAGCGTAGTTGATTATGGCCTCGCCACTCTTAATCCTAGTCCTCAAGTCAAACTTCACAATATTTCTTGTTCGTTCTTTGTTAAAGAAGACAGCTCCATCATATACCACAAACCCAGTACCATCTACTCGGTTTGGAAGTTTGTACGTTGTTGTCTGGCGGCTGTTCTGAAAATCTTCTATGGAGGCATATTCTATTAAAGTGTCGGTGCGGTAGGGAGTCCAGGGCATGAAATAGATTTTATCTGCAGCCTGAAGAGGGTCCTTGCACCAAGCACCTGCCTTCTGCTCAGCTTCATATATACAGGGGGAGTCCACGATTGCTTTCAAGGTCCCAGGACACACAAAAACTAACATCACAGAGAAAAGACAAGAAGGAAGCAAAGTCAAAATAACAACACAGGCAGCCACGCATTTTTATTGATCACAAATCGAGAGAGAAAAATCCACTTTACTCAACATTCAATTTTTAAAACTTTATACACACTGCCCTTGTTTCCCAGAGTTTTTCTAATCGAGGTATCATAGTACATATGGCTGGCACTTACTCTCATGAATACAAACCTATGTCTGGGATCGCTGATGACTAAGATAAAATTTAATTTCTAAACTGTGGTTTCATTTAATAATTTGGTAATGAATGCATCAAAACTTGGAGCCTTTCTTAAAAATGGTTAAATATTTTTTATTGTAATCCAGACATTGTAACTTCTAACCCCTAGTCCACCTTTCCACCTCCCACAGAACAAAACTAATAAAGCAGAAAGCTCGATGCAAAGACTTATATTGAACTTTTTATAGAAGTTACAGGTGCTTCAAATTGAAGAATATAAATTTTAGGAAAATGCAATCGAGAGCTGAGAGCAGTCAACACAAGGGAAGCGTGGAGAGGTGACCAGGAGACCCTGTCACCATGGCATGCTACGGAGAGGGTTCTGGAAGCCAGGCAAGATGACACTTCAATAACAAGAAAATATCCAAGGGTGTCAGAGAAAGAGACAGAGGGTAGAAAAGAAACAGTAAAGGGCAGCTCCCCTTCGCCGAGCTCAGAATTTTACCCCATCACCAGATTTAGCAGTCATACAATTTCATTGTGAACAGCTGACGTCTTTATGAGGTGCATTATGAGGACCTGCTGATCATTTTAACACAGGAGTGTTGCGGGGAAAGGGGAGGGAAAAGGGTCACATCCATAAGGCACATAACAGGGAGCTGGGGTTGAGACTGTATACATTATTTACCTTTTTGCTCCACTTCTATTTTAAGCATCGGAAGAAAAATAAAAAAAAGTGCAAGGAAAAAAAGAAAAAAAAAAGATTAAAAATAAATTGACTATTAGTCTAAGATTGAATTCGTAATAGATGCTAAATACAGGAAGAATAAGGGAGTTGTACTACTTTGGATAAAGAGAAACACACAGGAGGACCTAGCAGGAGAGAGATTCTAAAGTTACATAAAAGAACATGGATCAATCATTTTAGTAGATTAAGGAGGCAATACAAATAAGTTGGCATGCTGCTTCACTTAGTGTGCCTGAATAAATAATGAAACACTTTGCTAACGCAAGCTAAACAACTCCTGGGCACCCAGCATTCTGACCAAATTTTCCTTTATGTATGTACACCACAGATATAAAAGCATGCACAGGTGTGCCATCTCCACTTGGTCTGTGTGAGCTTAATTATCAAACTCTCCCTACTTACATAGGCATGGTAGTAAAGTGCATTTATAAGATGCCAACTTGACTTTGGAGTTTCAGTCAACTTTAATAAATATTGAGATGGCTACATTTCCCCCAGAGATATTTAGATAAGAAAAAAAAAGAAGCCTACACAGTCATGCATCTCAGTACATTTGGATTATTTTCTATTATTTCCTATTTCTACAACTATGCCTTAACCATTTAACAAAATGCCCCCATTTCCAGGAATATATAAATCTCCCTTACCCAATAGATATTTTAATGGGGTAGATAATTCCCATTAAGCATCAGCAAATATACTTTAGTTTAGCAAATCTACATATAGTTTAAAGTACAAAACTGTAACTTAAAATTTCATATCATATACATATATATATATATAAAATCAAATGTGTAATATTAAGTCTATTTAAAAAAGTAAGCAAAATACATACAAGGGAAAAGCAAGCACAGGTGGCAGGGAAAAAAAGGAAGAAAGAATTATGGTTAGCTTATTATGACATTTTTCTACGATCATTTATTAACATAGAAAGCAAGCTAGCATGCAACAGCCACCATACCCAGCATTCACAGCAAGTACCTCGATCCACAGACCCCACACAAGGGAAAGTTCTCACAGGGCAGACGTGGCCAGGGCAGGACATGAGTGGGGAGAGCCCTGTGTGGCTACAGAGGTTAACTGCACACTAAGGAAGGTGCCAACAAAATTCTCATTGCCACACAGTCTGCAGTTTTAAGAACCCACACAACGCAACTCTTGGATTGCGTGCAGGCTCTCAAGTCTGTGGCCTGAGTATTATAAAGTGACTCTGTTGAGCTTCTTCCTACTCCTCCCTTTCAAAACGCATTGACTGTGACTACTGATTACTCAGAGTGCAGTTGCACACTTTATTACAATCTCAGCTTGATTACATATTTTTTAGAATTATAATTACTCGTCAAGATAAAACAGTGACCTTCCGGAACTCCTTTGAGAGAAACATCACAAAAATATTTTTTAAAAAATTTGTTTTTGCCATGGCAACAGCATATAATTTCTAAATTAAGCCACAGCCTGCTTCACCAACATGGTCTATTTACGCACTTTCAGGAAGTGCACTTGCTCTGGTCTGCATGATTCTGACTGTGTAAGGAAGACAGGAGAAGTGCAGTGGGATGTTTGGAAGCAACACTTGGTCCTGAGGCCACTTCTCCATAAGGGGCATATTACATCTGCTCAGTATCAGTAAGAGATGGGCATGGTGAGGGAGGAGGAGGATGAGAAGGGTAGTTAGTGCTGAGGCTGCCCAGACTGGATTTATACACAACTGTATCGTTCCTTAAATAAACAATGATTTTGTTCATGTAAAGCAATTAAGTATGAGAATCAGAATAAAACTTCTTAGAATGCTTAATTATTTACAAGAGAACTTTAAAATAAGTTCAACAAAAAATAAAAAGATGTATCTTGTATTGTCCTTTCACTAAAGATTACTGGATTATTTTTATTTGATGCAGTAAAAAATTGCAGTGCAGTCACTGAACAAAACATAAAACATAAATATCTTCATTTATTTATGATTTAAACTGTACCATGTAAGGGAAAAGACAATGGGCATCAATTTTATACAATTTATAATTGCAATGAAAACTGAGAAAGGTAAAAGAAAATTTAAAAATAAGTAAAACTTTTGATGATTGATGGAGTTTTATAAGAAAAAAAATCTCCATATAAAGACTTTTTATGAAATCAAAAAGTGTAGACATCTGTCAAATCAGCCAAAATTCTATGAGGAAAATAAAAATAAAATAAAATCAACAATAATCTGTGGTCAGATTCACATGCTAAATATATGCAACTTGCCTTAAGAGGTAATTTATAAGGTTATATTTAATATTCTATGAACCAAACACACAAGTACACACCCACCAACACTCACAGAGGACTCCGTGGATGTACAAGACGAAAAGGGGGAAAAAAAAAAAGAAGAAGAAGAAGAAAGAAAAAGAAAAAGAAAAGAAAAAAAATCAAACTAACCCAAAAATGAGTAAAGCCTACATACTCTGTACCTGAAGTGACACACTATTTCATCTGAAATAATCTCACATTTATGCAGTCATAATAATTTAATTCATTAACATAAATGGAATTTTCTCATCAAATGAACTTGTAGGTAACATTAGAATAAAATCCTTACATGCTGTGGCAATTTAAAATAAGTAGGTGCAAGATTGAAAAGCAATGCTTGCTTATAGAATGTGAAAGTCCAGTCTGACAAATCTCCTTTTTCCTGTACGGACCCTAAGACTTTTGAAATGTACACTCACGTGATGCCTCACGCGATGCAATACCTGCATCCTCTACAGAGTAAAGAATGACTTGCATGTGTGTGATGTTGATGCAGTGTTAACCAGACAAATGTAAAAGGGTGCATATAGTTACAAAGGCAACCAGGGAGGTAGCATTTTTAATGCTCTCTGCTGAGTATATTTATTGCTGTGTTTTCTGAAGTCATGGAAAAAAATCCTTGAAATTGTTTAGAACAGGATGGAGCAGTTTGGAGTCTGAGGTTCCCCAAGGATTTGTGATGGATAGAAACTGGCATAAAACCAACTAAGTGGTAAGGCATACATTATAAACTTTATATGACGGTGACATTTTTAAAAATCTGAGTAATGTGAGAAAGGGGTATGTAAATGCTAGAGAAAAGCAAATACATTGGTTTTTTTTTTTTTTTTTTTTTTTTTTTAAAGGGAAGGTCAAAGCTGGGCCCTTAAAATAAAAGCAAATGTGAGGAGAGGTTATCATAAACAGGAGCTTGAGAAGGAGAAGAGGGGAAATGCAAGCAATGAGGAGTCGCGTAAGATTAGGAATAAGCTAAGGCAGCTCTGCGTTCAGTTTTAAGATGAGCTGCAGTCACGTACTTTATAGTGTGTCACTACTGAGCGGTATATAGGAGTGATAACTACTTCTAGTCTTCAAAAAGAAAAAAAAAGCCATACACTTATTTCTGCCCCTTGCAAACATCTAGAAAGGCAACAGCAAATTAATTTCTGGATTTACTTTTTTTATTTTGAAGGACAAAAACTAAATTAACAACAACAACAACAAAAAAGCAGATACTTCTCTGAGTGAGTACAGCTATTTGCAAGTTTAGTGCACAATATACAATACTTCTGGAGAACTGAAAAGTAAAAATTTGAAAGTTAGACGTTCCAGAAGGTATCCCCACTTTTCTCTCTTAATCAGCGCAAGAAATTACTTAAGAGTCTGAAAGTAATGTTGCTTAACACTGTTCTTAGTGTCTTAGACTAGGTTACAGGAACCAGGTTGCAGAAAGACACCATTCTTGGCAGCTCTGACTGACTCCCCTGTTTGGAAATGGGTGCTGCATTCCTTGTCTAACTTGAGAACAGAAACCGGCTGAATTCAAGGGAGAGGGGCTTCGTGGAACAAAAATGTTGGTTAGCTCAAAAGAATACAGTGTTCCTCTAGTGGCACTGGAGACTAGGTAAAGCCACGCACTACACAGGAGCAACGCTTTAACAGTTCACTCGGGGCTTCCAGTCCTACGAACGGTACAGAAGATGCTGAAAACACAAAGCGCATCCGGTTCACGTGACACAGGAGCACAGAGCAGGGGCGAGAAGAGAAAGAGAATCTGTGTTTGGCCTTTAACAGACACCACACACACACAAATTCAACTTATCAAAACTGTGTCAGAGAGGACAAAGCATGTCTTCACAGTTGGATCTGCCTTATTTAGCAGCATTTGGCCTTTTGGTGTTTCGGTGTTGAGGCAGGGTTCCCTATGTTGGCCAAACGGCCCAATCACCCTGATGGCTCTGCCTCCAAGGAGCTGGGCCTCAGACACACATATACCACATACCCAGCTCCAACTGTCTGTCTACCTGCTTGCCTTTCTCTCTCTCTCTGGTAGAAATTATAGAAAACTTTCTGAAATCAGTAAAAGTACTATTCTAACCCCTTACTTCAAATGCCTCTGCACTAAAGAGACACATTAAATTTTCATTCACTATTAAAAAGCAAAGAGCACAGGTACTTCTAAAGCAGCTTGTGACGATTAGGCAACATATTCAAACTTTTAGATTGTCTGAATTACTAAAGTATTTCTTTTCTCCCCTATCCAGTGTATGAAACATAATGGAGAAGTATCCATTCTGATATTGGGAGGAAAATACTAAGGCTACTTATAAATCTCCAGTTGAATTTTAAATCTTAAACATGATGCTAACAGTTGAAAACAGAAACAGGTACAGGACTTTTATCTACCTTCTCCGTACTTCGGACTTTGTTTTAAGCATTAAGACTTCCTCGTTGAATCTACGCAAGGGGACAACTTTGTGCCTCAGTTTCTGCTCTGGTGGCTTTTGCCAAGCATTCGTGTTACCACGACAGCAGGTAGCCATTCAAGTCCCTCAGGATTAGAACTGAAGTCAATTCCTTCTTCAGAAAACTGTGAGCCAAACCAATTTGTCAGCAACTGGTATTGGGCAAAAGTACAGATTTCTATCTGCCCTATTGAATAGCCAATTCAAGTTTGTTTTCTGGAAAAACACTAGCCTTAAAAGCCAAACACTTAAGAACACAGACAGACATTTGGCCAGCATCACACTGTGGCTCCCTTCCACACTTCATGAAGCTAATTGGAGTCCCGAGTCGGAGAGTGATTTGCATGCATAATGGTTTTGTGGGTCATAAACATACGCTTCTTTCACATGTGTAGTCTTTCAGATCCAACAAGGAATGCTGGAGAAAGGAGAAAATACAAACTTCATACTTACTGTAAGGGACACATTCATATTGAACTTCAAGGTATTTGTAAGTTCCGGGACACGGATCAGGAAAAACATCTGACCCGGTAACTACTACACACTGTGTTCGATTGTTGCACCTGGAAAACAGAAGCAATCAAGCCTGTGAAACAATGTGCTTTTCATACTTAAGAAATATAATATAGAGCTGAATCATAAACAAAAAAAATAGAAGTGATATTAGATGTCTCTATAAAACATACTTATTGTCTTTGTATTTTAATTTCTGTATCAAGGGCCACACTAAACTGTAGCTAGAAGAGAAAGAAAAAGGTTGATAGTCTTCAAATACACTATGCTATTATGTTGTAATTGGAATTCTTTTTAATACCTGGGGGATTGAGGGAGGCATAGCCACCAGGCCCCTTCATAATGTATTTAAGAATTAAAAGCTACAACCAGAAAAAGGTACAATCAAGCACAGACTCACAACATACCTGATTACACAAAGACCCAGATTTTAGCCTCCTCATCCAGTTCGAGCTACATGCTCTAACGTAGGCACTGTCTACACGCATGAACATGAGGTACTTGCTAGCACTTTCCACCTGACATGTGGAGGCCTGCATAGATGGCAGAAGTACTAAAAACGCCCAGTGCCTGAAGCACAATGATTATCTAAGCCCTGTTGCTGCTTTCCACAGAAGCCATGCCCCTGTCTGCACTATGACTATGTACCCAGTTCTACAGTGGGATGCTCTCAACGCTGATATTAAAAGCAATGCTGTGAACAAGGTCTCTCAGTGTCCTGTATGTTACTCTACAGAAGTAGTTTCATTGTTGTTATCACCGTCATTAAGTCACCAATGGTACAGGAATTCCAGGCAAGGACGCTGCTTAAGTTCCATAAATGGGCCCAGATGTTCTTCTCTTAAGGCTTGTAAAAGCAAGGACTATTTCTTTTATAATTTGATTTGATTACAGCACAGTGGAATGGAATGTTTGCAGGGGTCTCATTACGCTTCTTGATAGTATATACATTAAGAAAGCAAAGCAAGCAGGACCAGGGCATTATTATAAAATTTATTCAACAATTTGAATACCAAAGAGTATATGGTGCATAAAATAGCCAAAGTATAAAATAGCGCTGTAAAGCAGTCTGAGAGAAGCAGGCTCCTCCAGCACGGGGAACCCCAGGATGGTGGGCAGCAGAGTCACACCAGCAGGGAGACATGTTAGGTCAAGCGCACTGGTGCTGCAGAGACTCAGAACCCCAGACTGTCCTAGAGAGAAGTAAATCAGGAAAGTCTCCAGGGTTAAGTTTAAAATATATTACAATGAACTTCAGTGACTCCTTTGTATTGAATAAATTGTAAATAAGACCGAAATGATACATTGTAAACATGAAAATAGTTAACTTTGGTCTCAGTCTCTAAGATAATGCAATATATTTTCTTTTTTTAAATTATTATTAATTTATTCAGATTACATCTCAATTTTTATCCCCCTGCTTGTCTCCTCCCGTTCCTCCCTCCCTCCATCTTTCACCCTATTCCCATCCCCTAGGTCTGTGACAGAAGGGGACCCCCTCTTCCACCATATGATCACAACCTATCAAGTCTCATCTTGGTAGCCTTCCTATTCTTTCTCTGAGTGCTACCAGGCCTCCCCACCAAGGGGAAGTGGTCAAATATGGGGCACCAGAATTCATGTCAGAGTCAGTCACTGCTCTCCATACAACTGTGGATAATGTCCTGTCCCTTCACTAGATGTAAGTAGGGGTTCAATATCTACTACATGTGTTGTCTTTGGTCGATGCAGTAGCTTCAGCAGAGCCCCCTGGGTCCAGATCCACCCATCATGATGTTCTTCTTGTAGGTTTCTAGGACCCCCTGGATCCTTCTATTTCCACTCCTTGGAATATACCCAGAAGGTGCTCTACCACACAACACGGACATATGCTCAATCATGTTCATAGCAGTATGGTTCGTAATAGCCAGAGCCTGGAAACAACCTAAATGTCCCTCAGTCGAAGAATAGATAAAGAAACTGTGGTACATTTACACTATAGAATACTACTCAGCTATTAAAAACAAGAAAATCCTGAAATTTGTGGCCAAATGGATGGAACTAGAAATTATCATACTGAGTGAGTTAACCCAGACTCAGAAAGACTCACATAGTATTTTATTTTTAAGACATCCTGCTCCATACATTTCAAGAACACGGATACTATAAGTGACGTATCCCTTACAACATGATGCTTTGCTTTCTACTTTCTATGGTTTTTTTTTTTCTTTTTTAAAAACTTTCACTCGTTTGAAGAAACTGCCTATGGTTCACCACTTAATAAAATTAATTACTTTAACATGAATAACAGAAACCATTTTGTATTAAAATTTTAACACAAATAGTGGGTAGACTTAAGACTTTCCAATGGGTCAACATCTAACGTTTCAGCTCATACAGAAACATAATTCTGATGGTTCATTTCTTGTCTTCCCTGGTATAATGATCGGAGATCTGGATGCTTCCTAATCTCGGTTGATCTTTGGGAATCCTCAGCCTACCGTTGTCCCCATCACATGTCTTCTTCTGATATCCTCTCTTATACTTACTCTTATACCAACAGGGATCCTCCTAAAGTTGCGTGCTCTCGTTTCTCAGAATGGAAAAAAAGCAAAACTCCTGCGCGTTAAAATTCTTTTTCATATTCCCACACTGTCTATATTTCACAGTCATTCAGTCATATTCTGCTCTTTCTTTTCCAAGGGTTTAAATATACTGGGAGAAACCCCACAAAGTAACAATTCAATTAGTGAATGAACTTTTCACATAGCATTACTTCCCCCTTCTTACTGAGGCCTCCTTTCACGTCAGCAGATTAGAAGAGGAGAGAGAGCTCATACTGAGGCTGAGAAGCATTAAAAACACGCAGGAAACAAAGTGAAAGCCCATGTGGTTGAAAAGACTTGTGATTTGTATCATTTTCTGAAAAATAAAGTACATGACGGTGCTGGAGAGATGGCTGAGGGTTACGAGTACTTCCTGCTCTTCCAGAGCCCTGAGCTCTGTTCAGAGAACGCATTTCAGGTGCATGACCACTGGAACTGCAGCCCCAGGGAATCTGATGTCTTGATGCCTTTTGTTGACACTCCCTCTCTTCCTCCCTCTCCCCTCCTTAAAATTAATATATGTACAGAGTGAGAGAGAGGGAAAGAGAGTAGAGGGGGGAGACAGACAGAGACACAGAGAGAGAGATTAAGACAGAATACATTGAAGATACTCAACTTTTTCCCCACCAGAAGGACAGAGGTGATCTGGAAAACAAACATAACTGTGATATGGGATTTGAACTCGTTTATATTTCTCAGTCTCACAGTAGGTTTGCAAGAAGTCAAACTGAGGAAAGCCCACATCAGCCTTTCATGGTAGTTTGCTTAAAAGACTAACACTAGAAAATAATATATCTTGCTGTTCAGGTTTAGTATGTTTCTGAGGGACTTTGTGTTTGTCGTGTGACCATAGCCTACGGCTTCAAACTAACACTGAGGAAGAAAGTCAGCACTTGTTCTGACCTTATTAATTCTCTAAATGCAAAGGATTCTCAATACAGTGGTGTAGAATGTCAGGCATGAGATTATAATCAGACTTTTAAAAATTCATACCCTCCAACTTACCACCAGTGTTCACTTCACATTTTAATTTTCCACGTGTGTTTTTAATGTATAATTAAGCATAAATATATATCTTTCCATGAATATATGTATGTATGTATAGACAGAAATTAATATTGAGAAAAGCTGTAGTTTTGGGCTAAAGGAATAGAGAGTCACAAAGTTAATTATGAAAGGATATGACAATCACAGCTGTGCACACTAGTGTCTTTATTCAGAGATGAATGGAAGCTTTGGAGGTCAAGTGCAGCAGCAGTCAGGTTCATGAGAGCGATGCCCAGTGCGGGCTCTCAACATGAGGGAAAGTCTGTGTGCTGTGGGTAAAACTGGAAATGGCTACAATTGCAAAGTCAATTCAACCAAGGGCTCGGCTTTCAATTTTCATTGCTATGGAAATGAAAAAGCAACATAGGCCAAGAAAGGAAAATAATTCTAGAGTCTGTGTCCACACAGGGTGGAGATCAAGCTTGAGTCTCTCTTTCTTCAAATAAGGAGCTGTGTATGTGTGCAAAACCATTGTTGCACTAACAATTAAAGCACTGATATGCTTTGGGAACACCTTGTGGTTTCACTCTTGTCAGCAACCTGGGCAGTAATCATAATAGCTCTTGGGCTGTTCTGTAACGGGGAAGCTAGTTAAGGCAGTGGCTCTCAGAGCCTGCTCCTCAGAACGGGATCATCAGGAGCTTCTTAGAAAGGAAAATCATCATGGGCCCTCAGGAGAGGAGAGCTCAGTGCTGGGAGACTCTGGGGTAGTTTTAAACAGCAAGAGGACAAACAAAGAAAACATGGAAGGTTTAAATAGTTCAGAAAAAAATAAAGGGGTAAGTATGGGAACCACAACTTTTCTCTATAAAATTTTATGAAAACTTAGACAGAAAACAGTGAGAAGGATTTATCTAAGCACGTAACTGGACCTTGCAATGTCAATTTATCTTGCTTGCTCATGGAGTCAGGTTTTTCTCTTGCCCCTATTTTGAGCAGGCCTTCCAATCATCGATTGCTGAGTCAAAGTAAATATGACATTGACGTACTTGCATATGACTCATATACACCTACTTTATAGACAGAATAAAAGGAATGTTTTCCTTTTAAAATTGTTTAGTAATTAAAATTCCTTTCACTCATTAAATATGACGTTAAGATTTTTGACTATTTTAAAGGCTGTATTACAAAGGTGGATGTAATTTAAAACTATATATAATATATTAAACATATATATACTGGACTATATTTGTTATAGCTGTTGTGTTGGGGGATGGTCTGATGTATTTTGATGCTAATTACTGCTTGCTGTCTGAGCCACCTTTTGCTTAATAAAAAGCCATCCCACCTGAGCAGGGGAGGAGATAGGTGGGGCTAAGAGAGAGGGGGGTCCTGGAAAAAAAGACCACCAAAAGAAGAAAGGAGAGAGACTTAAAGTAAAGAGTTACTTTACCATGAGTTAGCTGGAGGAGAAGCACATGGCTGGTGGCGTGGATGGAGAATCCAGCCCAGATAAAGAACATTAACAAGTATTTAGGATTATGGATGGAAGGTAGCTTGACAGCCGTTATTAAAAGCAGATGGCATGGGATTAAGACAGCGATCCCATGTCTGCCCCACTATGGGAGGTAGAGGATTGATATCTGCCCTGCCCCAGGTTAACTAAGGCTATCTTAAAATATAGCAAGGGTCTGTGTCTTGATTAATTGCTAGCTGGGCCTAAGGTAATACAGATAATTTTATAAAACAATACTGTTGGTCTTTTCTCAGTATTTAGATTGACTTAATTGTGAACATGGTGCCTCAATTCTAAGAATTGGTTTGGAATGAACTCATGAGGAAATAATGCCTACCAAACTTTGGAGCATATAACCTGATGCAAGAGGCCATGAAAATAAATATAAATGTGCTAAAATGCCCCTCCCAACATTCAAAACATTAACGTATATTGTTCTTTATGGTGAATTACTGTGATATATCACCTTGCTCCAGGGTAGGATTCAAGCATAGGACACTTCCTTAGACCAGAGAAGCCAGAGATTTGATCCCCAGCATGGCAACAGTAGACCTAAACAAAAAGCCTAGACTTTATATGGTTTCTACACTAATTTTGGCTGCAAACCTGACTACAATACTAGAGGTCTTTCTCTATATACATATGGAGGACATCATACTGAAGCTGAGATTTCCACATGAATTATGATACATCCAATAATAAATGTTTCAAAACATCACCACATGAAAATAGCAGAATAAGAGGATCATTGTATTAACGCCCTACATTAACATTTTTTAAACATATCTTATTCTTAGAATCATCAGTCACATGAAGAACGCACTAAATTCAAAAGAAGCAGGTTCTGGGGCAAAGGTGGCTCTGCAGCACAATTTAGGCCTTGGAGGAGCTGTGGTGGTCATACTCTACAGGATAGATTTTCCTGAAGCTACGAGCTCATTCAGAGCACACCAGATTTCGGGCATTCCCACCAGCTCTGCTGGTGACTGATTCAAGGCAAATCTTGTCTTTACAGAGATGAGAGGAAGCTTGAAGAGGAAGGGGAGCAGTTTGTGAAAAAAATCAGTGATATTTTTGCCTTCAAAGTGAAGGATGGCCTCGCAGGGCAAAGGAGCCACCTGGGTGGTGGATGTGAAAACAGCAAAGGATCAGTGCTTCTCAACTCAGAGAAGAAAGTTGACTGCACCATCACCATGGCCATCTCAGACTTGCTGGCTTCTGGAACTGGTAGAATGAACCCTCGATCAGCCTTCTTTTCAATGAAACCACAGAACCTACAGCTTCAGCCAGGCAAAGCTAACCTGTGAAGAGCCCCTCTGGCAACCTCAGGACATCAAGATGAGATTCATAGATGTACAGAGATACCCACGTCTCGTTCAGAACTTAGCTAAGTGGGTGTGGCCAATCATGGTTTAGCTGAGCTGGGGGTGCATAGGGCCTGGCAGCCTGCTTTGAGGGCCTGCATACCACTGCATGACAAAGATACTACGGCAATGATGCTTTGGGTTAATTCTGAGTTCCAGAATAAAATTCAGAAAAGTGAAATCTAAAAATACAAAATAAAAAATTTTTTAAAGGAAGAAATGCTAAATCCTGCTTTTCATGTTATAAACGGGTTTAAATACAGAAAAATACCTTATGTTGAACAATGATAAGATTATTCTAATCTTTCCATGCAAACCAACAGGAGTGGAATGTAAGAAATTAAGCTAGATATTCATCTTCATAGCCTGAATTTTTAGAAGTCAGAAAGTCAGCGGGTGTTTCTCCAGTTATTGTAAAAAAAAAAAAAAAAAAAAATCACTCTCCTCCCCATTACAGTATACTAATAAACTATCTTTCCTAAAACAAACCAACACGCGAACCCAAATATTGAGATTGGACACTGAAATCACTAACTATTCAGAAAAGAGTATCAATATATTTCATTATCAGAAGAAACTGTAGCAAATATTTAAACTTCTTGTCCAATGCTCAGGAGAATACCCAATAGATAAGAGAAAAAAATTAAAAATACTCCAATGAATAAACTCACAAATATCTTTGCCATCACAACCCATAGGGTGGTTACATGCACTTGAACCCCTATATGTAGCCAATGTTGATATTGATGTTTTTTAAAAAAATCATCCACAGTACTTTCAAAATCAAATTGGCTCAAGAAAAATATGTGTATTTGGTAAAATTGTATTTTATGAAAGCAAAATTTTCCAAAATTATTTGGAAAATGACAGGTGTACCCTGGCACAGTTGTGAAATCTCAGTGGTCAAGGGCTAAGGCAGGAGCATTATTAGGTTCAAGGACAGCTCGGTCTTCTCTGACTGACCCTCAGAAAAACTTTGCACACAAATTAACAATGAGTAATTGAAGAAACATGGCCTTTTAATTGGGGGGAAGCAGAATAGTTATTGGTTTACATGCTATTAATCATAAGTGTATTGAAAAACAATACAGCACAGTACAGATTGTACTCGAAGTGGGAAGACGAATGTCAAAACAACATGCCTGGACGCAATGAAGACATGGGTACTAAGCTCCTGCCTGCAGACTATGAATCCATAAAGAGAGTGCACTAACCAGTCTGAACTCAGCTTTCTCATCTACAAAATGTGTTGCTCTGCTAGAAGTTTGTTGATAAGGAAGACAAACTTTGTGCAACGCCTAATAACCAGGAATTCCTACCACATGGAAAGCTTCCGGAACAATGCCCCATCTACAGGAAGGAGACACAGATCTGCAAATCCAGGGGCACAGAACGTGCTTTCCTCTCCCAGTGCAATCCCTGCACCGTGTGTGTGCATTCCTGTGTGTACCTTTAAAAGCAGACTAAACTCATCCATGCAAACTTGTTTCCTTTCCAACGCTAATCTTGAATTGTACAATGCCCAACAAATTGCTTCTCCTCTGCTTTTGATTATCTTATGCTCATTATTACACTTTACCAAGTGCAAAGTATGGAGATGAGATTCCACGTGTAATCTATTGTGAGAGGTGTTTTAATCAATAGTCTTGTTCTGCTGATTAAGCAGAGGCTTCTGTTTTGGCAAGATAACATTAGCTTCTCCAGTCATGCTCCAAAAACCATTGGGAATCTTCCCCCAGATCATTAGATATGCTACAATAAAGCTTTGGCGCATTTTCTTTTCTTCCTTAAATTACTTCTTCACTGTCCCACCGTTCCCCATCACCGATGGCACCGCATTATTACTGCGGCTCCCCTGGAACCTGCACTCGAGCTATGTCTCCAGGCCATAGGATGCCATTTTCAATTGAAGCTTCTACTTGAAAATATAAATTAAGAAAATTTCATTATCTCCTGCCAGGGGCCATTATTCACCACAGTTCTAAGGAAGATTAAAAATGCAAAATCTACCAACTTGAACAAATACTCCAACATTCAACAGAGTAGCTTGGTATTATCCAGACAGAAACTGCATTCGGGTTCACTTAGATTTGAAATGATCTTGCAGAATTAGTCCAGTTCTTTACTGAGTGTGTGTGTTCAGTGACGACTGTTTCCACAATTTCCTTCTCTAATTGGCATCTGCTATTTTTAAACTTCAATTACAACAAAGTAGCAATAATCGGCTTGTTGTTTCCATCCTCGCTTGCCAGTTGCCAGCTACCTTCAGTCTTCAAATGTTCACTTCTAAAAGAAATACGGGCTTTTCAAGGTGTTAGGATACTAAGTGTTACCTTGTTCATAGGGCCAACTATAAGCAGTCACGGGGCTAACTGTATAGTCACATCCTTGGTGAATTGTATACTCTACCCAAGCAGAGCACATATAGCCCAATCTCTGCAAAGGATCTAATTGGTGGAGTATGAACATTAATTCATGAGCTTCAAGCAACAACGAGAAATAAATAGCATCAATGGTATACTTCATTGTATTCAAGGACACAGGCTAAGCAAATATAGATAGAGGCCTTGCAGCAAAGAGAAGTGGATGAGAAACAGAAAGTAACATGTGTGTGTGTATGTGTGTGTGTGTGTAATATGAACATACATATTATTTAATATGTATTTAATAATATATTAAATATATAATTTGAAGTATATATTAATATGTCTATAAGTTTATATTAGTGTGTGTGTGTATATATATATATATATATATATATATATATATATATATATATGTGGAAGCTTGTAAGACTCATTGGAGGTGAACATATGATAAACATAAGATAAAAGTCTTCACTATATGTTTCTGATTGATGGAAATGATGGTAAATGTCTAACCTGGTTATTTCTGCTTGTAAATAAGCATGATTCACAAAAAATAAAAACAAAACAAAACAAAACAAAAAAAAACATACAGCAGACACTCAAGTTTGTGTCAATAAGTTTACCTGGCCTGATAGAACCCTTTCATATCATGAAAGAAAACAATAAACACTTAATGTATAGGTTAGTTATTTATTGCAATCATTCTCCCATATGCTAACGTTTTATATGGTCTGGTTCTATTATTCCTGCATTCGTCCCTCTTAGTGCAGGCTGAGACTACATTTTTCTCCACACAGCATGTGATCTGGGAGCAGGTGAGGGCCAATGCAAAGACATGTATGTAAACCAAGTACTCAAGTCAAGCAAGAAAAGGAGACAGAGATCACGGCTGACTCGGGTCAGGAGGGACGCCGATTAGTGCCCAATCAATCATCTTTCTTTTCCATGAAATAAAGTTTACAATGAAATGTCTTTGCATGATTTGAACTTCCACAGTGCCATGGAAGCAGATTCTGCTTTCTTTAAATATGTATTAATGATGATGTGAGAGCTTAGCTAATTGCTAGGTAAACATGACATTAGGAAATTAAATGGTGTGGAATTAGCATGGCAAGAAAGGAAAGTTCCACAGGATAGTCCCATCTGTCACACAGCTATGTTCTCATGATTTATTTGTAATTTGTACTATCCAGAAGAGTTCCACACAGAACTTAATTCCTTAGGCATGCTACGCTGCTGCTTGTATGAGTTACAGAATATTGTCTTATTCAATGCATTTCAAAATCATTTCTGAAAGAGTCGCTACTGTACCAGAACCTAGGGCATTGCATACTAGCCATGCACAGACAAATTATTTGAAAAACTAGGTAATTAAAATTGTATACTACTCAATCTCCTACATGCTATGTTATCAAAAGTCTTAATATACTATTGTTTTTCAGGTTTGTTGTGATCAAATCTGTGAAAGCGCTATGTGAGCCATTGTAAAAAATAAAATCTAACTTACTGCATACATATCCATAAAAACGAGTGTGTGTTTTTGTGCTAGGAATACCTACAGTCTTATTTGACTGTTAATGTTTTGTGGAAGAAAAGTGTAGGGCCCCTTTAAAAGCAGCTCTGGGTAAGTCAGCCAGTATGTAAGTGCCTATGTAATAATCGTATGTAATAAGTTCATTGCTAAGGTTCTATCATTCCATTTATTGTAGATGTTGAAAACAAGAACAACAGGAGCAGCTATACTATCCACAGTCAGTCTGAAGAACAGTAAACCACTGTGCCAAGAAATACAACCACAACATATATAGATCCTAAAGCATATACATTTTGTATCTTGCAGGCTGTAAAGTTATCTTAAAATTCCATATTAATTATTAAAATAAGCACCTTGAAGTGGCACTGCTGTGCTAAAAACAACTTTTTTGTGTGTTTTAGGATCCACTGAAACTCCTTGCAGTTTTTACTGGACCTTGGGGTCAGTTTAATGCAAATGAGATTTGACTCACCCTGGGCCTTATTAATCCAAAACAAAGTTTCTTGTTTGCAGAAATGCACATTCAACACAAATGCACTTGCTTTTATTAGCGAAATCAGAGGCATTTATTTACAAAGCACGCCACTAAGACTGCTCCATTCATAGGGTCATGAGGTCTAACTACTTAATGAAAAGAATAAGAGCATTTAAGTGGGGACAAAAATTCATACAGTAAAATAGTATTTCAAAAGTATTGCTTTTGTACCTAAATTCTCCAGACTTATACCTTTAATATTTTTTAAAAAACTGTGAAAAATAAGAGTATTGTTAACCTGTTACAGTTTGCACTTGCATAAGCTGTCACATTTTTAACAAGGGAAATGGGAAATCACTATGGGATGCCCTAGTTAGACGAAATTAGCAGCAGACTTGTTACCAGACTGTATAAAAGAGACAGTGTAACAGGATGTGACCTTGTGGAGCCACAGAGCTGTTCTGTGATGTCGTTTTCTCCTATAGCCCTTGCTAATTATCTCCAAAGTTACAGACCCTTTTGTCCTGGGTTATTTTTCTTCAAATTGTGAGGGGATTTTGGTTTCTAAATATTTAATTAGTTTTGTTATGATGTGAGAATTGTACATGCCAAGTGCTTCGATGTTCATGCTCCACTCTGTCTAATTATCCTCAGATTTAGATTGGTCATCCCAAATCTTTTTCCTTTGTAATTATTTACTTCTGAAAGATCATTCAGTGAAGAAATATTTTCACCCTTATGGCTCTTCTTTGCCACAAATGGCTCCGCTGGTCTGTTAATTACCCACTCGGAGAATTAGAGCTTGAAAAAAAGCAAAGAAGCTGTAAGGGGAAGGAGTTTTGGAGGGCAGCACAGAGTCGGAGACGCATGTGGCACTGTTTTAACGTCACATTAAGGATTACTCTCTAGGTGTGTATACAAATTTGACAAACAGGAAAATTACACCATTGAGATTTTTTTTTTTTGACTCTTTATGTTAGATAGGTTGTCATTTAGTCAATATTATAACGAACATAGAATATTCCCAGTCTCATTAATAACAACTAGTATAAATAATCTCGACTTCTACAGATCTCATTTATATTAAACACGGCAACAAATGTTGATAAACATCCCATGCGAATCAAACTGGATGCTCAAAAATAAAGCACTAAAACTTTTGGGAATGTGGCTTTTCGGTAAAGTAATAAATTGAGGGAAAGTTTCTCATATTTTGGTACAGTGCTTATTACCCTCTGTGTTAATCAAGTGGCCAGAAAGCTCCATTGTTCACTCATCCTCAGTGCAAGGTCACTTCCAAGAGTGACTTTTCCTCCTAAAAACGCACTTCTGTTAACACTTCTAGGTTACAACTAGTCTTTTATTTACTTTTATCCACCTTCTAAAATGTTTGGCCATAAAATATTTGTCGTAGTTTACAAAAGGGTGTATAAAAAATATGTGGTGTTCTAAAAAGGAGTGAAAAGTTCTGAGTGAGCAACTTAATGTCTTACTACAAACGGATTGATAAGCCAGTGTTGCAGAGGAACGGCTGTGGTGTGCACACCTCTGTCGAAGCTCCATGGGCGGAAATGCTTTCCACTAAAGACAACCTGCCAGGAGACTAACTCAAAGGCCAGCAGTCTCCTCCTGTTCACGTCAGCTTTGCACCCTATAGGAGCCATGGCACCTATGCTCTGCTCCCAAGTATGCTGTTTTCCAAACCAGGAGAAATTCATGTTTTCTTTTGTCAATTCCTCTTGTCATCAGATTTATATCCCATCTTTCCAGGAGCATTCATACAGACACACAGTGTGAATGGAGGGTACTCTTTCCATAGTATAAAGATGTTGGCAACTGTGCCATCACATATTCGATTGCCATGTTCTGCTTTAATTACACTCAGATTTAGATTGGTCACCTCAAATCTTTTTCCCTTGTAACTATTTGTTTATGAAAGATTATTCACTGAAGAAATATTTTCACCCCCATGGCTCTTCTTTGCCATAAATTATCCTGGTAGTTCATTAATTATAGGTCCAAGAGTAAGTTATACATCCATCAAATATAGATACCAAATTAGAGTCAGATCTGAACAACAGAAGCATCTTGCCTATTTAACTGTACTGAAAAATAAGTGAAGCCAGGCAGGGTTCTCAATTCTGCCTCAAGCCACCCTTTGCCTCCCTTCTCCCAACATTCACTTACTGTTCAAACTGAGGGCTGCCAAGAAGTCAGTTTTTAAATAGCTGCTTAAAATAGCCCCTCGCGAATACAGATAAAACATCCAAGATCAAGAGAATTTGATAAAGTTACCAAAACCACACCCTAAAGCCAAACAAAAAACACCTCCACAGTATGGCTCAGAACTGATTTCCAACAGAAAAAGAACAAAGATATCTCCATAGCAGCTACTTTTTTTGTGTAGACCTCTAGGGTCTGGAGCATCTCTGTGGTTAAAAACACTAGACACTAGTGTACTACATAAAACTTGCTGCATGCTGGAACCCACTTCTCCCTTTCTGAAGAAGATCCCTTGAGTCTCTGAGGCAAAAAAACAAACAAACAAACAAACAAACAAAACAAAACAAAAAAACCACTGAGTTTCTCCAGTTCCAGGTGGTACCTCGGTGTGGCCTAAGCAGTGACTCTCCATTGGGCATGGAAGGAAGGTCTCCATGGCAAAGGGCCGGGTGGATGGAGAAAGCCAGTGGAAACCACGCTGGCCACAGTATAAGTTCTTCTGTGGAACTGGAACTCAAAGACATCTTCCTCTGTATTCTTTACCTATAAAGTCCGTGCATTTACTTGTCAATTCTTTACATTCTGCTCCACGCTGAATGTTCTATGCTTTATTTCATTGTAGTCAGTTGGCCACTATCTAAAGCAAAAGAGTAAACTTCATATCTACTTGTTTAATAGAGTTTACCTCTCAAATACTCAGTGTTTTGCTCTGCTTTATCATATGACTTTAGTGGTTACTGGAGCCTAAGCTTTACCTCCCTGGTAGGCTTCTTATAAATTTGTACAATGCTTAGAACCACTTTTACCAAGAAGTAATCACTGAATGAGTGCTTTCTAAATTGGATTTCTTATTTTCTGCTTCATCTTTTTGTTTGTTTGTTAAGGACTCAGCAACCTAAAATGGCTTGTGATACATGTCAGTCATCTCCTTTAAAAAAAAAAAAAAAACTGCAGAAATTTTGTATAGGTATAGATATTGTTTCCCTGAAGATAAAAAAAAAAAAAAAAAAAAAAAAAAAAAAAATCTTAGGGCAAAGCTAGAAACACAGACCCTTGGGGTAATGGAACAAGTCAGCTGAGCTGGGAAGAAGGCCCAAAGCACTCCTCAACACCCGCATCTGAATATAAAACATCAAATCCTCAGGAGACAATATAAAGAGATGGGTACTTTGTGATTCACACTCAAATCTAATGGAGTCTCATCTGACTGATAAATAGATGACAAATTTCACTGGCTTACCTCTGATAAATCAGAAGTAATATTTAATCATGACAAAATATTCATAATCTAATCCTTTTATCAAATTGACTACCACCGCAGGAGTCTCGTGTGTTTGCACAATTAAAAACCCTGTGTTAGCTGCATATAATAAGGCATCACATTGGATGCAAATCCTTTTCTATTGAAATAAGTGCCAAGCTGACAGCAGGAAGTAGCTGATAAGAAAGCAACAAGGCATTGCTGATGGCATTTTCGATAACTGAACACAACTCATAAGCATTCAGTCTACAGCCTATTACCCAAAGAGCTCTTTTTAAAAAGTGTGGATCAAGGAAAGCATCCTGTTACATCTCAGTCACAAGAGGACACATCATCTTAAGAAGATAGAAATAGAGAGAGATGATAGATAGATGGCTAGATAGATAGATAGACTAATCTATTACAGAGATAATAATACCCTAAAATAACCACATACAAACAATATCTGTGTAGAGAAAAACTAACAAAATGTGTATGTGGAATTGTGTATTACTGTTCTCTGCTATAAAAGCATGAATTCTGGTGGCTTCAGAGTTAATACAAGCCTCTCAAACCCTTATACCTATTTCAATAAAGACATGACTGGAAACAAAGACAAAGTATATACATATATGTATATAAACATACATGTATACACACATACATAAATATAAATACATACACACACACAATGATTGCATGTTTTTAGGACTCAAAAAGGGGGATATTTGAAAGACCCCTGCTCCTTGGCCAAAGGGGAATAAAGGAAATTATAGTGCTACAAAGAAGATGGTGGATGGCAATGCTCAGGTGCAGGACGCAGGAAGGATGAGGTTCAGTGTGCAGTAGTTGCTCATAGACCTCAGTGCCCCTTCAATCTACAGCGTATTTTCCATCTAAGCTACTCTGATTGTTTCCTATCATCCATCTATGTTTGGAAGCATGCTGTACCATACAGGAGATTTGGTTTATCTACTCTGCATTAGCAGAAAACAAAACAAAACCCATCACCAATAATAGCTGAAGCAGTAAGTCCACAAGCATTATATAGTTTGTGCTAGAAATCATGGTCAATTTATTAAACATATTTGATACATCATTACTAAGAAGGAGAAACATGGTGGACCTTGCTCCTATCATTGACCCATACACACTTCTATCTCAGCAATGTCATGAATGTCAAAATGCCATTAGGATGCCTGAAAAGTCATGAATCTCTGCATCCTCAGCAGCACAAAATCTTCTGGGTTCAATCGGGAATGGTTCCTTTTTGCTCGCAGCTAAAAAGCTTAGGGGCTACACAAAGGTCAAAATAACGTCCTTCGTTAAAGAACAGAGATGACACGGCAATGATGAAAAAAAAATCCATTTTTACACTTGAACTAGACAATTTTCTTGTTGTTCTTTGCTGTCAAATGCTTAGTTTTAAAACTTCACTCCCATACTTAAAACATAGGTAGCCAATATCCTTGTGTGTTTTGTTTTATATGTAATATCAGCACTGTCCTTTGGTTGGGCAACACAGGAGGTGACATTTGAGGTAGAGCTCTTTAAGAGGCTTGCTGGGAGAAGAACTCCAAACTCTGTTGGGGGAAGCCAAGTCAGAAACAAGTTTGTGCAAAGTGAGGATCTGAACTCCTGGGAAATGAAGCTGTCCACCTGGAGAGCTGGGGAGCTACAATGAGGGATGGTGAGGTTGAGCCTCAGCTCTGTCCTCTGGCATTAAATAGCAGCGCCACCCGGGAGAAGGGCTATGTTCCCATATGTCAGGCAGGTTCTGTGAGGGCATCAGCCAGGAAGCCTCTCACAGGGCAATGATTCGGGAGGGGGGAGGGGCTAGGGGAGGCAGGCCAGGAAAAGCAGGAAGAATGGAGAACTGCACAGCATTCTCTAAGGCTCTGTGACAGGACATGGGTCTACTCACCATTTTCAGTGCATCTCAAGCTCATGGTTTTTATTCTATTTTATCTTCTTGGACACAATGACATGTCATTCCTGTTTACTAAGCGACAGTCAATGGGTTTCCTATAGAGCAATGAACCTTAACAGGCAGCTTTTAATTGGCCCACATAGGAAACCACACTACTATTAATTCCTCAGATACAGCATAAAATAAAACCGTCGCTTCTCAAACTCTAGAGCAATTAGACCTCTCGGCTATTTGGCTAACTCTACTTCATGATACCCAATGCAGTTAATTATATTTTTTGATGTTAATAGTCTCTGTCAGTCTTAAGCATAACTTCACTTTGATGAATATTTAAATTATATTTGAATAAAAAATAATCTTGGTTACATTTCACATTCAGTCATCATTGCGGCTTAAAAAGGATCTGTTCATCAAGGGTTGAAATAAATGGAAGTGTACACAGAAATGTCTTAAATCGTCACGTATTAGTTATGACAGACAGTAAGTCATCACCCCTCACACACGTGCCTATATATTCCTTTAAACCTTGTGACCTCCTTTACATAACAACCCATGGTTAGCTCCATCCAGACAACACATGCGGAGTTCCACAAATTAATGATGCAATGATCTTAGGGCTAGATCAGGGTGTAATTTAATGTGTGGAACAAGCTCATCAAATAACAAAATATGCTTTTAAAAGTCAGTATACATTTTCTTATCTTCTCGGGATTTATGGTTCTAGCAAGTTTCAAAGGTAATGAGGAGCAGGAAATTCATCTTCTGAAAGATCTCTTGATTAGAGATTATACCGAAATCACTACTAAAGACTTGTAACTTAAAACACAGTTCTTGACACATAGGCTATTAGTGCGTAACAGCTGATGCTATCTCCAAACAGCAGAAGAGGGGGAGAGAAGGGAAAAACCAAAGTCCACCATTCTTAGTTTCTTATAACTCACCAAGTTCCATCCCATTATAGTATTTAGCATACGCTGTAGAAATAGGTTATTCTAGCTCAACACTTTAATTGAATGGATAAACATTTTGCTATCATTTAATTAATGCCCTTTAAATCAATTGAATTATTGGAGTTTTTTAATTTTCAGCTTCTTTTTTCCAAAGCCTGCCTGTCACATTTGTAATCTTACCTATTGCCCTTGGCAGGTGCCTTGTGTAATCTGTACCCCAACCGGGAACAGCTAGGGGGTAACGAACAAAAGCTGGACGACTTCTTAATGTCTCACACATTTAACAACTGACAGAATTTTGCTTGACTCTTGTTTGATACACTGTTAGTGTTATTCGTCTTCACCTTCGCCTGTATTAGGTGGCATGGGAAACATTTACACCGTGGTGTGGCCTGGCACACCTATGCCAGGATTATTAGGAAATATAGAAGAAGTAACATGTGTATTTCCCACAGGCTATTTCTTCACCAGAACAGCCCACAAGTTCAAAGGACATAAAAACACTGCACCAAACCCAGACTGAACTTATCACAAACTAAGCTTCCAGTTAACACAATCTTCAAATGGTCTTAGTTGCTTTTCAGGGACCACAAAAGAGAGGATGTAAAACAGACAAGTGAAGGATGGCATCAAAGCCAAGGGAGACAAGGTTGAGATGCTGTGCATTTCCCAGTGCCCACGAGAAGCATGGCCTCCTGTGCACCACACTCCTCTCACCATGATACTCTGCCTCCCATCAGGACGAAGGTGATGGAAACAGGTGACTTTGGACTGAAACCTTAAAAACCCTGAGCCAAATAATTATTTTCTCCCTAAAAACCTTTCATGTATCCATCACAGTAATAGCCCTGACTAGCACAGGTGGGCAGTGTGTTAAGTAAGTCCTGAAACCACAGTTTTTGGTGGAATGCAGCATGTTAAGGAACACTCAGAGAGCTCTTCTGTGCACTCGCTTCATGCTACCCTTGACTGCATGGACTAGCCAATACTAAAGGTGATGGAGTCTCTTTTGCGTTGCTTTTTTTCATAATGAGATTTTGCCTAGAAACATGTAAAACAGATATTATTAGCTCTAAAATTAATTGCAGAATATCAAACAGTACTAAACTATTTAAATTGGTATGATATATTTAAGGAAGTGCAGAGCAACATAAGAAGGATGGGCCCTTAAAATCTGCAAGACAACTGAATACATATTAGTAAAATGCCACCAGAGAATTCATTCTTCACCATGTTTCCCACATGCAACACAGAACATTAATACTGAGTGATTATGTTCTTACTATTATAGTCTTTATATTAAAACCTCTAGTATAGAATTTCTAGAAAATAAGGACAGCCACAATTTTTGATGACTTAAAACGCTTTTAAATAACTAAAGAGCTAGCTTTCTGTATTTAAGAGAATTAGCCAATAAATGCCCAATGTTAAACTACTAATCAGATAATAAAACACAGATCCAGGGCAGGCCGGTGCATGCATTTAATCCCAGTATCTGGGCAAGTGAGGCAGGTGGATCTCAGTAGATTCAAGGCCAGTTTGATCTACATAGAGAGCTCCAGACCAACCAGGGCCAGCCTGGGAGACCTCTGAAAATTACAGTCACAAAGACACTAAGCAAAAACGAAACAAAGATAAGAAATATGGGCAGTTTCTCATGTGTGTGTGTGTGTGTGTGTGTATGTGTGTGTGTGTGCGCGCGCACGCGCACGCACGCATGTTGATTGAAAATCTCATGAAATGTACAAGGATAATAACAATGTAAAATTATCAATTTACCTGGAATAATACTGGCTCATCATTCATTTTACAGTAAATTTCAAAGTGCCAATGTATATAAGCATTGTAATGCAGATTATAAACACATCTGAACAACATTCTGGCAGAAAACTGGTAGAAATGTATATTCTACTACACTGTAGCAGAGCGAATCTATGGGGCAGGGCGGGGGTGGAATGGGCAGCAACCAAACAGAAGAAATAAGAAAAAGCCAAATTTGAATCAAAATTATTAACTCTTACCATATAAAGCACCTTTTTCTTTACAACCAAGGTTAAATGTCCACGCTATGTGCCTACTTGATGCCACAGGATATCATTTATTTCAAGCTTTCTTTATTCATTACCATTTCAGATTAAAAGGTCATTTATGAGCTTGGTGGTGGGTGGTGGGGTGGGTGGAGAACCTGTAATTCCAGCAGTCAGGAGACTGAGGCATTAGGCTTCCTGTACATTATGCACTGTGAATCAACGACCCATCCTCTGAGAAAAGCCCCGGTTCCCTTTTTCTTTATATACTTTACATATGAAGCTGTTTCATCCAGAGATAGTGAGGTCGTTCAAAAAGCAGCAACACAGCGTCCTCAGGGAAAAAAGTGACAGTTCGCCATTCAAACCAGGAACACAACATGAAAGGAATAAATGCTATATATGAGCAAGTATCTGTGAAAATAAGAATGTGGGCTGGGCCTCTCCATGGAAATACTTTCACTTTAAAAGGAACCTCTGCTGTGACCCTACTGCTTCTTCCTCATTCACTTAGGTATTACATAAGGGACATTTAGATGGCTTATGTTATAAGCTATTTTATAACTTATTAGTCTTTCTCATACTGAAACTGAGAAAATTTAATATGGTTCATGGAGTGGTTTTTTTTTTTCTTTAATTTCCAGTAATCCTGCCTTTCTGTGATGTGGACATGGCCTGTCCACCAGTGAGTGATATGCAAAGCATGTGTCCAATTAGACATATGGATTAATCTGTAATCTTTATGTATTATTGTACTAAGATTCAAGAATCTATGGTAGCAACTCACAAACCTGTAGTCAAAGAAGGAATTCCAAGTAGTTGTCTATAAATAACTCAGCCAAGAGCAAGAGATTTTGTGAAAGCCACCACCAGGACATAGAGAATAACCTCAGCATATTTTGCACAGACACAGTAAGCTGGTAAGCTAAGTTGTTTCTTTTCGTCCCATCTGTGTTCCATCCTAATGGACAAACAGTTGCTAAAACTGACACCACAGTTAAATAATAGCACTTGGGATAAGCAGCGCATAGGATGACCGTAGTTTCTCAGAAGCTGCCGACTTGGATCCTATGGGAAAGCATGATTGTACTGAGTAACCCAGGCAGCAAGCACTTAAACTGATGGCAGAGCACACCAACTCCCCCGAACCATGAGACATCAACTCAGACGACAACACATGCTGAGCTAACGTTATTGTTTTGAACATACAATTAGCATGGAAGAGACCTCAGGTCTGAGAAAGGTATGTATAAACTTCACGGTTGCCTGTAAAGAGATCAGTAAATGTGTATTAATTAAATAAAAAAATGACTTCCTAGAGTACTGACATGGACACAGGGCCTCTTTACGGAGACTGAGTGATCAATACAAAGGCTGAGAGGTTTGTATGTCAAGGAGACTACACACCAACAGAAATCTATAATCATGAAGTCTGCCAGAACCGTGGCTGCATTTTAATGGATTCTTCTGGCTAACATCTGAGCTTTGAGATTTACCACTTCTTATAGTAATGGGGGGGGGGGGGGGGCGGGGCCACGGGTGTGTGTTTGTGTGCATGTCTCCATGTATTCTCCTTTGTTTAAATAGTTTATATACAATTGATATCTATTAGTATATTTGAAAATAAGTTTATCAACTTAAATAACAGTTATTGAAGAATAAAATTTCATATCCAGGTATGATTGTAAGTCTAGCGCATAAGGGGGCTGGAAACACAGCTAAACCCTGTCCCATAAAAACAAACAATCAGAAACATCGCAGGATGTGAAAACAAATTCCACTAAGGAATGAAGCGTTCAGCACATAATTGGCGGTTTTAGCATCTGTGCCAAACTTCACAAAGGCTCAAAATGCTTAAAAGGGGAAGAAACGGATATCAAACCTTTCGTTTTAAAAACACATATGGAGAATATGCCTGTAGCAATGGAACCAAATGTGCTGTCCACACAGGCAGCTGACTCAGCATGTGTGATGGATGGCAGAGCCTCCTCCCCGCCTTGTGTCAACAACCTGGTGTTTGGTGTTCAACAACTCTTTTAAAAGACAAGCCACAGCCTAGCTCTAGTAGAATGGAGAGAGCCTGGCTATCACTCTGCCAAGCAGCAGTGTGAGAATAGAGCAAAGTCCTCAGACCAGCATTACCTGACCTCGCACACACCATTACCTTGAGGGTCCAGGTGCCAACTAGGTTGCACTCGTATGTCACAGCAGAGATTCACAACTCTCAGTGAGTTTCTACCTTGTTTATTAATCAAGGCTTTGGAATAAGAGCAGAAATTGTTTTTCTAACTGACACCAAAGAGTTGTAACTATGTTACGTGAAGGTGTCACACGATTATCCTCAAAGATGGTTAAAAAGCCACCATTATCTGTGATGGTAACTGTCCAATAATCTTCAGGCATAAATAAATCTTTTTTGCGAAAAGAAATTAATTCAACCTTTTTATGATGAACTACTGAGAATACTTTAATGACAGGCACACAGGTTGAACATAACTCATTGGAAAATTTGAAATGCTTCAAATATGAAATCTGAAATATGCAGGGCATAGTGAACTTGGGCGCTTTTAGATAAAGAGATTTAACCAATATACTTCGGACAAATGTTTAAAATCTGCTATCTGAGGTATTTCTTGTATCTCAGATTTTGAGTAAGAGACCCAGAGAAAGTTCTACCAGTTACTCACACAGGCACTGTTCACTCTTCTAAGTGACCACCAGGTAAAGAGAAACTAGAGGAATCATAATTTCACTTTCATAATCTGGAAAGGAAACCCAGTTACCTGATTCCTGACTGAGGATGAGGTAATGGTGAGAGGCAGCAGCGAAACTCTGTGTGCAAAGCAGACTCCACAGCTACACTGAAATACTGGTGTCCCTCACTAAACTACTTGAGGTTTTGTGTTTTCAGAGTAAAATGGTTGTATGTGCACGCTAATTATTCATTGACAACCCAGCTGCAGAAACACTGCCTCCATGTTTTGTTTTTATGGCTCTTTCCACCTACACCAGTCTAGTATGACAGACTGCCTTACGATTTGCATGCTGACATACAATGAGTAGGGTACTTACATGCTTCCACTGTGAAAATGTTTTTCAAACCATCTCAGTCTTATCTTCCCCCTTTCAATGCAATGTTTACGTTCACACTGTCATAGCGTTGATTAAATAATTATAATCCACAAGCACACTACAATTTATAAATGGGGTTTCAGCTGCTATGTTAGGAATTATTTATTTATTTGTGCCAATACCCTATATCCCACTTGAAGATCTAATAATGGTGGTAGACAGAGCAACAACGTGCACTCCCAGAACTTAAGTTATTTCCAGTCTCTAAATCCTTTTCAAGTACTGCAGCAACAAGACATGGAGTCCTCTTGCACTCAGACCCAGCGGAAACACCTTGTGTGTTTTTAGCATATGTAATGAAGTCCACCTGTAGAAGTACATGCAGTAAAGTTTGACACATGTACCAGGCACTAGCTGTCTGTGTGTGTGTGTGTGTGTGTGTGTGTGTGTGTGTGTGTACACGTGTACTTATCTGGCAAGCAAGGAACAGTAGTGACTGATCCCTAAGGCCACACCTCCTGTCTCTTAGCACTGACTCCCATCTTTTTTTTTTTTTTTTTTTTTGCTGTTCTATCAGTGGAAACAGGTAGCCATTCATACCAAGCTCTTCCCTTTCTGCTCCTCCCTGACCTGTTTCCAGATGCCGCCTATCTCATGACTAAACTGGACCAACAAGAGGAATGGAGAAGCAGTTAGTTACTAATGTGTCATAATATATCCAGGGCATAGACAGTTGCCCAAACTTGAAACACTCTGTGCAAAATGTTCTCTGGGTGGAGAGTCTCTCACCTGAAGGGACTGAAAGCAAACATGTTTCCAATTTTTTTTACGGGTATGTAAGGCTCAAGTATTATACATAGTAAATTACTGAGGAGACAGGATGAAAGTAGGAACACAGTGTTCATTGTTTCATAGGCACCTTAGACTCAGCCAGAAGGTAACTCCAGGGTTTCAGCAGAACTGTGCTTTGCAGCACCTTTGTCACAAAGCCATGTGGGAGCATTCTCTGTTGTGGTACCATGTTGGTAATACAATGTTATGATCCAGATTTTCTGTTATGGATGCTCAACTTGAAGAGCCCATTTACTAAATAAAGTGGAACAGGAAACAGTAGTTCTGTTCACAGGCTAGTCTTCCAGTCTTACACACCTCATCTGGGATTTGGGCTTGAAGTAAGAGTATCTGACCAAGCACTCTTTAGGCAACTGAGATTGTGTCTCGGATTCTGCATACTAATTCCGTAAGAACTGAAAGAAATATCTGACTAGGGGTTCTAAGTTTGCTGCATGCATTGTCCTTGGTTGGTATAGTAGTTTGAGCAGACCTCCCTGGGTCCAGATCCATCAGCCTTTATGTTCTTCTTGTATGTTTCTAGGACACTCTGGATCCTTCTATTTCCTCATTCTCCCATACCTCTCTCACCTGGATTCCCGATAGGAAGCCCCAGTATCTATCCCAATCCCCCGCTGAGTGAAGACTTTCAGGGGACATCCCTGTTAGGCTAGTGTCCAATTATAAGTGAGTATATGCCATGTGTATCTTTCTGGGTTTGGGTTAACTCTCACAGGATGATCATTTCTAGTTCCATCTATTTGCCTGCAAATTTCAAGATTTCCTTGTTTTAATAGCTGAGTAGTATTCCATAGCATAAATGTACCAGTTTCTTTATCCATTCTTTGACTGAGGGACATTCTCCACAGTTGTTTGTAGGGCAGGGACTGACTCTGACATGAACTCTGTTGCCCCCTATTTCACAACTTCCCTTTGGTGGGGAGGCCTGGTGGCACCCAGAGGAAGGGTAAGCAGGTTACCAGGATGAGGCCTGATAGGCTGTGATCATATGGTGGGGAACGAGGTCCCCTCTGTCACAGACCTAGGGTGTGTGAAAGAGGGAGGGAGGGGGAATGGGAAGATACAAGTGAGGGGATAACAATTGAGATGTAATCTGAATAAATTATTTAAACAAAACAAAACAAAAAGGGAATCAAAAGAAAGGACATTTTGTTGGAACTCTTAAAAGTTTGGTGATGTTCTCTAGTTTTTTTTTAAAAAGATCTAGCAAGCTACTAGCCACATCTGAAAATCTAGCTGTAATGGCTTTCTGTTAAAATATACCAATACATACCATTACCATCCATCCTCTTAAGAATATGTATTCTTGAGGTGTAGACAATTATGAATTAGTGTTTGATTTTTTTTCCCCTTCATGCTCTCATATCCTCTGATGTTTTCATTATCTCTGCTCTAACTACCCCCACACAGAAAGCCTGTTATTCTTCTAGGTGATCTGCTAATCAAATTAGAGATCTCATTATGACATTGTGTCCCAGAGGAAGGGAAGCAGGAGATAGAGGGGAAAGCTGTGAGCGTAAAGATCAAGGGGTTTTTGAACAAAATATGTGAATTAATAATGATGCTAAACTATGTGACCATTTTGTCACTTTAGTATAGTTACTATGGTCTAAATAGAGGGGACCTCTGGACAAAGTGGTGCTGGAGAACTGAGGCACCACTGAGCTAGTTGATCCCAATGACAGTAAACTACTGTGTATATAATCATGTAACAGATTTCACTGAGCTGCCATGAATTCCGAAATTTTAAAAACTGGGTGCCAAGAGTTAGGTACATTGTGTCTAATGTAGGTTCTCACTGACATAGAATGCTCAATTTAGGATTTTCTTCAACCTCACCATGGAGCAAACTATGTATCTAAAAGCTCAAAACTTGATCTTTTCTTTGGCTAAAGATACTCTGGATGCCTCCTCACAATGGCCAGCAGCATCACTGAGTCCCTATCCAGCTGTGTGGTTACAATGGCAAACAGGCTCCATAAGGTAGGCATCTGAGTTTAGGAGAGTTATGGAGGCCCATGGCCATGTTATGTTGAAGAGCAGGTATCTCCATTGTCTACGTTCTGTCATTAGTCAACTCTGCAGATGCTCTCCCAGCTTACAACCCACCCAGGAATCCAGGTATTCTGTCACATCTGCATAAACACCTACTTTAAATTCAACCCGTGAAGACTGAATTGTAACCCTTTAGTTGAAGACCAATCTACAGTGATGTACCCACTTAACAAAAACCATGGTGCACACGCTCAAGTGTCATCACATTTTATATTGCTTTGAACTTTAATTCTCCTAATTGTGGGCAAAACATATTTATTCTATTACAAGTTGTACAGAAAATATAGTTCTGCCTTTGCCTTATCCTCAGAATCATCTTGAACAATGCATAAAGTAGTGAAGTGGAAGGGACTTGCTTGGATTACAGAGAGGAACCTTATTAGAATATGTCTCCCCATCTATGTACTATTGGAGGAAGGCAGATATACCCTCATCACTTTGCAGAAATATACCTTATATATCATTTTTAGCACACTTATTGCATGGTCAGCACAGCTCCAAACTTCTATCCTGCCCCGCAGTTGTGGCTGAGTAAATGTGAAACAGACATTGGAAGTTGCTTAAGTCTTTAAACAGATTTCACCCTGGCCTACGAGGATACACTTAGCTACATGCTTTCTAAACTTGCATCTGTTCTTTTACTGTCAGTTCTTTTAAAGTAAGGACCAGGGGCACAAAAAAGAAGCTAGTATCATAACAATTGAGATAAATATGAATAAATTAATAAAATATAGTTTTAAAAAAAGAAGCCAGTAGCACACTGAAATCATTTCTATATGACACAATTGAGGACTGAGAAAGCAGTTTCCACCCCAAGTGTACAAAGAAGTTTTAAAACTAAGCAAGCAGCCCAAGTTATAAAGATGGCGAGGGGGGTGTGGGAGTTGAGTGGCACTAAAAACAAACAGACATGATCTCAAGGTGCACACCCGGAAAGGAATGAGCACATGGGAAGAACTTCCATGTTACGCACCATGAAGGAATTATAAACTGAAACAAGGAGATGTTTACAAAACAGCTAACATTCAAACATTGTCAACACTAAATGCTAGAGCAAGTGTGGGGCAGCAATCACACACTCATTTTCTCTGTGGGGGAGGCAGAATGGTCTACAGAGTGTGAACTCCCTATCCCAACCGACTGAGAGGTGGGTGAGGAGGAGGCCGGCAGGGGAAAGGATTTCTCCATACAGAACAGGGTGCCCTTAGACTCAGAATCTTACTGCCTCGGCCTGCAACAGGCCAGATTTATAGGTAAACTACAGCAAACCCAAAGCAAGGTCTTCTAAATCTTCAGTGGACTCACACTACACAACCCAGCACACTCCCCATTCAGACTTGACGTGACTAAACTTAAACTACTATAAAGACTCACTTAAAATAAGGGCAAAGAACAATTATTGACCAAGTTCCATACAAAATTAAGGTATGTGTTCTATCTTCCATCATCCCTATTAAGATGATGTATAGATTGAAAGGTTGCAGAAAACATAATATAATGTAGACATTAACATTGGTGAGTAAAAACAATCTAACCACTCAATTCACAAGCTTCGCTGTAGGCAGCATCTATTCACTTTGGAAAAACACTAACTTTACCGAGTTGATACAGGAATTAAAGCAGGACACAGGTGCCCATGTATCTACCTTTGCGTCATGATTTTGAAGGCATCAGGGAGGTAGCAGTCTGTGTTCTCCATCTGGAAGGGGTCTGCATCACAGATCTTGTCGTCTGTCCGACCGTAGTTTGCACTCTCGATCATGATGACATCACTGCCTGGACATCGCAGGTCTATAGAATAACCTTCACAGGACAGTTCTCGTCTCACTAACCCGAATGGTAAGGCTGCTCTGCTGAAACCTGAAGAGAATTAAAACAGAAAGCCAGGCTTTAACTCAGGTGTTGGGTACATTATTTCAGTAAGGCATTTTCGTTTGGATTTTGTTTTGTTTTGTTTTGTCTCGAGACAAGGTTTCTCTGTGTACCCTTGGCTCACAGCCCTGGACTCAATCAAACCCAGAGCCAGCAGCCTACCTCTGCCTCCCAAGTACTGGGATTAAAGGCTTTCTCCATCACTGTCCAGCACAATAAGGCATTTTCAAGAAACAAGACTTGTCACAGTCAAGAAATGTGAGGAATCCATGTACTTATTCTTAACTAGACATCTGAAGGTTAGTATGAGATACTTTTATGCACCCATACCTGAACTCATCATCCTTGTTAGACATCTTAAAATTACTTTCAAAAGTCATTTTCCCTATAATCTAGTATAATCACAACTAAACATCTGTTGTTGCATAAATTCAAAGAAAATGTTAAATTTAATTGACTTAATGAACACTTGTCAAGTTTTATAAGTATCTAAACATCTAATCAAGGAAAAATTGTCACACGTGTGAAGGAGTAAGACTGACATATGCCATCCTTACTGTATCATTTTTAATGTACAAATTGTTGTCAGCATTCTTACTATAGAATCAGTTTATATTAGAAGTTCTTCCTAAAGTAACTAAAATGGTTTATGACAATGAAAATTCTAGAGAATGGTAACATTTTCAATTAATAGACACTGTTTTAAAAGTGACATCACTAAAAAGATTGGGAAGATGAATATTCACAGAAGACAGCACTGAGCCAACCTACTCCAATAAACATCAAAGAGCAAAGGTTTTGTAAGTTACCCGTTCTATAAAATGGAGTGAACTACCTATTGCATTAGCTTTTCTACCTGTAAGCCACAAAGATGCTTAAGGGCTGTATCAAATTACACATGACACAACAGCTCTATGTGCCAGAAAAGAATCTTGAATGAAATCAAGAGGCTAGAATTTTAAGGGGTGCATGATGTGTACACTACAGGCATACAAGTGGAGGTCAGAGAACAAATTCTGTAGTTGGTTCTCTCTTTCTACCTCAAGTGGGTTCCAGTCTAGCCTAATCTAAGCCAAAGTTCCAAACCAGAAATCCCGTCAATTAGTAGCGGAGCACAGCCAATGGTTAGAGACAGGGAAAGTGAAGGAGTGAACATGTATGATCGAGAAAGACAAGGGCCCCAGCTGCACTAGAGTGGAGGGCTACCTGGGGATTAGTCACCATAGTAACAAGCTCTCAGGTGCTGCCTGAGTCTCCTTTCTGTTTTCTTGCCTGTCACCTTCATTTCTATAATAACTTTAATGTTTCGTGTTTGTATTTGTTTTGGAGAAAGACTCTTACTCTGTAGCTCTGGCTGGGCTATAACTTGCTGTGTAGACCAGGCTAGCCTCGAACTCAGATCACAGGCCTCTGTCTCCCAACTGGGATTAAAGGTGTGCACCGACACAGCTGTCTGCTTTACTACCTCATCTCTGTTTTGATTACTCTGCATCACTGGCTCACCCTCTATAGCACAATTACAGAAAAAAAAATCCCTGATAGATTCAGGAGAAACTCCTCCCAGTTTATAAACTTCAACCTAGAGCACTGAGTGTGTGTGGGTCTGAGCAATGGTAAACCCTTCTCTCTCTGAGCTGCACAGTTCCCTCACTAGTCCAAAGCCTTGTACTAGGTACCTCATCCTACACACACAAACAAACCAAACCTGGCTGCTAGACCACACCCAAAGGATCAGCACAAAAAACAATCCTCAACCTCTGCTCAAGCTCAATTTTCCTGAGAAAACTAAGCGTGGAACTAGACTTCAGGGGGAAGAGAACCATTGTATAACCTGGAACACAATCATCTTCATCCTCATGCCTGGGAAGCTCACCCTAAGATCCACTGCAATATGAGAACACTGGACAAAAGGAGGTGTGTGCAAGTAACAAGGATGGAACGTGGACACAAAGCTTGGGGTCTCAGGACAGGAGAGTTAGCTGGGGAAAGGCATAAAAGGTATTTTTCTTCCCCTGCAAGGTCAGATACACTTGACTCCTCTTCTGATCCTGTACTTAAAAAGCAACATACCTAATACTGCTACATCTGTCTTAATTAAAAACATGTATATGGCTTCACAAGCTCTTATTTATTTGTGGAAAAAGCAACGTGCAAATTCAAACAAATGACATCAAATAAAATCTTATAGTGTAACCTACTTTAAAGGCAGAGGTTATTTGCAATTATAATTTCATAATAAAAGAGAATAAATCATATTATTATAAAATCTTAGGAGTATTAGAACATGCTATTAAAAGACTGGCTTGGAGCAGAGTTTACCCTTCTTATTGTTTTGTCAGAAACAATTGATTACAAAGTTGTGTGATTTCTAAGCTGTGCCCTTTAAATTTGGTTTTTGTCAGTGTGCAGGAGTGTAGGTATAAATCTAAGTGAACTTTCTCCTGCTTGTGAAAGCGACTCGAAAAGCCATGTAGTTCAATGTCTTGCTGTTCTGCTAACAAAGAGGGAATTTTACAGCCTACATCATAGTCACCCAAAACAGTCAAGCAAGGAAAGGAATGATCAGCATTCTTTAATGACTTAGGAGATGCCTAGGATGGAATCACAGGAGGACAGGGATCAGGGTTCTTATATTTCCACTGCAAAGAACATAGGAGTTTGTTAGAGCAAACACTTTTTGCCTAAAGCTACAGTGTCTACTGTTTCAGGTCATAAATCATCTCTGCAAAATTCTGGTTCTTAGCTATTTCACTGAACTCTGTTGTTGCAGGATATTTGATCATACTGTAAACCCCGAAATTATGTTATTTACTGGAAAAATCTGATTTTAGTTGTGGTGTGGCATAGAACATAGAGAGGGAGAGACAGTCAAGAGGACAGCTAGATAGATGCACAGGAAGTGGAAGGGAGGGGCATTCAGTTTGAAGGGGGTTGTGTGAAGAGGTAGTTAGGGAAGAGGCATTCTTTCTGGGATGTCCACTAAGAAAAAAGGTCAGCTGGGTGCTTTCTCTGCCTCTCTGAGCTAGCAGGCTTTCACTCTCGCATCTGGATCCCAGACTTTATTGGTTAAAAAAAAAAAAAAAAAAAATCGAACGATTGAGATTTTGTTGAAAACAACATAGCAGCATGCTTTGCTGGATCCATGTGACATTCATCTTTAACACAAATACCTGCTAGAGTCTGATAGAGGTCTTTTTGGTTTTCTTTGGCGGAGGTTGCTTTGTTTTATTTATTTATTTATTTATTTATTATTATTATTATTATTATTATTATTATTATTATTATTATTATTTATTTGTTTATTAAAGACAGGGTTTGTCTGTGTAGCTTTGGCTGTCCTGGACTCACTTTGTAGACAAGGCTGGCCTGGAACTCACAGAGACCTGTCTGCCTCTGCCTCTTACAGTATTGGGATTATAGGCACAAGCCACGGCACCAAGCTCACTGATAGAGTTACTTGTGAGAATTCCACTATCTAGTTCATGTATGGCTTCAATGAATGGTACAGATCATAATGAAAATGGTACTTGTGGAATTGTAGATACACAGACAACTAACACAAAACAGATAACGATTAAGTGCACCCATATGGAAAAAACAATGGTCACTGAAATGTGTGTGTGTGTGTGTGTGTGTGTGGTGTACTTGTATGTGTATAGGTGTCTATATGTATGTTTCTGTGTTTATATATGTATGCATGGTATGTTTGTGTGTGTGTATATATATGTGTGTGTGTGTAGTCGTGTGTGTTTTTGTGCTTAAGTACATGTGTATGTGTGTGTACATGCGTGTCTGTATGTGTGCGTATGTGTGGCATGATGTATATTTGTGTACGTGAACATGTATGCGTGTGTGTCTGTCTGTCTGCCTGCCTGGGCCTTTGAAAACTTGAATCAATAAATCCCTGTGCTTTCCTAAGTTCTCACTTTCTTTTCTGAAGAAATAAAAGTAGTTAAAAATTGTGTAAGATTTTTTCCAGGTTATGAATCTAAATGAACAAGATCCTCCTAATTAATCACAGCATTTTTTTTCTCATTGACCCACAATCAATAGAGCATTTACTACACTTCTTCAAGCCATGGACACGGGGCATTGGTAAATGGGTGCACTGTGGTGGAACAATGTGGATCACTGGGTGCTGTCAAGAAAATCCCCAAAACTGTCTTATAAACTAGATAGAGTTCATACGCCACAACGGCACTCACCCTCTGGATTAGCTATTGGAACCAAACACTTGTGGGGAGGGAGAAAACACACAGATGTCAGTTATCAAAAGAAACAAGCAAACAGCCAAAGCGAACAAACAAAACAACAACATACAAACAAAAAACCAAGATCTGTCCCTCCCTCACTCAGCTCATAGCATTCTCTGAAAACTTAGGTGAACCTTGACCTCTGACACCTGCCCTGTAGGTCAGAACCTCTTCATTAACACTCAACAGTTTTTGCTAAGCAAACCCAGACAGGGACAAAAATATTTTCCTGGGGGAAAAAAGTTGTCCCTATTTGTTCCTTACAGGACAAAACTCACCGTGGCTGTGGCTTTCACTTCTTAATGCAATTTTTCCCGTTACACAGTCATTTTTATACAGAAGTGGCCATTCTAGAATGTGTATTCTTGATCACTGAATGAGACCATGCCAGAGTAATCTCGTGGTAAGATCTCAGAGGACACAGCTTGCAGCTCTATTCCAGACCCACAGAGTGAGGATCCTGGAGCAGAGGAAACTGGGAAACGTGCATTTGTGGAGAGAAACACTAATTTACTTACAACAGTGATCGAGAGAAGATGTGCCAGCATCGTCTCCGAGGTCTTTTAAAAATAGTTTTATTTCTCTACTGAGACCATGTATTTGTTAACTCTCTGTCATCATAATTCCTCTTAATTCTCTAATATGGTTTTATTCTAATCTTTGAACATATCCATAATAGCTACTTTGAAATGTTTACCACCTAAATCTATCATCTGGGCCTCTCTCAGAGGCGCCTTCTACTAGATACGTTTTCTCCCGAGTACGGGTCAACTTTCTCATTTGTGCACCTCATAAAATTGTTGAGAACTGTGCTTTTCAGACAATATCCTGTTGGCAACTCTGAATTTGGCTTTTAATGCCCTGAGCTGCTGCCCCTGCTGTATAGATCTGGGCCTTACAAAGATCTACAGCTGTACCTCTTCCTTGGTGCATACTTACCTTGTTTTCCTCATTGCTCTAGTTTCTTAGCTTAGCTTCCTAGAGATTCCCCGTCTCTGTGTGTATATCGCCTAATGGCCAAGCAGTGATTGAGCACAAATGTTGTGGAGAAGCTAGGAGCCCTAGTAAGGTTATCACACTCAGCTGATCTGAGTATGCAGGAGGCAGGGGGAGAAAACACCACCGAGGCCTTTGAAATCCCTTCCTGCCAAGGAACCTCCTGCCTCCCTCCTGTCCTGTTGCTCTTCCTAGCTAGTCAAGCACGCATGGAAAAAGATACAGCTCCTACTGTGTCCAGAAGTTGGCTGCTGGACACTTCAGATCATATGTCTAAGCTGTCCTCTCAACTGAAACCACCACCAAATAGGGCTAAAGAGCAAGGAGGCACCCCCTCTGTCACTCTCATTGACAACAGCCTTGGGCTGTGGTTCCCATCCTCAGCTCCAAACCCAGTCAAGTCTACCTGACCCTAAGGCCAAGGCTTACAAGGGACAGTGTTACTCCGCAAAAATGCTACCCGGGTGCAGTAAGCAGAAATAGGAGTCCATGGTGGCTTCATGCTAGAGAGCGGTGGGATCCTACTATCCCTGGCAGAAGCTCAGCAAAGTTTCACAAGCACATGCCCACCACTGGCTGTCAGGCTTTATAGTTCATTTCCACAAACCCCAAATGGTCACTGCTGAGAATTTTGTCTCACCGATGTCAGAAACCCTTGTGAAGATATTTCAAATGTTTAATGGCTAATGATCCTCCAAAAGCCATTATTGATGGTAACTATTAAGGTCACTCACTGTCTTACAGAGGAAGAAATAGGGGCTAAATAAGACTTAAGTTTCCCAAGGTTTCACATGCTGTAGCCATCAGCAGTGGGTCTTGCAATGCGGGCCATAGTTATAGTGCGCTGCGTGCTGCGCTGTACGCTGCGCTGTTTTGCACCGCGCTGCGTGCTGCATGCTGTGCTGTGCTGTGTGTTGCGTGCTGTGCTGTGCTGCGTGCTGTGCTGTGCTGTGCTTTCGGTCTCGAGGGAGAAAAGGAGTAGAAGAGGAAATTGTGATGGTTAAGGATTCAGTTAAACAGCCAGGTCGACATGGCCAACATCACAAAATCCCTAAATTAAATCCTTGAAACCACATTATAACTAAGATTTTTAAATAGATTTATTTACTTTTTATTATGTATACAGTGCTCTGCCTGTATGTACATCTGCAGGCCAGAAGAGGGCATCAGATCACATTATAAATGGTTGTGAGCCACCATGTGGTTGCTGCAAATTGAACTCAGGACCTCTGGAGGAGCAGTCAGTACTCTTAACCTCTGAGTCATCTCTCCAGCCCTGATGTGTATTCCTAGCTGTACTTGTGATCTATTTTTATTTCAATGGCCTCCACTCCCCCCAAAAACATTCCAACCAGCAAAGTGTGATCCAATCCATCTTACAATGCTGACAATTGAAGAAAGAACTACTGGGGGGAGGCTTCTGTGAGGAGGGAAAAAAAAAAAATCAATACTGCATCTCGGTGTTGTGCAAATGTGGATACTGCCAAAGAGCAGTGCTTAGAGTGAAAAGAACTGCTTTGCTCTGTTTCTCCTCCCTGAACAAATGATTCTGCAGACAGTTTTCTTCCCTCCAAGCTGTAAAATGTCAGGCAATGACTCTCCCTGTTTTAGGCTAGTGATTGGAGTAAATGCCTCTGGGCAACAGGTGCAGGGGCTTGGGCCTGAAATCATCTGCATTTAGGAGGCAGGAGGCAGGAACAGCTGCACTGCCAGGACAGAAACCTGAAAGGTCAGACCTGGAATGCCACCACTGTTTGTCACAACAATAAGCATCTTTGCAAGATAATGTGGTGCTTTTTCAACAAAAAGCAAATTTTGTTGGACTTGAAGCAAGTGATTATAGGCATTTTTGCCTTTCCGCCCTTGTCTCTATTCAGACTTCTACATAATTCTGTGGGAATCGTGCATATATATACACACACACATATATATATATGATTATTAACTAGGATATAAAAATTTCAATTCTTCTGGTACTGCTTTTCTTAATGACGCCGAACTAACCCCTGTTGTGGATGCTACTGTTCATGCTGTACTCGGGTCCTGAAGATCAGTGGCTTCTGATTATCAGGGACCTCCATGGGACTCGGGGCTGTGACTTCAAGCTGTACTGGGACATTAACTCAGGCCACAGTTTGTTACTAGTGTTGGTCTATGAGATCTCTGAATTACTCCCATTTATCTATGTTAATGAGGTCTCTTCCTGCAACGAAAGTGTGCTAAGAGCAAGTATCAAAGAGAAATTAGTTCACTAATAGTTCAACAGTTCCGGTTACCTCTGCATATGTACGGTGTCATCGAAATACAACTTCTAAAATCTCAAGAGTTTAGTAAAACTTTCTTTGGTTAAAGGTGGGATGTTAGAAACATAGTTTCATATAAGTTTATGGGTGCTCAGTGATGTTTCAATTTCTTGACGATTCCAGTGTTTAAAATAGTTTTATCAGGATTGGTGAGATGTCTCATTGGTAAAAAGTACCTGCTGTGACATCTAAAGACGTAAGTTCAAGTCCTGGGACCCACATGGCAGAAAGAGAGAACTGACTCACAGAAATTATCCTCTTACCTCTGTAAGTTGTACTCAGATATTTGAGGCATGCCATGACATATATATGCAAAAGCGCGCATACACAGACACACACACACACACACACACACACACACACACACACGCTTAAAGGAAACTCTAAAATATCAAGTTTTCTGTGTCTATTAATAAACATATGATTTCTTTGAGGTATGTGTGTGTTGAGAAGCCTAAATCATGACACATAAGAGTATTAAAACTATTCACCAGAGGCCTTGTTTTCAATGCCAACAACAAAGAAAACGAAAGTGCACATCGCCTGGCATAAGCACACTGGTGTAGAAAATGTGAAAGTCTGTGTGTACAGGAACGTTACATGAAATCCAAACACAGAGATGTCAGGTATTCTTGCAAAAGAGAGATTTGTTCAATTTACGATCATGTGACTAGACAACTCAACACAGGGGCATGGCATGCTATAGTTTCTTAAATATTACTACATTTGTTTAGTTAAGTGTCGGTATGTGTGTGCAGACCAAAAGAGAACCTGTGGGGGTCATTTCTTTTCTTCTATCATGTGTATCCCAGGAAGGAACTCTGGTCTTTAGCTTGGCAGCTAGCACCTTCACTCAGTGATCCGTCTTGCCAGGCCTTCCCTTCTTTTGTCATTTGGGTTTAGAATCAGTTGCTTATTTTGGATTAAAAAAAAAAAAAAAAAACTCTATTGGATATTTAAAACTCAAAGTATTTCAAAAAAGTTTTCTTTACAAAATCTTTATAGTTACTTAAGTCAATTTAAATCCAAAAATGCTATAATTATATTTGGAAATATATTTCTTAAAACTACAAGGGACAAAAAAAATTTTTTTTGTTAAGTCTTATTAATCCTGGTCACTCTCTGGAAACTCAAAGGTAAAAATGTTAGAGTTCTAGCAGATGTTAGGTTAAATATTAGCACTTCTGAAACCCTCTCATTATTGTGAGAGAAGAATTCATTAGGAGTCCTTCAAAACATCTGAAGCTAAAGTACTTATTAGAGAGAAATTGATCCCACTCACTTAAAAACTTCTAAATTATCCACCACTGGGTAATAACTCACAAGTGTCACTAAGACACGGCAGTTTAAGTCATAAATTATGACAGGTTCAATCCTGAACTTTAAAGGGAAAAGCTCTTGGCAAGGATGTCTACAAAAATAACATAAGCCACAGGAAAGGCTGTTTTGAAGAATCTCAGCAAGCAACCACAGCTTCTCCAAAGCTCAGAGACACAGGCTTCCTTAGCTCCAATCGGCTTCAAAAACATTCCCAATGGCCTTCATGTTGAGGCTCGGTAGCCTCAGTACCATAGAGTTGCCTATAGTGTAGCGTAGTTGGTAGAGTGCTTCTGCAGCTTGCAGGGAGCCCTGTGTCTGTGCCGCCGGGCCTAAGAATTAAGGTTCTATGGTGCATGCCTGTAACCCCAGCAACCCAGGAGGAGGGAGAACCATGCTCAGATGTACATTCAGCTCGAGGTCATCCCAGGTGACATAAGAATTCAAACAAACCCAAACCAGTCCCCAAGCTTCCCTGACACCAGGCTTAGCCACACCGCACCTACTGTGCCCTAGTGTGTTATGGACAGCAGAGCACAACTGAGTCAACGTGACCATGGATGGACCTGTGCCTGGGTAACTGCATGGAGCAAGGTGGTTCCTTGGGGAAGGGGCTCGTCACCTCACTCATGCTCTGGAAACCAAGCCTACTGAAGGGTCAGGAGCTGGAGACCAAAGTCAGTCACCATTGCAGTTGTTAATTAGACAAACACAAAACAAAAACACTGACCTACTTGTTTCTACTCAAAGAAATAAATTATTCTCCACAATATTTCTGTTTCCAGCTAGCTAAAAGCTACTAAAGAGTTAGCGTCAGGAACGAAAGCTTTCTAGGCCATTCACTTTGTACGACTTAATGAAAGTTCTCAAGAGCATCCGTATAAGTCATGCACTGTCAACAAAGAAACTAGAAAATAATTACAGAATAAGTAAGGAAAAACAATTTGTTATCTCAGGTAGGGGACTGCCACCTCTCACTGATGAACAGAATCGATTTCACAATTCCCCTTTCTACCGCTTTGTTATCAGAATCCCATTAATTCTCCCGCCCAGACATAGAGAAAGAACTATTTGTCCTTAAAAGCAATGAAACAAGAAAAGCACAGAAATGTGAAATTTATTTATGCATCCAGTATGGTACCCCCAGCCAAGCAGACTAAACAAGAGTCCATTCTTTTCCTGTCATTTCGTTAGGGTCCTTTTCAACTGCATATCCAGCAGGTCTCACAGACCAAAGAGTGGTCATATTTAGAAGGTTACTCTATAGGCCTGGTGTACTTAACGTGAACAATACTTTTTTTCTAAAATGCAAGGGGGAAAAAAGCAGACAGCTACTCATCACAACCTAAGTGGTGGTGTTATTGTTTTGTTTTGGGGGTTTTTTGTTTTTGTTTTTGGTTTTTAGTTTTTTGAGACAGGGTTTCTCTGTGTAGCCTTGGCTGTTCTGGACTTGCTTTGTAGACCAGGCTGGCCTCGAACTCACAGAGATCCACCTACCTCTGCCTCCCATGTGCTAGGATTAAAGGTATACGCCACCATGCAACTTTTTTTTTTTTTTTTAAGGTGGATTTAAGGTCGTTCTCAAGAAGGGCAACAGTGTATTCAAAGGTAGGAATTTTATGTCAATAAAGTTTTATTAGGCAGCAATAAACTCTCCAGGTGTGGAGCAGTTACACCTAGCTCAGGGAAGGCATCTCTAAGGGTGCCAATTAACACAGACTGCAGAGTCTGTGCTAACAACTCTGAAACTACAGTGAAGCCACCCACGCATTTCTCTGCATCCCTAGCAAGGAATCCTAAGGTGACTGCGGACAACAACTGCTGCCTTAAAGAAGCATCCTAAAAGACAGGGCTCATGGGGCCAGGTACATTCCCAAAGAAAATAACCCTGCCTTTTCACTTACCTATTTCAATCATTTGTCCCTGAGGAATGCAGCAGCCAGTAACTTTTTCTCCCACTAAAGAGTGGTGGAGTTTCACCTTTCATCATACACATTTTTATTATTGTTATTTTATTGTTCTTGTTATTATTACCATTTAGTTTGGTTTTTTTTTGAGAAAAGATCTCATGTATTCTAGACTGTTCTCAAACCTAGTATGTAGCAGAAGCTGCCCTCGCATCCACCCCAAGTGTTGGAATTACATGCTTAGATCATCATGCCCAGTTTAGTCCTACATTCCTTTTAAAAGAGACATTGTTTTGATTAAAATCCCAAAGAATATCTACCTTGGAACTTTCATTTAAAATCAATTAATTAACTACTCAATCAAATAATACTGAAGGCAACAGAAAAGTTGTTTTTGTTTTTGGTTTGGTTTTGGGGTTTTTTTCTGCCAAGAGGAAGAAAAATCCAACAGGACGATGAGAGGGAGCAAGGAAACTCCTGCTTACATCCTTCCTCATCTAAAAAATTAAATTCTGAGACTCAGAAAGTGCTGGAAGGTTTCCCTTTACATGGTCAAAACACTGTTTAAATTTTGATTGCGGATGCTACATACAGAAAAGTTTAAAATACGAACAATGACTAGTAATGTGTAGGTTTCTTTTGGATTGAAGGTGGTGTTTGCTCACCAAGAGACACAAAGGTAAAACTCCAGAAGGATAGTAGGGACTTGTAAGGAAAACTAACAAAGCCAGCAACATAATAGATATACACATAAAACACAATGTAACTACTGTGCGATCACCCTTCTTAGTGAAGCTACTAAACTAATAAAGAATTCCAAGACGTCCCAACAAGTGAAAAGGAATGCATCCCTGGGCCTCACCTCAAAAATACAAAAGTAAGAAATACCCACCATGAAACTCACTGCTTTGTATGTTAATTTTAAAAAAACAAACAAACATATGTTTAAATTTTAACCTCATTTTTAAAAAATCAAGTAGAAACAAGCATTTCTTTATTGCTCACTAACTTTTCCTGCTATATTTATGACTTTAGTATGTGCTAAATCTTCTTTAGATCACTCTGGAATAAGTTAAATCAGTTAACGAACGGGCCAGAGGCAACGCCCTTATTTCCACCCCCTGTAGAAAGCCCATAAATACTTTCTTATATATTAATTTCATGATCTGTAAAATAGTAACTGAAGAGTTTGGTCTAAACTGACTTAACTATTTCAAGTCAACAATAAAAACTTCTGAACAAGAAGTTACTTGGCTTGATTTTAGAATCTCTATCTCTTAAAAATACACACTCCGCCAGTATTTCAGAATCTTGACTTGAAAACCAGGCATGCTACAGAATTTAGCGTTAGTCTGAAGAGTGACGGTTATAAAATGTAGTTTACTTAAACATATTACCGAAATTTAAATTCATAAGACATTAAGATCAGCAACTACACATGCTTAATGTTGTAATTCTCATCCCACAACCACATTTACCACATTTATTAAGCCAAATATTTATTAAGTTCCAGTTACCAAAGGAAAACTAAGGGTGAATCTGCTTGGGAAATTGCAATGAAGGTCTAGTTATAAATTGCAAGCTACCTTCTTCTGACAGATGATCAGCTGTCTCTTGAGGTGGAGTGTGGAGTGCTTTATATAGACATGGAAAATCTAAGCCCTACACCCTAAACCAAGAACACAAGATCAAACAGTTTATAGGAAAATGCCTACAGAACAGAACACACATTTTATTTGTTTTTGTTTTGTTTTGTGAAAATAGGTCTCACTGTGTATACTTGAATGTCCTGCTAGGCTGGCCTTGAACTCATAGAGATCTCCCTGACTCTGCCTTCCAGGTGCTGGGATTAGCAGCACCACCTCCACTACCACACCAGGCAAGAGCACCCAATTTAAGTTAGATCAGGGGAAAGCAGGGTTGGACGTCACTCAGTTACCCATTGCTGGCCACGACCTAGCCGAGACCCCAATTAAATCCCCAGTAGCAAACACTAACATCCCCCAAATCCCAGAAAATGAAATAAACTAAGTAGCAAATAAACATAAAATACTGTATTTAATGGGCAAGAACAGAAAGAATAAAAAAATCAAATTTGGTTGCATTTTCTCATATCAAATTACTAAAGATCTGGTTGTTTATTGTAATAATTGGGTTCATAATTTAAGTGCTTCACATTTTGAGTCATTTTTAATGTTGGAGATATATAAATCCATTTTTTGCTGCTTTTATTTCATGAATAGGAATTGAATGCAATTAAGACCACATTTACCCACATTTCATTATGTTTATGCTATACTTCAGCTATTTCTGAGATCATGAACTCATATAATCTTTCTGAAAAGATCCTTAACAAATCCCATTTATGATAATATATTCTAAAAACAACCTAACAATCTGACAGTAATTTGGACAAAAGGAGACATTAAAAATTTTAATACTAGGTAATATCCCACAATAGGAGAGTGATTTAGAGGATATTGATAAGAGAATGGTTTACTCCTTGAAAATACCATAATATTAAATAACACGATAAAAAAAAATTCAAGCCATATTGTGGAGTCTGATCAGTTTGGAGGTGGAGCCAGGAAAAGGAGGGACTAATAACATCATCTGCTACACTGCGTCTGAGGTGGGCTGGAGCTGAGGGAGACTTTTGTCAAGAAAACAAAATTTATGATTACATTGACTAATTTGGGATTGGAATCACAGGCCCAAAATTGTGTGTGTGTGTGTGTGTGTGTGTGTGTGTCTGTGTGTGCGCGTGCATGTACACCCACACCTCCACTAGAGATGGCTGTGAGGACTGCTTGCTACCCTTCCAGAGGACCTGAGTTCCTGGTACCCACTTTGGAGATCTCACAACAAACCAGAACTCCAGCGCTAGAATATCTGAACCAGCCTCTGGTCTCCATGGATACCCACACACAAGTGGCATGCACACAGAGATACACAAAGAAACAGAATTATAAATTCATTCCAATGTACATATGCATGGAGGAAAGAAAGTCTTTTTCTAGTACACCGGAGAACAGCACATATAAACCAAGGGTACCCAGTCAAGATATGCACCAAACCCAAAGGACCAAGAAACAGAACTGGAGTCACACACACACACACACACACAGCCCAAGAAGATAAGAAAGTGCCTTTCCCTTTCTGGAAATGATCTAAAAATATAAAAACTCCTTGTGCTGAGAGCTGAAGTGAAATTTCGATTACTCTCTTTTCTGTGCCTGAGAGTCGCTACCTCCTGCTCGGCAGGCCCCTGTGTGGAAGTGTAGACCCACCTGGCTTCTCCAAAAGCTGGTCTCTGTTGCCTCCACAAGTCACTTCCCTCTGTCTGGAATATATTTTGCCCCGCTGACCTGTACCCAGATTTATGCCACAAGGAAAAGGCATATTGGTTAAGCAAAAATCATTCTTAGTAGACTATTTTACGGGGTTTTCTTCATTCACAGCTTCCCAACTCCTGACTGCCTCCTTGCTGTCTGTCTCTATCCATACCTCCCTAGTGTGTCCCGCAGTTGGCAATGCTATGTTGTGTTAAACTTTAAATTCGGCAAGGTGCTTGAGAAAACTACTTGTCTGCAAATTGACTACACATATCAAAGAAAGAAGCAAAGACTTATCATGGCACTAGAATGCTGCAGTAGGAAAGCTGCAATTTGTTTATTCCATTAAATTTTCTTAAATGACAAATGTGCACTATCGAGTTGTCTTATTTTAAAATCTCATTTGCACTACTCTCTTTATAACTTGGTGGCAGTCTCTCCAGTTGCAATTCTCTCCTGAATGCTCAGCGTTTTTGAATACCCTTCTTATGCAGGGGGTAGGAGCTCTTTCCTCTTCAAACCTTCCCCAGACAGCAGAAAACTGCCATTGGGTCTTACCAAAAGATCCAAGGCAGACAGCGAGTATGTTGTACATACATACACACCAATTATGTGCACAGGAGCCCAAAATCACATTAACAATGTTGGGTTTTTAAAAGAGAAGTCATCTCTTGGAAAAAAGAAGGACAGGTCTAGGGAAAGGGAGACTGATGTCTTTGTAGGAACTGTCACAGCAAGTCTTACTGAAAGTACAAATAGAGCCAGACATCCTTAGCCCTCAGATGGCCAGCACTGCACAATCACCCATCTTTTGCAGACATGTTCTCTCAGGCTCCCAGATGACATGGGTGCAGCTCTTAATGTATGCTGCATGCCCGTAGGCTAAACTAATTTGTAGAGAAGCATCTACGTGAAACTATAGGCTGGCATCTTTGCTGGTGTCCTTACACCTTGGGGCTTGGTTTTCTATGGTGGGTATATTGCTGGGAACTCTTTAATCACATGATACTTTGCAGGCATACTGCGTCACATGGCCCACCTGGACTAGGCTTCCAATGCTTGCTAGCAGAATTATCTTGCTTTTTAACTCCAGGATCTGTCCTTCAGTTTCCTGTCCTTTCAAATAGGAGAAATGAAAGACCCTACACCATTTTTTTTTCAGGTTTTGTAAACACTAAATAAACTACATTTAAGGATTCAAATGTAACAACTGCCAAGTGGTCAATTTTGCCAGCACATTGGGGGAAAATGCCTGGATGTGTCAGCTGGCAATTCTGCTATTGAGTGCCGTTTCTGAAAGATCTAGATCCTGTGTCCAGCTATCCAAGGAAACAAGACTAATTGGTAAATTATACAGCAGATATAACTGACACTATGTAAATAGTTTGTGTATGATGAAATCATAATTGCAGGCAATTAGAATTAAGCTAATCCCTGTTAGGCCTATCTCTCTCCTCGCTCCTCTTAAAACTGCACTGGTAGCCAGGCCAGGCAAACAGCATCCCTTACAAGGACTGAGCACATTCTCCATACCCTGCACATAGTCCCAATTCTAATGAGGACCCTGAAGAACTCAAGCCAAGGGTACCATCCAACCTACTTGCCGGATTCTCGTTCCTTTCTACCTAGAAGACAAGACTTTTCTGAGGGCTACCCTCTGACGTCACAGCCAAGCATTCCTGCCCTCCTTCCTTTAAACAGTCAACAGCACAGCCATGGGCCCCAGCACTTAACTATGTCCCTCTAGTAAGTGCCAGGCATTCTTTGGCCTCAGGGTTTATTTACTACTTACTTAGCTATGTATTTGCTAGTTGTGCCAAGTGTCCAGCCTGACAAAAACTCAATATAAAACTCACTTTACACCTCAGGACATGAGGCTAAGAATTCTTTTACTTCAAAGCTGGGAGACCTGCTTTACTGTTCCTTCCACATCAGCATATCTTGTCAAGTCCTATCAGGAGCACTTGTAGGTTTCTAGGCCACTGCACCTGCACACCGCTAATCTCATTTACAGGCAAATTACTGCAATCCTCACACAAATTGATCACAATCGTTCCCATGGAGCTGGAGAATTGGCTCAGTGGTTGACAGAGCACACGACACTTGCAGAGGACTGGAGTATGATTCCTAGCAACATCTTAAGGTGGCTTGTAATTGCCAGTAATATTCATGGACACACATACACAATTAGAAATAAAATAATTCTTTAAAAAGTGTTTCTAAGCACTGAAACTAAATATGTTAAATGTCCATTAAAAAGAGTAATCAATTTAATGCAACTAAAATTATCCTATAAACTTTTTGTTTATATTTCCCCTACATAGTAACATTTTAGAATTATATGCAATGGATATTTTGTTTTTTCCCAAAATGTTAATATAACCCTATTCTAACATTTTTATTTAATGTGTATTTACTACACGTACTTATGTCCTGCAATACTGATTTTTCATAAACATTAAAATTTTCTCTGGCTTTTTTGTTTTGTGTGTGCATATTTAATATGTGATATGTGTGCAGTTTGTTCATATGTGAGTAATGGTATGCATATGCCACAGCATGTGTTCAAAGGTCATAGGACAAAGTTGGGTATTGGTCTTTGCCACTGACCATATTTGAAATGGGACCTCTTTGTAGTTTCCTGCTGCACATATTTCAATGGCTGTCCCCCATGATTCTAAGGCAGTGCTTCCCACCCTGCGGGCCAGGACCCCTTTGAGGTCACATATAAGATATGTATATTATAATTCACAACAGTAGCAATATTACAGTTAGGAAGTAGCAATGGAACTATCTTTTTTCTTTTTTATGTTTGTTTTTTTAAATTTACTTATTCACTTTACATGCCAATAGTAGCACTCTCCCTCCACTCTCCTCCCGGTCCCACCCTACCTCCCCTTTCACTTGCACCCCCTTTCTTACTCCTCATGTATCCCGCACCCCACCCCAGTTACAGTTTGACGCGACTTTATGTGCCTGAATGGATATTTTCTTTAGAAATCTTACAGGAAAAAAATTCAAAGTGATTTAACAGCCAGTAAATATTTTAATGATAAAAACATCATGGCATGTAATGCTGTTGCCATAGTTCTGAGCATCAGTGGCAGAAGCATGTCTTCGCTAACCATGCCAGAGGATCAGAGTACAAAACCTCTACTGCCTATGGAGGAACAGAATAAAGGGTTCTAAGCCTTTACTCTATTACTTGGGTCACCTTGACTGCCACAGTGTAAGACACAAGGTGACGTTGCTGAGTGCATCAATCGTCTTTCTAAAATGGTATCTTATTATTTCAGGGTAAATATGCTTGTCTATATATGTTCTGTGTAAGGAAGATCAGAATTCTATGTAGTATGCTATCTGTGAATTGGGAAGAGATCCAGCAATGGGAAATAAACTTTCCAGTGCTTGAAAGAGCTGTGTGTGTTTTCCTGCAGCTGTTGCCACTGTGCCTGCATGCCTGCATCTCAGTCTTCTCATCACTGTTCGGAAAACAAGGTAATCAGACCCTGAGCTGGCGTGGTGGGTGTGCTACTGGAACCTTAACACACAGAGACCCTGAGCTGGCGTGTGGGTGTGCTACTGGAACCTTAACACACAGAGACCCTGAGCTGGTGTGTGGGTGTGCTACTGGTACCTTAACACACAGAGACCCTGAGCTGGCGTGTGGGTGTGCTACTGGAACCTTAACACACAGAGACCCTGAGCTGGCATGTGGGTGTGCTACTGGAACCTTAACACACAGCACAGAAACAGGAGGATGAGGCGTGCAACATCATCCTTAGTTACCCAGTGAATCCAAGGTCAGCCTGGGAGATATGAGACCTGGTCTCAAAACACAGGATAAAAAATAATGGCAATCACATGAATACCTGCACTGTTTCTAAATATTCTCACAATTAAAAAAAATAGTGTACACATTAAATGAGTCTGCAGAAATAAGAGAAACTAGCTTATCAAAAATACCTGTCAATAATGGGATATTGTGTAACTGTCTTTAATAGAAAACCCTACAGTCTCTCAGATATCTATTTTCCCAGTGCCTGTCACATAATAGCTTGGATTTGGATGTTTTCTGATTAGAGATGGAAAAGAAAGCATGCAGGAGAATAGAGATGGCTTCAGTTATGTTCACAATCCCTTAACAAAGAAATTACCTCATAAATACATATTAATAAGCCAATATAACCAATATCATCCAAATACTGTCATCAAATTTTAGTTCTTCAAAACAATTTCATTATAACTTTTTAACTCAATTTCCTCTTGCTGAAGTGCTTTTACTTTTTCTTAAGGAATCATCTTCACGTGGGGAAACAAGTGTCTGTTTCATTTCATTTATAAAACAGAGTCTCATTAAGTAGCCCAGGCTGGCCTGAAACTGGAGACTGTCCTGACTTCTCATCCTGTGATCTTGAGATAAGAGACTCTGCCCTGTAGAGCTAGATTTTTTTTTTAACTTGCTATTAGTTGTTCAAGCACTTACTGAGGAATAATCATGCTCTAAGAGGGACGCAGCCTACTAAAACACACTTGCCCGTTTCTATTTTCAAACAGCTTGTTGATAAAAATACACAGCAGGAGAGCATCACGCAGTGAAATAATGATGAATGAAACAAAAGGTGATAGCTATCTTGATTTGTTTGAGGGGAATTGGGGAAAGTAATGTATAAAAAAAGTCCAATTATCAAGAATAAATAAAACAAAATAGGGGAGATTCCAAACAGAACTTCAGTAACTAGAGATCACATCCAAGTTGTCATCTAACCTATTACTATCATTTAGCTGTAAATATTTTCATTTAAAAACACTACAAACATGTAGAAAGGATGTCTTGTGCGTTGTATGGATACGGCCCTTATCAATAATAATCTGATGGACTATATCTTAGGCAGGAAATAGAAGGTGGGACATCCGGTAGGAGAGTGCATGCTGGGATACCGACAGGCACAAGATTCAACAGGCAAGATGTGCAGAGGATGGACTCATGGTACCTGAGCATGGGTAGCAAGCCATGTGGCAGAATGCAGGTCAGTATAATGGGTTATTTTAAGTTATAAGCTACTCAGAGAAGAGCCTAGCTACATGGCCTAGGTATTTGTTTAATATTTAATGAGTCTTCATGAGTCGTTTTTCCAAGAGCATGGAGCTGGGAGAAAAAAACCTCCTACTACAACACAAAGGATCTGGGGAGCTGGCCCAGTGAGTTTAGTGACTGCCTTGCAAGCAAAAAGACCAGAGTTGGATCACACAATCGATGGGAAGGGAACCAGTCATGATGGAAATCCCAGCATCAGAGAGAGGCCTTTCTTCAAAGAAAAGTGGTGACATCTCCTAAGGAACCACTCCAAGACTGTCCTCTAGAGGCCTGTACACTCACACATATAATATGCAAAATACATATAGATCTAAAATCTATATGATGTAGAAATTGAAAAAAGTCAAAACATTTTTTTCCTCGCAGTTCTTCTAACAAGACAAATCACAATATATGTTGGTTTCATTTTAATTATTCACATTTCACTCAAACGAACGCAGATGCTCGGAAACAAAGCTGCTCTAACACTTTTCTAAAAATAAGCTGTGAAACTCTACAAAACACAATCAGTGTGTCACAGGAACACCACCAGGCATCTATTTATTTACTGTGTATCAAGAGACATTTTTGACTCCCTTGTTATCATCATGTCAAATATTCTTGTGACTTACCATGTCATTCATACAGGCACGTCTCACCTTCCTTCCTACAAGTACCTTGCAGGCCTAGAAGGTCTGAAAGCTCTGGCTAGGCCTCAAGATCCAGTCCCAATTCTCAGAGACAACATGGAGGGCTCTGTTGAACTTTCTAGCCACACCTGAAGCAAGCAGAGTCAAATTCCTCAAATGAATGAGCTCAGACTTGTCTTGACAGACTATACTGTTCAGAAAAGAAAATTTAAAGCCAAAGATACTAGTGAGGCCATTTAGCATAGACAGACACTGACCCTGTAAACTTGCTGACCGAGTTAAGTCTCCAGAAACTACGTTTAAGTGGAAGGACAGCTCTGACACCCCAAATCTTGTGTACTCTGACCTACACGCATGCGCGCGCGCACGCGCACACACACACACACACATGGACACATAGGTGTGGTCTTGTTGGAGGGGGTGGATGGCTTTGAGGTCTCATAAGCTCAAGCTAGACCTAGTGTGACAGCTTCCTTCTGCTGCCTTCTTAGCTCCCTCTCCAGCACCATGTCTATCTGCATACCTACAGGTTTCTTGCCATGAGGATAATAGATTAAACCTCCGAACTGTAAGCCAGCCCCAATTAAATGTTTTCCTTTGTAAGAATTACCACGGTCATGCTGTCTCTTCACAGCATTAGAAAGCCTAAGACACACACCACTAACATTTAGGGTATAATACTTTTTTCACTTTTTTATAAGCAGATACTCCAAAATCACAGACTTGCTTTTAAGCATCACATCCTGATGTCGTCGGCTTCCTAGAACCACAAGGTTTCTATATACTTAGCAATTAGAAATAACTCCAACTCATACAGTACTGCTGCCGAAGAATATCAAATCCTGTATCACTCTTTACTGTCTTATCCCCTAAAGTATCTGCATGTGGCATATTCTGTTAAAGAATAGTACTACCTAAGGAAGACTGAAACACGCACAGTCTCCGCAGGACATGGGGTGCTGGGAACGGTTTGATCAGGAAGCTTGTACTTGCATGTTTGTACCCTATTCTCTGCTACCAGCCGACTTTTTAATAGACAACACGGGAGACTACGCTCAGAACTGACAGCAATCCCATGCGTATTTTTAGTTGTTCGTGGTGGCTGGTGATCATAACTTTAAAATATGGTCAAAAGCTGAAATATATGATGTAAAAAATGCTGAGCTGGTCCAAATCAGAACCCAGGAAGGCAGCACCCCCTCCCCCTCCCAACATTAGGAGTGTGCACTGCAGTCACACAGCACCAATGCTCCCTCCCACTACTCTCAGCACTTAAAGCCACACATTGTGCACGTTCTGTCAGCTGGTTCTAAGGCTGCCGGCTGCCAACAGGCAGTCCTCTCTTCTGCTTCAAGCAGAGGTTCTGCTTAAATAATATTTAGTAGTGAGTATGCACTTAATAATCCATATTAAGTGCAGAACCAAATAATTTTGGACTTGTCTATCTTGAGCTAATTACACGGGTGGGGTACGCCTTAGTATTTCCAGACTTCAGGCCTAAGTGCAGCTTTCTGAGAAAGTGTGCCACATTCCTGGAACTTCAGAGCTATGGTCTTTTAATCCATTACCAGTTTTCTACCAAGGGACAGCTCTCTTGTTTTCCTTACATTAATTATATATGGACTCTCCAGGCTGAAACTCTGACAGCAGGAATGTAAGCGAGCCAGGCACGGGTATTTTTAATTAAAATCAATAATATGTTCAAATACAATATTTTAACAAAAATTCCAGAAATGCTTAAAATTATTTTATTTGGAAGGTTTTGTTGCTTAAATAAAAAGCACATGTTAAGAAGCATGTCACATTTCATTATTAATTAATGCTGAATAAGTAGCTCACATAAAGCTCTTTCTGCAAATGTAATGAGCATCGAAAGATTTGGGGAAGAGAAATCACAGACAACACAGCATTATCTAATGGTGAGCAGGAGGAAGCTGAACTGGTTTTGGCAAAAATATGATCTGATTACAAATAACATTTAAAAGACTATAATTTGAAAAATATGAAAGCTATGTAATTACGGAGGTTACTACAAAAAAAAAAAAATAACCCTGTCAATGTTGCATCTGAAATTATTCTTGGAGATGCAAGCTTGTTAATAATGCTGCTCCCAACAAAAAGGTAAAAATTCACTCAAGAGATGCCCGAGGGGCTATTGTTATTATGTTATTAGTAAGTACCCAGTAACAGCATCACCCAGTATAAGCCTCATTTCCTTGGTGTTAACTGTTTCCTGTGTGACCTGTGCACATTCTCCCAGAACTGCACATGATGCCTCCTCTGGCCCTGTTTAAGATACCGTGAGTGTGGGGTTGTTTCCGTGTGCCCCTGAACAATAGTCACTCGGCATTTGTATTTGGAAGAGATAGATTTTTGTGGAAATCTCAATCCTTAATTAAATCACAGAATGAGTTTTTGAAGTAGTAAATAATAAATCACAATGAATCCTCAAACTGGTTGTCAAGGAAACTTCTGCGCTTCTGGTGTAATTGCTGTTGTGCCCATTTGCCCTCTCTGCCACCAGGCCTCATCATGCATTCTGGTCAGAGACTGAGAAAGTAGCTTTTCTATTCCTCTCAGGCCATCATGTAACATGCATTGAGCTTGACTGAACAGGGCCATGCGACCATACAAATGCTGGATTCAAGGCCTCTCCTTTGCGGTCTGGAGGCAATAATTAATCGAAAGCAGTACATCCCTAGCAAGGCTTAGTTACAAAATGCAAGCAAGGTGCTTTGGCAGCTCTTAGCAGCTGTGTTTACAGGATTTTTTTTACTAATTTACTAATTCATTATCAGAAGAATTATTTTTGAGTCAGTCATCCCCAATGCCTTAAAGTTCAGTGTCAATGTTCTTTAGATTTCTCTGAAAACAAACACACGAGAGCTGATAGAGCCATATGTGAAATGAAAGCAAAAAAGCAAAATTAGTGCCAAGTAGATTTTACCAGCTCAACACAGTTTTTCCTTTACCACCCCTTCCTTATTTCTATCTAGTTATATTGGTCATTTTGGGGGTAAGAATAACATTAATTAGAATCCTGAGATACAGTGGCAGTGCTATGTTGTGCATTCCACACATTGCACAATTTTCTGTTATTGTAATTCCTTGATCTTAATAGAAGAGACCTGTTTACAGACTTAATTCTATTGATTTTCAAAAGACCTTATTAGTTCCCTTTGTGCGGTCACTGTGGAACACGTTTTCAAGTCCACGCAATTGGTAACTTCTTGCTACTTACTTTAGCCATTACTAAAAGGTAACAGCAATATCAGCAATATAATTTGTATCCAACAAGGGATGTTGAAAAGGTAAAATCATTTTTATTAAAACAATGCCCTTGATTCAGTATTTTTATTATTTGGTACATGCTGCCATGCTTCACTAAATCTGTTCACTCAGGGGCAGGTCTGCTTGCTCATCTGTACAGATGGTAGGTAACACCTAAGAATTTCCTAATGGTGTATGAAAACACACTGTGTTTGCCTTTTCTCCAACGCATGTTGAGTCTGAAAACATTGACTTATTTTTGTTTTCTACATGGTACACATTTTTCCGCTTTGTATTTATTTAGTGTACCCTATAGTTATCTATCTACCTAGCTATATTTATTTATTTATCCAGGATCTCCCTATGCATCCCATGCCAGCCTGGAACTTAATTTGTAGAGAAAGCAGGTTTCAAATTTGCAACGCCCCAGACTCAGTCTCTCAAATACTAGGACTACAGGTGTGCAACATCATGCACGGATAATTTTCTATTTCCCATTTAAAAATAAAACTACAGAGCAATAAATTGTATGATTTTGAAACAGCAGGTCAAAAAATTTAGTATAATAGTAATAAAGTTTATTTTAGGAAACCAAATTCTGTCTGCATGTAACTCTGGGTAGAAAAGAAAAAGACTCTTTAAAAACATGAACCAGCATGGGACGCTCATGGGTTAGGCTGTGAAGAAAGCAGTTTTAACTGAAAATGGGAAAGAAAGGATTTAACACTCTAAAACCTGTATGATATAAAGGCTAGCAACTGAAGCTTTTTAATATATATATATTAAATATATATACATATATATATATATGTCACTTTGTTTTCATTTTGTCTTGGTTTATTTGTTTTTCTTGTTGGAAGTGAGGGCATGTGTGCGTGCATGCGTGCCTCTGTGTGCATGTGTGTGCGTGTGTGTGTGTTTGTGTGTGCTGTGTATGTGCCTAAGATAGTCCTTCCAAGCTTACCACCCTCTTGTATGTACAGCCCCGTGATTCTCCTGTCTTTGTCCAGCCAAGGCTCTGTTGCAGGCATGTCCCACTATGCCCAAATGTTGTGATATTAATTCTGAACTTGAATACACTATTCACTTTAGTTTTTAGAAAGCAAAGAAAAACCTACATGTTGCTTGACACAGCAGGTACATGAGGAAAAGACACAGTACTAATTGTGAGAAATTAAATAACTAGAAGTGTAAGGAACACTGAAGTTGAATTGGCCAGTCCAACTCACGCAAGCAATGCAGACATGAGACATGGGGACATGGAGACATAGGACTCTTGTGCTATAAATGTCTTGAAGGAGCTCCTTCCGAGTTTTAGTTGGAATAAATGAACTCACTCATTCTTTGTAGAACCAGTAACTGCAGAGCACCTTGGAAACAACAGTGGGAGGGAATTTAGATCTCTCCAAAATGTTACAGTCAAGTTTGGTTATCTGCATGTCAGACTGAATGAAAACCGATCACAGCATTTCCTATTGGCTGGTGCTAATATATAAGCTAAATATTGCTATCTGGTTTCCTAGTTTTTGAAAAACAGCTTAAAACTGGTAATTGTTTTATATTATAACAGTGCTGAGTAGGTGAAGATGTCATATTCTTATCTGTTGATGCTTCGAAATGAGAAATGAATCACACTGTAGGTATACTACATTTGGAGCAAAGTGATATGCCCCATGAAATCCTTTTTTCTCCCAAAGAAACAAACTCTACCTCAACTTGGGAAGCTAATTATGTGCTTTGGTTTCACAAACCAACTGCTGTTGCCAGCTGCATTCTAAATACAAGTAAACAGAGACAGTTTGAGCTGTCAACAAAAGACATAATTAAGTAGGAAAGACGTTGTCAATATAACATGGCCACATGTAAAACTCTGGGAAGCAAACAGCGCCAGCCACATTTGGATTACACAGTATAGTCAATACATTCTTAACCACTAAATAATAGGGTTCAGCAAGAACAATCTGGAGGGAGAAAGGTCTTCAAACATGAATGTGGAAAAACAAGATACTGTACAAGAGTAGATTAAAACAAATCATTCCCTCCATTCTCCAGATAGGATTCCACAGGAGAACAAAGAGGCACATGAAACAATGTGCATGCCTGTTTTCCTTATCCTAGAAGCATCTAAGAGTTCTCTCATTGCATGCCTTGGGTATTCAGTTCTTAATTATTTGCTGAAGCTGGCTGAGACACTTATGTGGAATCTTATGAACTTGGAGCACACAGTACACATTTCTCAGCTGAAAAGATGAAAGACACGCAGGCCCCATCCCCGGTTCTCCTAATCATGTCTTCATGTATGTTTACAATGTTCCTAATTGTGTTATTATCCATCTTAGCAGTTTTATTTGGACATAGTGTGAAGAACATATGACTTATTTTTAATCTTTTTTCAATGTAATTTTTTAGATAAAATTAATATTTACTGGGAACAACAGAAGAGCTTGAATTATGTGAGATGTTGTTATAAACAGTATGCTCAGCACAAATATCTTAACTAAATCTACACAAAGGCGCCGTCTCTTGATTATAGTGAAAACAAAACTGGAAAAAATCGCATGAATTTGAGGAAAAAGTCAGAAGTCATCATTTTTCCATCTTCACATTTTCCCTCACACACATTTAAAAAAAGAAAAGAAACTAGTTATATACATTTTACGTAAGCTTTTCATAGGACATTTTCAAGACGCAAACAAATAGTAGGGTTTGTTTACTAAGAAGGTTAGGGAGAAAAGGGGTCACTGTAGCGGATAGGGAAAGGCAAGAGAAACCACCACAGAGGACTAGGTACCCTAAACAGGCTGGACCAGAAAAGAAGAGGTCTCCAATTGGAACATCTAAGACCTCCAGAAGAGCAAAACCATCAACTACTGCCACCTAACCACACAGGGAACATATAAAGCTACGGAGTAGTGTAGAAATAGGAATTAAAATAGAATGAACAGGGGTGGAGCTGTGAAGAAAAACCTCTCCGAGGAGTGACAGATGGATGGAGGGAAAGCAGAGTCACCAGGAGCAGGGAGCAATCTGCAAAGTCAGCTTCCCTTCCTCCAGGTGCTCCACGTGGTAATGTGAAAAGCACTCACCTGGCTTTAAAAACTCACACATCGACATAGGCTTCATACGCCAGGAGCTCAAGAATTCACGCTTTACTTTGATCTTTTACCATCATTTTTTTTTTAAAGTGTTGGATCAGCCAAGAGTTAGCACTATGATTTCATTTTTCAACCATGCAAACCTGTTTATACCACTCTGTGTGACACGAGCGCACTGATATTCAACAAATACAGGGGGATGTGCTCTGGGGTAGCCGGAGGTCTACTTCCACTGTGTGAAGCCTGAAAGATACCACCACTCTGGTTGAAGGTCGGAAGTGATGGACAGGGATAAAAAGAAGATACCGTAAAACAGTAAGCCAGGGTTAGGAAAGAATGTCATGCTAATAGACTCCCATGTTCTATACAGAACAGATAGGACAGTCTAGGATCCTTGACTCTTAAGACAACAGGCGAGGTAGACCTGTGTGGGAAAAGCAACCCTTTTTAAACAGGCATCAAAACACTAGAAAATAATGAAACAGAATCACTCATGACAAATATCCCTGTGTCACTCTTACAAGGGAGACAAGGAAGGAGCAAGATTGGCATCCTTAGGTGTGCTCAGTGCTAGCATATCAGAACTGGCTCGAGTACCAAGTGGTGCCGTTCAGCTTCCCTATCAGCTGTGGAAAGAACACACGGCGGACCATCCGTCCGTTCATTTGCCAGTACATCTGGCTCATCTCGGCACACACATTTTAAGACTCTTCCTGTTCTGACCTGAGTAACACATCATGAACCAAATGAAGCTTCTGGGAAGTGTAGTGAGGCTTTACGAGTTCCCTATCCCAAAAGACTAATGTTCTAAATGGTAACGAGTCTAAGTGACTGACCGAGAAATCATATTTCAGTGCCAGAGACTGGTTAAAACTTAAAAAAAAAAAAAAAAAAAACCTCTGAAGTACATCAACTCTACTTTCTTTGAACAATGCTCCTAAGTACCCTCATGTATTTTTTTCTTGAGTTTGCCTAATAATGTCTGTATTTTACAGCCAGTTCAGTTTCTCTAGATTATTTCCCAAACACACTGACCGATTGTGAGTGTTGTCAATTTGCTAGGATCCAGAATTACCCAGGAGACAAGACTCCCCGCACTGGGCGGGATTGTTAGCCTTACAGCAGTGGTTCTCAACCTTCCTGATGCTACAGCCCTTTCATACAGTTCCTCCTGCTGTGGTGACCCCTAGACATAAAATCATTTTCATTGCTATCTCATAACTCTAATTTTGCTACTGTTGTGAGTCATAATATAAATATCTCTTTTATGTGATGCCATCGTTGGTGGTGGTAGTTTGTTTGTTTTTCCAAACAACGAGAAAAGAAACTGTGGCATATCCCCAATTCTTCTCAACTGTGTTCCATTCATGTTCATTCAGAATCTATTCTCAGTGTGGTCCAGCTCAGCAGTGTCCAAGCCAATCTGTCATCTTAGCTATAAGCATCTTAGGAGACTGGAGTGTAAGTTCACAGGCGCGCAAGTACATTTAGCCTTCATTTCACGGTGAACTCAATAGAACTGTAAGAGAATCAATCTATGGTCCATTTAAATGGTTTGGGGGAAGTGCTGTATCTTCCTTAGAAATGAACATGTATGTTGAAAAGACCTGCTAACTTTACATATAAAGTAATTCAACAGGAATTCAGTAGAATAAAGAAAAAAAAAACACTACAGTACACAACAGATACCTGTTTAAGAAGGAAAGAAAGTCTCAATGTGTTTAAGAATAGGCCCTTAAAGCATAGAACTCAGTATTTATTTCACATTTCCTGTGATGCCACTTAGTCTAGATTTTAGGCTTTTTGCTGTCATTGAACTATCTTACTGTTATAAAATAAACAACCTGGGAATGTAAAAGGATACATTACAGCATCTCTCTGGTACTATACAATTTTAATTACTTATTTGAAGACAAACTGGTTGGAAAGTGACCACTTATTTTGTGTTCATATCATCAGAGCAAAATAAGGAATAAATTTCCTCCTTTGCATGTGAAGGGAACAGTGGTGAAGTGGCAGACTGATCACTACCACGTTAAAAAAAAATCATTCTCCTTAGTTATCTGGAACTACAAACAATAAAAAATTAATGCACACCCTATTTAGTCAATAATAAGTAAATCTTTAGAATCTAATTTCTACACTTAAGGGAAAAATCATTTAAAAAACACAATTAAAAACCAAAGGCAGCCTGGCACGGTGGCTCCTGCCTTTAATCCCAGCATTTGGGCATCTTTGTGAGTTCAAGGCCAGCCTAATCTACAGAGTGATTTCCAGGACAGCCAAAGTTATAGAGAAAAGTTCTGTCTCTGAAAAACAACAACAACAACAATAGCAAAAGACATAATAAATATCAAATATATTTGATATAATAAATAGCAAAATAAATAAACAAAACAAAAACAAAAAAGATATAGATTTATTTTTATGATTTCTACAACTGCAATTCACAAACATTTCCAAAAAATACTAGCAAACATAAAATTTAGAACACATATTCATGGCAAGTTAAATTTAAGTTCACAAGTATAATTGTGGAACTGTGTTCCAAAAGTTCATGCCACACTCAACAAAACAATTATTTATTTATGAATGAATGTTAAGAATGCCAATCAATCCACAAATTGGAATTTGTTATAATGACTTTTTTGCATCTGCACTGTGGGTCTCAGAGCAGGAAAAGAAGCTATGAACTTACATTGAGCTACTGAAGGAGGAAAAAAGTAGCAAGAAACACAGCTCGCCACTAACAGTCTTCTACATAAGAGGTTTGCTTACTGGGAACCTATGACCTCTCTGAAGTGCTTCCACAGCTGACTCTGTGAGAACAAACCTCCAGCTAGACCACTGCACCATTCTAAGGACTAAACACTGTTTATTTAATAAAACCATGTAGAATTTTACTATTGCAAGCAAACGGAAGATTTAGATTGTCTAAGAAACGTTCCTACTCATTTTTTAAAAAGAAAAGCATATACAAAAAACATGTAAGGATATATTTTTCTTTCAACTGAAATAAAAGTGCTGGCGTCATGCCTAACTTATGATTAACATACCTGGTAAACGTTTGTAATAATTTTAAATTGCCATTAGTCAAACAATAAGCCACACTCAATAGCTTATAATGGCAATAAACCTATATAGTTAAACTATAAATGCTTGTTGAAAAAAATAAATAAATAATTGAATACCAATTGTCCCTCACCTCTGTTTCCTTCTCCTAAGGTTTAAAAAAAAAAAAAAAAAAACAATCTAAGAGTCTTAAAATAAACAAAAAAAATCAAAGTACTGCCCTGCACTTGGCAAGTTTATGGTTTCAATAAATGTGGCTCTAAAAATAAATATGACATACACTGTGTAGTTAAATGCACCTAGTTCACTGAGGCCATTGTGGAATTTATGTCACTCCTAGACTGTCTGCCATGTGTACTGCTTCAATCAGTCAGATTTTTAGGAAAATACTAAAGATGAGTGTTATTAGGGATAGGGGCTGCAGTTGTTCATCTCAGTGCCCGCTTACTACACCCCGTCCTGCCTTTGTTCTGACGGCAGCAAACAGCTGCCAGGAAATAAGCCACCTTCCCTGGGCGGGCTCAATTATCCCACCCTTGTCTGACAAGGGCACTTGCTACAGGGATTTGTGGGGAGAAAGCACATGCAGCCTGCAGAGTTAAGAGTTTAAGTCACAGGCAACGCAGATATTCTGGTATTTTGGTAGGACGTGTAAATAAATAAGAAAAAAATTATTTGCTCATTGAGCAAAGAGGAATTTTACCCTTTACCATTTTAGAAACCTAAAATTTTAACTCTATGCTAAGTTTTCCATAGTCCTCTATCTTTTGAACTCACATAGCAACTATATAAAATATTGAATCTCAAGATAACATTAACGAGCAAACACTAATGAAAGACAAAAAAAAAAAAAAAAAAAAAAAAAAGTCCATCTCTGCCTGGTGCCTATCAAGTGAGGAAGTGTGTGAGGCAAACCTGAGTCTGAGGTAGAGAGAGACACAGCCCTTCCTTCACTTTAAACTTCATCAAGAATTTAATTTGTAACTAATCTCATTAGAGGGAAGATGGAGGGAAACCCGAGGTCAAAGCTTCCAGAATTCACTCTGCGTTGAATTTACCTTTAAGTTAAACTGCTGTAAACTTTATTAGAACGCCTCACCCATAATCCACCAGTGATCCAAAAGGTTGAAACTGACTCTATGAAGCAAGAGGCTCACTTTGAATTTTCAGGGTCACTTCTGATCTGTGAAAGGGCGTAAGACTACCTACACAATAACCTCAACTAATTAAGTTCTCTCCAGACAGAGGCACAGAGCAAGGGCGGAGTGGCCAGTTGGCTGTGCGCAGACACAGACAGAAGGCAGCAGGAACCGTGGTTCTGTGGTTTTAAAAGTTTAAAGCGTGAAGAACAGACCTACGTCTTTTTCCTATCTTAGGGAAAACTTCCCTTAGTGTCACCAAGAAATCTAGAGTTTAATAGTTACTGACAGTGAATTTACCTTGGTTTCATTTCTTACCTCCACGTAAAACTAAAGAATTTGTGCACTTTGCTCCTATCCTTGCCACACAACCATCAGAAGGAACATGAATGAATTGTAATTTTTAATACATTCTTTTCAGTCGCTTTGGGGATGGGAGGTCTTCGCTGTTAAGACTTGGTATGCCTACATGAAGGGGGAGATAAGTAATAATTACGTCACTTGACTTGAACCTCTAGTCAGGTACTATTAGATTTCCAGTCAGAATGTGCTGCTCAAGCTTCCTATGAATCAAAACATTTGATAGAATGTATTGTTCTAGTCTCCTGTGACAGAAATTGCAGTTCTAAAACTATGCTGACTGCAGTGGCTGAGTGGGTTAGAGTCCTTAGAAGGGCCTGTCCACGGATTCATTTCAGCCATGCACTCTGATCTACTACTTAATGGTGTTTAAAGAAAATGAGATTTTTTTTTCATACTTTAGTTCAGGATTACCTCAATACTGTCAAAGTGTTTACATAGCCTCAGGTTTAGAGACATTAAAAAGGTAGACAAAGTGATTGAATGGTGTTTGAGTTATCCAGTGATAGCAAATAGTTACATAATAAATTAAGAGGGGCTAACATTAATCCTGGGTGACAGACAGCTGTCAATCAGAGATTCCAACACACTAGTGGCTCCCTAACTGGAGCTCACTCAGGACAGATTGTCAGCTTCATTTCTATTCAGAGGCAGCCAATCAGCCCGGTTCATTTACATCCTTCCATTTTCCGAGCAGCATGTTAACAGCAGGCGGTCCATCCATACCATCTTTGAAATAGGTAGGTGGCTCAAAATGCCTTCACATTTCAGTCAAGAGCTTGAATTAAAAATAAACCAGAGCTTTCGTGTCATCATTTTCTCTACAAGATGCTAACACAGAATAAACACAGAGCTTCCAATGCTCTGGTTTTAAGATCCTGTTCTGCACAGTAGCCTCGCTGCAGAAATCTGCGCAGTTTAATCCCCCCCACGCTCTCTGAAGGGTTGAGCATCACTTAGGCTCATATAGTTAAGAACAAGCAAGTAATTGTGTTTCTGACACTTTTCTTTAACTTTAGTTTTGCTTATAACAAACCACTCACAAAAACATTAAAACCCACCACAGGAGGAAGAACACATGTGATTATTGTGGCATTACCCTATTGGAAGCGAAAAATACAGACACACATGAACATAACTGTATCCTCAAGACAGTGGCACAAACTTAAGCATACAAACTAAACTACTTTCCAAAAGTATATACCTCCAAGACCCAGTGAAATACACCAGTTAACCAGCACCAATTTTCATTGTGGCTACTATTCGTGTGATAAATACCAATGCAAAAATTTACAGGCAACATTCAAATCATCATTACACAGGATTTAAAAATCAGGAACAGGGGTTTAGAGCCACCCACATTTAAAACCTGAGAAGCTTTTCCGAGAAATAAAGATGACCTTACTGTTTTCTGGGCTCATAGAATTCAGATTTCATAAGGAACTCTGGTCCCACAGCTGCAGAAGCAAATTCTAGTGTGCTTGCTTTGTTCTGTTTTAAGTTTTTCATTACAATTGTGGTCTTGTACATTTCCCTTAAGACAAAACTGGTGGGAACAAACCAATTTGCATCTTCATTTTAAACAAAGGATGCTGAACTTAATTTCTAAACAATGGCTCTACACACTGTCATCATCCGGTGACAAATTCCTACCTAAAATTTAGTTAGCAGTAAGGCCAACTGTAACAGTTATGAACTCACGAGACCTTCATTTATCAGCACCAGTCATTTATGATGACTTCAAACTAAGTAAATATATCCTTCAAAAAAGAGATTAATGTTTTTTACTAGATAGAATAAGCTTGTTCAAATAATAAAAGCCAGGCTATTAAAAATTTCATAAGCAGTAAAATGGAAAACCAAGAAAAAAGTTTGTTTTATGCTATCCACACAACAATACAGATAAATCCAATTCTATATAATGCCAATACAAATTATAAGTGTGAAAAAATGAAAAGTGTGATCATTTCATAATATTATTTGTGCAAAAATAATGTTATAGTTAAGATATAGCCCAGTGTCTAGCATCTGTCTAATATGCACAAGTTCATCCTAGCATTGAAGAACAAATACCAAAAACCAAACCAATAAACCCCCCCCAAAAAAGAGAACTTTCATTAAAGCTAATTGATATGACATCCTAAGATTTGTTTTACATTCCTGTCTAGATTTTTATGCTTACTTTATTTTAAAATAGCTCTTTTGCCCTACCTAGATCTAACCAAGGGACAGAACATTCTTCACAGTTAAGTGGAGACTGGGGACTGACTTTCACAGGATCTCTGGTGCCCCATATTTGGCCATGTCCCTTTGTTGGGGAGGCCCAATGGTACTCGGAGGAAGGATAGTGGACTACCAAGAAGAGACTTGATACCCTAGCACCATATTCAGGGACAGGAGGTCCCCCTCGGTCACAGTCATAGGGAAGGGGATTGGGGTGAAAGTGGTAGGGAGGGAGGAAGTATGGGATGGGATAGAAAATGAGATGTAATATGAATTATTTTATTTTTCAATAAAAATGTGTTAAAAAAATAGCTCTTTTGCTATTTAAAATGTTACCATTCGAAGTCCTGTATTATATTAGTATATAGAGAAATGTTTCAAGAAAAGACAGATAACAACATCAGTTTTGTTATTATAGGATTTTTGAAAGTTGTTTATAGCAAAGCGATCACTGGTTGCTCCTGGGCTTGAGATGCTATAGATAACACTAAATAAGACTTAAAGATGCTGGAGAGATGGCTCAGTGACTAAAGGCATGAGACACTCTTAACAAAGGATCCAGGTTTGGTCCCCAGTATCCAGGCGACTGCTCACAGCCATCTGTAACTGCTGTCCAGGGATGCAGAGTCCTCCCTAGCTCCCAGGGACACTGCTCACAGCCATCTGTAACTGCTGTCCAGGAATGCAGTGTCCTCCCTGGCTCCCAGGGGTACTGCACACTTTCAGTTCACTTACAGCCAAGTGAAACACTCATATACAAGGATGTTATCAATTACATTAAATTTTTGAAAAAGATGTTGAAGGGACTGAAGAGATGGCTCAGTGGTTAAGAACACTTGCTGCCCAGTTGTGAGGACTGGAGTTTCTGTTCCAGCTGTGACATAACAAGCTAAGCTTCCCACAAACACAGGCAGCTCTGAGTGCTGGGGATCCTCTGTCCTCTTCTGACCTTCAGAATCCTACCTACTCTTTTGCCTTTCTCAGGGGCACAGGCATTGCAACCACGTGTACACGTGCATATGTGTATAACCTGCCTTCCCCACTATAAATCAAGAAAACGAATCCCTTTTTAAGAAGATTTAAGGAATGCAAGTTTTCAATTTAGATAATTAGAAACATGTGAAAGCTTTTCTACAAATCTTCAGTTTTAACAAATGTTGAGTTACCCCCACCACAAAAGGCTACGTTCCCTACATTTTAGTCCCCTTCTACAAGGTGAGCATGAACAAGGGACACCTGCCGTGGTATGGATGGAATCAGCTATGAATGCCAGGCTACCACATGCTAAGACCTTAACTCTACACAGATCCCACAGGCACTGTTAAATTTTTCACTGTTTCATATGGAAGTAGAGTTTTCTTGTTTAATTTTCATATGTGGAAGTATTATACCGCTTAAGGTGTATTGACTATTAAGCTACAACATGGATTTGAAGGCCAGCACCGCTTCATAGTGTAAAGATCTGAAAATTCAAGGAACCACAAAAGAATTACAAATTACATTTGGCCTCCTGGAAAGTCAGTTTAGTCTCCTTTTTGAAGAAAGCTGTTTATGTAAACAAACAGGAAGCGATCACCATCTAAGTACACGTGTTTTATCCACTATTAAGTCATTTCATGAATTTCCAATAAGCCAATGGCTTTGATTAATACTTTCACTCATATTCACCCTTCATCTAAACTATGGTGAGAATTTGTAACTAGTTATATAAGATAGACTAAAATATTCAATTTCTGCCTATGTGTCACTACTTTACTTATCATGTTTTTATTTCTGTTTGGCATTTTTCATGGCTGGGGATCAATGTAGATGGTAGACAATTCATTACTAATAGATGGACTGACGAAAATTAGATTGATTTCTAGAAGAGGAGGAGGAGGACAATGACAATGACGAAGAAGAGCAACATTTCAACCTTAGAATGGATGAACTTTCTAATCACTTGAGTTTTTTGTTTGTTTGTTTGTTTAGTTGGTTGGCTTGGATTGATGTGTGTGTGTGTGTGCGTGTGTGTGTGTGTGTGTGTGTGTGTGTGTGCGTGTGTGTATGTGTGTGTGTGTGTGTATTGAAATCAGAAAGCCCTGACCAGGCAACATCTGAACCCTCCCCTTCCTAATATTTGAGAAATGGACAGACTTCTTTCTGGGCAACACTGCAAGAAGACAAAGCCCGGCCCCCAGCAACATCAACAAAAAGAACAAAGAAAGTGGTTCCAACTAAATGGTACTTGGATGCCTTGGGGTCCTTGACATCCTGGCAACCCAGGGTCAAGCCTTCGCACTGCCTGGCCCACCTCCGGCCTGCCTAATTTTCAAGTATGACTTGACTGGAATCCATTTCCTTTTTGCTGTCTCTATCCAGCTACTGCTACCTGGCTTCCCCGCCTTCCTGACAGCCTCTCTGTCCCCACTTGTGCTCTCACCCTCAACCCTTTCTTCCTTCTCACACTTCTCTTCACAGCAACCAGAAGGCCAAAAGGCTCGCCAGCAAGAACAAACTCTGGGTCCTGCAGACTGCTGGGATAAATATACAATGCCAAGAGCAGGCCTCCTCATCTCGCTTGTTCTGACAAAATTTCCCAGAGCAAATTAGCTACATCTTGTGCCAGTCAGTTTTCTACCCAAAGATTACTTGAACCTCTGAATTTGGCCAAACATCTATTAAATTGTGCAGTCCAACTCATCGTTTAATATGCAATGACTATAACACTTTAAGAAACTGGTTTAAACAAAGACATTACTACTGTCTGCATGAAGATAATGCTCTAGTGCAAACAAAAGGAGTATCTCCCCCCTAAGAATCATAAAACACAGACACAGATTCATATTGTAAAATGCTAATAAAGAATCAAAAATAGGGTCTATATATGAATGTTATAAGGGAGAGGGATATTTTGCATCTGTCGGTGAGAGAAAACCATCAGTCAAAGGGGGAAAAAAAAACAATCACAAAAGGAACAGAAGGGTCCTGAGCCACCTAAGAATGTAAGATTCATAGATGAAGGTCTTTAGTTGTATAGAGAAACTAAAGTGAGACCAGTGCCTGAAGTCAACGGACCCCAAAACTGAGTCTGCACAGCTGGTGGGAGAGAAAATCCAGCTGCAAGATCCCATAGAGGATGGAAAGACAAACGGCCACTCTATTGACTGTTAAAAGAATGTGATCCAATTTATCCTTTACGAAGTTCCTCTGGGCTATGTGAAATGAATGGAGAAAGCAGAGACAAAGATGAAAGTGACCCTTGTGCAGAGCACCTCTGTAGAGTTTCGTGAATGTGTGTCTCCCTCTACATTTAAAATAGCTTGTATCAGAGCAAGAAATGTGAGGTCTCCCCACCCAAAAAATATCAACAGTATGTCCTATAATACTCAGCACACACAAGTGGCAAAAAAGAACATTATCAGTTAAACATCCAAGATATATAAAAAAAATAAAGCCAGTCATATTTAACTGACACAGACACATGTGTGTGAACAAAAGCACACATGCACCCCTTCCAAAAGTAGAGCTTTGGTATCATGAAGTAGATTGCACTGATATAACTTTGTGTTTGTGTTAATTTACAATTTTATCTGGGGAGGACTGCCCAGCTTTTACTTACATTGTCAAGCACACTATCCACTCTGAAATGTTAAAGCCCACAGGTGACATTATCTGCTTACCTAGCAAGTGTGAGACTCCAGGTTAAATTACAGGAGGAGAGGGGCAAGGAAAAAATCTAATAATGATAAATACAATCTACGTTCTCCATAGACGTGCAAGTTAACCCTAGAACGTTCTCTCAAATGAAGCATAGCTATCATATGGAGTTTTTAAATTGAATCAGCTACTTGAGTTTGCAAATAAGTACTCAGATATCTTTAGTGACTATAACTGGCATCAGCAATCCCAAGTAAGTGAATCCAGCGCCAGACCATATGTCTTCCTCTAACCATCTAAGGTCAGTAGATAAGAATAACCCAGGAGTAATCAGACGCTAATTCACACCTAACTAAATAGTTGCTCTCAAATACAGAATTAAATAGAAAACTAACTCATGAGTCTCAGTGTTTTTTCTCTTATGCATCTGCAGCACTCGCTGCCTCATGCCCTGACCCTCTCTCCGACTGAGATCTACCAAAGAGCTAAATGGCACAGGCTTTGAGCACAGAGCAGAATATATCTAATATGTCACAGATAAAATTTAGTTTGTTTTCACAGACACCCAGAACAACACCTCACTCTTCGTTTGGAGTTCATTAGTAAGGATCCTTTGTCCAACAGTACGACAAACATGTAGTCTACCTTATTATATAATGCAGAGAATTCAGCGATTTAGTTAAAGAACAATAAAAATAATTACTGCTGCAACAAATCAGAGAAGATACACACACACACACACACACACACACAAAAAAAAACAAATTATTCTGCTACTCAGTTTTCAAAAGCAGCCACTATTTTACATTCTATATTATATAATACAGATCTCAAATTATTCTCAACCCAGAAATACAATGCTGTCCTTAACTGTATATATTGTAACCATAGATAACAATTTATATTCTAGTTTATTTTTAAAAGACATTTATTTGCCCCTTATGTGTGCTTACAGCTAGCCCTTGGCTAATAGGTGCTAAGAATCATACACAGATATATCCCTAGGACATACAGACAAGGTCTTGGATTTGATGAACGGGTAGATACACAAAGCCCATATATTGAAATTAGGAGTCTGCTGTGTGCAACAAACACAATCAATTTAACAAGCTACAAAAGTCAATCTTAACTGGACAATGAAAGATTAGCTTGCATTTTACAAAACACAGAACCTAAGGTAAAAATGTCATATTGCATAAAGCACAGTTTTAATCAGAAAGTTCCTGTTCTAGAAAACCCACTGAACTTTTTTATTTTGCTTTGCTTTGAAGATAGCATCCAGCATCTCAATTGGAGCCCAAGATGCTCTTGAATTCAGAGCCAACCTCCTGTCTTAACCCTTCAAGTATTGGGAGTACAGAAGTGAACCACTATGCCTAGTTTCAAATCACTCTGATGTCCACAGAAACAACTTCAATTTTAATCATCTTTTATTATTTAGTTTTTATTTTAGTCGTTTACATATTTTTAAAATCAATGTACTTATTCCCACATATTGAAAGAAGTCTGAATATGTGCAAAGTTGTATTTTGCCACTGAGTCCATAGTTGCATTGTGCTAATTAATATGGGTCAGATACTATTCCTTGAAGCAGAACTGAATTATGAGAGGAAGCAACAGATCTCTCAGCACAAAGCACTGAGGTGGCAACACTGAGAAGGAGGAGCTTGGCGTGATGACGTAACATGGCACGTGTTCCTGCTCGGAGAAGTCCGTCAGGAACCCACAGCAAATGACAGCCAGGACCTGAAGGATGAGAGTCCTTCCTCTGGTGGAGCGACATGCCAAGCAGTGGGGCCAGAGCCAAGAAGACAAGCACACAGCACAGGCGGCAGCATTTCTCGCCCATTTCAGTAAGAAAAGCTGGCTTTGAACTCAATCCACTTGAGAGATGAAATGTGGACCTGACTCTCTGCTCTATTAGCTAAGCTATGGGTTCAGGGGTTCTTGGCCTGTGGGTCACAACCCCTTTGGCAAACCTCTATCTCCAAAATATGTACATCATGATTCATAGCAGTAGCAAAATTACAGTTATAAAGTAGCAACAAATATAATTTTATGGCTGGGGGAGGGGTGTCATCATAAGATGAGAAATTGTATTAAAGGGTCACAGCGATAGGAAGATTGAGGATCAGTGGTTTAAATGATCTTGGGCCAAGCTTATCCCTGCATTTTAAGCCCCCCCCCCCTTTTCTTAATTTATAATGGAGAAAAATTCAGTATCTTATGGCTATAGGTATAAAATATATTCTTTCCTTTCAGGAAGCCACTAACCTTTCTGAACTTAAAAAAACAAAACAAAACCCACCTTTTTATGTTTCAGAATCTGTGTTGAAAGGTTTAATCAAATTATTTCAAGTAAACTTCTAAATATGCTGTAAGTCTTCATGAAGAGTCTGAAGCAGACTCACTTGCCTTACCCAAGAGTGACTGATGGTCCTCCAGGGGTCATGTCCTGTAAAATGCCTGTGGGGTACACCACAAAGCTAAGTAATAAAGGCCACTTCATTCCAGGTGTTTCTCAGGTGATTACACTATTAGCTCAAAACCATACTAACCTCACACTTCAGAAAACACAAAAAGCAGTAAGGCATGGAGAAACTGGTTTCACTTCTAGAGTGGTCAGCTCCAGAGCTCTGTGGTCAGGAAAACCAATCTTACATGTGGAGACAACAAACTAAACAAACAAACAAATAAATAAATAGATGGCCTGCCAGCCTTGAACGTGGACTGCATTCTCTACGTGTGGAAATAAATAAATAAATAAAGCACCTTGAAAGTAGACTGCATGCGCATTCTATAACACAAATAAAAGGCCAAAAATTAGGTGCAAAGCAACAAAAGTTCTTTAAACACTTCCAGTTTCAGTGCTTTCAGGACTTCTACTATTACATAATACTATAGAAAACCTTTATTTATGCTTACCACTAGAAATCTGACATTACAATTTCAAACATGGTTCACTCATTAGCATACCATACTGAAAATGTTGGCCACTGTCTGTGCTAATTGTCACCAATTAAATTACCGGTAATTTTAAAACAACAAAACATAGAAACCGGTTCAGAAATGCAGACGCAAAGCTGACAGACCACAGCCCTTGAGCTCACTCCCTGTCTCTTCCAGAGCAGGGCCTGGCTGTTGAAGCAGCAGAGGGAAAGGAGGTATCAACACAGGGAGTGTTTGTGTCTGCACACCAGGACACTGGGGACAGGATTCATCCAAGTCAATGAAATAGAAGAAAATGAGAAAATCCCATTTTCCTACATGATTGGAAATATTCAGTGGTTGAAACTTCCATGAAAAAAAAAAAAAAAAAGATGTAAACTAAGGCACTGACCACACTGAACAGCACCAAATAATCACGGAGTTATATAAAAAGTTGCGATTTAACATCTACTTGCCGGTTTATAATCTGGGACAATATTCCACACACACAAGGCAGCTACAGCTTTTTGAGAGAGCAAAAGAGGCTTCTGTAATAATAAGCTACCCAAAAGCTGCAAGAGTAAACAGTGGGTGTTTTCAGAGTGGCAACAGACCTCACTAAATCAAAATGCATTTGCCCAGAGACATGCTACATTTAGGAACCTTATGACCCTTACCCACTCACCCCTACCTACGTCTCCATGATTGAGAAACCCAAACGCTCACAGTCACCTACTCTTAAGAGGTACAGGACCAAGCCATGAGATACATAGACAATTACTATGTAGCGACACTGATGACTGTTTCAATAACATTATGGCCTCCTAAAGTTGCTAAGTAAACAGTACATGATGCAACTGAAAAGGCTGGGAAAAAAAAAATCAAACCTATTTTGTACAGGGTCTCAGGTTGACTTACACTAATGAAAACTTGAATTCTGGCATCTTTAGTTCTACTTACAAAGCAGATGGCACTTGCATCAGAAAACTGTAATTTTTAATGCTAGTCCCATCAACACTTAAGATGGCTGAAAGAATAAAATATCTGCTGCTTTTAGGAGTAATTTAATCTTGGTTCTAAGGAACTGCAAGAGTCTGAGAGGTGATTTAATACTTGTGACACATAATTCAATACATTTGGGTCAAATGTATCGACTTCTAATCTTTTCAGACAACTCCATTATTTTTTGTTCCTAACACTAAATATATACAACTCAACTACCAGTCCTTTTGTGTGGGAAAACATGCTCGTCGGTCCTGCAGTAGGCTCTCACTATATGATACCTCATTTCTTGTTTTTAATTGGCCCAATATAAACAATTAAATTTTAATTTATACTAATTCAAATTTATACAACAGCATGAGACTGAGGTTTCCCATCCAGCTGCCACTGTGCTGCCTGAGCCAGCACAACCCACTTCTAGCATCCTAAGGATCTGCCCTGGGAGAAGCCAATGCCCTTTGGGACTCAGAGATGCCGTGCCTCCTCCAGTGAAGGATCTGACCTCAGAAAGAGTGTCAAATGTGGTTTAAAGAGCTTTCTCCAAATTTCCAAAGATATTTCATGCATATATTCTATGAAGTAAGGGCCAAAAATCTGTAACTGAGGTACTTTGGAAGTCAAGGCAAAAGGATCAAGAGTTTGAAGCTGGCCTGAGATACATGGTGATAGCTTGTCTACAATGGATGAATGGAGTGATGGATGGGTAGATGGATGGATGCATGGATGGATGGAAAAAGCTGAGAGTCCTCGGATATTAACCTATACCTGGGAGATAAACAGGCAAAGGGTGTGACAAGCAAAACCCCAGTTCCATCCACTGTTCAGTTATCATGACTTGGGTGTTCCTAACACTTGCAAGATCATATGACAACTGATGTAAGACATCCCCAACTCATACACAAAAAAGCTAGCTAGTCTATCAGGTCAAATATCAACAGCTTAAAAGCCATAAAATCTGACTTTTAATTCATACTCTCATACCAGCTAACTACAGCTACTAATGACAAGCCTATCACCTAGCTTGACTGTACAGCTGGTCCTTCATAAGGAGGTACCTCTTGGCTTCACGGGTTCTGTACACACTGTGACCTGAGACAGAAATATAAACACACCACAAACCATTTTCTCTTCTCTGCCCTCAAGGGTTGTGCCTTAATTCCTGGAAAGCACTTAGTATCTATTTCCAGGGTGAGAGATGTAGTCAGTGGACTGCTTACCTAGGACACCCAATGCTCTGGGTTTAACTGACATATTTTCAAAACGTATGTTCTTTATTTGCTTATATGCCTGGGTCTGTTTTATTAGCTCCTCAATATCTATGACATTCCAATAATATCACACTGCAGTTCGATGTTTCCACTTAAGCTTCAAATTTGGAAGATTTTGCCATTTTCAAGTGAAATAAAATTATAAGACAAAGATAGTTTTGAACCAATTATTGTTTGTCATATTCAATGACCAAAAAAGGATCAACAGTCTGATGTTCAGGCAGAACCACTAAGCTGAAATTCTTCTGAAACAACATAATTAGTGACGAAAGTACTTGGGGTCTAAACCAACCACTTCCATGTCCATCAAACTTTAGATGGCGTTTTGGAAGTGACACAGAATTAAAGGAACATGAACTTCTCTACCTATAATACGGCCAGGCTACACCTTTAACCTAGAACCTACCCAGACATTCTGACAGTTGTGATCAAGTGGTCGATGAGTTCCTTAAATTGATTTAATACCCAAGTCATTAACTCATTTGCATAACTAGCTGTGTGATAAAACACACTGATAGTTAATCGTCCAATTAAAATGGCAGTAAAATGTGCACCTATCTTAACGTTGGTGAGGATCTGTAATGAGAATTAACAAAACAAAGCCAAGCCAGGCGCCTGGAAGACAACTGCATACTGAGAGAGCTGGAATGATGTTGGTGTCTGAGAGAAATGAAAACTGACGAATAAGCAGTGTGCTGATCATGCCTGGATTCTAAAGGAGAGAACCCGCCCTTCCAGATTTGCTATCTCTGTTTGGAGGCAGCACATTAACTGGCTCCTTTCTGATCAAATGTCTTAATTTTGATGACAGAGAACTTAAACCACATTAACTAACGAGGCTCGAGTTAGAGCAAGCACCATAGACAGTCTGTCTTCCCAAAACACCTCTTTTGTCCTGTTACCATGGCAAACAATGAACTCAAAAGAGTATAAACATCCACTACAGGTTTTGCATGTTTGAGAGATTAATGTACAAAGAAGAAAAAAAAAAAAAAAAAAAAAAGCTCCAGAATCTTAATGTGTCATTTATTCTTTAAAACACAGAAAAATCAACCAAGTGGTTTTTTTTTTTTCAAGTAGGACAAGTATAAATTACTAGAACTCAAAAACATAAATTTCTAGAACTCAAAAATTCAAGCAATTTCTGTTCACTTTTTGATTCTATGGGCCTTGGGTCTGCTTAAGAATGAACAACGTTCTTAACATAAATTTATGTTTCAAAAAAAGTTACAAAAAAAAAAAAAAAAAAAATAAAAGAACTCCACATGTCAGACATGGTGACACACACCTGTAATACCAGCACTCTGGGATTCCAAACAACAACAAAATTGATTTAAATCACATGAAAAGTTATGCTGGGATTTTGAGAATTGTATTTGTGTAGATAGACTAAACACCTCAAAAATGAAGATTAAAAATGACAGTGTTAACACAATGATTCTTCTTACTGGGCAGGCCAGAGGTGAAGGACAAAAATTAAAAAGACTATAGTGGCATATGCAGGAGAATGCCGAAATGAAATGCATTACTTTATATTAACTTAAGAGGAGAGTTTGAAAAAAAAACATTTAACTGCAGCCATGGTATATTTCTTAAAACAAAACAATGCCCAAAGACTTAAACTATAATTAAGTGGGTTGACTAATTTTTTTCCCTGTACTCTTGAGGCACATTAGTTAAATTCAACCTTCCTGCATAAATTTGCTTGTTTTCCATCTCTCATTGTTAACATATTCTTAATCCCTCTAACTAATTATCACAAATAATCTCATGTTCAAACAAGAACGCTGAGCTCTGGACAACAAATTACATGAAGATATACATCGAATTCTATTTATTCATACAAATATCTTCCAACATGTCAAAACTAAATGGTATATGTTATACAAGTATAAACTCTGGAGCATATTTTTAAAACTCTAAAGCAAGCTAAAAATAATGCATAACAATGGAGCATCCACACTCTCCCTAACCCAGACAGTGTACTTTAGACCTGGAAAAACAATGAAGGCATTTATCATAATTTCCCATTTCAGTTGTTTATGCTTTACAAATCACTTCGTTCCTTTTCTTTTTCTTAATTTGCTATCATTTTTTAAAGGTGCCACTGTCTCTGACATAAACCCTTGCTTTCGAGAATTTAAGAAACAAGAACACTAGGCTGGGCACAGTGTCCCATGCCTTTAATCCCAGCACTGGGGAAGATGGGGCAGACAGATCTTTGTGAGCTTGAGGCCAGCCTGATCTACATAGAGCACTCCAGGACTGCTAAGACCACATAGAAAGAATGTTTCAACAGAAGGGAGAGGGAAGAAAAGAAGAAGAAGAATGGGGGGGGGGGAAGAAAAGAAGTTAAGAACATGAAGTCAGACACCGCCCTGCTTGGTCTGTTCTAGCTAAGTCTATGAAGAGGTAGCCCTATTTGGGCAGAGATCAAAGACTGCATATAAGAGTGGGTTATGTTTTGGCTCTAAGCATTTTGGAACACTTTCATTCTTTCCCAAAGAAGTTGTTTATGTGGAAAATGCACAATGTTCACTCCCTGTGTTTTTAATTCTTTATTCCAACCAGAACAAGCCCACTTACTAAAACATCAATGAACACAAGCTATTCTGAATGAAATAATGCATGGCTTTATCAGCAAATCAAGCCAAGGTCAGAGACTAATGCATGTCCCAAGTGCCACCATATCTGTCTTGTCCCCTTCCTACACACCATGCACAGAATTTCCGCTTTAAGCCCCATTATAAGCCAACAGTGCAATTCATCAAGGGATAAAAGAGGGAATATTAGTGTCTAAGATGTGATGTGATGTCTACCCTGAAGGTAGTGAGTAGGTTTCCTCTACTCTCCTTCTAGTGTCAAAGTCATTGGGCCAACTGTAGTCATTTTATCTTCGTATGTCCTCATTTCTCTAGCCCATTAACCATTAGTTTTAATTTTCTATTTGACATAAAATGCATTCCTGTGCATTTTTAAGGACCATTCTAAAAGTGTAACAATGATCTAGTAGCTGACAGCACTAAGAGTGATGATTAATTGCTCGGTAAACACACACAAAAATATTCCATAATTGGTTCTATCTATTATCTTCATCTCCTATGATGAGGCTGTCACTGGTGGAGTTTTGACTTAATTTTGGTGACACTGCTGATCAAAGGAGCTACACTCTCATTCTAAAAACGGGTTTTTGCATTCTTCTCTACTTATCCAGTTTATTTTTTAAATTTAATAAGAAAGTGGTACTTCCAAATTACACAAGAATTCCTGAGACGCATATGTATCATTAGGCGCAAGCTTTCCTGCATACAAGCCCTCAATAGATGGTGACGGCGTGAGAAGAAACTGGTATTATGTGAGAGCTGCCACCAGAAAGAGCCATCTGCGAGCTGATAAAGGATTTCTAACATTGCGTCTATGTGGTGCCAAAATATCTAGTCGATGCAATTAAAAAAGAAAGTTAAATAAGACGTCTGGCACCAGAGACAAAAGCATATGCTGAATGCTGTCTCTTCCATTTCCCAACATGCTGTCTGGGGCTGTGCAGACCTAGCCTGAGCAGGAACCATGTTCTTACAGGCAAGGACCTTTACAATCCTTCCTCCTTTTTTAAAAAGCAGGGTGGTCAATCTCCATTGCATGGGCATCTAGAAACACTCCAAAATTGAAAATAAAAGTAGATATGTCTGAGCTGACACGGTGGTGAAGGCACTTGCAGCCAAGCCTGTCAATCTGTGTTCCATCCATGGGATTTGCAGAGAAGAACAAGAGAATACACGACTGCAAGTTGTATTGCGATTTCCATGGCACATGTGAACACGCACGCGCGCGCGCGCACAGACACACACACACACACACACACACACACACACACACACACACACACGGGGGTGGGGGGGTGGGGTTATAGATGACAGAATAGACGGATAGATAGATGAATACAATATAAAAGTAGATAGTCCTTATTACACAGATTTACAAGCAGTGTAATTTTGTGTTAGTTCTGGGGATGAACACATCTCTACAATCATTCACACAGTATTGATTTACTCTGCCTATTTCTCCTAACTATAGGTTCATTTCCTCAGCTACAAAATTGACAAAATACTTTGAACTGCATAGATCATTTGGGAATATGACCCAGGACAGTGAATATAAAACATGGAGGCCAATGCCTGGGAGCCTGATGAGTTCAATAAGGGGTCACCACTGCTGTAGATTTAACTGAAGGTACTAAGTAGAGAGAAGAGCTAAAATGTCATTTCTGCATACTCACATCTATTATTTAATCAAAGCAAGACTTCCAGTAAACACATTATAAATTATGGGATATTAAAGCTTTGGGAATATTTTTTAATTCTGGAATTGATTATACCACTGACAAGCTTGCCTCTGCAAATCACTGTGATGACTTATATTTTCAAAGTATTAACTTCATAAAACTGACTCCACAAAGACCTTATTAATTTTTTTTCTCCTTTTTCTAGCTTGTTTTTGAGACAGAGTCTCTCCTGCAGCCCAGGCTGGCTTTAGGTATGCATGCTATGTGGCCAAAGTCTGGTCTTGGCCTCCTGATTTTTCCTGCATCCATTTCCCAGATGGATTACAAGTGTGTGCCATCACACCCAGTTCATACAATACAGGGTTTGAACCCAATATCTCATACTAGATAAGCACTCTACCTGAGTTACGCCTTTTCTGTTCATCCATGTCTGAATTTGGTGAGCCTTACACCTATGCCTCAACACACAGCCAGTAGTAGTGTTTATCCTAATTCAACCACTCTAATTACAGACTTTTCTGAAGGGACAAACCCAGCCTGACCATGAGAACCCATGAGGAACTAGACACAGACAACCCTGGCAATAAATGTTGTTCTTTGAAAAACGATCAGACCACAGTACAGAAAACTATGAAGCCTAGGCGTTCAAGAAGTTGAATTGGGAAGCACACTGGGCAGTGACAGCAGATACCAGGATACTCCATGTCATGTTAAGACAAAAATGGGAGGCATGACGCTTGAGTCAGACAACAGCGCTGATGAGGAGAAAGCCTAGTGAGCTACGGGGAACAGTAGGCACAGAAGGAATTTCTAAGCCAGATAATTAAGCATTTAAACAGACTCTGAGATACACCTGCTACTCCAGCTTTGGTGTTCAGGCAAGAAATGGCCGCATTCTGCTTCACCTTGCGAACCTCACACAAATAACCTCCATGGGTCTCTCTTCCCAAGCAGAGATATGTTTGAATGAATCACCCTTTCCCTCACCAGTCAACTTCCAAATCTCAACTGCAGCTAACCCTGAAGTCTCAGCCGGTCACACCCTTTTTATCTGGCATTAGTGAGACTTTCTCTTTGCATTTCATTGTTTTTCACTTAAGCTATATAGCGATTATCTTACTCAAGAAATAGGGCCCCTCCAAAACAATGGATAAACCCAGCTGCAAGTAGGTTTTATTTACCTCCTTGGTGGCTGGATTTTTTTTTTAATTAGTTGCAATATTTTGGAATTTGAAGACAGAATACGCGAATCCAAGTTCTGACATTTCTTGGGAGGGGCTGTAGAAGGGTAGGCTATGGAGAGGTCAGTTGGACAATGATGTGTTTAAAAATAATATTCTCTCTGCTTTCAATAGGCATCCCATCCCCCAAAATAACTACTTCTGAAATCAAAACCTATAACCAAAACCTACACTTATGAATCACGATTCTGCCTTCTACATGGCACACAAAGCCCTCTGTGACCTGGCTGCAATGACACCCATGCATCTCTCACAACCCCCTACCTTGAGCACACAGTGACCTGCACACAGTCCACATTTTTATTGGTCATACTGTTTTTCACACCACACTGTACTCCCTCATCTAAGATGCCTTCCTCACCATTTTCTGCCGACCAAATACTTACAGTTTAATAAATGTTTAAACATCAATTTTATTTTTAATTTTTATATTATGTTTATTTATTTTATGTATGCATAAGTACAGGTGTGTACATGAGTGTAGGTCACAAAAAAACTTGTTGGAGTCTGTTCTTTCCATATTCCATCCACTCCAGAAATTTAACTAAGGTCATCAGGCTGAGCAATAAGTTCACAAAAGTGGTAAATGTCAATTAAAATGTGAGGTTTCAAGCCAGAGAGTAGTTAAGAATGCTGACTGCTCTTGCAGAGGATGAACTCAGTTCCTATCTCAACCCCAAGAAATCCAGTGTCGTCTTCTGTACTTTCCAGACACCCACACACATGTGACATAGACTTACTTACATAGACAAATGCACATAAATAAAAATAAAATGTTTTTTAAAAAAGATGGATTGTGCCCAAGCTGGCTCTGCAGATAAAGTTACTTGCTGCCAAGACTGCTGACTTGAGTTTGGTCTCTGGAACTCACATGGTAAAAGGAAGAAACCAAGTCCCACAAGTTGTCCTCTGTGGTGCTCTCTTTCTCTCTCTCTCTCTCTACACACACACACACACACACACACACACACACACACACACACTAAATAAATAAATAAATATTTAAAATGTCAATAACCCACTGGACTTATTAGCACTACATTGTACTGCTTTTGAAATTAACCTTTTGTTGTCCCCATGAGAAATGTACCTGAACATAATTTCACTGCCTGAGTGGTCAGTGAAAGCACAGAGAGACTTCAGTCAATACAAATGACAATAAATGCCTGCCTATGAGTTCACTGAATGAATGCTGAGAAATGCTGCAGTGGTCACTGCAGATGCTAGCACAACTCTCAAAGGCCAAGACAAGTTACAGGAAGCTGCATGCAGTGGCCATACACTGAACACTTTGCACTTCATTATCAACCCATAATACAAAGATTAGAAAAATGAAAGCAAAAACAAAAAAAAAGAACCCATAATCTTTAACTGGAAAATATAGCAAGAAAATTCACTGCCCATGGGATAAGCAAAAGATAGAAGGTAAACTATTCTAGAAAAAAATATTTACATTAGTCAAGAAGGCACAATTAACCAAACTAATTAAAGTAGCATTCTGTGAGCCAAGTAGTTTAATTTCCAGAATAGTAACACTGCTACAAGTGCTTCGAGCATAAATTATTTGAATAGTTCTGAGCAACCAACTGTGATATACATTCAAAGAGAATAAAATTTTAAATTCTATCTTCAAATATCATAGTATTATATTACAAAAAAATCTCAGAAACTGACTGGAAGAAAATCAAAACAACTACATCATGCAGTACATTTTTTTCAGTAAGATTTTAAAAAGCAGGAAGAAGCAAGATTCAACACTCTTTCACTAACACTTGAGTCGCTTTCATGTTTTTGCAATCCTTGAAATTTTCACTAGTTATCCAAATAGCTTGCAAATCAAAGTATTTTTAAAGACTCAAACATAAAGCCTAATTAAGCAGTCTAGTTTTCTTTAAATACCAACTCCCACGATTTTATTCTCAATGGTATCTCAAGACCAACAAAACACTGACATTGCTCTCTGCACATTAGGAGGTAAAAGCCTTGAAAGCCACAATCCTCACACAGATGGCTATGTTTCTCCAGTTCTGCTCAGCAGCCTCTGCCACAGGAGCACCTGCACCCCCTGTACTGTGCTGCAAGGCATTCCTAAAAACACCTGGGCAAGCTGTTTAGGAAAGGGATGAGGGATAATTAGGAGAGAGAGAGAGACTGAGAGACTGAGACAACGAGAGACAGACAGCAAGAGAGAGAGAGAGGAGAGAGAGACTGAGACAGAGAGAGAGAGAAAGAGAGAGAGAAAGAGAGAGAGAGAGAGAGAGAGAGAGAGAGAGAGAGAGAGAGAGAGAGAGAGAGAGAGAGAGAAGAGAGAAGAGAAAAAAATTGTTCCTGGCACTCTCTCAACACTTGTGCAGAACCAAGCTCCCAGCCGGCACCTGGTGAAGCGAGCTGGTAGATGTGATGATTCCAATTTACACATTCAGCACAACGTTCTGTCTGCCTGTCAATTTGAAACAGTTTTCTATTCAGTGATAACAGATACCCCAAAAGAATGCAGTGTCGAAATGCTGACAGGAATTTTATGCACTAGCTAGACCCTCTCTTCTGGACCAGCTGCGTTTGCCTTCCTAACTCTTGAATGGACTGACAGGTTTTTATTTCTACTATGCCAGGGGAGGGGAGTCACAATTTTTTATATGGTAGATTTAATTTATCAGTTTTATATGCAAATACTAACATTTTTCTCAAGCAAAGTAAAATGTTATTCAGTAAGCAACTTCCTTTAAAAATACAGAGCTTATCAGGGGCCCAAAGAGTGAGCATTAACATTTCTAGTAAATGGAGAATGTAGCTTTTTCTAAGTTGACAGAGACAGTAAGCATATAACAAACAAGTGAAAGCCATGAACAGAAACAGAAAGGGAAATAAGATATACATTTGCAAATGCTAAATAAAGAGGAAAAATCTGAAATGTATGGAGGATCATTTTGCTTTTTTAGTAAGTCTGCTCTTTTGACAGTTTTACATATGCATGCCGTCCATTCTGACAACTCTCCCAACCCCATCTCCTCACACCTATCCCTCTACTGCTCTCTGTAGATCACCAACTTATAGGCTGGTTTTGGGACACATTTAGTCCAATCAGCGCATTTGCGTGATACTAACTGGAGCTACCAACTGGAGGCAGAGAGGGTCTTCAGTGGGTACACAACTCCCCCTCCCTCCCTGACTCTATATGATCATATTTTTAAAGAGCAATATAAACATATAGTTTAGTAAATGGTTTGTTCAGGCGACTTTAAATCCCAGGAAACTTCCGCATTCTTCTTACACTTAAATGGCAAACTAATCAACTGTACTTACAGACTATTACTATTTATATTCCATACTAAATTGATAACTTCTTCTCCCTAGAATAACTATATCCTTCTCTCCCAGGTAGACTCTCTATCTGTTCTAACAACGCCATAACAGCTCTCTTACATTTGTCCTATGAGAAAAGCAATCTATTCTTTAGTTGCTTTCAATGGTACCAAACTGTCATTTTTAGAACGGACAACTTTCTGAAATAAGTATGTGTCGTTGAGGATTAAGATGTTATGCAATGATTCTTTATCTAAGAGGAGATGGTTTTAAAGCTAAGGATTCTAACAGACTGACAAGTATCAGAAAAGGAAAACTCACTTCTGAAACCTAAACCCATGTTCAGTGCATTCATAAGAAGCTGGTTTTTTAAGATAACCTCTGAGTTATACCACATTGGAGGCCAAAATACTTAGCAGTCATATAGAAAACAGCATCTTTGATCGCACCATTCTAAATCAAATGCTTCCCTCTTCAAAATTACTGAACATAAAAATATTTCCAGTACATAACATGTATTTATCTCAACGCAGAGCCTGTGGTTTTTTTTAAGTCAAACAGAAATAGTCAGAAATAGAAATGTAATCCAGATACCCATTTACTAATGTTTACAAAAGGAGAATAAAAAATTCTGACTGCCAACATATACATATATAAAATCAAATACAGGCTTCACACAACACATATTTAAATGTATTATGTTAAGATAGAATGTGAAAATTCACCCTACAAAACCTATTTTATTAGCACATACTGTAAGTGACTACGTTAATGTTACCAGGAGGTCGCTAAGAAAACACTGACTTCAAACCTAGATATTTAAGTCTGTATAAGATATCACAACAAAATGTCATTACTTGTTAAAATGACAAATTATAGGACAAGATCAGGAGAATTTTCAAAGAACTAGAGATAACCATTGCCCACCATGTCTAAATTGATGTCATTAAAATTACTTCCAACACATTATAGAAAGCATAGAAAGCAAGCATAAAGATGACTTCATCCCTGGACTTCCAAGAAAGAAAGAAGTTCCATGTGTAGGGAGAAAAAAACAGTGTCAGTTGACAGGGTTTTGAGAAGGTTATGATGACCTAGATAATTTTTAAAAATGAGAGGAATAAAAGCACTGAGCTATGAGTAACCAGAGTTTGTTACAATTAAGCTTTAAATGCACAAGTACTCAGCTGTGGAAACTAATGACTCTTTCTGCAAGCAATGCACTCCACAGGCCTCACAGCTATACTTTCAACACCCATAAACTCAACATACAGCTTGGAGGTGCTCACTACTGAAACTGCAGGACTGTGAAGGAAACATTTTCAAATTCTTACCTGGGTGCTAAATCTCCTTGAATGTGTTTTGCAATCAACTAAATCACATAAGTACATTAATCTTAGCACTACTACAAATAAAAACATGAATAAAAGATTGTCTCCGGCCTCACGGAACTCACAGGGACACATAAAAGGAAGGAGAAGAGTTTGTAAAAAAAAACAGAGCCTTATGGGAGAGGGAGGGCGGTGCATATAAATCACTCTGGCCAATAAAAGCATGCTCTCACTACCACTGGTCAGTTTCAGTGCTTATTCGCACTCTAATGTGTTGCTATATGAATTCAAAGGATCTGTGTTTGTATTTTTTTTCTTAAGCTTCCAAAAGAAACCAGCTTTCAAAAAAAATTTAAAATTCATTAAATGACCAGCATTGTTTTTAAGGGGACATTATCTTTTGGGTTGTTTTTATGTTTTGTTTGAAATAGGCTCTCAAGTAGCCCAGGCTATCTTCAAATTTCCAATCATCCTGACTGTAACTCACAATTGTTGAAATCACAGGGACGTGCCACTATACCAGATAGGAAACATCAACTGGTCATAGAATTGATGTTAACATACAACAGATGTTCAAGCCTAAAGGTGTGGGGAGAGGAGAGGAAAGGAGGGAGAAGTTACAAGAATATTGAAACACACTAGAACAGAAATGTTAAGTTTGCAAACACAGAAATGTTGGCCCTGTTTCTTAACAATTAAACTTTATTATACAACCCAACTAGCTTACACAAGAAGAAAAAAAGGTTAAAGGGACAAAAGAGTGAACCTTCGGTATCTGGTCCACGGGACGGGTCCTTAGGTGTCTCTCTGGCCCTCGTGCTGGTCCAGCCTGTTCGCTGTTCCACACACGCTGTTGTTCTCTCCTCCCCACCCGCCTGAGTCTCATGGGAAGGGCGGTCTTCTTCTCCTAGTGACGGTCAATTAGAAAAACAATAGCCCAGTTGGGGTTCCCAGGTCAGCTTCCTGAATTCCAGGCCCAGGATGGCTCCACTCAGTCTGTCACAAGGTATTCATGGGGTACCCCAAGGGTAAAGCCCGCCAAGACTGCTTCCACCTGTGACAAAGCTTAATCTTTCCCACACAGAAAGCCTTACAGCTTATCCTACTGACCCCTCAAAAATCAGTTTGTGGTGCTGGAAGATACTTGTTATTTTGTGCTCCGAACATACATTAGTGAGCAGCAGGCTAACATCTACCGGTAGCCACATCACAGTTTACAGTGTCTGGAAAGTGTATGTGGGGGGTGAGAAGAATGTTTGGGAAGACTGCATAAGAATCTAACTTCGTCTACTAGCTGTGGCACAATGTCAGCCATTGGGTGTGTCCCCTAAACTACTGCGGCATGTCCACTGTGTGTGATCTCTGGCCTGTGCTCAACTAAAATGCATTCAAAGCATTGGGTGTATCCCCTAAAGTACTGCGGCATGTCCACTCTGTGTGTGATCTCTGGCCTGTGCTCAACTAAAACGCATTCAAAGCACAAGGTAAAGAAGTCAGCCATTCGAGTTATAGATGACGACGTCTCTTCTAAAACCGTGTATTTAAAATTGGACTTAAAAGCAAAAGCAAGTATGCATAATATCCACTGTGACAAACATAACCTTTAATTCTGCTCAGAGTCTTGCTACTTTATTAAAATATGTGACCTGAAGGCGTATGCATACAGTAGTTTTTTTTTTTTTTTTTATGAAACTAGCCTTCCAAAGACCAAGGTATTATTTTAATTTAAATTTAGTTTAATTTTTTGAACAAAAATATTAGAACTTTGTCAGAATGTTACAGTATTACACTTTTTACTTATCAGTTGAATAAAAGTACTTGAAAGCACATGATTCTTACATTTGCCTTAGCTACAAATCCCTCCAGGACACTAAACTAAAACCTACTCATGAATGTTAGCAATAATTAAGGCCACAAATGAAGCCAAACACCAAGTTAATTCAAACAGTCAAGTGCTGTCACTTAAAGGGTTCCAGCTTTATCTTGGCTTAACATCTGCAAATGCGTCTAAGTGCACTTCACCCTTCCACTCTGGATTTAGCATTGTAGTTTGAACAGAGATGGGAGGCAAGAAGCAAGGATTTCCCGCCTTGCAAACTGGGGTCACACCTATCTTCCCAGTATTTTTTAATCACTAAGGATTCTCCGCTCAATCTTCACCATCAATTAACAGCACTGTTGAAAGATCAGGGTGATGGCTCCCAGAGACAAGCTCTCCAGTACACAGAGCAGGACTGCAGGACTGCCGCAATCCCCACTAATGGAGTAAGGGCCTCTCACAGCTATTCAGGATGCTCTATTTGCTAAAACTCTAAAACAGAGGCCAGGGTTAAGCATGCTTCCCGTGTTAAGCAGAATAAAGGGGGGGGGGGGGGGGGGGGAATGACACCTGGTGCCCAGACCTGAAGGAGGACTGGAAAGTCCTGACTTTAACTATTTGATGATAACAGTGATCACTGCGAAATACAAAGTAACTATAACTATAACAGGCTTTCAGAATATTAACAGCCTATCATCCTATCAATAGCTAATAACTTCGAAAGGAAACTGTACTTAGAAAACTGTATTCTTCTCACTGTAAGTTTCAGAAGATGTTTTGGAAAGCTGCTTGAGTTAGCCTAGCTGCGTTCTTTTGTTGCCCCCCCCCCAAAAAAAGGCAATTTTACTATAGCTTTGATGGCTTCATTTGGTTTGGTTTGTGGGAATGAGGAGAGACAGAATCTCCCTGTATAGTTCAGGTGAGCCTCACATTAGCTCAGAACAGTCTACACTTGTGATTCCCCTGCCTCAGCCTTTGCAAGGACTCTGGTTACAGATGGGTGACTAGCTTGTCCAGCAAGGTTGCCCTTAATCTGCAAGGGTGCTGAACAAAGAAAATCTTAAAAATGAATTCTCTCTTTGATAACAGCCATTAAGTTAAACAATCGTGTACAATAGATTTTGAAGTATGTTTTATTCTGGGGTGACGAACTCCAGCTGAAGCCAAATGTAGCATTCCCTCATAAAGCCTTGATGAACGGGCAGCTCTTTCCGGGTCACAGTTTCCTCATCTGTGAAGTCAGGGATTCTACACTACTGATCTCCAAGCTGCCAATTCCAACTCTAGAATTCTTTAACTCTATCAAACCATGAAAGCAAAAAAAAAACACCAAAGGTACCTATATACAACTGCTTCTATTTTAAATTTGCTGTTTTACTACTAGCTTCGAGGGTTCAAGGAACTTCTGAAGACACATTTAATTTGCAACTTTTATTCTCATAAAATTAAATATCATGAGTAACCTATTTTTGTCTTTGAAAGACAGGCAAAGGATTATATCCTCTACTGCAAAGAAATATTGTTATCTTCTGTGAAAAGGAAAAATAGAAATCTTTGATTATATTGCCAAGTGACACCATTATATGACCCTAAACACACAGATTTCCCTTCCCTGGTGACACTGAGGTAATACAGGCCTATAATCTCAGAGCCCTACCACGCCACAGAACTACTATCGAAGCGAAATGATCTGTTGGTTATTGATGTATGCTGACCTTGAAAAAAATAATCTAAAAATAACAGAAAATAAACTTTACCCAAGTAAGTTAGGACGAAGCACAATATTTCGCATTACATGACTGTGTGTTAACTGTTACTTTAAATAATAAAACAATATATTAAGATGCTATTAAAATAATGTATCTGTGTAGGGTAAAATAAAAGTAGGGCAGACCAACCAGGAATAGAGGGAAATATTGAGAGGGCAGGCTGCATGGTTGTTCAGGGAATTCTTTTCAAAGCAAATCATCAGATAAAAGGTCATCACCAAGCGTACAAAACAGGATTAAAACATAACAAAATATAACAAGGCTCCCTGCATCCTGAAGCACCTCAGCTCGTTTCTTAATAAGGGTCATAAACCGGAACACGATGCTACTTCTGTATTTCAACCACGTTGTCCAGGTTAAAAACAAATGACTTGCAATGACTGAAATCAGTATCATGCAAATTGTGATTGTCTGAGCATGTTAATAACCACAACTCCAGGATACGTATCTCCTAGCAGAGACTAACAATGTCTGTGCCACCCCGGGACGTGTCAGTCATGATTCCAGCCCACCCCAGACACTGAGTCAGAATCCAGGCTGCAGATCCCCAAGTGACAGACACAGAGCCATGCACACTGAATTCCGATATACACTGTGCTGGCTATGATTTTTAAGCTTCAGCATTATGTCTCGCAATTACACACACACACACACACACACACACACACACACACCACCCCGGCAAGAAGGGCTTGGTGAGAGAACAATCCTTTCTGGCTCTTAGCTTCTTTGCCTGTGAAGTGAAAAACTCCGAGCTGTCTTTCCTGACTAGGTTCCTGCCTGACTCACCTGACACTACCAGCTCCCATAGCACTCTAACATTTTTTTAAAGCGGATTTCAAAATCTGGTGGGCTTTGTGCGCCATAAACAATGCTCTCCCAAAGTCCGTGGTTTCCGTTAGTACAACACTAACTGAATCTAACACCAGGCTATGAACCATGTACTTGAGAATTTGTAGGTTAACTATCTCTTATTGGGGCCAGAATTATTCCTGACTTCAGAGTCTTTCAGGATTTGAGACCATTTCCAATACTTTAGGATAAAATTTGCAAACAAAACAAAAACAGCACAGTGGCCCTCAAATGTTTGGGCCACAGAGTGTTTTGTTTAGATTTTCATATGAGGGGTAGTCACCTTGTACTACAGAGAAAAGCATAAAAACCAAAGAAAGAAGTGAGAAGCAATGACTAAACCACAAATGCATCAAGTAACTAGAAATAGATGAGTACAAGGGAACAGTTCAGAAGCACCTTATAAATATGCAATAAAATAAAGGGAAATTTACTTAGCTCTCCTTTATAGAGTACTCCCTTACACAAAACACACTGTATTATCCAAATCTGTTTTATTCCAAGAAATTCTTTCTTAATGCTGAAGGTTCCTAAGATACAGAACATTATTTATTATTTTAAAATTATTTTAAATAATTAGCTTAAAATATTTAATTCAAACAATCACAACCTTGCTCTCTATTGCCTTTTAAAATAATCTGTTTACCTATATATTTCTTAAATGCACATCTTGATTTTTAAGGCTCTATGCAAAAACAAATCTCTTTAAAGCAAGGATGAATAATTGGATGCTTTTTAAAGGTAGTATTTTCTGTATGTTACTTTTCTGCTTTGTTTTTAACTACTCCCATAATAATCTGGTCTTATCTCATTTTACACCAACCTCGAACACACAAAGAGCTAGGTTATTGCTCATTCATTCTATTTTAAATTAAATAACTACAGAACTTGGGGTAGAATGTTTCCCTAACATGAAGAAAGCCCTGGGTCAAACCCTGCACACTGACAAATTTCAATTAAAAATATTTAAGAGTCATGGGAAAATGCAAGTGAGGAAAAGTTGAAGACATGGATATAAGATGTTTTAGCATAAAATGAAAAAATAAAACACAATAGCTGTATACCAAAGAGGGGTGTGTGAAATAAACCAACTATAGCAAAAACATGATACTCATTCAACCTGTCATTGGTGTTATATTATAAAATCTTCTCATTTTTAATTCGTATAGGAACTTGTCCAAGGAATACAAATATTAACCTATCAGACAAACCAGAAAATACTTTTCAAAATAAAAATGGCTTACAACCACTACAATCAGCAAACTAGAGTCACCAGAAAAGTGGTCAAGTGGCTAACAAAACGAAAAAGAAGTTCACATCAAAGTTTAATTGGTGAACAACTAAGTACACAAAAAATGTTTTTATCCTTACAAATAGTCTCCAAATCAGAAAGCCTCTGTTTTACTCTACATCGCTGCTCATAAAGTATATAGACATTTTTAACATCCACATACACGGGTTATCAACATGCATCCTCTCAGAAAAGACAACTAACTAAGCACCTAGATCTCTGACCACTCAGAATCCTAAAATTCCAGCCTCAAGAAAGAATGCAACAAAAAGAAATATTTCCACCTATCTTCATGGGCCTAAGAAAAATTAAGAACAAGTATCTCATAAGTCAAGATTAAAGGCAAGTGTTTTTAAATATATGCATGATAAATATGCAATGAAATAAAGGAAATTTTTATTTAGCTCTCCTTTATAGAGTACTCCCTTACACAAAACACAACTGTATTATCCAAGTCTCTTTCATTCCAGGAAATTCTTCCTTAATGCTGTTTAAAGCTATTTAAAGCCTCTGTCACAATAACAGATGTAAATGAAGAATTCATCTTTGTTTCATACATGATTTTGTATTTATCTGTAACATCCCTATGTACACTGTAGAAAACAATAAAAAGTCAGATGTGTCAAAAGAAAATAATATAAAAATTTCAAAGTATAAACAACCTTACACTGGTATCTTGATTCTTTTTTATTCTCTATCTTTTCTCACGAAGATGTGTTGCATTCACACTCAGAATAAAAGAGGGGGAGGGATACTTTTAAGAAAAATAAGCTCTCAAAGCAAGAATTATGGCAGACATGAAAGTCACAGTCAGCAGAGTCCCATGCCGATAAGAAGAGATTATAAATGTTGTTTGTGCTTCCTGGAGTGCAGATACGGAATTCCCTTCTCAGCTTTGCATTTTAGCCACGAGATCCCAAGGCCGGGACTAGGCATTCTCTTGGAATCACTTCTGTCAAGTTGACAAAAGGAGTTCAGAGACGGGGTTGAAAGATGTCAGGAGATATTCACTAATCCACGCTGATGTCTAATACATGTAGCCTGCATGGCTGTCATGTGTCATTCTCTGTCACGCAGAGGAGGTGAAAAGAAATAAAGAGTGCCACAGGGTAGCGAGCATATGTTTCAGTAAGACACTCCCTCAGTACTATGGATGATAAATCAGGGTTTCAAGGCATACCAAGTCCTCATTAATAGTTACGCTCAACCACTGGGGTTATCTTTTTCTCCAATATTGCAACCCAAGTGTATGGTAGATTTTAAAGTAAAAAAAAGCATGTTAACTCAAAAATAAAGAAAATGCCTTCTCCTAACTGAAACAAATGACAAATATTTAACAGAACCAAAGGCCTGCAAAACTATGGTGGTTTCAATGCTTCCTATGTTTTTAATTAAGGCATGTTTAATATATTATTGGTTGTTGCCAACGTAACAATAAAGGTGATGAATGCCTAATTTGCATGTAAAATCAATATCTCTAAAATATACCTTACTTTGAAAAAAATCATAACATCTATAAATATCTGATAGTCTTTTTCATTTGAAGAGCAAAGCTTGAAAAGTACTCATAGCCAAGGAAATAATGTTACTGATTTTTTTTCAGTTAGTTGTTGTGACAGACACACTACTTTATGGTACTTTTTAACAGTAGTGAAAAGACTGATTATTCAAACAGCAGACTATAACTTAATGATTTTTTTTATTTATTTATTTATTTTTTTAATTTATTTTTTATTTTTTTATTTTTTATTTTTTGCCACACCATCGAAGTGTAAGAGGGCAGAATACAGAAAGTCAGAACTGAAACTTGGGGGGGGGGGGGAACAAATTCTTGAATTTAGTCTCCAATTATGAAGCAGCATACATCAGCAGTGAAATCCCACAGATAAAGGGACCTACATGTGGGACTGGAACACTGCCGACAGCTCCTCCAGCACCCATCAAGGGTGGCTTATAACAGCTCATAACGCCAACAACTCTGGCTTCCCGTGGCACCTGCACTGACATGCAAAGAGCCCCCGTGTAGACGGACAAATTTACCTTACTTAATTAAAAATAAAACAAATCTGCCAGGCATGGTGTGTGCACACCTTTTATCCCAGCACTCGGTAGGCACAGATAGATGGATCTCTAAGGTGGAGGCCAAGTGGTTCTAGGTAGTGAGTTCCAGGACTATTTCAAAAACATAAGAAAATAGTAAAATAAAATAAAATAATAAAAAACATTTGTCAAAATAACCTAAGTTACTACAAAAACATTTTCAAAGCATGTGCATGTACGCTATTATTTTAATTTATGCAACTTAAATCACATTCAGAAAATAATATTTTTTTCAGCTAGAAACTAAGCCAATTCTATGTTAAACATATATTCAAATATGATGCTATGCACAATTTACAAGTGGCATTAAGGGCACAGTTAAAAACCCAACTGTACATCCTTACATTGCCACAGTCAAATTCTAGGACACTCAGCAAGACACAGTAAGAATGATTTCAAGTGTCCTAAGAGGGGACAGGGCTAAGTGCAAACAGCTTTAGTCTGCACTAAAAAATATAAATACAAAAAAGAAAAAAAAAAGAAAAAAGAGAAAAAGTAAATGCTTTGTTTTGAATGGAGGCTAGTTTGCCCAATCTCTGAGTTTAAACAATGAGGTTCTATTCACTATGCAGTGAGCTCAGCCACAATTCCTATTAATTTAACGGGAGCTAAGACTTTCACTAAATTTAATAGGAGTCATGCAGCCAAATCCCTCATGTACCTTGCTGGAAATTCACGTCCTAGACATCATCTAATCAAATACACTGAAACGAACAAAAGTAGGTGATGATGCCAGGCTGTGAAGTCTAACAGGGCTTCTGTAAGTCAGCTAGCTCAGGAGGCCCATGGGCGTTCCTAGGAAGAAAGAGAACAAGGTGCCTCTGTGAAAACACCAGCCCTGAGCCTAGGAGCACCGCTGAACCGTGCTTACCTCTAGCTGCTAATAGTATTTTTGCAATTTAGTATAACTATTTCTATTTATTTATTTATGTTTTTGTCTTTGTTCACTGTCAAAACTGGTCAAGGAAATAAAACAAAACGAAACAAATAAATCACACACACACACAAACCTTTCCCAGAGCCTAAAATTGCGCTCAAGGAACTTGATCACCAGGATTAAAAAATAAATAAAATAAAATAACTAAAAATATAAACACAAACCCCAAGAAAGCGGGGTGGTTCTACCAACTTCTGAATCACAGTGAATAAAAAAAAAAAATCACATTTTTTTTCCAAATTAATTTTCAAAACTGACGACACAGGATGTTAGTGAGCTGGTGACAGTATGACTGTCCAGCCTGTGTACCAATGTGGTACTGTTCTCTGGAAGCTCCTGACCCCTCCTCCGTTCCAGTTAACCCTTTGAAGAATCATACCCTTCCATGATAAATACAGACTGGCTGATGACTGGAAACCGGAGACCATGGACGTTCCCTGACCCTGGGAAGCTGACATGTTCTGTGTGCGCATGTGTGCATGCAGGCACGTGTGAATGCATATTTACTATATGTTTGTGAAAGGAAGAAAACCCTTTCTAGTGATCCGAACTGTTGTATGCTCCCCTCGGTTCAGCGTTGGGAAGAGTCGCTTTGTTCCACCGAACTCAGATCATTCTAAAAGAAATATTAGTGTACGCGAAACAACTTTTCTCACTCAAGCCTAACCCATGACACTGCCTTTGTTCCATAGCTGCATATTAAAACTAATAAACTATCATTAGTGTAAAAGGTATCAGAAAATGTGCCATCTTGACCCAGGCTTGATACTCTTTCCTGCCAGTATGTTGTCAGGTTTTCTTGGTGTCTATAAAAATGAGAATCTTTATTTGCCGTTTGCATTGATTACAACATTTTCCTTTGAAACCGGGTAAGCAACGGTGTACTCTGCATTAATTAAGTAGCATTCAGAGTTATGAGGTCTAATGACACATTCATCGCATAAAGAATTCAGCCTAAAGTTCAGCTCGCTGGCTTTGCTCAAGAACTGCTATTATTTGTAACCCGTCACTTGAGCGAGCCTTCGTGTGTCTGACTTATGCTTGCCAGGGCTCCATTATATAGCATAATTTAATTCTCTAGGACACAAAAATTCAATTTACCTCCTGACTTACTGATATGTGATTCCACAGTGGGTTACTATGTTTACAAAAATTGGCCAAATAATCAAACCACACCAGGTTCTCAACAGAAGTGACTTGTAAAGGCAAGGTTAGCTCTGTAGAAATATAAGTCAGTTATATGGAAAATTTACAAAACACATCAAAGTACGATCTTCATACAATCACTGTTTATACAGAGACACTACAATCTTCAAAGTTACATAGAAGACTCATGAACAGGGCATTGTTTCTATTTTGAAAAAAAAATCACATGACAAATTGGTGGACAAACAGAATACAAGCAGCTAGATTTTCAAATAATTAGTTTTTATCATCTTGGAGCACTTCAGATGAGTGTTGTATTTGATTTTCGGTATGCACAGGAAGAGGTGAGGACATAACCAAGTGACAGAGTACCCAACCCCCCACCTCCCACCGCCTCCGCCGCCCGCCATCAAGCACAAGGCCCTGCACCAGAACCCAGCACTGAGAAAAAAGTACAAGTAACAAAAGTGCAAGAATTTGCACAAGAAACGTCAGAGTGACAAAATTTGTCTAACCACTGATAGATGTCTCACTGATTGGAGATACATGAAGCCTCCACACTTACACCAAGGAAAAAGCACGTATGTAGGAGAAAGTGAAAACACTGAAGAATATGGATGCAGCAGCTCGGTTAGGGGCTTTGCTTTCTTTCATCTTTAGTGCTTTGAAATTCTTATTTTTCTTCTTCTTCTTTTTTGAAAATTCTACTTAAAGGTTGAAGAACTGGCAAAATGGGTTAAATAATAAAACGAACCCAATCCAGGGTGGGTTTGGCAGGCAGGTTCGATCCATGGCACACCTCAAGTTGCAGCACTTCAGTGACTTACTGGACCCCAATGGATTCTTGAGGCTCCACCCCCAACAGAGGAACACAAGCTCCTAAGCTGGAGGCCTACTGTGTGCATGTCTTAATATCAAGCACACACTCAGGTTCAACACCCAATAAAGAGTAAGGGACTAAGCCAGCTAGGTGACCTACTCTGAGTGTTCACAAGCACCTTGCAAATGGCACAAACAGCTCTCCTGTCTGCAAAGGCCACAGCGAAGAGAAGTCTCCAGGCATCCCCTGAGAGTGCTTGCTAAGTAATTTGAGGGCCTGAGTTCGAATCACAGTATCTACACAAAAAGCTGGGGCTGTCACTGTGGGGGTAGAGACAAAAGGATAACAGGCCTTACTGACTCCAGCCTGGCTCCAAGTTCAGGGAGACACCCTGAAACAAGGGAATGAGTCTACAGAGTGTGACAAAACAGGACTACCTATGTCATTGTCTACCCTACACACACACACACACACACACACACACACACACAAATAAAAAGAAGGAAGAAAAAGGAAAGTCATGTAGGAAACAGCTTAATGGCTGAGAAGAGAAAGTTCTAACCCTCTGCCCTGTGCCCTTTACACCTAACTTTGATTTGTTTCTCAACAGGTATTCACAGGCCATTAACTGGTTTCTGATAATAAAAGTGGACAGTGTCATACACAAGTCCTCAAAGACAAACTCATGTGACACCTCCTAGATGTTCTAGCAGTGTGCGCTCACCGTGGCTGCTCTTAAAGCCAGCAGTGTGAGTCCCTCCCAGGCTCTTTTTTGCCAGTAGGAGGGAATTCTTTCAAAAGCAACACGCCCCTGGACTGATGAGGCAAAAATGAAATTTCTCTTAACAGCGGATATGAATCCTGACCTGAGAGGTGACACTTGAAACACAACGACAGCATCTCATGAAAAGCCTCCGCACAAGCCCCCCGACAGAGCGCCCGCCCCCCCCAGCGCCCGAGCGAGGCTACTCTGCTGGCAAAGTGCTTTCTATCTTGATTGGAAATTTTTTCATTATTGGACTAATGAGCCATTGGTCCACACCTGGAATCTTTTTCAATGTATAAAAACACTCAAATATAACAGCAGGAATTCAGACAGTGTTCCAAAAAAAAAAAAAAAAGATGCAAAATTATAGCCCACATGTATGATTTTTCACAGCAATCCAAGTCTGAGATTTTTATTATTAAACTTAGTTTCCGCCTGTTTGTCATTATAGCACTAGCTATTCAGATGTATTACACTTTTAGATTTTCTATCTTCGCTTCTAAAGCAAAGAACTGTGTCATCCTTGAATTAAATATGTGCCTGTGTGTAACTTTCAAGTGACTATATGTTTCAAGTACGGAAATAAGTTCAGATATTCCTAAGTATGTTAACTACTTAAATTACATTATTAAGTTATATTAGTGTATCAGATGTGGGAGAGCTTGCAGAAAACAATGAAGTGCAACTTTAAAACAAGTAATTCAAAGAAACTCCTTTTGACAAAATGAAAATGTTTAGATGGTTTAAATTCTTCACCAAGACACTGGGCAGTGGCTTCTCTGTAGTTGATAGTATGCCTTTCCCCCATCTTTTTATATGTAAGGACTGGAACACTGAAAAGTTCACATAACCAGTTCAGTGCTTTATTATATCAAGACTGAAAGAATCTACTCTATGTGCAGGTGTTTCTAAAAGAGTTTTTAAGTTAACATATTTTCATAATAAATTTTCATAATAAATAAACATTGCCGTGATCTACGGCATAGGATTGTCACATCTTACTTCTGTGTTCACTTCCAGCCTGGTCTAAAAAGCACCTGGGTGAGTACTTTTTTAAAATGTGAAAATAATGAAAACCATAATTAATAAGTATCAGAGAAATCCATTTAGAAATTGGTGATAATTCTCACTATTTAGAATTTTTAAAAATCTGTTAAGTGTGCTTCCTTGAAAATTAGGTTTGTGTTTAAAACTACACTCACAATTATTTATAAATTTTAGCATTTTGTTAAGGACTGGGGTTATAACTTAGTAGTAGCTATTCTGAATTTCTTAACTACAGGGAAATTTGCTATTTTTCTGAAATTCTTCACACTGAAAAGAATATGAACGTGTATTCACAAATATGAGAAATTGTATTTCAAGTGTTACAGCAATATGAGTTAGGAACAAAATAAAGAACCAGAGCTTCTAAGACAAAGTTTTCAAAAGTAAAATGAAGGGCAAAGAATCATAAAAAAAATAACTCAAGTTTTCTGAAATGAAGGCAACCAAGACATATAAAACATACCAAAGGATTGCTGAGAATTATTATATCTGTAAATCTATAAACTAATATAAAAATATAAACTAAGGTATCTAGAACTTCCTATACTAGAGAACAGTGTAATGAAAATAATTTAGCCGCAAAATATGAATTCAACACCTATTTTTAAAATAACGAAATAAGAATATAGCCACTGTAACACTAAGAGGATTACACTCCTCAAGTCCTCCTGGGTTTACAGGGGGAAAAAATGTGAATTGTGTCTTACCTTCTGTATTCGGTGAGAAACTGATTATAATGATAAACCACAGACTTCGCATTCTGCAACCAGAAGACACCATTATTGATCCCTTTAAATATTTTCTTTGTATTCCTTAATGAATCTAGTTATAAATGCCCAGCTTCATCGAACCCAGCAGTCTGCATCATTGATCCTCATAGCTGAAAAAAACAAACAAATCCATCACTTACTTTAAAGCCCTGGTATGGCATCACAGCAAATGCATGAGTAACAAACCTCTCCCACTCTCTCCATTTCTTAAGTATAAAATGCATTCTGATTGCATATCCAAGACAGTAACCGCTCCTAAATGCACAATATCTGAGTCATACTGATAACAAAGCCCCCAAAATGTGTAGACGATCATAGTCATAAATACACACATGCATATGTGTGTGTATATTAACAATAACATTCTCTTTAGCAACACAGGAAGTCACTTGAGATAATTCACCCATCTCTCCATGGCATTAACGTTTTGACCAAAGAACTAGCTTTAGAATATAGAGTGCCTCTAGATACACATATAAGCACATGGGCTTTTGTTGATCACAGTAACAGCAATGTAATGTAGTGTTTTCCCAGTTGCCTTGCAAGGCCGATTACAGATCTGATGAGTTCGTTTTTTTGTTTTTTGTTTTTTTTTTTTCTGAACAAAGGTAGGTGGTTGTTAACATACGGGTGTATGCTCATTTCCAACACAGGCAATCAAACACCGTCTTTAGCCACTGCTTCCCTGCTAATCATTCATACAATGAGCAGTTAGTTACTGTCTCAAAACTACTTCCTTTTAATGCTTTAGGTTTCCTATAATTGCTTTTTTCTGAATAAGGTGGAGCTTAAAAAGCAAAGTAACATCACTGAGTCTACTGGACCCAAATAAATACACAAAATCCCTGAGCATTGTATCTTCAAGGGCTTTGGAGGCTTCTTTTCTTTTCTTTTTTAATACAGCATCTAATTCTAGGTTATTCTGAATGAAATCATGATCTTCCTGTCCCAACCTGAGCACCAGCATTAAAGGTGTCTGTCACGAGATGCATTGCATCACTTTTTAAAAAATAACTGATATACAGATTTTCCTAATATTGATGATCCCTGACTGGTGTGTGTACACACACACACACACACACACACACACACACACACACCCAAACTAGAGAGAGTACAAAAGAATGAAGAGTGTGGATTCAAATCCTTTAGTATCCTCAGCTCCTCAGACCACGTGAAAACAGGTCATTTGGAGCCTTCCTTGTAGGGTAGTATAAGGGGTCATACTGCCTTACAACACACATGAAATGAAGACAGTCCCCAAATATACCTGAACCTCCTGCCCCACCCTCCCACAGTAAGGAAACCACTGTTCCCTTAGAGAACCCACACAAGCTGCAACTGTGAAATTCATGTAGCGTTTGCTGTTGGGTGAGGAGCAGAACTGGGGAATCGAACCCAAGGACTAATCTATGCTAAGCAAGCACTCTACCACTGAGCTACCAACCCCAGCTTTAACTGAAGAGTTTTATGAAGTGGGAACATAAAGCCACTTCTATTCCTTGACTCTCTCAGGTTATATACATGACTCAAAACAAATTCTTAGTGACTTAACTCTTATCGGTAAAAAAAAAAAAAAAAAAAAGCAAACCAAGACTTCCTGGCTCATCAAGTATTCTGTCATGTCATCCGAATTACTCGTATTTGTTAGAGGCTCCATGGACCACATTCTATTAGCAGTTCTCCCTATTCTGTCATGATAAAACTTCAGCAGAAAGGCGGTCAGATTCTAAATGGTTTGAAACATCATAACATTCATCAAACTACAAAGGGATTATCACAGCTGTCAGCAACAAATATAAAAAAAAAAAGGATGTAAGAAACAAATTACTCTGAATCTACTCTCTAGCATTTGCATATAAAAATCCACAAAAGTCTCAGATGAAAAGCAATCAAGACATTTCTATTATAAGGAGTTGGTTTTATTGTACTTATAGGTAAGGGATAAAACTATGTCTGTATATGCCTCTGTATGTGTACGCTTCAGCCCACATTTTAGCTCTGTAAAAATACTGAAGAGATTTTAGGTACGGCCATGATGAAAGTAGCCCCGGGTATTATGCCGCTCTAAGAAACCCCCACACCCGCGCCATATAAGCTTCTCTATCAAAAGAAATAAAACAAAAACAAAAGAAGAGGCACCATGCTTCCTCTTCTTCTGAATGCAAATGTCACAGAAAGAAGGAAGACATCGAAACTTAGTCTTGTGGAGACAGGACACAACTCCACATGCACTACTAGGTAGCTTGCTTGGTCAAAGACAATCTGAAGTAAGTAAGCCTGTAGTTTACAGCCTGTCAATGCTGAAAGTTACTCTCCATTAGACCGATCAAAATGCTAGTGCTCTGACACACCCAAGTGCTCATCAATGAATATTTTCTCACACGCTTCCGTCTTTTCAGTCATCTGATCAAGCAGCTGAGAATAATTTCAATGTGTGAAAGAGAGCCATGCATTGCTACAACTAGGTCTGAGCCAGCCTTTGGACGGACCTATGCTCAAGCAAGGGATTCTGCCTATCCAAGTTTTTCTTGCAATAGGTCTTTCCTCACAGTGAGCTCTCCACACAGGCAGCTTGCCCACTTGTACCACTCTCAAACCCGTCTCCAGTTTCTTACAGCGATCCAAGATCCGTCTGTCTTTGGTCACCCACTATTTGAAAGAGTCCTTGTTTGTGGGAAGAAAAGGAAGGAAGAAATCAAGGGCTGATGTCTGCTTTGTAGGAAACAGCTGCCAAGATAGGCTAGCCTGTGTGAGTGAGAGGGAAAGGCAGGAGAAACCACACACAACCAAGACCTCTATTGTGGTCTTTGGCCAGCACAACGACTTCAGAAGCAGATTTTACGCACTGAAATCCCATGTATTCTTAAGGTTTGAGACTGTGAAACACACTTTACAACGCACAGGCCACTTGACTGGGAGACGCAGTGTAAATGTCTATTTCTGGAAAATAGAAGATTCTGGAATGTATAATGTCATGGCTTCTTTTATACAAATAAAGATGAAGTTCATCTGCCTGTGCAGTAAGTAAAAAAAATATATATCAAATTTATTTTTCTCATTCTACAACCTATAACGAATCACGTTCACATCAAATAAAATTATTTCCAGAGGTTCATACATGGAGTGCAATTTTGAAAAGTAAGTCAGAAAATTTTACTGCTGTGATCCAAATTAAAAACAACCCTTCATTGAACAAATGTTAATGAAAACTGAAATACTTACAAACCACCATCCGCTAAGAGTAGAATGAATAAATAAATATGTCAAGAGGAATCCAAGAAGGTTTTGCTCTTAAGTGAGCTAGGGCCTAAGGAAACTTACATGCACTCATGCAGGTGCCAAGCCAACCCTTCAAACCACTTGCAAACACCAGCTCGCACAGGCTGGCACGCTGGTGCACGCCTACAACCTCAAGACCATGGAGACTGAGGCAGGAGGAACACAGCAAGGCTCACCTGGGATAAAATAAATACACATACATACATACATACATACATACATACATACATACATACATACAGAGAGAGAGAGAGATTTCTAAATGTCTGTGACTTAAAAAACAGAGGGGACAAGTATTTCTCACAAAGCAAAATAAACCTTAGGAACAAAAGCAGAAAAGGGGACATTGTATATCCTTTGAACAAACAAAAGATTACTTTGAATGATATTTATTTGTATTTAGATTTTTACAAAATCTTTTTCCAAACACATCAGAAAGCTTAGCATGGCCAAGGCGAAGAGTGGGCAGAGTGACACTGTGTAACCATCAATGGCACAGTACTCCTTAAACCAGCTCTGATTAAAATCTTCAGCAAATCCAAGGTTCTGTTGGACAACCTCCCGTGCTTCCATCTCATTCTCCACATAAAAACATTCCAGCTATTTTCATCCTCGTCTTGCTTCTGTGACCCACAAGCAATTGTCTACCCTACCTCAGTCGTGACCTCTTCAGATCTACACACCCTGTTACTCAGCCATGTAAAAAGTCAATTAATGCATCCCTTACTAGGAAGCCTTTCCCAGCTGGGGAGCGACTTCCAGGAATACGCTTCAGCACTGTGTGCATCCCAACAGCCCTGGACGTTTCAGACTCGGCTTGTGGTCGGCAACCTGCTTTTGTGTTTACTACCTGCAATAAACATTCCCGTGCCTTAAACTGTCAGTGAAATCACTTGAAAGGGAAACACCAATGACCAGCTCTCAGTCGCATCATTATGCTGCATGGTCCGGAAATCACATTTACCCTGATGATGTGACATTTACTTAGCAAGTACAGAAGGTAGAAGGCTGAATCGCTGATAAGCATCATGAAGGAGCAGACAGAATTTAGCATCAATGATAAAGGAAAAGAAAATGTAGCACATTTGTTAAAAACTGATGAATGAAAGTGGGCTTTCTACCAAAAGCAAGGCTACTAATCAAAGAATCACAGAAGCTGATTTCCGCTCATGGACACTGACCTACTGAGAACACTGGATATTAAATGCAAAGAGAAACCTGCAGACAGCAAGGTCTGCCGGAGACTACCAAAGTCACAAGTGCTTGTCACTGTATACACATTCATGCCGCAGAAATAAAGCAAGCATGCTCTGGGTGAGCCTAAAGTGTTAACACATTGGTACATGGGGAACGTAAATAAAAACCAAGGGTGGCTTAGCAAAATCAGTCTTTCTGATCTCATTTCCACTATAAAATGTAATCATTATCAGATGGGATTTCCTGACTCAAGAAAACAGCAGCTTTTCCATATTTTACTAACAAGCATGAGAGGCAGAAGCTAGCCTCCCCACCTCGACTCTTATCAACTTAGCTAAACCTGAGTCGGAGTTTTCGGTTTTCCTCACAGCCAGGCTAGGCTTAGCTCTCCTTGCTCAGCCCTGAGAAAACACCAACAGCTCTGGGAGTTTTCCACCAATAGACACCCCAGGGAACCTTCAAAATCACTAATCAGAGAAGCTTTCTCAACACCAGGTGCTTCCTTGGGGTTTGAGTTTATTTTCTTCCCTTCCCAAGGACAGCATTGGGGGTAGAGGTGGCAAGGCTGAATGAAACCTTAAAGCCACGTGGCCAACCAGCAGTCTCCACCCTCTCTCTCCCTCTGTCTGATCCCTACAGACATGGGTATCAATAACCACAGTGCTTCTTGAACACTTTATGCTAAGGTCCCCATAAGAGGCTTTGGTCTTACCCTTTACTGAAACTTCCTCGCTGTGAAGGAATAAATCCTCCTCTGGGGTTCAGGAACAGAAAGAGTTCGGGAAGTCTCCCACTCGCGTCTGCTTTATGCTATCATCTAGGAGTCTTGCTGAGCTTGCAAAAGAGGCTGGAGCTGTGGACACCAGGGCACAGTCGGGGCAAGCTGCCATCCTCCTCATTAAAACCCATCCAGTTGAAATGACAAAAACAAATAGCTGTCATTTTCAAACCAGTATGGGGGACATCTTCTGACAGCACAGAAAACTTGCAACTTAAGTTCCAAACAAAAGGGGTGTGGGGAGGCAAAGCGACAGAGCAGGCAAAATTACTGCACTATGTATATTGGGAAGCTGACAAATTCCTCAAATTTATATTTGAAAAAAAAAATGTTACCAATGCATTTTGTGCCTCTTGTTAGAAAAAGGCATAGCGTTCTTGTTGTTGTCATTGTGTTTTCACCATTTGGGGGAAAGGAAAAGCTATTCTGGTTGAATTGAATGAGTGAATGATTTAAGGTTTTTGAAACAAGGGCTCACATAGGTCAGATTCACTATTTAGCGGAGGGTGGACATGAATTCCTTATCCTCCTCTCTCCACCTCTCAAACTCTGGGATTACAAGGGCGTGTCATTACACTTCACTCAGAAAAGCTATTATTATTTAAGTGTTTATTTGTACTTTATTTCTAGATGGTGGGCATGCATGCATGTTGACATGTACGTGTGCCAATATACCCACACACAGGAAACACAGCCCCGTGCCTGATGTTCAGTGTCTTCTTCATCTCTCCCCGCTTTATTTACAGAAGCAAGGTCCTGCTCTGAACCTTTGAGCTTTCTTATTGCTGCTAACTCACCAGCAGTTCTGGCTAATCTAGTTAAGCAGCCTATTTCAGGATCCGCATTCTCTACTTCCTGAGTTCTGGGACTGGAGGCATGCACTCCATGGTGCAGTGTTTTTGTTGCTGCTGCTGGTGGTGGTGGTAGTAGTGGATGTTTGCTTTGTTTCAGCTCAATTCCCAAAATGTATGGACACCAAGACTAGAAGTAGGAGCTGAGAGAGGCCCGAGCAGCAATCCTAAGAATGGAAGCTTGGCGCAATCCCAGGCTCCTTCACTACACTGTCTGACTGACTCCAGCTGCTCTCACGGAGGCGCTAACTGCCCTGCCAGGCTAAGAGGACAGCTGAGCACCTTGATCATTAGCCACCATCCCACCTATACGCAGGTTCTTACTGAGGAGCTTCTAGGTGCCATGCACTGCAGACTAAGAGAGAAAAACGTCTCATACAAAAGGAGATCACACTGTAAGTCAAAAACAGCTGAACTGACTAAACAGCTGTAACAGCTGAACAAAATAAACAAAGAAACAAACAGGTAGAGATTGAAACACTTGATAGACTAACATGAGAACCATAGAGGTTGCTCCAGAGCAGCAAGGAGATAGCGAGCTGGGAAATATGAATGGTCTAAAGTCATAGCTGCCATCAATGAAGTTGATTAAATAAACCTACTGCGTGGTTCCTAATATAATTTACTTTAGAATGAAAAATGTAAATAAACTCATTTTGTGATCACGAAAGTGCTGAAAATCCAGAAGAATAATGAGTTGATTTTCAAAATGTTTACAGGAGAAAAACTAACATCCCTTAGGTAATGATAACTATGTATTAACTTAATTTTTAGTATTTCCAGTTGAGCTATCTTAATTTTATCCATTTATATTGCTATTTAAAGCACTAACAATTATGTGTTATAAATTAACAAATTATTCCAGACTGATAGATCTCATGAATCAAACTACCTGAGAAGTTGCTTCTAAGTCAGAAAAACAAACACAAACATTTTCTCCAATATAATTAGCAACGCGCCTTAATTATCATAGAAGGAATCAATATTCAAATTCCCTCTCTCTCTGTGTATACAACCACTAAGGAAAATACTAATGACTCTGGGCCTGCTAGTTACGTCACAACAACACCCTGTCACCATCAGAAGGTTCTTGGAGGTGAGGAGGTATTCTGAAAAAAGCATGTAAATGATCTTTAAGAATATTAAAAAAAAAAATTAAAAGACACTTAGCAAGAGCCCAGGATGGCTGGTCCTACAGGTAATTCCAGCATTCAGGAGACTGACACAAGAAGACTACTACACAGTGGGCGTCACTGACTCAAACAGCAAACAGGGAGCCCACAAGGAATGAGCTAAACTGAAAATGTAGCACAAAGCTGAAGAAAAATGTGACACACGGCACTATAGGTCTGCAATAAACTAGTAAGTAATATATCTCTCACTTGGAAGCTGTCGTTTTATACGGCATTTGTGTACGTTTGTGCTTCTTTTAAATCAAATTGGACCGTATCAGCCTTCTATCTGCTTCTCACTGGCTAATGAGTAACTTCTTTATAGCCTTGAATTCTGAAATCAGTGTTTTTGTTTTGTTTATTTCTCATACTGGTTAATCTTGTGTTACGTTCTAAAGGAATTGTTTGGAAAGGACTAAGATATGATGAAATTAAAACTCTATGGAGAATTAAAATCAGTTAGAAAATGTTGAATATATAAAACAAATAATCACCAAATTCTTACAACTCTATAGTTACAAATTAATTCAAGTGAAAATAGGAAGTAAGTAATAGAGTTTCTGCATGGGTATCTCTTCGACCAACCAAATGAGGTATCAAGGCTGAGATCAAGACTTAACCTGCCTTCTGAGAGTTGGGACCCTTCACAAACATCTGGGTCTCAAGTTCACCAGCTGTGTGGGAAAGTAGGGAAAGCCAAGAACTGTGTATTTTTTTTTCTGATTTTCCCACTTAGAGACCTTCGGCCCTGATTTCCCCTAAGTAATATCACGGAAGACATTCAAGGGTTTCTACAACTTGGCTAAGCTCCTATTATATCTGCAGCTACAACGTAGGGCCCTGACATTCATTCCGCTCACATATTCTACACTCCACCTTTTTAAGAAAGCTACATAGTCAAACAAACAAACAAAACCAGCATGACAAAACAGCAAGGACTTCAAGAAAGAACAGGACCCCTAAGTCACCAAGTACCCCCTCATGTATAACTATTGATGTCTACAAGAAAAAAAAATCAAATAAATTGGGTTTATTGTTTTGTTTTTGGTTTCTGGTTTTTGGTTTTTCATGACAGGGTTTCTCTGTGTAGTCTTGGCTGTCCTGATCTGGCTTTGGAGACTAGGATGGGCTTGAAGTCACCGAGATCCCCTGCCTCTGCCTTCCTGAATGCTAGAATTACAGGTGTGCACCACCATGACCAGCTCAGCTGTTTTTTTTTTTTTTTCTTTTTTCGTAATTTGTAGAGAAAATGAATATATCAAACATTTCTAAATAATTAAATCCACTAGCGGTGTTAAAAGATTCCATTTGTGCTCAAATAAATGAACATAACAGAGTGTTGTCTTCGAAAGCATCAGTTACTTCTGAGAACAATGAATCCTAGGAGAGCTTTGACTAAAGAGTGTGAGCCTATTTTAAAATTTTAAGGCAATGTCAGAGAGGAATTTGTCAACAGATATCTTCAGAAATAAAGACCAACTGTGTCATTTTGAACGATTGTTAGATAATAAAATTTTAAAATTTTGCTGAAAACTCAAAACATTAAATTTTATAGGTTAGTGCTACCCCACTCAGAGTTGGAAGAGATCTGAGGATTTCAGAAAAGTGATTTTCAAAATTTAAATGTAATTTTTCAACTCCAGGTAAAATTTCAAATGACACCTAAAAAAACAATAAACCAGCAATGTTTTTTACCAAAAAACAAAAGAAAAGTTACAAAAGAAAACTGACCAAAACTTGCTCAATGTTTAAATAACTTTACAAGACTTCCTCATTTGGTAATTAATGCACACACACAGACACACACACACAGACACACACACACACAGACACACACACGCGCGATTTTTTTTTTTTTAGATTTTTAAATTAATTTATTCATATTACATCTCGATTGTTAGCCCTTCCCCTGTTTCCTCCCATTCTTCCCTCCCTCCCATTTCTCCCGTTCTCCCCTCCCCTATGTCCGTGACCTAGGGAGACCTCCTCCCCCTATACATGCTCTCAGAATATCAAGTCTCTTCTTGGTAACTAGCTATCCTTCCTCTGAGTGCCACCAGGTCTCCCCATCTGGGGGACATGGTCAGAAAAGGGGCACCAGAGTTCCTGTGAGAGTCAGATCTCACTCTCCACTCAACGGTGGAGAGTATCATGTTCGTCGGCTAGGTCTTGGTAGGGGTTCGAAGCTTACTGCCTATATTCTCCTTGGCTGGTGCCTTAGTTTGAGGAGGACCCCAGGATCCAGATCTGCCTGTCATAAAGTTCTTCTTGTAGGTTTCCAGGACCCTGTGGGTCCTACAATTTCCTTTTTCTTCCATGCTACTCTTGCCTAAAGTCTCAATCGGATATCCTCTCCTCTGACCCACTTTCTTGGTAAGTAAAGATTTTCATGGTACGTATCCCTTGGACTAGTGTTTTGATATAAGTGAGTATATACCGTTTGTCTCTTTTTGCTTCTGGGTGTACTCACTCATTATGATAATTTCTAGATCAATCCATTTGTCCACAAATTTCGGGAATTCCTCGTTTTTAATAACTGAGTAGTATTCCATCGTGTAAATATACCACAGTTTCTTAGTCCATTCTTCTACTGAGGGACACTTAGGCTGTTTCCATGTTCTGGCTATTATGTATAGAGCAGCTATGAACATGGTTGAGCCTATGTCCCTGTTGTGTGGTAGGGCATTTTCTAGGTATATTCCAAGGAGTGGGATAGCTGGGTCTTGAGGAAGCCCTATTCCCATTTTTCTGAGAAAGCGCCAACACACACGCGATTTTTAAAGCATTTTAATTTAAAGAACTTTGAGAGAAAAAATTGTTTATCATTACCGCATTATAATCAATAAAAGAGAGAAAAAGTGTGCGTGACTGACTCATCAATGTCAACACCTGGGGTTCTGGGAAGGAAGGCCACCCTGGGCTACAGAGTGAGAGCCTGCTTTGGGAGTTTAGGGGAGGACATAGTTAGAGGCTGTCTTATATCTCAGCAGGAAGATCACACATACAAAGCCAGCCTGGGCTACACAATGAGACCCCTATCCCCAGAAGCCAAAAAGGTAAGGACCCATGATAGCTACTGGTTCTTTAGATCTCCTGCATCTAAAATTGTGAATTGTTTCATCATATTTGCAAAGAGCAAAGCCACCAGTTACGTGCACAAACTCTGTGGCATCAGAAAAGGGATCAAATAACACCATATTTCTGTAAAGGACCAGAGAGTCAACAGTTTAAGCTTTAGGAGTCAAGAGTATCCATCACCACTACAGACTGTGGCCACTGCATAGTGAAGGGTAAATAACTAGGCAAGGCTAGATAGGAAAGCCTACTTAGTGCAGGCTGGCCATGGCTGACCTACCCTACAGATGCACACACTTTGACCAGAGTGATTGAAGATAGCTCAGTCCCGTAATGAACATATGACTCTCTCGGCATCTACCTGCATTACTCACCAAGAGAACAAAAGGACTTTCCTGAGGCAGTTTATCTTACTACTTTGTTGGGCGTGGGAAGATGCAAATGTCATCAAAAGAGTAACCAGAGCCTGAAGAGTGAAGAGGTTTGGAGAAGACCCCAGGTAGTCCACCCTAAGCGTGATGGGAAAATGGCATCCAACACAGATCCTTGGCACTGCTGGCCCTAGCCCACGGGAGTCACAGGATCTGTCCCAGTTACACTGGTGTTAACCAGCAAATTGCTACCCTTGAGTTTGCTGACTTTGTTTGAGAAAGCTAAAAATTCTACAATGCCAAATCACTAGCATTACTTCAAAATAACTATGAAGTCATAATTTGTATACACCATTGGCTAAAAGGAAGTATTTCTCAAAGTTCTTTATTCCTGTATTCACAACCAACCTTTGTTTTTAGCAGCAAATGTGACTTTTGGCAAATGTAATGCCCACTAAAACACAGTGAACTATAACACACGACTCATAAAAGTAACATCTTACACTACAACAGATATCATGTTAAAGTAAATGAAGGCTAAACTTTTCTACCAATGTTATATATACATAAGACAAAGAGGAGAGAAGGTTACAAATTTTTAATAAGAACATTATATTATGGTAGTGGTAATCTAGGTGTTTTACTGGAAGTAAAGTGGATTACTGTAAATGAAAATTTAAAATGTCCTTTCCATTTTACAGATAACACAAAATGACTCTTTTTCATGTCTCTGGTGATAAGGATAAATTTGCCACACATTTAAATGGTGCCTTCACTCTTCCCACCCAGGCTCATGAATTAATAATTCAGTGCCATTAATACAAGAAGATAAATGATAAGAAGGTTAAGGTGCATGGGCCAACCATATACACACACTTCTTTTAGCAGTTAATACATCCCTACCAATCATAGCTAAAACTTTTAAACAGTTGCCAATAGCGTTTGTACAATCTATATAAGTAGCAGCTTATATACACACACAATTTCACAGGATACATTCCTAATAAATCTCCTGCTGGCCCCAAACAATCACTCTAGAGGATTAAAGCACAACAACTGTTGGGATTAATAATGCTGTGCACACTGTGTATCACAGAAGCCTCCTTTCCACCGTCAGTCTTTGGAAAACCTTCTAGACAAACACTGTTTAAGAATGAAGGAGAACTGTACCTTTAGATTGCTAACTTCCTCTAACAAAAGAATAAATTATCAGGAAATAGTAAAAAAATAAAATAAAATAAAAAAGAAAAACATTATATTTACAATGAAATGTTGGACTGGTTGAACCTAGCTTACTAAATGTAAATAGATAAAGAAATCCATTATTGTTATAAGCTCAACTTTAATTTTTAAAGCCAAAACCTATCTGAAGCATTTTTTGAGTTTAGGAAAGATACAACTGTGTTTTATAGTTATAAAGTTTGTTTTTGGTTTTGTTTTCTTCTTGTCTCAATGTGATTTTTTTTCTTTTCTTTTTTCAACAGTGAATTGCAACTAGGGGCTGCAAGGCAGGACAAGAATATGTTAGGTATAAAGACAAATTAAAAACTAACATTTTCATTAGTAAAACACCCAAACTAATATGACTTCAAAAATACTTAATCTAATAGTCTGCTTGGTCAAATTTATTCACGCAAGAAATTGTGTATATGCCTGTCACACTGATGTTACTCCAAACTTTTATTCATACACGATCCCTCTTCTTTTCTACCTTAAAATGTTCTATATAATTATGCCAAAGCAGCCAACCAACTGGCCAGGAACAAATCTCTCTCGTTCTTCAGTCTTCTGCCAGCAAGCAGTTCGGCATCAATATGTGATCGGCTGTTATTAGGTCATATTATGTCAAATCTGCAACCAAACTCTTTGAATTATTCCTTTTTTAAGCTCTTGACAGAAATTGCCAATGTTTCTCTTTCATCAACTTAAGTCTCATGAGAGCAAAGCAGGCTGGTGGTACAGACCTGTGACCTAAGTACCTTGGCAGACTAAGGCAGGAGAATGGGAGGCTCCTTATCACTCTTGGTTACAGAAGAAGTTCAAAACGAGCCTGAACAATTTAAAGACCATGTCTCAAAACAGAAGAGATTGAGGTCAGTGGTGGAATGCCTGCCCAGCACAGCTGGGGCCCTATGTTCAATCTCTAGCACCCCGCCACCCCATAAAAACACCTCCTGAGTACACATTCTGCACGAGTGTTCCACAAGCATCCGAGGATGCCACAAAGAAAGACACAGGAGTTGTTCTGCCATCGGTGTGGTACGCACTCTTGGTGTATGGCTTTTGTCCTTGGCTGTAATCTTGGTTGTGGTAAATAGTGAGCACATTTGTAATTACCATAGCAATTAAGGCAGATTAATCAACTGTGGGGAAAACACCATATTAAATCCATTTACCTTTCGTCTTACATCTGGAAGTGAAAAGGGCGAGTCTTTCAATGTTTTTCATCGAAAACCTAGTGGCACGTCATTTTACATTCTCAGTCCACACTAGGCTTGCTGCTGTGCCCTTATTCCGCCCGGTAACCCCTTGCCCACTTGTCTAGAGAATTTCTTTTGCCCCCTGTGTTGGTCTGTCTCTTGATTTTCTCTAACTGGAGCCTCTGGGAAACCTCCAGCAGACACTATGGAACGAGGCAACATGGCACCATGTGCTCACCACTATCAAAAAGTATCTGAAGAACCATTTTCAGAAGATCATGAGCTTATGGAAAACAGACCTCATGGCTTTCTCACCTATCGCTTCATAGAGTGCCAGATAGCATTCATAATGCCCGCAAGAAGCGGCAGCACAGTAAACACTGCGGAAAGGAGGGCAAGAAGCCAATGAGGGAAGGAAGGTAATGGAGGAGACTGAAGCATGGGGCAGCGTGCACCACCAGGGGGTGGATGCAGACAGCACTGGGCTTGGACTCTGGAGGGTACAGCAGAGACAATGCCAATCTAAATCCGAAATAAACTTACAGAGAGCTTTTAAAATAAGGAGGTTTTTTTTGGAGGTGGGGGGTGGTTGGTTTTTTGTTGTTGTTGTTGTTGTTGTTGTTGTTGTTTTTGTTTGTTTGTTTTCTGGGCAGGCCTAGTTTTCAATTCAATACTGAAGAGTAGGTATTAGTAAAACAGAAATAAGTATTTTGTCAGAAAGATGAACTTACTGATATGATATAAATTATCTTATCATTCTCAACATCAACAGGAGTCAAACAAATGCCTCCAGAGAAAAATTTAGAAGCACTGTGTCTCCTGGTCCAAAGGCTGAGGAAGCTGAGAACACCAAATTATGACTAAAACAAAGCCTGCGGCTCCATAAGGAGAGCCATCCCACGCAACTTCAAATACTTATTTAGAACAATAACAGTATCTACACACACACACACACACACACACACACACACACGCACACCTCTCACAATTTACAACAATTTAAAACTGAGGTATGTGAAATTATATGGAGCTGATCGTCTTGAATTTTCTCATATTGTTCTTAAGTAAAAACTGAAAATTGTGCAAATGAACAGATTAGGCATCTGTGTTGCAAAGTGCACCCAAAAAAATCTTGGTGATTTTTTTTTCTATTGCAAACATTTTAAAGTAGGCTTTCACTTCCACATATTTAATATATGGGGAAATATCAGTAAAGTACCTCTTTAACACTGAAACATTATTAAACAAGGGTAACATAAGAGTTTTAAAAACAAATAAAACACTTTTTATCTGAATTCTAAATAAAAATGTAGGTTTAGAATGTGGGTCAATGGTGTGGTGCTTGTCCAGCATGGACAAGGCCTCAGAGTCAACTCTAACCCAGAACGAAGAGTGCAATAAAATTAAATCTGCACATTTTCTCACAAATGGTAGAACAGTCAGTAATCCAGTTCCACGGCCACTAATGAGCAATCTTACTTCTATATGCACACAGAGTATGGAATGTTGCCTTTTAGTCTATCATTCACGGAGACTTCTAAAAAAGCATGGCTACATTGAAATCACACCAGCATTTGCAAACTAATTATGCATAATACATAAATTCAACATTGACAATAAGCCTAAGCAACTCATTTACAAAGAGACACAGGTATTAAATATGAAATTTAGCAGGTTTTAATAATTAGACTCTGTAAATGGTGTGATATGTATGTCTGTCCTAATTTTGCTAAGAAGCATCTCTCAAGAAACACTCCTCAAACTAAACACATGGAATTTATTTCAGTAAATTAAAATCCTGAAATCCTGCAGCCTTATGTATAAATTTAGATTTTATTAATACTTTAAATCAAGCCATAGTTATTATTCAGTTTAATCTAATGCAATTTACAGTAGACTTCTGCTGTGAAAGCAAGAACACAATGATACTCTAATCAGATTTTAATAGAAGGCATTTCGGGAGGAAGAGAAGCAGCCTCCTATCACCCTTTTTAAAAAACCTATCATTTCACAATTAAAAGATAAAGACAATCCACCGGTGACGTATGATCACCCACTGAAAAAGAGCTGTGGACAAATGGCTCTTTGCATTCCAGAACATGTTCTGATGCCAAAACTGTGGCCACCTGTGTTAGAATCTCATGTAAAAATTAAATGCCTTTGTTCCACAGGCTGCTTGATGACTCAAAGGGAGCGAAGTGTGGCAGTAGTCTAAGCACAGACACTACAATATTATGAAAATATTTCTTTATATATTTTACCTTACAAACACAAAAATGTCATTTTTAAGAAAGATACTGTTTTAGTTTCCACAACCCACTAAATACAATGACATTCACACTCCAAGACCAACAAGAATGCAGCTACCTCCCTCTGCTACAAGCTGGTTACCTGGACTCTTGTCCCCAGAAGGATGGGTTCTTTCAGAAGGAACGGGAGACAAGCCCACATCCCAGATCCTCTGACAGGATTCCCTACTGACTCCCTTTTCAAGACATTAATAGGTAGGAGGATCCTAATGCTGGGGACGATATGGGGCCAGGCATGCTGGGAACACATATGCTGGAGCTACGGCTGAAGGTCGGGAAGAATCCACTTCTGCGCAGTCTATATGGCCGCTCCATCGTGAAAGCATCACCTTTTGTACTTAACTCAACAATAAAGGTTTGAACAAAGTGGCATTTGCAGGTAGAAAAAGACAGCAACGCTGCCTGTTCTCAGCATTAGACGGTAATTTCTGACATTGTAGTTACTGATTTACCATCTAAGCTACCTGAACTAGAAAACCCTATAGTAAAAAGGGATGGAGGGAGTGACAGAAGGAGGAAGAAGGAAGAAAGAAAAGGAGGATGAAAGTAAGGGTGGGAGAGGGAGACAGACAGACAGACAGAAACACAGACACACACAGCGAGAGACTATGAACAGGGAGGGACTCAGCTTGAGCAGAAATGAGAAAAGAAGGAAAGGGAAAATGGCCCAAAACAAAAATGGCAGAAAATAAAATTTGAAAGGTAAAAGTGGCTGTCAGAAGACATGGTCTACCTGAGTACCGAGACCAGCATGCACCAGCTTTAATCTACACCAACGACAGCTATGGAAAGTATTTACTCAGGGTGATCTCAGTTTGAAATTCTGTCATAACAGACTGCATCGCAAAACACTCTCCGCTGTCTAGAAGCAAGACAACTTTGAGATCTGCCCAGAACACTAAATGTCACAAGCCTGCTCTCCTGTATGTACCACCCCTGTATTGATTGGAATCCTGAGCTAGTTGGTTGTGAACTTATTTATTTTTATTTATCATCATCCACTCAAAGTGCACTGAAGGAGTTGAGGGAACACAGGCTGTGTCAAGGGTTCAAACCTGTCCCACTACAGAAACAAAACTCAAGCTGGGGTATAGCTCCATGGCACAGCTTTAGCCTAGCAAGAGTGAGGCTTACTATGTTTAGATCCCAAGTACTCCTGCCAAAAGGAGACCCCAAGAGCCCACTGAGGCAGAGGCCACTCTGAGCCCAGCCATCACTGATGGACTGAGTGCAGACTGGTTGTTATTCAGTTAACATGCTACAAAGGAGCACCGATCAATATTAACACTACTGCTGCCCAGGACTGGGATTGATGTCTCCATTTCTGTTGTTTTCAGACAGGTTGTACAATAGGCTGTCCCCGAACTCATGCTGATCCTCTTGCCTCTTCCTACAGAGTCCTGAGAGGACAGGCATAAACTACCATGCCAGCTTTAAAATTCCACCACTCTTATGAAATTAAATTTTCCATTCTTACAGAAAGCAAAAGTTAGTAAGGGCATTGCAACTTTTTAATTTGTATATTTAATTCAATAAATTTGTGACATTGGGAATTTATGATAACCAAAGGGAAAGATTAACTCAGTAAAGATAAATTGCAATGAATAATATACATACATATATGTATATGTATATATATGTATACAAATATGTATATATACTTATATATTCAGGAACAGAGAGATTTCTAAACTTCCTATAAGGTAACAGACAGGTAACTAAGGAGCCCTACAAATACTGACTATTAAGTTATTTGTTTACAGAGTTCTTAAAACAGGAGGAAGACCAGAACAGCGACAAATATCTCATTGTATCTATCCAGAATAGATAGATTGAAATAGATTGCAACAGCTGACTATGGAGACTCTAATAAATCAATCAATTAACTGAAAACCTACACCTGTGGCCTGAAAACTATGCAATGTCTCATTTTATAGGAACATTTGAAAAAAAAAAAACATTACTGAAGCACACAGCAGTTCACCCCAAAAACTCTTCTAGGGATAGGTGTAAAGGGAGGAAAGTCTATTTTTGCACAAATATTACATTAAAAATACACACGGTGGGATTGGCGATGTGGCTCCAGAGTAGAGCACTTGCCTAGTACGCACGAGGCCTAGGATTTCAGCCTCCAGCAACACAATAATAAGTACAAGTGCGTGTCAGCTTGAAGCAAACTGGGGGCAGTGAGCATTAGTTATGCTCTTCCAAGAACTATGTGAAACAGGAAATGACTCCCTCGTGAAGGAGGATGGCTAGAACCTGGGTCCTCTGATTCCTCACCCCTCCTTCACTTACTCTGTTACACTCAGTAATTACAACGTCTGTCTGTCATCACTGCCTCTTCCTAAGACTGCCATCCACAGCTTCTAATTAGGTTTCCATTCCTTCCAATATATTGCCACTCTAATTTTGTGGCTCAGAAACTAAGCAAGTCAATGAGATACTCTCTCAACTGAAACTATAAACAGTCATGGTCTACATCATCTGAACAGAGCAAGCTCTTCACACACACACACACACACACACACACACACACACACACACACACACGAATCAGTTCACCTCCTTCCACTTTTTGTGTAACTGACAGTGTGAGATAGCATTCCTCGACGGCAGCAAACCTTCCTCCTAAAAGAGAACCTGCATCCTGCATCTCTCCATTGAAATATGGGTCTCTTCCACGCCACTCTTTCTGAAGGTACTTGTCGCTGTTTCCACAGTGTTCCCTCTACTCTTCATTTGGTCACACCCTAACAGTGTGCAAAGGTCCTGTTCCTCCCACAAACCCAGTGAGCTCAAACCCCACAAGATATTCCCTTTCTTCAGGAAGGGTCTTAATAAATGTCCATGCATCTAAAACAAACAGAGCTAAAGCCCACAGATTTAACAGTAAACTCGATCAAATGTACTGACCAAAGGGTCTTATTCTTGGAAAGGAGACCAATGAAAGCAAATGCATATTTTTGGTCTGGCAATTTGGACCAACTACGTACCAGAAATTGTGTCAAATTTTTGAACCCACATGCGTGGCCACAATAACCTCTGTGGTATTACAAGGAACCAAAAATAACATCCTGAAGGTGAAATCCAAGGCACTGCAAATACTGTGGATTATTAAAGTAAACCCCAGACCTTGCCTGCCACTCACAATGGAACACCACCCAAGACAGTTTCTCTACCAGCAGCAATTGTACGTGTGCATAATTTAAATATAAACTGTATTCCAAGAAGCCTCTAAAAATACTTATGAAACCAAAATTTCGTTGTTGTGGACATGTTAATACAGCTTGAAACTGGGAGAGAAATATCATCCAAAATGGCAAAAGCTGAATCATTCAGGATTGGCAATATCTTGCAGGCTAAAGAAACTAAGCTGTATAAGAAACTGAGCTGTGGTTGGCATGGCTGCCAAGTATTAGGACTTACGCATTCAAATATACTATCATGACCATCATTAAACCCTGTTATGTCCCTATGCATGAAAAGTCAGCCGAGGTACAAGTAAAATGAACAGGCTTATATGTAAAGCAATTTCAAGGATGGAAAGACCTCCCACTCAGGTAAAGAAGCAAACCGGGATAACTATTCTACATTTTGAAAGAAAGGGCTAAGTTCCTGGTGTTAATCATAATTGTGCATTCACGGTTTCTACTCTTTTCTGTTGAATCTGTAAAATCTACATGTGTTAAGCCAAAATCTCACTGCTGTGGGTTGGTCTGGGGTGCTTAGCTGTCACCAAACCCAAAGTTCAGATATAGTGAATGTCTAATCTCTACTAAATTTGGAGCTGTTGGGAGTGTACAAATGACTGGGGTAAAGCTATCTCTACCCTCCGGAAATCAGTGATTTTAGAATCTTTAATTTTGCTTTTTTTTAAACAGCTGCATTTTGCTTTGGGCTTCGTTTGGGTTTTCTGCTAAGGATTGAGCCCAGGACCTCAAGCACACTAAGTACACCTGATCTATACCCTTAGCCTCCCCGCTTTTAACTGTTTGTTAAAATGATAAAAAAAATTTACTAAAGCTTTCATAAGTGTTTGGTTTTACAAGAGCAAATTTCACAAACACAGAGTGAACATTCAGAGACTAATGGACTTAAAGGCTCGGAGAGCCCTGGGTGCTTTCCACAGTACCCTTATACTAGGGTGTGCTAAGGAAAACCTAACTGTTAGTTCAAACTATATACCACTTTGTGAGACTTCTAGTATTTTTAGTTTGACTCTCTGGGATCTTTAATTATTGATCCATTACAGGTCCCTACCCAAAGGCCTGTGTCCAGAATTCGATATGCTATTTAAGTCTTTGCTATATTCTTCCTATGAAATAAATAAAAATTAATGACAACAAAATGCAGCTGCCACAAAATTCTATCAAAGCCGTAGAATCTAATAGAAAAATGAGGTGTGAGGGGAAAAAAAATCCAGACTTGGCTTTTACAAATGCACTAATTTACAGATTAGAAGTAACAGAGAACGAAGCCTGTTTGCAGCCAAGGAGCGGAATGTTCATCCGTGTTAATTCCCAGCCAGAAGCACTAAAACATTTGATTTATCCTAAACTGGGACAGAAATGACCAGGATGAATCAAAGGCATCAACTATGTGTGGTACCTACTTCCCACACCAACCCTCGTGCACAAACTAGCTTCCCTGTCCCTTAGAGCCAGACCAGTACTCACAGAAAAGGAAGTGGCAGTGTACACAGCACTCACGTGTCCTCTAAGGAGCTCCAAGGGAAACCTCTGCTATTTCTTTTCACGGGTGAAAAAAAAAAAAAAAAAGATGTGGTATAAAGTTTTATTTCCGCAGAATGGCAAAGACCATTCACAGTTTACAATGAATAATCATACTTAGCACGGAGGGAAACCTTTCACAGGAGTTCAGTAATGCCAAAGGTAGGGTGGGAGGCAACTCTTCCTCTCGTGACGAGGGAGAGCGTGAGTACACCTGAAGGTACAGGAAAGCACTGCGCTTTACCTACATGGATCTGTTAGAGGCTAGTAGTCTCTGACAGCAGAGTTCACTCTTTTGGGGGTCAGGGTTACTTTGGAGTGAAAGGATAAATGTTTTTTAGGACTTATGCTTTTTATTTATGTATGTGTGCAAGGTTAATGAATTTCGGGCACCATGTGCATGCAGGTGCCCACGGATCCCAGAGGCATAAGGTCCCTGGAGCTGGAGTTACAAGCAGCCATGGGTACCTGATGAGGGTGCTGAGAACTGATGGAAACCAAGCCCAGGTCCTCTGCAAGAGCAGGAAGCGCTCTTAACCTCTACGCCATTGCTCCAACCCCCCAGAAAAATAATTGTTGAGGAAGAGTGAAAGTATCAGTAGGATGTAAAGAACTAATTTATTAAAAAGCCATTTTGATTTTTATGTCTATATGAGGACGTGCTCAAAATATTAGAGCAATATATAAAATGTTTTAAAATGGTAAGATTAGTGCCAAAGTGTTCTGGGGAGAATAGAGCAGCTTTACGAATGCACGGGAATTAGTCAGAAGTTATTCTCTACAAACAGGCAATGTTGGGTTAATAAAGCACACTAATATTGTGCTTCCAGTTTACTTTAACTCAACCGTAACATCATGGTAATAAGACTACAATATTTCCGAATTTGCCTTTCTGGCTGCCATAGAATTAGCACTCAACAGTGAGAAAGAGACCAGGACCCTGTATTACTTTCAGCCTTGGTTTTGTTTGCTTGCTTTGGCTTTTTTTTTTTTTTACAATACAGTTCACATTCTGTAGCCCAGGCTATCCTCCAAGATGTGGCAATTCTCCAGCCTCAGCCTCACCATTCTTTAAATTCTTCAAATATTTAAACAATAAATGCAGTAGAAATTATTTAATCAACTACTGTTTTAAATAGCTTAAATTCTTAATTCTCTACACTTTCAAAAACACTCGAAGTATTAAAAGGCAATCCCAAATATTTTGGGAAAACGCAGTATTTAAAAGTGAGTTTCATGCCACTGAGAAAGATTTGAACATCAGTGCACTTGCTGACAAACCTGGCAACCTGAGCTTAAGTTCTAGAACTCTCACTGTGTAAGGAAAAAAAAAAATCTCTTGAAGGTTATTCTTGTACCTCTACATGTGTGCCAGGGTACATACAAGCTGCCACATACACACCACACACACACACACACACACACACACACACACACACACACACAAAGTATGTAAAAAAATTAATTGAGGTAAGAGGATACTTAAAATTTGATTTTTGCATTTTTAAAAATTGTAATAGTAACTGCAACAAATCAAATCAATTCTTATTTAATGGTTCCAATTACAGGTACCTAGAACAAAATTTTAAATAAACTACATCCAACTATTTTGTCATGAACATCTGCAACATAATAAAAAGTAAGACATGCTTTTACAAGAATAATAAACAATTTTTTGCAATGGATTCAGAATTCATCAATTTCTAAGCCACCAAGTGGGCACAGCAGAGGGCTATGCTATTAAAACAATAAAGCATAAACATTATACTTAGCCACGATGTTCATTAGTAACTGTGCCACCTCATTTATATGAATTCTAAGTCATCATAATTCTATAAAATATTTTATAAGCATTAATCAAGGCTAAATTTTATGGAGGTTATAATCAGAGAAAGTGGGTTTAGAATGTATTGCTAATATCTTAATGTGTTGCACCTGTTATCCCAAACCCCAGAGGTAAAGCAAAGATTGTCTTCAAATAATTCAAATTGTAATTCAAATAATTCCAACGGGCCAGGTATTAATGTTTCACGCTGGTTCCTTACTACTAAGATATCACTGTAGTTTGTCTTGAAGTCCACACAGGTCCCCAAATGACTGTATACGGATTGCTTTGAATCGAGGCTGATCTTTTACTGAGGGACCTGGTATGAATACTACCACCCTCTGCATTGATTTATATTGTGTGAAAATACAGATGTCTTCTTAAACCAAGGCTGACTTAAGGAGCAATAAATACAAATTAATTCTTTGAAAATATAACATAAAATTCAGTTATTAAAGAATTTTACCAAGTTTTATTCTCTTTCTTAAATAAATAAAAAACAGTAGGCTTATCAGTGTTTATATTTTGAATTTTTGATATTTCCTTATATGTGTTCGATTTTATGTAAAGGCAAAACTACAATGCTTCAATGAATGGAGGGGAAATGTGAAATTTTTAATTTTATTCTTTTTAAAAAATTGTAGACATCTGATATTCTATGACCTTAACTTGTTCATTCTTTTGTTCAGGTTTGAATTTACATTATCATGTGAATGCCATAAAAATCTATCAAAGTGCACATAATTAAAGGTATTCTTTAAACCTTTGTTAGACTTATATTTGAAAAATAATCTGTGAGACACACAAAAGGAATTCTTTTGAAACAATTAGAAAAAAATAATGGTTTTACTATTATTTTTTTTTTTTTTTTTTGTTTTTTTTTTTTTTTTTTTTTTTTTTTTTTTTTACTATTTTATCATTTTTAAATGTTAACTTTTGAAGCTTAGAGACATGAGAAATTTTAAATATTTCCTTTTTTCTTTTATGTAGTTATGAAAACATGCAGATTCACAACTTCTCATTCTTGGTTACATATACCCACAAACAAGACTATGATTACTATATAGAGTTTATGTTTTCTGTCTCTATTCAAAGCACCTGACTCATGATTTAAGGAAGACTAAAGACACAGGTTTTTAAAAATAAGTATCTTCCATCTTTATAACCTTTTATTAAGAAAGTTATTCCAACAGTATTCTCACACCCTACTTATTTGCAAGTATTATTCTTAAATGTAGAATCTATTCATCATATATCTTTCTTTGTAAAAAGAAAATCAGTCTGCTCAAATAAATGTGAGACCAATGCATACGTATTTACTCTTAAATCATGAATTTACAAATGAGCATGAGATGTTATCTTATGAATTTATATTCTTCAAGAATATATGAAAAGATTCTCTGACAACTTACAAAGATTCTCAGGGATGGGCGTTTCAAATTGAAAAGCAGCTATCAAGTCCTCCCATAACCATCCCAACATTGTAAGTAACCAGCAACATTCTTACAGGAACATTTGAAAACGTTTTGCAGTGGACTCAGATTTCATTAAGCTGAGAGGGGAAAGTATCACTGAAATAAATACTCTACTTTTAAATTTAAGACAATACAAGTAGCACTTACCCTAGCTGTGCTTTTCCAATAACATCACAGAAGTTAGGCACTTTGTGACAGCCCCTGCGTCTAGCCTCACATTTTTTTTCTGGAATGAATTCTGCAGTAACCCTTACCTCGCTGAGAAGGAAGCTGAGGCATTAGCTGGGAGAGGGTAATGAACTGTACTACCAGGCTGCACTTCCCAGTGCCTAGCCACCGGGATGAGAAATGTCCCTGCGTAGTATTATTTAAGACAATGACACAAACTTGGCAGTAAGGAATGCCTATCAATGACGCTATTGAAGAGGAGTGTGTGATGCTTGTGTGAAGCACAGCCCCGTAATCCTGTTGAAGGATAATTGCTGTTGCTAACAGTCTTACCCTGTTATGAAAATGCTCCGTAGAGCTGTGGCACAGACTTGTTGAGATAACGCAGAGTGTAAGACTCGCACAAAAGCCCATGTCACTGCCAAGAATCTCTCTATTAAACCACTTCTCTCACCTGCAGGGTTATTCTGTATACCAGTAACAATCTGACTCTGCATATTAGGTAAAGATTAGCTAATGAAATAATATATTCAATACAGTGCCTTTCACTAAGAATCAAAGCCCTTTAAAATACAAAATAAGTATGTTTGTCACACCAGTTTGGCAAAGGGAAAGAGACTATTACATCTCTCTTCAAGAATACGTAAGTGGATAACCCCTTTTCATATTACTAGCAAGCAAATTCTCAAAATTTACAGCGTCCGCATAAAAATAGACACTGACATTTTCAGGAGAATATGATACTGTTAAATTTACTACCAAAAGCAAATGTATGCCAACAGTATGAAACAATGAAACCGACCTGAGTACTTACTGCCCTAATTGTCAAAATGCCTGAGTCCAGAATTAAAACAGTTCTGGATGTCAAGCTTAGAAGGTCTAAGAAATTCCATGGGCATGGTTCATGAGCAGAACAATTTTCGCTTGGCCTGCTTGCACGCAGGGTTTTCCGACAGTTGCCTCCTGCCTTCCTGTAAGGTTCTCACTGATGGTTCCCTTGTCTAAGTGTCACTGAACTAATTTGCTCATGACCACAAGCAGAAGTCTTTAATCTGAAGTGATCAAGTCTTTGTTTTTGAAACAGGAACACATCCATCTAATTTAATCAATTGACTAAGTGCGTGGGAAAGGGATACAACGTGCTACTTTGTGTTTACGGAATGTTGAATAAATATTTTGCATAACCTGGGAAAGCCCCTAAAGCATTGCCATCTCCTCCTGAAGGCCAATAGGTACCAGACACCTTTGAAATGTTTTCTCTCCTAGAGGTTCAATCAAAATAAAATAAACCTCAAAATGAATCTGATGTGTTTATGTTTACTATTTTCTAAATATTTTTTCCTAATTAAGGGCACACTTGCGTTTTATGAATACAGGAAATGATAATTATTGAGCTGCTAAATTTCACTGAAATTTGACTAACCTCAAAATCCCTTGCTTTCTAACCACCATTTACTCACACACAAATGAATCATGCCTTCAACATAATTTTCAAAGGGTAAGTTATCAGTGCAATGTGCCCTGGCTATTTTATCTCATATACAAGCTCCCTCTGCAGGTAATAGCAAGGGTTAGCAAAACTACCTGCAGTAGCTCAACGCAACTCACTACGTGCCCTGCTCTCTCACTGGAGTAAGATGATGTGATTGATATAATCGTCTTATTCCCCATCCTGGTTAGGAGGGTAGCCTGGCTTAGTCGCATCCCTAAACTCAGCAGAGTCACCCACTGTTCACATTACAGGAGGAAAAAAAAATCAGAAAAGCTTGTTTACACTCAACCAGCCTGAAATGACAGACACCCAAAGCCACGTGCCCAACCCTTTTCTTCATTCGCCTTCTGAACACAGAGCAGGCAATCCAAGGGGCACCTTGAGATCACCTGACAGGGAACGACAAAAAAAAATTGTTTTAAGTGAATACACCTCACACTTTATCTTAATTTTTCTCTCAGGATCTCCAAAACTGTGGTATTTTTTTTTAACTAACTTTTACTAATTCAACATAAAAATCAAAAGAAAAAAAGAAAAACACTACCTACATTGTAGATGCCTTTTCCTCTTTTGTAATATTTGCTTTAGAATTTATTTTAATCTATCTTTACCCAAAACCCTCTTTTGCCCAGTGTCCTTCACCCAGGTTCATATAAACAAGGGTGCCCCCCTCTGCCAGTGTATACAACAGGAAAGGGTGGGGGACAGTTTCAAAGTCTTGGGGACAATGTGTTAACTCAAAACTGCCAAAAAGACAACATTTGATGCATTCACTTCTGTGATTTCTCATTTACAACACCTACACCACCCCTTCAAATTATGTAAATAATAAATAAATAAATAATAGAAACTTAATCCAAATCTAATTTGCTTTGCCTTACATTAATAAGCTTCTAAACAGTTTTCCTTTTAACTTTTGCTTTGTTTGGCTTCAGTTTTCTGATACAAGGGCTCCCTATACATGGCAGACTGATCTCCAGTTCATGGCAATTCTCCTGCCTCAGCCTCCTGCACGCTGGGATTACACTGGTTGTTCCACCATGATGCTTAAATAAACATACAACTCATTGTTAATGACTAAGAGAAAAATTACAGGACGTGGGTGTGGTTCAAAGCCAGAACACTTGCCTAGCATGTGCAGGACCCCAGCTTTCAACATCAGACTGCAAAACTGACGAAAATATAAACTGGGATTAACTATCATGCTAATTGCAGATACAACAGAGACAAAAGTTCAATTTCATTAGATTCCATCCGCCAGGGAAACAAAGAAAATAATGCAAAAAGCATTTTAAAGTATAAGATGTTTGTGTATTTTGAAACGTTTATCAATATAAAGCCTGCTTTTTGTGCACACTGTGGGTACCACAGCAATCACCACAGACAAAGCAAAGAGTGTTAATGTCCCTCTTCGTCCACCTAGTGAAGTAAACAGAGAAAGCACAACCAGCCAGGCACCCTCTTCCTCAGGACATAAGCGGAGGACACCCTTAACTCTAGTCTATAATTTGTATTTGTTGATGCATCTGAAACTAAGTGAAGCAGTTTTGTATTGTATCCATCTTTTTAAATATAGAAAACATCCTATCAGTCTCCAGTGTGCCTTGTGCCAATTCACAGGAAGCCTTCAGTAAGCTCTGTGAAAACACGAACAACTGCTAGAATACAGGAGCAAAAACATGCAACACTACCAAAAGGATGTTCCCAATAGCCACAAGGAAGCCGGGGGGGGGGGGGGGTTAGGAACTAAAAGAACATAATGCTGAGAATCCAAAAATCAGGAGTACAAGAAGAGAGCTGAGGTGTAACACAAAGGGAGAGCCTTGCTTAGTTGCAACTGTAAGACCTAGGCTCAATTCCTAGCACTGAGGGAACGGGTGGAAATTAGTGGAGAAAAGGATGTGTAAGAAATGTAATTTCAAATCAATAACCACAGTACCAAACACTAAAAGACGGAGGCTTTTAATGCAGAAGACTAAAATTTCCCTGTGGAAGGTAGCGTTGGAATAAAGAAATAAAAAGGAGAAAAATAAATGTTGCTTTTAAGCAAAGACAGAAAAATCATTTTTAACAGTTCTTCTCTATGTAAGAAGAAGCTGAGAACTGATTACGTAATTGTATTCTACATAAAATAAACACCAAGTATTGAGTTTATTAACATTTTGTAACAGTTCAACCATATCCCGGAAAACTAGGATCATAGCCCTTCAGGTTTTTTTGACAATAATTAAAATTGAAACTTATTTTTAAAACACAACAAAAATTTTCTTTGCACTCTCTATAAATAAACTGTGTTGCTATCTTTTATGGGAGGAAAAAAGCATTAGTCAAGACCAAGGTCACCTAGCCCCACCAGCCAACCGCCATTCTGACAGTAATTGGGGTTGGATTATTCCGCCATCTAATCCCTGAGTAGCAATCACTGCGAGGTGTAGACTGACATAACAGTACCAGGGGAAGGATGCGAGCCCTGGACAGCAGAGACAGTTCGCCATCCAAAGGCTGAGAAGACCTCTGAGAGTAGACCAGAGCTGAGCTCACCAAACCATTTGAAAAAGAGATGCCACAATTAAACATGGTTTGGATTTTAAGCTTGCGTTAATTCTTTCTAGAAATACCAATGTATCAAGAGGATCTGAATATAAATTGTTCGTTCCTATATGTATGGTTGACAAAGAAGAAGGGTTAAACAGTATGCTCTGTTGGCTAAGCCTTGCCTTTTTTATCCGACTGTCTTGGCACATCTTTTTTCCACTACTGTGCTAAACATTTCATTGTGCATATGAGAAAAAGACAGAAGCTCTATATGCTTTTGTTCTGACAAGATAATATTGGTTTGATTTGATGATCTGTGTAAGGTTAAGCAACTGTCTTACCAGCTCCTGCCATCCTTCCCAGCCTAGGATTAACAGTTCTCTTTTGTGTCCATTTCTTTTTTTCTCTTTTTCTACCATCAGATATGTTTTTTTAATGAAGATTATTCAACATATTCTAAAATAGAATTAAGACTTGGTCATATATTTCAGGTGCTTTTCCTGCCTGCTTTACAACCCTACATTTCTACTTTATAAGGTACTGGACCTATCTATTTAAAAGGGCTTCTAGGGGTTTTGTTGAACCCCACCCCCGCCCTCAAGTGCGCTTCTTGTAAGGAAACTAACTACAGTACCAAATTGTGCAGAGACTGAGGTGCAGTATCGTGTCTGCCATTTAATGTGTATAAGATGCTCCTCACATCAGTGAGGCCCCGCTTTTGTCCCACGCTTTCTTGTCCTGCCCTGATTAATGCCTTGTTCTGCGGAGGGAGACTTTACATCCGGGATAAGACAGACCTAAATTTTACCCTCAGGCAGAAATCTGATTTAAACATCTCTATTTAAAGTGACATTCGTCCTCCTCCTTTCAACTGGTTTCCCTAGAAATTCCAGGAAGTTGACTTCATGACCTAAAAACAGCCTGGTGGCTTCTGAGCAGCACTAGTGACTATTCTTGCAACTGGGTGAAGCTGAGTGGCAGAATGAATCAAGGTAGCCATAACACAGGTGCCCAGCTATCTGCAGCAATGAAGTTGGCAGCACTTTACCGCACTAGGAACTTAAGATGGAGAATTCTGTATAACTCTAGAGTTGGTGATGATTAAATGTATATATGTTCCTGTGGCTGCTAACTGGCTGCCTTTTCTGATAGAGTTAGTATCTTCAAATTCCTAAAAATCATGAGTAGCATTTCACCACACTAATCCAAAATACCAACTGATCAAAAATTCTAGAAAAGCAACCTCTACAGAAATGACACCAGCCCAGTGTACACTTTCCTGTATGCTACCTAGCAACATCCATGAAAGTTAAAAAGGAAAAGAAAAAAGAAAAAAAAAAAGGATGCATTAAAAAAAAAAAATCACCCAGTAAGCAAATGCATGCATATTACAAAAGGAACCAGCACCCTCACCCTGCAAAGCATGGTGACTTTTGATTTTATTAAGCAATTTCGACACTGCTGGCAAGTTTCTAGTAACCAAGGTAATCTAATTTCTGTTGCTTTTCAACCTAAATTGATTTTTTTTTTCTTTTAGCTGTTCTGGTAATTGAACAAATTTATACAAGTGTGATGGGATTTTACTTACCACCACACAATGCATAAAATCCTCTATGAAGACAAACAGTATGGCTTCATAGAGCTGTATTTTTGTTGTAATTAAACAACTTGTATCTGAATTTGCTTTGTGCGTTCCAGCCATTTCCAAAGCATCTTCCATAACTGCACTTTACATGAAGATATTATGAGTTCAGTTTCTCAAACTTATTTTTTCCAGGTAGTATTTTCTTGTCAAACAAAGGAGAGGTTTTTGGGGCGGGGGGGATAAGGAAGGAGAGTAATAATAAGCTTTTCAAAACTTACTGAATTAAATTTGTTTTAGAAGTATCCAAATTACTGCCTGTATTTAGTCCATCAGACCAATGACCTACAAATATTGATTTTTTAAAAAGTATTTTTAGCTGATTGGACCTTCCTATTCTTCTGGCCTGTGACTCACCTAAAAATAACTACTTACATCAAAATTACATTAAGGAATTTCTCTAGTTTATAGCCCACACTTAAGGAAACCTACATGCCAGAAGAGTACCTCACTGAAGTCTGATGGGTCCTAGTTACTCTTTGTGTGTGACCATACCAAGGCAGTATAGTAAGTGTCAAGACTCACGGTACCTATTTCCAGTAATTAGCTGTCTATCTTTATATTAAACAAACCATTTCCTTAAGCTGTTTCTTAAAGCATTAAAAAAAAAAATAAAGTCAGTACTTCACCCAATCTTTGAGAGCATCTCAGGCAACTGAAGACTTTACAGAATAGTCTCACTCTAGTTTTCTGATAAGATCACTCTAATTATAGTAATCTAACGATTAAGTACTTTTCCAACCTTTAATCAAGAATTATTTGCAGAGATGAGTATTTGGGTAGGCCTGAAGAACTAGTGTTATGTAACACAAAGACTAACCAACCTATGACATTCATCCAGCTTTCAAGTAGAAATGTTGTAATCTTTGTTCAAAAACAGTTCTGAACAGTTAGGGAATGAGACAGTGTGAGACAGAGCTGAGCTGACCAAGGTAGCTACAAGAATCCAGGTTCTTTTAAAGCCCAGCTACAAAACTTGCTATCTTTACTACTTCATCAAAGCCTTTAACTTAGATAAGCGTGCCTGTAAATAGCCTTCCTCCGTAAATAGGAGCCTTCTTTCTAGCACACATTACTTTGAAAATAGCCGTGGTTCTGTTTACAAGATCGACTCTTCTGAAAAGTAGGCAGGTGTCAAATGAGCCCCTTGTCCTTCAAGACTCAGAAGCAGATACAAAAAAGTCAAAATCCCCAAGTATAAGCCTCTTTCAGGGAAATTTCTAAAAATAGCCATTGTGAGATGCTCCATTCTTCTATTCTCAAAATTGTATTTGATTCTTAACAAAATAATCTACTTAACCTGAGTTCTAATTATCAACACTTAAGCAACTGATAAAGGTTTTGTTAAAAAATCAAAACAGCGTTCATAGGTGGGGCCAGGTGCGTTGAGACCACATCTGCAATAAATTTGTAACGTTGTCTTTAGTCCATACTACGTCCGTTAATAAACAGTTTTTTAAAAATACTTCCTCACAAAAGTTAGGTCAGATAAATATTTTTGTAGAAAACAGAGCAGTGACATTTTGTTACTTGGCTTTGCAGATCGGTGGTTACTCTGACCTTCACGTCTCAGGCGGCTTTCTCATACCCCATATTACTTAAGGACACTAAAATACCACCTTAAATTTTTTTAAAAGAAGCACACAGAGCTGCAGTAATAATCAAATAAAGCCGGGAGACTAAGCAAGACTTGGTTTTAAAGCTCTCCTTCCTCCTGCGAATTTTGAAGCCTGGTGCTCCTGACTGTGGAAACTGCAGCAGTAAAAACTCCAAGTGCTCATCTTAAATTAGGACTCTCAGTGTTGTGTGTGAGATGTATGTATTTATATACGTTTTATGGCATTCGGAAGTTCTTTTGGCTGCTTTGATGTTCCTCCACTAATACAGCAGAGTGAAAAGGATGGGAAACAAAGTTATTTATTGGAAATTCTCATGTCAAAACTTGAAGTAATTGGTTTGTTCTAGCCCACATGATTCAATGTTCCAAATTCCCTAACTACCTGCTCCCAGGGCTATCTGCATTTCTAAATTCGGTTTCTGTTGCCAACACACACTAACCTAGTGATTGAAAATGGCAGCTGAAGTGCTTCGACGGCACATTAATTTTTCTCTAAGTAGCCCAATTTTGTCATCTAAATGCGGAGAAATCTTATTTTCACTGCATTTTACACCTTTAGAGATTTGCCAAATTCAAGATCATATTAAAAAACAAAGAACAATGTTTTCAAGACAATTTTTGGATGATCACTAATAGCTCTCAAGGGTGGCATGTTTTCTCGGCAATGTTTTGCACTCAAAGCCCCCATCCACCCCAATACTACAGTGAACAAAGTAGATAAATGAGCTATCATAAAATTATTGCACGGAGATGCTATCCATTGGAAAGGCACTAAAAAACTCATCTTGATCTGAAAAACAATTACCACCCCATTAAACAAAAGATTAAAATATTTAGGAAATTAATGGTGAAATTTCCCCTCTAAAATCGTTACATTAGAATTCATTTCCACAGTTAGAAGCTAGAACTCCTAACTGGTAAATAATCCTTCCTCCAAGGAAAGAACGTCAGTTCCTGGTCAAACCAAACACCACAGGTAAACAAGAAAGAAAAGAAAAGAAGAAAGGAAGGGAGGGAGGAAAGGGGGAAGAAAGGAAGAAAGGAAAGAAAGAAAGCTTACAATTTTCAACCAGTCTGTTTATCTTTAAAAATCAGTTTTGAAAACTAAAGTGAAATAAATGCAAGTAATTTTCCCCAGAAGAAATGAGTTCTCTCTTGACCTCTCTGCCATCAAATGTACCCACAGACTAGTTTCTTATTCTTTTCTTCACTCAAATTCTGAGCTATTAAAAGCAATTCAGTCAACATAGTGCTCTACAGATGGAGGAAAATAAATAAACTAGGTGTTTTTATTGAAAAATAGCTTTAAGCTAAACAAAAAGGTGTCTAGTGTTTGATAAACTTTTAAAAATGAAAACAAAACTATCTACATAGCATTACTTCTATTTAAATATAAGTCATAAAACTCGAGTCTGTCACTTAGAAATGTTTTCCAAGCTAGTCTTGTATGAAAAGTTGTGTTAATAAAACTCATATGGGCTTTTACTTTTCAAGCTCTATTTCCTTTTTATTCCCTATTAATTTAGCAAGTATATATAAAAAAAGTTTCCGATGTGTAGCATCAAGTGCCTTATCACAGAATAGCTGCTGTTTTATAGCCTAATTGGACACTCTTCTTATTGTAATAACAGAGCAAAGTGTGTCTTAGAAAAGCGTTACGTTAGACAGCAAGGCTTTCTCGGTGTTCCACTAAGGGCACCCCAAAAGACAGGCAACAGAGACTACCCTAAAACAAAAGGTGGCCGTTTTCCTAGGAACAAACCATTTATCAATAGAAAATAATTGTCTTGCCTTCTCCAAGGGCTCCAGAGCAACAGACAATGTTTTTTAGGTTCACATAATTACAGAAGGGTGAAAGTTCTGCAGCACCGCCTGAGTTCTCCCTTGCAGCTTGCACCCTTTACAATCCCCATTGCCCTTTGGGCCTCGGCTTGGAAGCCAAAGGAAGACAGGCTGCAGTTTTCTCAATTGAGCTGAAGCTAAGAAACCTTTGATATGCTAATCGTCCCCTTCAAACGGTAAGAATTCACACTTGCATTAATTCAAACAATTTGTGCAGCATGTGAAATGGCACCTCTTTTAGAGCAGAGCAACAAAAGGGGAGATGCGAGCCGTCTGAACGAACCCAACAACAGAGCATGCGTTCCTTGGGATTCCATCAAGCACCAGTTCACTGGACGGTGGAGGAGGGAGGGAAGACAAAGTTCGAAAACACACCTGAACTCAAGCAGATTGTCTTAGAAGGAGTCCCTAAGGATACTTAGTAAGCATTAAAGGAAGGACACTACAGTTATAGTTACCTTTGGCTATGCTCGAGACAGTTCTATCCAAACTAAATGCTGCCACGGTCACCCCCAAAAACTTCTGTATTTTTGTGGACGAATTAGTGCCTCTTTAGCGCCTGTTTCTTAAGGTTACGCGCCATGGACCCTGACTTAGCAAGGGAATTCCCACAGGCAATCATTGACCAAACGGGCGTGCCTTTCTTCAAGGTTGGAACGAGAGCTAGGCAGCGTCAACTCAGAGGAGTAGGCTCAACACTTAGACTGCACGGGGAGAAATGAATGAACCAACAATGCTGGGAACACGACACCTCTGGAAACGGGGAGCGAGCAGGGGAACCCAGCGCCGGGAAAATGCGGAAGATAAAACAGCGGAGGGGGCTGAAGGAGGAGGGGGCGGGGGTGGGGGTGCAGGCGCCCTTCGGAAACCTGGCCTTTGTAACAGCAACCATCTGGTTGGTGCTGAAGCTCAGGCGCGCCCAGGCTGCCTGGAGAAGCTGCTAAGCAGCTTGACACCTTTCATGAAGCAGGAGGAAAACATTTCCTCTGTCTGAATCTGAGACAGCACACTGTGTATCTGGAGGAACGGAATGAAGGGGCCAGGAAAGGGGGTAAAGGAGGAAAGGATGGAGGGGGAGGAGTCCCCAAACGCCAGGAAAGGGCTATGATGGGCAAGGCAGGACGCTGCTTTTAGAGGACAGGATGGACCTAGGGCTATAAACACCCAGGAAGGCGCACGTGCCTCGGCCTCATCTCAGAGACAGTCCCGCACTCGCTAAAGCCTCTAGCCATTTCTTCTAACCCAAACCCTGCAGTTCAGCGAGGAGTAAAAACTTTGCTGGTCCCAAGTACAGGGTCCTGCATTATCAGGGACGCCTTCTCGCTGTAGATCTCCCCCGTCCCTGTGGCGGAGGGTCTCAGATCCAGGAACCCACGCCCGCGACCCCAAAGGCCCTCCCTTGCCTCGCGCTCCTCCCACGACTTCTCCCTGCTGCTTTCAACCTGAGGCTCGCAGCCGACCCAGCAGGCTCCCCACCCCAAGGCAGCCCGGGAGCCCACGCCCCTTAACTTCTGCTGCAGGCCCAGCGCGGCCCGCTGCTGCCCTCTCACTGCAGGTCCGGGAGCTTCTCTACCCTGGTTCTGGCCGGCCGAGTCCCCGGCCCCGCCACCCTTGGGCTCCGTTGCCCGGCTCCCCTGGCCACGCCAGCTCGCCGCCTCTAAATGCTGCCAGCCTCAGAACCGGCCGGGCCACATCTGGCTGTGCTTTGCTCTCATCCTCGCCTCTCCGCACCACCTGACCAACAAAAAACCGCGGCCCGCAACAACTCCTCCAACCCCCCCCCCAACGCCCCCTTCCCAGGGACTCGCTTCCAGCGACAACCCCGGACGAGTCCCAGCCGAGCCTGGGGCCCAACACCTGGAGCGGGACAGCCCGGTCGAGGGCGCACTGCATAGTTCCCTCCCTAGCCCCGCTGCGTAAAGAACCAAGGGCACCTTCCGGTCCCCAAGCTCTTTAAGAACCCCCACCCCCAAAAAAGCAAGGTTAGGCTGGAGCTGTCTTTCAAGCCCACGCCCCCACCTTCTCGGTCCCCAGCAACCAGCCTGATTCCCGAGAGCGTGACAATAGCCGCACGAGGCCCGGCGAGCGGGCTGCACCGCACAGAGTTCTGCGGATCGATGTCGGCGGGAAGGGCTGCTCACGAGTAGCCAACACGGGTCTGTCCCCGCAACACGGCCACCTCCGAGTCGTCAGCCCCTTCTGGAGGTGCCTAGCAAACAGGTCTCCGAAGGCCGGCACAGAGGCACATTGTTGGCGCTTACCTTGGTGTGCGAGCGCGCCCCAGGGGAGGGCCAATGTGGCGCGGAGAGCCGCGCGGGGACACCGGCGCTAGAGAGCGGCCGAGGCGACTGGGGTGCTCCTGTTGGCCAAGCGCGCGCGGGGAGGCGGCGGCCCCGGCTGGCGGGCCGGACACGGCGCCGCGCGGCTCTTCGGCGTGTCCTCCGGCTCAAGTCTCCACCGCCGTCAGCCGCCGAGTCCAGCAGCCCAGCGGCCGGGGCGGCTGCCGGGAGGGGTTAAGTCAACATCTTCCCGCAGTTTCCCACACGCTGCTCCGCGACACCAAGGGCTTTGCCCTCACGCGCGCGCTCCTACTGCTGCACGCTCCCTTCGGAGCCAAAAATCAAAATTCAAAACCAAAGGATGCGGGAATGAGAGAGCAGGAGGACGGAGGTGTGCCGACCCGGGAGTCCCCTAGCAGCGGCGGGAGCGCGGCCGCCAGGGAGCGAGGCCAAGTCCGTCAGTCTGTCCGGAGAAGCCAAGAGCGCGGGGGCAGCGCCGGCAGGACCTGCATCCGGCGCACGCGCCGCCCCTGCGGCCTGGGGCACGACTCTGCCGCCGGCCCTTCCTCACATGTCGGGTCTCCCGGCCTGGGGGTGCTCCGCGGATGCAGGAGGCGAGGAACTCAGGTTCGGGGAAAGCGACGGGAGGAGAAGGAAGAGCCGCGCCGACGCACAGCCGCCGAGGGAGGCTGGTCCCCTCAACAATTGCCAAGAATCCTCCGGTAAGCTCCCGATGGCGCTCGGGCACCTCTGCGTGCGTGTGCGTGTGTGTGAGTGTGTGTGCGTGTGTGAGCGGTTAGAGAGTGAGAGCTCGAGGAGAGCGAGAAGGAGAGCAGAGAGCGAGAGGCGGGGAGCCCAAAGTCCTGACACGGACTCAGCTAGGGCTGAACTGGAGTCACCTCGAGCCTCCTCCTCCTCCTTCTTGTCAGTCCCCACCCCCAGCCTCCCCCCCTCCACCCCAGGACTGCTAATCATATAAACATATGAGCGCGGACCGCGGCGCAGCATCCGCTTCTCCTCACGCGTTTGCCAGCCAAGGGGCTTGTGCAAACTCCAAAGAAGACAAGCAGCTGAGTACAAAACGCGGAGCAGATAATCTAGAACTCATTGCGCCCAATGGCCATTTTCCACTCCAATGGAGCAGCTGCGGCAGCGGGGCCGCCGGGCGCAGGGCAGGAGGAGGAGGAGTGAAGGGGACACTTACAGGCGATCTAGCCTTTCGAGTGGCGGTGGCGACGGCCGAGCAGCCGCCCCTAGATTGGCCGGCCGGGGCTCGGCCCGGTGGGGCGGCCGCGGGGCTTTCCCGGAGGCGCTGGTGGCGGTCTCGGCGGGGGACGCGCGCGCACGGCCACGGAACGCGCCCCAGAGGCGCCCGCGCAGGCTCGTGCCCCTCCCCTCTCCCCCCCCCCCACTGGCTGTCGGCTAGTGTCCCCTCCCCACACCCCCCCGGCCAGGTCTGGGGGTTCCATATCCACCCTTCACCCTCTGCACCCCGCCCCCCAAACTCAACTCACGGCGCGCCCGCTGCAAGCTCTGCAGCCCGCGCGCACACACGCACTTTCCAAACATCGCTTTTATTTCGGGATCCCAGTGCAGGGGAACCGGGAGAGGTCGGCGTTCCGGCCACCAAGGACCTGGCACTGGGGCCTCTGGGGCCTCTGGGACCTCTGGGGCCTGCAGCTCGGGACCCCGCTCCCTATTTCCCTTTCCCCTCAAGGCCCAGGAGCTCACTCCTAGCAAGAACTGCGCCCCGGAGTTCTGGATGCGTGTTTTACCCACCCCGTCTCCAGGTTTTCTCTGCTCCGCGCGCCCCGAGCCGGAGGCCCCGAAACTTTTAGTTTCCGCAGCCCTCCTTTTGTGTGACTGCTCGCTGGAGAAAGGAGGTCTGTTTGCCGCGGCTGCCTCCGTCCGGCTGCTGCGCGCAGGGGACGCTCCAGGGCTAATGCGTCTTTGATACCTGAGATTTCCGGCGCTCTCGTTAAGGAAAGTTACATTTTTTTTTAATTGAGATGACTTTTTCTTTGTAGTTACATAGGGCTAGCTAAACTTTGACTTTATTGACTATATTTCACAAGAGCGTTCTGTTTGTTTTTGATTAAACTCACCAGGATATGCAACGGAAGGAAAGGAGACAACAAGGCTTTGCTTGCTAGAACATTCACAGCCCTCTTAGGTCTGTTTCCCTTGGTTCCTTATGTAGAATCCGCTCTTGTCCTCTCGAAACATTCCCTTCCCCTCTCTGCTGACAGTGTCAGCAAACGACAGAAGCAAGCTGAGAGGGCCAGACCACAAAAGTATCATGCTAAGAAAAAATAAATAAATAAATAAATAAATAAACATTTAAAACTGGGTAAACGTCTACTGCCCAGGAAGCAAAAAAATAAAATTTAAAATTTGATTTGTTTTTAATCGAAGATTGCTGAGCAAAAAACAGTAAGTTTCCCAATGTATTCATAAACTACGGAGTGAGCTAATGAGTGCAGCCATTGGCTTTCCAAGGACTGATTTAAAACCCCTAAAAATTGGGTGAAACTTGAGCTTGTTTGCTTTCAGAAACAATATGTACTTTTTGTTACAGCGGGTAAGTTGCAGTCACCACACTTCGGAAATCATTCCAAACAATGTTATTAAAATGTCAACAGGAGATTGCTCTGAATACTCGAAGATTCTGAATATCAATTAGTATTTGCATTTTGTCACAGAGCCAAATATTTGCTGCACTAAAGTCATTCAAATACTGGTCAAATGCATTCTTCACTGTAGAAAACCTGGAGTTAAATGTGCATATATTTCAGATTAGAAAAAGATTCTCTGATGATCTGGTTTCTTCTACGGCTTGTAGGGTGCTGATAAAATGAGCTGCCGAGAGCACTTGTCCTTTAAAGTACAGACACTCGTCACTTGGAATTTCTTAGATAAATCAGTTCAAATACCATCCGTAAGAGTTAAAGTAGTCTGGAAAATGCACACTTTGCAGAGCTTGTAAAAAAAAAAAAAAAACAACTACACTGTGCCCAACATTTCCCCACCAGTCAAAAGCCATACAAAGTGCTGGTCCACCCAGGAAGGTGAAGTCGGCCTACTTAAACTAACTGAAAAGAAGGCCGACCAACGCCTCTCAGACATCAAAGATCATTACTATCATATTCTCTTTTTTAAAAAATATGTTTTATTTGTGAGTGTAAAACACAGTATGTCAAACTACTAATAATTTGCATTTGCCAAAAAAAATTTAGCCCGTTCTTTTGTTCAGCTTTGAAGGTTTCCATTCATCTGGCCTGAGTCACAGGAAGCCCCAGTGAGTGCACAGACCCGTCTAATCCTATTTTCTTTGGGGGAGCAAAACTTAGCCTGAAGTTTTTATTTGGTGAGCTTAGTAAGTAATCAATAGACATTTTTGCCTGAATTAAATTGGCCATATGTTGGCTCATTTATTTAATTCTCTCAGAAAGAACCTCTCAAAGAAACCACTGTCTACATTTCATAGGTCTGGTAGTCTTTGATGCTCAGGACATAAAGCGAGTCACTCTCCACTATGTTTCTAAGGAGACAACCCCCCCCCCTCTCTCTCTCACACACACACACACACACACACATACACACACCTAGCAATGTCTCTTCTCCAATATGTCTTTTTGTTTGTTTGTTTGTTTTGTTTTGTCTTGTTTTTTGAGACAGGGTTTGTGTGTGTAGCCTTGGCTATCCCAGACTCCCTTTGTAGACCATTCTGGCCTCAAACTCACAAAGATCCACCTGACTCTACCTCCTGAGTGCTGGGATTAAAGACGTACACCACCATACCCGGCCTCCAATGTCTTAAATATTGTGATTTTAATTATTTCTTTTGTCTTTATATTTCATAATAGTTCAACTTTCTGTGTATATGAACAAGAAAGAATTGGCAGAGCAATCAATTCAATCAAAATGTTCAAGATTAAGCTGTTAGTCACAGACCCCACACTGAAAAGGAACACTTATGTGATACACCAACAGAGAGCCTATCCACATCCAGAAGACATAGCTTACGTGACACTCCATGACAATCCGAAACACAGTATATAGCAACACAGGTGTTGCAGTAGTAGAAAAAACAGTGAAAGAGTTGCTAAACAATGTCTACAGACGTGAGCAATGTCAGGGGAATTAGAATGTATTATTTGTTCCTGAAATCCAATGGATGCAACTATTCAATTTCTATTATAATTTAAGCAATGTCAAAATCATTGACTTCTTCATCATAATTGCTAATTGTTTTTTTTTTTTTAATAGATTCTACCCAGGACAAAGGAAACATCCATTTCCATTTGTTTTATGTTAAATCAACATCTAACCATTCATGGTGATTTCATTCAAAGCAAACAGAAGGAACTCATTAGCTCATGTGGTTGAAGAGATTGATGGCCTTCAAATGTCTCGCCATACATGGTTTCCCAACTGTAGTAACGCATGTTTTTAATTTAAACAACTTCAAGAAACTAGAGATCATTTCATTCAATAGGCTCGGGTATTTCTGATACCAAAATCATGTTAATTTTCAATGCTATTTGCTATCCATGTATCTTTGTTTACAAGGAAGCAATCAGGTACTTGTCAAAATAGAAGTCGGAATTGTAACAGTTTAGGTAACAAGTTAATGGATTTGAAGAAATATGAAGATGGACAGTGTGGCAAAATATCATGATCGGTATAAGCTGGTAAATCCAGCTGTTAGTTTCTTCATTGCTCTGCTGGAGCAAACGAGTAGAAATAAACCAAGTCTATAGGGGGCTTTGACAAGACCCAGTGACTTGACTGGTCAAAGAACCTGATTTCTCTGAACTGCCCAGTGAAGAGAACAGTCTCAGAGGGAAAGCTGAGCCTGTGATAAAGGATACATTTTTACCTGAGAATTTGAAAAAAGCATGGAAGAAACTGAGCATACTGGTAACACTTTCAATCCCAGCACTTGGGAGGCAGAAGCAGGCAGATCTCTGTGAGTTCCAGGCTAGCATAGACTACTTAGTGATTCCCCAGGACAGCCAGTGATAGAGAGTGAGACCTTGTCTCAAAAAAGAACAAAAATAACACAACAAAAAGTCTGTGTGACTACATCACATTCTAGTTCAATAGAAGGAACATAGATAAATGGAGCTTGCCCTTGTTCTTGACCGTTCCTATTTGATGCTTGGTAGAGAAGCCCTGCTCCCTGCTCCAGAAAGCCCTCTGGCCTAACACTCCAGAGCAGCTCAAAGCAGAGGAGTCACAGATTTAACTAGAACTAGTTGAAAGTTGCTAGCTTTCCCCCCCCCCTGCCTTGTTATGCATGGAGCTAAAATGAAATCAAAACTCATTTTCCATAAGACCAGAAACATATGAAAGCATTTGGCAAAGCCAATACGTTTTTAATTATTCTCTCAGCTCTCTGGACTCAGTAAATTTTGTCCAAGAAGGCCAAACCTTACCAAAAAGAATTCAAAACAGTTGTAAAATTCAGAGTAGTGAAAAGCATAATATAAATATGATTATGGTATACTATGCTTAATGATAGCATTTAGAAGATATAATCATATGCATTTTAAGACCATCATTTTATAATTAATACTTTTTAAAAAATATCCACCCATATAAGTGGTTGCATGAGTTTTTCTATACATGTCAAGTGTTTAAATATGCATAACTATCTGTAAAGGATTATAAAATTTTTATACCATTACAATTATGCTACTTTAAAGCAAGCAACTTAAAAATGATATCCCTTATAATCATTGTTCTACTGAGTTTCTCATAAGTCCAAGTCGTTCTTTTCCATAGATTGTTCCCATAACTCCTGTTAATCTCTGCACCGTGAGGGTTTTCTCTAATTGGTCCTTATAGATCTTCCTCTATCAATGCTTCCATTAAACCAAGAATGAATGCAGTGTTTTAACAAAACTCTCTGGCCTAACCTGCAGCCGTTATTTTGCTCAGGATACATATCCTCAAGCACTTTCCCTTGGTTATATGTGTGTTTAGAAATGAATATTCTCCCATTCTTTTTAAGGCTTGTAAATGTTACCACTGTCAACCATGAAGATGAAATTCCTTTAAATTTCTTTAAAACTCTACTCTCGAGGTTAAACCAAGATACAAGTCTCTGCATGTGCCATTCCTTCTAAATAGTCATACACACATCACTTGGGCACAGAACAAAAGCAAAGAGAATGTTAACTGTGTCAGCAGCTTCACGCTGAACAGCAGCCTCGCAGAATCCTCGCAATGGGATTTTCCATGGCTCCGGGAATATGAGTTTGTCTGTTCATATCACAGTCCACTGCAGTATGACCGAACTTGCTAAAGGCTCAAAGAGTCAGAATGCAAACTCACAGATGGCCCCTGTGAATTCTAGAAGGTCAAAGATATCATTCTACTGTTTTCTGATTAAAACTTAAGTTCTCATAGCTGTGAAACATGTAATAGTTGTACTATAGTCTTAATATTTTTAAATAAATAAATAAAATTTAGTTCATTCTTGAAAATACCTTATAATTTAAATTGTGAAACATGAAGGTTTTTGCTCTGCCTTTGATCCTCTGATTACTTCTACTTGGTTTTACCAGTATTTTCCATTGTCTTATTTTCTAATTAATATGACTGTTATCTTTTTTTTTCAACTCAATTTTATTTTTTTGAGACAGGATTTCATGTAGTGCAGGCCAACCTCTAACTGAATGTGTAGTAGATGATAGCCTCAAACTTCTGACCCTTCTTCCTCTAAACCCTCGAGTGTAGAAATCACATATGCAATGCTAGCTACAGAGCCCAGGGATTCATGAGAGCTAGGCACTTTCCCAAACAAGCTCCAATGGAAGCACTACCACTTTATTTATTTATTCATTTACTTGTCTTTATTCACTTTAGTCTTTTCGAGACAGGGTTTCTCTGTATAGCCTTGGCCGTCCTGGACTCACTTTGTAGACCAGGCTGGCCTCGAACGCACAACAATCCACCTGCCTCTGCCTCCTGAGTGCTAGGATTAAAGGCGTGCTGCTTTATTCTTGAAGGCACTTGTTTTGTATATTGTGGTAAAATCAAATTGGAGCATGTGAGAACCAGAATAGTTGTTTTCAAAATAAAGTGCTGTGTAGATTCTTGATAGCATCATATAGTTTCTTGCTAAGGTATTAAAGTGTCCCCATCTTTTCATATCATTTACATCACCCTGCTGAGTTTCCACCCACTGTGACTCTCTGCAGTCCATGCCCTAGGCCTTAGACTGCACCATGACATCGTCAGCACATGCTTTTGTGATACATAAAATTACGTTCGAATAGAATTAACTTTTTTCTGTAAAACTAGTACTCAGATTTGGAAACATTAAAATATCACTTGTATCTCAAAGGAGTACTGAAATGCTGTGATTATGATGAGATTTTATTTTTAAGTGTTTTTTTTTTAAATCACAATATATTTTTTGCTTTAGATTAAAAATAAAACCCTATCATAACCCATGGAGGCACTGCACATTAAAAAGACGCTGCTGCACTGTCGCCTGGAGAAGTATTTTTGGGATGCTTCTGTGTGTTTCTCTGAATTATCTACTCTCTAATTCAATTGTCCTTCCTACCAGCATCACAGATTGCAACAGAACTAAAACAGATTATTACTGTGCCAAGAGTCTCCCCATCTTCACTGTAGAGATGTAATTATGGCACCAACTTAATTGCTATTGTGTCCTTACTACTTGAATTAATGGCCCAAATGCAAACCATGTATTTTAAAATGTTCCAACAATATAGAATGTACTGCAAGAAAAACTAATTTGCTATTTGTTATCTAATGGTAATTGAAACCCAATAATTCATTATGATACTAGGTTATTGTTGTTTATGAAATGGCAAGTCTCAAAGATAAAGGTGGTAGATATAACATGGGGAAAAAACAGTTTTTAAAAAATAAAATCAGAGAGAAGTTGAACACAAATACCAGCTACAAAATATAAATGCGCAAGGAACACAAGATTGAAACTTGTTTTTAAATAAAATGAATCCCAAGGAGAATATTACTTATTAGGATACTTTTGTGTGTTTCTCTGAATGTGGACATACAATAAATAAATCTATGTGTAGTCAAATAAAGAATCTGAGAAATACCTAAAATAATGACACTTGAAATTTTTCATACCATTATTCAATGCATACCTTCTCTCCAATGCCCTATTTAAAATTATTTTAAAGTTTATGTACATATGTGCACATATATGTATATGCATACCAAGCTATATTATGCAGGTATAGATTCAAGATCATAAGGATAGCATATGCTTATGGAAAAAAGAAATTGTATAATGTCAAAAATGGATACTAAGTTAAATATTTAGAAAACCGTCTTTACTTGAGTAAATTTTTAGGTTTTCCAAAATCAGTTATAAGTTATTTTTCCTTAAAGTGGAAGCAAATTTTATCTCTGCTTAAATTTTATTGTTAATGAAAGAAATGTTTAAGTACTCTATAGTTAGATTATTAGCGTCTACAAAACTGAAACAGATGCATGTCTTAATATACCATTAAATTTATAATATACATAGAACTCTTACGTAGAACTGATGGAAGACTGGTGACTCTAATTTGCTCTAGATTTATAATAACCTGATCTGGTTTTCGTAAGTCCTGAAACCCTTTAAACAAAATTAGAAAGCAGTTGTACTCTGTGTGATTAAAGATGCAATTCCCGTTGGAGTAATGAGAAAAGTTAGAACATGTTTCTTTCTTTATGGATGTTTCTATAATAAACAAGACTGCTATACATTATATATTTTTGTTACTATGATTTCCTTGTTTTTAATTATAAAATAAAGCAATTGAATTTCAGTAGAGTCTCAAATTGAAACTATGCCAGATTGAGATGAAAAATGTGCCCTGGATTTCATAAATTCCTTAAAATTGTTCCCAGGGTTTTGGGGGTCTTAGGGTCTTACTGTAAAAATACTAGTTCATGATTTTCTAGAGCAAAATGTTCTGATTTAGACCTGCACAGAAGAAAGTCTTGCAGGCCTGATAAACTTTAAACTTACACAATGACACAAATAAAACTGTTCATGAGTAATGATTACTAGATTCATGTAAATTACAAAAAAAAGTCTCTTTTATCTCTTACACAAAAATAGCACTATTTAAAGGTTCACTTGGTGAACTGTAATCAGCTTTTAAGCCTAAAGTCTATAAGAACTCTTGCTTTAAATAATGTGAACACTATTTCCTTTTTTTAAAAAATCAGTCATAAAATATTAATACAAGTATCAATATAAGCATATATGTATATATTTGTGTATATACCAAATAAGTGAAAAGTATTAATTCATTAAAGTTTATCTCCCATAAAAACTTTATTAGCCCTTGAAATCTTTGCCACTTCATATAAAATGATTTATCTTTTGAATAACAAGGCTTCATTAATCTGTTTGACAAAGGAATTTTTAAATCATTTAAATAATTTATCTGACTGAATTATTTAAGTTCTGTAAAATATATATGTGAACATGGGTATGTACATAACTATATCTACATATTTGTGTTTTAGCACAATATCGTCGAGAAAATAGTGGTTAAGGTTCAGATGCCCTGTCCTTGACATCATAAGTGTGGCTTGGTGTGGCTGCCACTGAAGAGGTCTTTGATCACCCACTGTTGGCATAAGACCCCTGCTCGAAGGCCATTTGTGCTCCATTTGGCAGCATATGGTGATTTCATGTCAGAGAAACTTACACATTGTTTTCTATATTCATTTTCAATTTTGCATTTTTGCCGAAATTGTAGGCTGACATAATTTTCAACATGTAAGGATAATAAAGGCAATTATTGAGCCGTCACAGAAAACTGCTTTCCTCAGTGTGCTGCTGTAGTGCTACTGCAGAGTGGCAAACACACCCCTCCCCAGAGAAATAACTTGTCTGTACAAATATGCCTGGAGGAGCAGTAAGAACAGACACCAACCAACTGTGTGAACAGTACACAAAGCTAAAGGACGCGGAGAGTCCCACAATATGCTCAGCAGGCAATGCCATTCAGAAACTTCCACTGCCCACTATTTATTCACAGGTTATTCACACAATTTTTCTCACCTAAATCTTGTTCTTTTCCTCCAGTGATGAGAGTTTTTTTTCCCACTTTCACAAATATTGCAAACAATTAATAATTCCACAAATTTGGCCAAGTTACACAATTTATTACAGCTTCTTATTGATTTTAATTTTAAGCATGCAAGAAAGTTAGCTTTTATTCAAGTCTTTCCTCTGCCAAACATATTTATTCTTTTTTGCCTACTAGATCCCTGTTTTGGGAAACTCCCTCTTGTTGGATTGTATTTATTGGTTTTATTTACTTATTTTCTCTCGGGCACTATTCTCCCTTTTCCCTAGTTTGGGGTGAGTTTGTTTGGTTTTCATTTCTGTCTTGGAGCACGAGCCTCTCAACACATTCTCTTGGCTTCCACTATTTTGCACATAAATTGCATTGCACTACTGTGGCACTTGGTACACTTGCAAGCGCCTGTCTCTCACTTATGTAAAGCCCACCTGTAACATGTGCCACTCCACACTTGTTTTCAGCCATGCTCAAAGCTTTAGAAAGACTTTGGGAGAAGCTGGCAAGTTGATAAAATTGTGAAAAGGCATTGACTTAACAAAGTCCGGCTATGACATCTTGGTGTGACAATAGTCTTTAAAGAAGTCTTTATTTTTAAGGTATGCATTTTTAAATTAAGAAGAAGGAGAAGAGAGAGAGCAGGTAGGAAAGAAACGACCCCTCTGCAAATTCGTCTCTATCAGCACTGCCCTTTTGCCCACATCCTGGCAAGGAAACCAGAGTCCTTCCATGTGCTGGGCCAGCATTCGGCCACTGAGCCACATTCCTCGGCCAGCTCACATTTTGTAGACTTGACTCAGAACTCTACATGACCTAGGAAGTAGTGGGACTACCTGCTACTCAGAATAGCATGATGTGTACCAACCACTGAGGCGATTTGGAACCAAGTCACCTACTCTTGGAAGTCTTCAGCAGCTGCAGTTGTTGCTTGTGGAATACATGATAGTCAGGATGCTTTCATTGTGGATTTACACCTATATTGTTCAGGTCAGCATCAAGGGTAGATAGAGCCTACATGACAGCACTTTAGCTGACAGAGATCTTAGCAGTAAAATAAATTAGGAATTTTGTGAGAATATGTTTATCAGCATATAAGCATATGTACCATTTTTACTTATTAATAAATGAAATGAATTTACTCAAGTAGCTTGTTTTAGTCAGTTCACTGAAATATTTTTGCAAGCTATTTGTACATTTTTCACATATTGGTGATTGCAATCAAAATTTGAGTTATTTCCAAAAATTAATTTAATAAAAATGTTGTACTTGAATGTGCATGTTCTTTTTAATAAGAAGACAATCACAAATAAGGGCAATTTGTTTAAGGGGTTTCTAGTTTCTGCTATGTGATCTTATTGTTTGTATGCATATGTATGTGTGCATGCATGTGCCGTGTGTGTGTGTGTGTGTGTGTGTGTGTGTGTGTGTGTGTGTTGAGAAGATGGAAAATCACACAACTAAGACAGTGCTTATTGGCATTTGTACCCTGAGGTGAGCAAACTGAAATGGCGGTGGCCTTTCCTCTTCACAGAGGTCAGCCGTTCCCCTTGTATCTGTCCTGTCTCAATGACTGTCATGACACAGGAGAACCTCAGATACAGGAGTCAATGGGACTTTTCACAGTTTCTGTTTTTAACCCCAACACTCATATTTTATTTAAAGGCAAAACATTTTTTGACAAACTATATATTATGCTAAAAAGCATCACACTTCCATCTTAGCTCCCTATGACTTCCTAAGTTGCCAGAGCCAGAAGCCTTACCTCTAGGAGCCAGAAATGCATTTTAACCATTTCCTTGTTCTTCCAAAGCACCAGAAATGGTATTAATGTTATCTTAAAGAGAAAATTAAATAATGGAAATTGCTAGAGAAGTAGACGTTGTCCTGTCACTTTACTTGTTGGTTTTGTTTCCATTCTTGTTTTTACATTGTAGCTCTTTTTTAAATTCTCCCACAATACAGTGGATTATGGTTTCATTATGTCAACAGCACCATCCCAACTCTCATCGTACCTGTCGTTGATGATTGCAAGTTTTGGGTCTTCAGGAATCGTCATAATGACCGCCAATAACATTGCCTGAGGCACATCACTGTCTGATGATTTAACTTGTTCTCCACCCAAGAGCCCCTTAGATTGCGCTTGTATATTGTGAGCTATTACTGCAGCAGTCCTCGGATGTTACACACTGTTGGACCATTACAGGACTACCCAAGAGATGCAGTTTGTTTGCCATATGTGTGTGTGTGTGTGTATCTATATCTATATCTATATCTATATATAGATATATATAGTATATATATATAGTACCACATAGTCTTTTAGATTTTAATCTGTTATTTGTCAACTTAAAAATGAGATTTGGAGGCTGGGATGTAGGTCAAGAGTAGAACACTGACCTATCACATGTCAGATCCTAGTTTGGGGGAGCAATTTAAGATATTATATATTTCTAGCTTCTGTGGCCTGAGGCAAGGATATCTGAGAACATATGATATTCTTAAGCTCACAGCATCCTTGAGGGTGGGATATTTTTCTTGGTTAAAAAAAAATGCCAAGGCACTGACCTACCCCATCCGAATCCTCCATGAATCCTACAGTCTTCTCCAGTCCTAGCAAGGCATCTCCTGCAGTGAGTTACCCAGTTTCTGCTATTGTTTCATGTTCTCTCAGATGGCATCTACTCTGTGGAGAATTGGAGTCGGACCAACAGGACTGTATGAGAGCTAGGGAGAGAAGGGAAGACACTTGCCTTGCCGGCATGAAAACCTTAGTGGATCTCACAGGACGCATGTACAGGTTATTGTAGCAGTGTGTGTTCCTAATCCGCGTGCTGAGGAGACAAAGAGGAGGATCCCTGCACAGTCTTGCTAGCCAGCCAGTCTAGCCAAATTGGCAAGCTCCATATTCAGGGAACCACTGTCTCAAACAGTAATGAGGAGCATAGCTAAGAGGACTGATGTTGACCTTTGGCCTCTAGTCACACGTGAACACTCATGCTCTCTCACACACACGTGTCTGCATAAGCACACACATACACATATACACACACATGACTATATATGTACTCATGGAAGTACACAAGGACTTTATTTCTCACCCATTTTCCTTCTATGCATTTCCCTTTTCTTCCAGGAACCTATAAGCATCTTAGCTTTAAGCTTCAGTGGACACTACTTTATATTCTAAACAAGAATGTGAACCACATGTCACTGCATAGGACGTGAAGAAATGTACGAAACAGCAGCAAACATGACTTCCTGTGTTCCAAGGGTTCAGGTGATAAGAACACGTTTGTTATTTGCAATCCATACTACCCCAGGCTGTCTGATCACTGTTTGCCTTAAGTTCATATCCCTTCCTGAGTTTTCTCCTACGCTGCTGGCTGCTGCCCGACCCCCAGCACTTCACTGTCTTCTCTTACACTTTGTTCTCATTCTTTGATTCCTTTAGTTTCCCTCTGTGTTTATCAGAAGCAAATTCTACTTTTCATTATTTTTGCATCACGTTGTACCCCATAATTATGCTTCACCAAGGGAGGACACATGAAAGAAATGAGAAACTTCCAGCCAAGAAGCAGAAGCAAACAAGCTTCCAAAGGATTATTACAAACTGCAGAGTTTAGTAGCCATAGCTCAACAAATGAGTAAGACTCATGGCAGAAACAGCTAAACACAAGCTAAGCTTTCACTTAAAACCTCAAGTAATTGATAGCCCCATACATGCGAAGACTGTGCTTTATAAAGGACGGTATTTCCTTAGAGTCCAGACTATCTACAGAACTTGAGTAAGAATCATCCTGTTTGCATCACTGATGTAATTCTGTTACCCTTTTTTCTTTTTCTTTCTTTTTGTTTGTTTGTTTGTTTTTGTTTTTTGAGACAGGTCTTTGCTGTGTAACCCTGATTGTCCTGAAATTCACTATGTAGAGCAGGCTGGCTTTGAACTCAGACATCTGTCTGCCTCTACCTCCTGAGTGCTGGGATTAAAGGTGTGTGCCAACACTGCAAGGTTGATGTTACTCTTAATTTTATTTTACAGTGTCTGTTTCTCAATACAGATTTCTAGTATGGTTGCAGGTTAACACAATTTCTCACAGAATGTTACTGCATTAGTTTATAAGCTGGAAAACATGATCATCATGAATTACTGCATAAGATGAGAACTGTCTATATGGAATATGCTCATTTTTTTAAAAAGTACCTATAACGTGTGTGTGTGTGTGTGTGTGTGTGTGTGTGTGTGTGTGTGTGTGAGATTTGGTGATCCTGGAGATTAAGCCTGTGATCTCACTCACATATAATAGATGACCTCTTTTCCACTGAGCCAAATAACATATTCCTGGCCCACAAAATACCTTTTATAACATGTTGAAATACAGGGTAATATTTAATTTCTAAAAATTTATATTTTGTAGTCCTGTTGGAATACTATTCTCTTCAAACAGTTTCACCAACTTTTAATTAACTGGCACTTTCCTTAATTTTGTTTCAGAACACATGAATACTTCCCAACTATTTTGTTAAAGAATTACCCAACAGCTTTACTATTAAAACTTTATTAGAACAATTATCTTGTTAATTGTTGGGTAGACTCCATGGAAATCGTTACAACTATCTTCCTGTTTGGAAGTTGATATTGGCATCTATGATTATGTTGGCCCAGTCTAAAGTAAATAGACCAAGAGTGATGACTCTTACCTAAATCACAGGACTCAGGACGCCGAAGCAGGAGGATAAAGGAGTGTTCAAGGCCAGCCTGGTCTACAAAGTAAGTTCAACACAAGGCTAGACTGAGGAAACAGCTGGACTGGGAAAACAGCTCTCCCTCTCTGCCTCCCTCCATTGCTTGCTCTTCCCCTCCCCTCCGCTTCTCTCTTTTTCTCCCTCCCTCTTCGCCTCCCCTTCCCTCTCTCTGGTGGCACACCTTTAATCCCAGCACATGAGAGGCAGAGGCAGGCAGATCGCTGTGAGTTCAAGGCCAGCCTGGTCTACAAAGCGTGTCCAGGACAGCCAAGGTTACACAGAGAAACTCTGTCTCAAAAAAAAAAAAAAAAAAAAGTCTGGTGCATGCTAACTGTATGCTAACACAGAGCCAAGTTTGCCTTTCAGTTTTCCAAGAGCAACACAAAGGGAAAGGCTCTTAAAAGATCACCAATACTGAGAAAACACATACTGAGACCAGAAAGAACTCACGGAATCCAAGGCTGGCTAGATACTCATCCTTCGTCCTGGCCCTGAATCCCTCGGGTCTTTCTCTGCCCTCTCCTAGCATCAAGTAACTACAGTCCAGTATTACCTCGCCTACAGTATTACCTCGCCTTCTCAACTCTGATGCCCCAGCCAAGGCAACCCCTCAAAGGAGAGTTCAGCCTTTTAAAAGCTAAATTGCCACAGGATTTCTCTATATAAATTCTTATGAGGAAGAAGGGTTTCACAGTCTCTGATAAGTATCAGAGGAGGATAGTGAAAAATCTCCTCTGGAATGTTCCAGGTTTCCACCATCAGTTTTAGTGATTCATTGTAGGGCAGAAGATAGAACTACATCATTTGTGGACAAATCTTTCCTGCCAGACAAAACAACCAACTCAGGAGAGAAAGACCTCAGGCCACTTAGGAATAACTAAAACATATTAGTTAGCAGGTGGGTTCCAAATGCAGAGTCTGGCTTATAACTAATTTTTGAAGGTCTTGTCATGTTCTGTAGATACAAATGAATTTTGGCATTAGAACTAGCTCCCTCATTGGCATATTGCAGGAATAAAGTAACAGGCTTGATTTTTTGGGCTACTTGGAGATACCTTTTTGTGGAGTTCCCACTTTGTGTCTCCACTGGATTCAATTGGAGTAGAAATCAGGGCAGGTCAAGGGAGGAACACTGGCCAAGCACCACTTAGGTAACAAAGCTGGGCAGACATCTTAAGGTCCCTTTAAATCAGGGGCTGGCATCTTGCTGTCATGTGTTGGTAGCTGGCGGGAAGCTGAAGGCCTGCATCTGTTTTCATCTATTGATGCCCAAAGCCAGCATGCATATAGTAAACTGTAAGTATAAGTTCTTCTGAATTGTGAGCTAGAGTTTTTTTTTTTTTGGGGGGGGGGGTTTGTTTGTTTGTTTGTTTGTTTGTTTAAGTGGCAGTGGAATCTTTGGCAGTTGTATGGCCCAGAGGGAACCAGACATAGAGAAAAGTCAAGCCAGGTATGTTGTGCCTGCCTGCACCAGCTTCTGCTATACCCCACTACCTGCATCCAGGTCCTGTGCACTGGGCTAGGATAATGTGGAAATGGCAGGTGCACATGGGGTATCTGCCTACCCATCAGCTCTGTGATAAATGGGAATTATGGCATAGAAACGTTAACTTGCCTGACCATAAACAAAATAGTAGAAGCCTCGTCTTTGAGACTGTGTGAGCTTAATTCCATCCTGGTACACAGGTCTTTTCAGTTTTCAGGAACGCTTTCCCCCAAAAAAATCAGCCTAATCTATCAATTTAGCAACAAATATGTTGGCTGTGATTCAAGCAAGACAATGTCAGCCGAGGCACCTTCATCCCTTCTGCGACTCACTGGGCACCTTCGCGAGACTTGGTCTTCTCCTCAGACACGGAAACCCGATGACCTACAGAATGTTGTAACCTCAGCCCGACTCTGTTCTTCACCTTGGTAAATGATTCATTCAACAAACATACTGTGCAGCTATTGAGTGCTAGTCTCGAGGAGTACAAAGATAAATAAATGCTGTCTGCCTTCTAGAAGATGGGGGAAAAAAAGCCAAAGAAAACAGCTACTAACGAGACAGGATCCTTAGGACCCTAGGTTCTAACACCTGTGAAAGGAAGGAATGACTGGCCCTTTAACTAGTGAGGCGTCAAGTCTGAAAGGAAGAGTTGACTGTGCTGTGCATCTCTTAAGAAGTAACACCTGGGGGCTGGAGAGATGGCTCAGAGGTTAAGAGCACCATCTGTTCTTCAGTTCAGGTCCTGAGTTCAAGTCCCAGCAACCACATGGTGGCTCACAACTATCTGTTATGAGATCTGGTGCCTTCTTGTGGTGGGCAGGCACACATGTGGGCAGAATACTGTATAAATAATAAATAAATCTTAAAAAAAAAAAAAAAAAAGAAGTAACACCTGGATTCAGGAATGTCACAACCTGAGGAGGATGCACCCCACCCCCACCCCCACCCGCTCAGTTAGTTGTAAATCTGCAAGAGAGTAAACACATCTCAATACAGAGTGGAATTTAAAAATGCAAATTGCTTCAATTAAAAAAAAAAAAAAAAAAGGAAACCTCCACAGAAACCTACAAGTTAAACTATTGAAATCATCACCGTCATAACACCATCCTACAGAACCGCTATTACACCTATTATCTTTGTCTTTTCTCCCAGGCTCACTGAGGCACAAGGGTAAGCCATTCAGATTTTCACTCCACTGAAGTAGAAGCAACCCTCCTGGCTATTCATAGAGAACAAGGCGGTGTACATCGAGATGTACCTGCCTAAGAAGGGGGTGGGGGTGTCGTCTAGCAGTTGTAATGAGCTGCTGCGATGTTATCCCCAATGAGCTGTGTGGGAGACCGGTAGGCAAGTCAATTAACCTTTTCTGGCTACAATTTGCTCATCGGTATAAATGGAGGCCCCAGATCTTTCATTCCCAAGGGCTCTTCAGGTGGGAGATGACACACCAGCACCGAAGGCTACTCAGCTGAATGTGTGGCTTGGTCAGCCTCAGAGTCAACCTTCCACCCCAATTTCATCTGTTTGAGTGTATGTTCTTCTCCTATGTATGTGGGGACTAGCAGTCAACCTCGAGAGTTTAACCTTGTTTGCTGAGACAGGGTCTTTCTCTGCCCTGAGACTAATCAAGAATAGACTGGCTCCCAGCAAACCCCCTGCCGTAGCTCCCCGACACTTCGAGTGAGTGCCTGGCACCATCCTCAGGTTCTTTTGCATAGGTTAAAAAGAGCAGACTCAGGACCTCATGCTTATTGGTGAACACTTTATAGCTGAGGTACTGAGAGAATAAATATTAATTGACTTTTGGTCCTCTATTTTAATTATAATTAGGCCAAGTAGATTGGAAGGTTGGTGAATAGGACTCACTAGTTGGATGCTATGTGACTACCTGTGCATCTACTGAGAGACACTGGGAAAAAATCCTAGGCAAGATAAATGACAAGCCCAGCCTCCGTAGGAATTTGGGACTGCACCCTCACCTTTCTGGCCAGGAGAGCAGCAGTGCATCTCGGCATTGGGGATTTTAGTCTCGAGGTATCTGCAGAAACTTGAATTCCTTGGAAAGCAAAACACTGACAATTCCTTGACCAGCCTTGCTGATAATTTCGTTTCCCAGAAGGCAGAGTAAGCATTAAGGAGACTCCTGCTCGGGACCCAATTCTGACAGAAACCAGTAGGTAAAGTGGAAATGATTGGAACCTGGGGGAAAGCAGCCATGCACTCTCAGAGTTTGATTTAAGCAGTGTTCTGCCTATGCAAACACAAATGGTTCTAATGAGCAGGAAAACAGGGAGGGGACTAAGAAAGCAGCATGCCACAACGGGGGTGGGGGTGGGGGGGCTCACTGACAGCCTCTGAATCTCAAGCAGCACGTGCGAGAGACAGGATGAGGGGCACACATAAGGAAGCAGGAACGGGTGGAGGCAGTGTGGACCTATACATGCTCAGCAGAACTGAAGCACTGGGGCTCGTGAGAGATGCTGGGAAGGAGCAAGGATGCTGTTCCTCAGCATGGAGTCGGGGAGAACAGGCACAGAGGAGCAGGCCCAGATTCTGAAGTGGAAGACAAATTCATTCGTGAGAAGAAGAAAGCAAAGGGTTTTCCATTCTTCTTTGTTTCTTGCCCTTGGCTCCTTCATATCTCTGCTAACGTCTCACCTCTTTGGAGAGGACCTTGACCACCTTCAGAAAAAAAAAAAAGTTTTGCCTGACATCTTTTACCCTTTGATCTTTCGGTCTCCTAACTGCTGGCGACTTTGTCTTACACCCTGAAATGTTTTCTTTCTGCGTTGGAATGTAAGCTCCACAGGGAAAGAGACTTTGATGTTGCCACTAATGCATGGCTAGGGCCTTGCACACGCTCAGTAAACATTAGCTCAGTGAGTGGAGTCAGGACCACTAGGCTAACGTTCTAAAGAGAGAACCATATGAAGGCATTGCACAACTTACTAAGAACATAGGCAACACTGCTGACGTGCTAGCAGGTATTGTAAGTAAGTACTTATGGGCACCAGTTACCGTAGTAACCCTATGAATCTCGCATTATTATTGAGTTACTTCCCCTGAAGCGTTCAACTGCACAGCTAAAACCTGAGCCAAGAGAGTTAAGGACAGTTCGATGCACAGAACTTATATGCTATGCCTGAGGAGCTGACTGGCCTAGCTGTCAGCATGTCTCTTGATCTCTATGAATTATTACCATATGCCTTCTAAATGATAGGGTGGAAAGTGTGATCAGCTACCTTTATCAAATCAGGATTGTCAAGAGGCACAGGGAAGAATATTCCTTATGTTAACAGGGGAAAAAAAGGCAGACACTGAGATATGGGGTCTATGACAGCAATATTGTTTCAGAGAGAATTGCCAAATTACATTTATATAAACATAAAAGACTGCAATCACTTTTAAAAGATTAAAAGCCAGAAAAAATATACTAAAAAAGAAAAAAGAATAAGCTCTTTTGTTCAAGTTTATGTATTGTTTCCTGGAAGAGTTAGCAAACAATTTATCTTTTCAATAGGTACAGATATACAGATTTTGGCAAGACATTTGAAGTCTTTTTATCCTTGTGAGCTGGATGGAAAAGTCCATGTTTAGGGATAATTTTGTACTGTGTTTTCATAACTGCCTGAACGACTGCTCCCAGTTGTGGTGTTAATGAATTGGTATCCACCTGGAGAAAGGTTTCCGATGGGGACATATTTGTCCACTATTGAGAAAAAGCAACCGGAAGGCATGCCTGTCAAAAACGGGTTATATGAGACCAATAGGATGACGCATTAGATTACGAAATCAGGATGTAAATGTTCTCAACAACTGAAAGATGCATCAAATTTAATAATGTGTAATTTGGTTAGAGTAATTGTGTGGGCCTGCCTTGGGACTAAAACACCAACTGGCTAAATTTGGTTTGAAGTCTATGTGACTTAGCAACAGCACTCCTGGGGAAGCAGAGGAGAGCCTCGCCTGGCACTGAGCCACTGGAGTGATGGCTGCAAACAACAACAAAACAGAAGTTGAGACTGCATGGTAAGTTTAGAGTGGCCATAAGGCAGTGGAGGCTGTAGCCGCCCACCTCTATTTTCTGCTGCTCACGTGGTGGCTGTGCTCCTTTCTGGGAGCAGCATTTAAGGAAGGAACCAGAGGATAGTAGAAAACCCCACGACCCAGCAGATGGATGGCAAGGACACTTCACGGTCACCCATGAGGAAAGGCTGGAAGAGTTGGGAATTGCTAACCTGAACAACAATATTTGATCATTTTATCTTAAAAGTGTAACACTTTCATCACTATGAAGGATTTACTGTACTCAGATGCCATGTTACCCACCTTGCATTAATTAATGCTAACAACAACCCTCAGAAGTGAGGAAGTGGGTCCCGAGGGGTTTTGTTGCTCTTGTTGTTGTTTGTTTGTTTTTCAAGGCAGGGTTTCTCTGTGTAGCCCTGGCTGTCCTGGACTCCTTTTGTAGACCAGGCTGGCCTTGAACTCACAGAGAGCCACCGGCTCTGCCTCCCCAAGTGCTAACATTATAGGCATGTGCCACTCACTGTGCCAGCCAGAGTTATTTTTATGTTCAAGGGTACAACCTGGTTTTAGGTGGCAAATACTAATAGCTATCAAATTAAAGTTTATATTTGAACCCAGTGCCTAGTCAGTCCATAAGTCAGATTTTCCCCACTACAAGCAAATTAATTGCCCATTACGTAGTACCAGATATTAAGTATGTATATGCATATATGTGTATTATATATTTGATAAAATTCTGTAAAATGAGAGAAAATCAAAATAATATGCAGGAAAAAAAGACTGCAAATAGATGTATCAAAGTTTTAAAGTCAGTTATACTTAAGTAATGAAAAAAATCACTTTTTTCTTATCTATTTCTTTTAATCTCACAAAACGTCTTTACTGAGCTTATCTTGATTTTGTAAAACTCCCACCTATAGTTTCTGAATTTAAAAAAAAAATTACTATGTCAAATCAAAATTAGCTTTATTTTAAATGCCCCAAAAGAAGTTGAATCAAGATACCTAAAAACATTATAAGAGAACTTTCAGTGTAAAATCAGAACCCATCTAGACTAGGCTGTTGTGGCGCACACCTTTAATCCCAGCACTTGAAAGGCAAAGGCAGGCAGATCTCTGTGAGTTTGAAGCCAACGTAGTCTCCAAAGTGAGTCCAGGACAACCAAAGCTACACAGAGAAACCCTGTCTCAAAACAAAACAAAACAAAAACAGAACCAATCATAGTCCAATTTTTCAAAGAATTAATCTTTTGTTTTTTAATTATCATTTTGTTTTTTTGGAGGGGAGAGGGTCTCATGTAACCCATACTCATCTTAAACTTGCTGTGTACCTAAAGACACCCTTGAAACTCTTACCCTCCTGCTTTGACTGCTGAATGTTGGAATTGCAGGTAGGTACCACACTCTCTTTATGCAATGCTGGGGATTGAACCGGGGCTCCGTGCATACTCGGGAAGGGCTGAGCCAGCTGACTCACACCCCAGCTCTACAGGCAATAACTTGATAACCTAGATAGTGATCTCCTCTGCAGGAGATGCAGGCAGGAGTCTGGAAGCACGACCTCATCATTTGCGTCAGTTTCAGATTATAATTTATAAATTATGATTCAAATACGGTTCAAAATATGGGCCAGGAAAAAAAATAAGCCAAGGAGTAATTGGTGAATATTTCATTTTGTATGGAGACCTTTTGGACTGCAACTAGATTTAGTAAAATATTTCTCTACTGAATACAAGAGACACTCAGAGCAGAGAGAGCTCAGCAAACGCCATACCTCACGTCTGCAGTCTGTTTGCACAGGATTCACGGAGGTCCCAGAGCAGACTTAGACCCACTACATCACTGCTCAGTTAAGTCCCAGGTAGACAGACCCTGGCTACCAAGATCTGAGTGCAAGTGGTCCCTCTAGAAAGCGATCTTTGGCCTTGACCCTGTCTCCTATGCACCACACTTTTGCCTCTATGAATACCCGTATATGTGCCACCCTACCCTCTTAGTTTTTAAATAGATAACATGATAAGCATATTCATTTATATATTGTTATGGACTCTAAACCCAGAGTCACATAGATGCTAGGCAAACACTCAACTACTACTGAGTCTCACTTAAAAAAAACCCAGAAAACAAAAAACAACTAAGACTTCTATTGTCTAAGTCAAAAGCTCTATAAACACAAGGAAAGAAGCCTTCTTCCTTTTAAAAATTTCCCTAGATTACTTAACACTTAAAATACTAGTCACAGCTGGGCATGGTGTTGCATACCTGTAACCCTGGCACTGGGGAGGCAGAGGCAGGCTGACCTCTGTGAGTTCAAGGCCAGCCTGGCCTACAAAATAAGTCCAGGATAGCGAAGGCTACACAGAGAAACTATGTCTCAAAAAACCAAAACCAACCAGCCAACCAAACAAGGATAAAAAGCGCCCAGTTTTGCGCATGTTTGACAGGCACTCTGCTCACTAAGCTGCATCCTCAGCCACACTATTATTTGTTTAAGCTAAACAGAAAAATTGGTTTTGAGGGTTTTTATTTCTATTTGTTGATACAGACTTCTGCTATGGGAACACTCACTTGGCTAGAATACTGTCCTGATTCAGCCCTCTAAATATTAGAATCACAGGCCTGTGTGCCACTTTCACCCCACCCACCCAGAGAAGATTTCCTTTTGATTCTAAAGATGCAACTTAGGGACAAGTTTGAGCTATGTATTTTCCCTGCGCAGCTTGAGACTATAACTTAAGGCCATAAGCACTGTGGACAGACACCATTGGCCGCTGAACTATGTTCCCTGGGCTTGTTGGTGCAGTATGAAGAAGCGGACTGACCAAACCCGTGCGCCACTGTGCGCTCAGCGCTGACGTCACCCACCAACGCCATGCCCAAAAGAAAGGCGGAAAGGGGATACAAAAGGAGATAAAACAAAGGTGAAGGACGAGCCACAGAGAAGGTCTGCAAGGCTGTCTGCTAAACCTGCTCCTCCAGAGCCAGAGCCCAAGCCTAAGAAGACCCCTGCGAAGAGGGGGAAAAGGCACCGAGGGAGGAAGGGGAAAGCCAATGCCAGTAAGGACTCGAATAGTGCTGAGGAAAATGAAGACATCAAAATAGACCAGGCACTGACAACTGAAGGTTCTGGAGATGCCAATGCATGTGTGCGCATTTTCTATAACTGTGTACTTCTGGTCACTGTACAGTTTGAAATACTATTTTTTATCAAGTTTTATAAAAATTCATAGCTTTTTAAAAAGCTATGATGTTAGCACATAGAACACTTCATTGTTTTGTTTTTTGGGGAGGGGGATGTCAATTTAAAAAATGTCTCCCAAGCAGGGTTGATGGTGGAAAACATCCTTCCCTGATAACTTTGAAAGACTCCAGTTGGCTCCCAGGAGAGATGTCCTGGTGTTGACATATGTGGCCACCATGGCACAAAACGCCTTTATGATGTGGGAAAACTCTAAATTCATTTTTATATCCTCTACCATCAACACTGACTTAACTCTCTTGAAACCGTAGACATGTTGTTGGACTCTGACCACCCCCCAAATTGGTTTTCCAGTCTATTGGGTAATCTGGATTTTGCAGTGTCCTCAGAAGAGTGGTGGTTCCTTTTTAAAAAGATTATGGATCTTCAGATCAATAATTGTGCCATTTTCATCTCCTGAAAGTCAGGGTTGGCTCGTTAAAAGTTGTTTTGGAACATCCTTAAGGTGAGAAGTCAACCCTCACTCTAAGCCACTTCTCCTTTTTCAAAGCATTGAATGGAGATTTCATTGGGTTTTATAGTGGTTTTCAGATTTTGGTAGTCTATATAAGAAGGGAGTTTGGAAGTTCTTGTATACTGTTAATGATTGTCCGCCCATGTCCTGCCTGAAATACCATGATAGTTTATGAGAAGTATCTGTAATAAAGCTGGATATAGTTAGAAAAAAAAAAAAAAGACTCAAGATGTTGTTTTTGTCCTTTCTGGGGATGGAGATTTGTGTTGATGGACATTGCTGTTCTGCCCATCACAGCAAGCCATGCTCAGCCCACTCAGAGATTCAAGGTTCAAGGTGTTTCCATATGCAACAACCCTTGGGGAGAAAAAAACAGTCTTTAAGTCAGTACAGTGAGATCTGTTAAAACCCAATATCTGTGAAGCATGAAACCTTAAAGCAAATAAAAGAGAAAGGAAATTTTCCTAACTGGATGTAAAGTGTGTACAAAGCGCTGCTCAGTTAATGGTGAAATATTTGAAGCCTTTGCTTTAAAAGTCAAAACAGCTGGTACATGCCTTTAATCCCAGTACTCAGAAGGCAAAGGCAGGCAGATCTCTGTGAGTTTGAGGCCAGCCTGCTCTACAAAATGAGACCAGGACAGCCAAGGCTACACAGAGAAACCCTATCTCAAAAAACAAAAAACAAACAAACAAACAAAAACACAAACAACAACAAAATCAAAACAAGGCAGCTATGGCTTTCACTGTTTCCACACAATACTGCAATTGTGGCCAACCTAATGAAAAACTGAGAGGGGGCATATGTAAAGACTGACAAAAACAATTGAACAGAAGATAGACTTTTTTGTATGGGAAATACCAGGGAAAATAGAAGTTATGAAATGAATAAAAGCAGGTTTACTAGGCACAAGGTATTAAAAGCAAGGTATTAAAACATTTTAATGTTGGGAAGGAAACATTTCAAGAAATCATCTTAAAAAATAAAGATCTGAAAGATATAATTGAAAAATAGTTTGTAAGAAAGTAGAAATAAGTTTAATAAGTACACATAAAATCCAAAACCTTTCTGAAAACATTACAATGCTTAGGCATGGTGGCAGGTGCCTCTGATCTCAGCATCATGGTTGCTAGAATCAGAATGATGAGGAATTTGAGGCCAGCACAGCCTCATGTGAACCCTTAACTCAAGGAAGAAGCAATAAAGGAAGTAGAAGAAGGGAGGGAGGGAGGGAAAGAGAAAGGCGTTATGGAAAACCCAAATACTTGAGAAATAGAGCATATGGATGGATTAGAGCAGTACAGACTCTTTAAGAATTATTTTCCCATGCTGAGCATGGTGGCGCACGCCTTTAATCTCAACACTTGGGAGGCAGAGGCAGGAGGATCGCTATGAGTTCAAGTCAAGCCTGGTCTACAAAGCAAGTCCAGGACAGCCAAGATAACACCAAGAGCCATTTAAATCAAGTTGATTTTTTTTTTTTAATCTGACCACCCATGTGTGGTGTGTGTGTGTGTGTGTGCGTGTGTGTGTGTGCGTGCGTGTGTGTTTGCGCGCTCGCGTGTGCGCGTGTGTGTTTGCAGGTCAGAGGGCAACTTATGAGAGTTGGTTTTCTCCTTTCTACTATGTGGAATCCAGGAATGAATTCTGGCTTCCAGGCTTGGGAGTAAATCTCCTTTTCTACTGAGCCATCTTGTGTTTCTCAGTCTGATTTTGTGTCTGTGAAGAAGGCAGGGACAAACTCTTTCTAAAATATATTTATAAGAGAAAAAGACACAGCTGCCAAAGTACCTTTGGGAAGACTGAGAAGGGCTACTTACTAAAGAGCCCAAAATGTTATTATAGAGCCACAATAATTTAGCAGTGTGATGTTGGTGGAGGGACAGACAAATTGACCAGTAGGGCCAAACAGGGAACTAAACGTTAAATGGAAAATGTGCGGACATTTGATTTACAAAAGGCTAGCATTGACAAATCACCTAGGAAAAGAACAAACTACTCCAAACACATCACAAAGACCATAATTTCCTATTTTTCAAAATGTGTTTCTATTTCAGACATGAAAGATGACTTCAAATGGATTAGATACTCAGATACAAAAAACAAAATGCTAAGACACTTAGAAGACAGAGGAACATTTTCTGAACTCAGAAGTGAATGGGGAGGGGAGTCAAAAAGGCAAGCATGCAGAGTAAAAGTGAATTAAGAATGCACATCCAAAACAGCCCTGAAACAACAACAACAAACCCTCAGAAACTTAAAAAGAAATACACTTGTTACTGGATTACAAAATAACCGAGTAGTGTATGTCACCCACAAATCAGTCAAGGACCATTCATGATAAAAAAAGAAACAAGAAACCCTGCTGCCCACAAGACAACTACTTCAGTAATCACGGGATAGAAAATTAAAACCATGAAGAATTGTCATTATTGAATCAGCAATTTTTTTTTTTTTTGGTTTGTTATTTGTTTGTTTTTTGAGACAGGGTTTCTCTGTGTAGCCTTGCCTGACCTAGACTGTTGTGGAGCGGAGTTCCTCAGCTTCACAGTGTCGACCTTTCAGACAAGGTGGCTTTGTGGTAGCGACTCTACTGTGTCTTTCAAGATGCTTAGCACTGTCCCTAAGGGCTATTTCACATTTGCATACCCCAGTGTAGCAAGCAAAAAAAAAAAATGCTTGTGAGTATCTCCAAATATTCTCTGGAGGGAAAAAAATCATCCCAGGTTTGGAACCATTATCCTAGAGAGACTTTTTCATGTGTCTGCTTAGATAGATGTGTTCCAGATTATTCATGAAATCACCTTATGTCATAGTAAAAAGTGAAATACCGGAAGCAGTGCAAATGCTTGCAATGTAATGGAATAGTATATAACAGTATACCTGGCTAGTGACATAAAGGGTTGAAAATATATTGTTACATGAAATAGTGATAGACAAATATTGTTCACTTGTGTTACAAAATGTGCAGTTAAATATATTGAAATGCAAACACATGGAATAAAGCTATTTTGGGAAACAACAAATCATAATGCTGCCTTGGATAAGCAAGAGATAAAATAATGGAGGCGCTTCAGACAATGTCTAGCTGTGACTGAAGGAAAGGGTTAAGAAGATGCTACTGAAAGACACAGTGTATTTGCTAAAGTTACAGTGATTTGCTAATGCTATTTTGGCCACAGTAAAAATTTCTCAGATTCACTGGTTATATTGATACTGAATTTTCTTTTCATCCTTACCATAGGCAGGCTTTCACCTAGGGGCTTCTGGGCCTGAGAATGTAGTGCTTGCTTGGGTGCAGGATGCCCTTGACTTGACTCTTAACTCCACACAAGTAAAAATAAAACAGCAAAGGTATGCATAGTCTTTGACTCTTATTCCATATAAATATCTGGGCGTAGACCCCATGCCTTTACACAGGTTCCTTCAAGCAGTTTGCACATGGGAAGACTGCACTGTGAGTTGGAGAAGGAGACTGGTTATTGTTGAATATTGGTCTTTTGATCTAATGGGCTGAAGTGCTTCACCTTCCTGTCCAGCCACTTCTCCTTGTGAGCATTTATGGCTGTCCTCAAACAGTGAAATACCACACTCTTACTCACTAAACCCCAATGGGACATCGCAGAGCATGCCTGAATTCAGGGAATACATCGGCCCCAGAATTAAAATAGTTTTTAAAAGAACAGTTTTCACCACTTTAGATACTTTAAAAATATATTTTACCTAATTAATATTCATTTATATTTTAGTTCCTCCTGGAGTTACATATATACTTAATTTTATGTGGTTTTAGTTCCTCTTAGAGTTAAGTATATATTTAATTTTATGTGATTATTCTAGTTGTGAGTTTGGCACAGAGAAATGTTTTTCAGTTGTATCTGTGTGTGTGTGTGTGTGTGTGTGTGTGTGTGTGTGTATAAAATACTAACCATGTTCTTTTGAATGGTTTAGTTTTCAAGTAATGTTTTCTTATGTTAAAAATAATATATACTTATTACAGAAAATGAAGAATGGAAAATATTCATTGAGTCATATTCCTAATAGTCTGTGAACCCTCTGAATCTTTCCCCTAATCCCACAAAATATTATCACTCTTCTCTTTAGTTTTTCCCAGCACATCACATATGCAGTACTTTCTCTGCCTGCTTTTTCCCATTTTCTGATGTTTAATTATTTCAAAATGATATTTTTCTCCTGTGGAAATTTCCTTGCTTTCATATTTAGTGCCCAGGAAGCCCCAAGTAGGGCATCCCAGAATGAGTACTACCTTGGCAGGAACTACTTCCTACTAACCCTTTTTCATCTCGTCATTGTTTAGATTGCAATGAGGTTATGATCAAGACTGTAAGCAAATGACTTGCTGTGTCATAAAAAACATGAAGACAATGAACTACATATTTAAAATTTAAAGATCCCACAGTAGCTGGCCTGCCTTATGGAAGCTGTGATGTATGGTTTAGAAAATACACATTTTAAAATTCACAGAAGCTTCAAAGCCCTGGTCAGACATAAATTCCAATCAGTTTTTCTGTAACAGTAAAAATCCAAAGGATTCTTGCTCACCAACTCTCAGTATGTGTCACAGGTACACATCCTTTCTCTGCATGCAGAACGCAAAACACATTCACTTCTGCCTCAGCGTATATTTTTAAATAAATTACCCCAGGAAACAAAATGTTGAATACACTGTGTTCAACTATGATCTAACAAAGGAGGCAAAACCTTCTTTTCCTTTCAAAGAGCCTGTGTGATTTTGATGAGAACTATGGGATGCTCAGCGATTTGAAAGCAACATTCATCTGTTAATCACGTTGTTGTCTAGGGTTCGTGGCCAGCACTCCACCTTCATCATGACATTGCACTTTCCCTTGCTTTTTCTCGCGAGTTTCAAATGTAGGAAGAGTTCTTTACTTACCATTCTGGGAAAGATGAAATTTATCATTTTACCGTAAATACCCTGGAAAGCAAAGAAAATATTATTATTTATTATCCCTTCATCTACGGAGGTCCTGGTTGCCAAGTGATTGCATCAGCAGCAAATCAAAAGGAAATGCGGCTCAGAGGGCCAAGCGGTCTTGAATATGGACGACTTGTGGACAGGGCTGCCTCAGGGTTGAGCAACTACTGTGAGATGAAGCACTTTCAGATGCATAATGCAGCATTTTATTTTCTCAAAATAAGTGCTATAGTGTTAGGCTATAGAGTAAATGTAGAGGTGACAGTGATACTAAAATTCTTTCCAGGAAAGTTGGGGTGCATTCCAGTTTTCTGCTATTAATGCACTGACCATTGTTTTTGTTTAAATATAAATAAAATTTCTAACTAGAATCTTTACTTGAAAAACAATCAAATGTAGAAACTAGGAAATGAAGATTGAAGTTCCAATTTTTTTTCATTTGTTTGTTGCTTTATATTGATTAATCATAAGCTTCTCAGTTTATCACAAGATAAAAGTTGGAGCAAATTTCCTTTCTATAAAGCCACCCACCCCAAACACACACGTCCCCTGAAGCACTAGAAATCAAACACAGAGCCTTGTGTGCTGGCAAGAGTTTTACCCATGTGTTGGGTCTCCAATTTACTATGTTCTTTAAAGTTTTTTTTTCTTCCTCTCATTTATCTTTCTTTCTTTCCTTCTTTTTTACTGAGACAAAGTTTCTCTGTGTAGCCCTGGCTCTGTATAACAGGCTGGCCTTGATCCCAAAGATCTACCTGCCTCTATCTTCTGAGTGCTGGGGCTGAAGGTATGTGCCATCACTGCCTGGCTAAAGTCTCTAGTAAATACTTACTTTTTAATTTTGCCCTTAATATAAAATATTTTGTGTTCATATATATTAACATATCAGAATGAGAAAATATTCTGTGTCACATCCTAATAAGGTTAGTAAATTTTCTTTCTGCTTCTTTACATTTTATAAATATCATAAACATAGTTTAAGGAAAATGTACTGAGGTCCTATCTTTTGAAGTTACACTGTGGGTAAGAGGAATGAAAATAACAACAGAAGAATAAAGGAAATTTGTAAGACTATGCTACATGCTGATATTTCAGACCCCAAAATATTTATCTATAGAAGCAGTAATTATATCAAAACTAGTCTTGAATTACATTTTAAAATATTATTCTTTAATATATAATTTTTCTGTAAATACAAACTAAAATTTCAAATGTAGATTTCAGTGTCTTAAAAGACCCTTAGCTAGAAAAATCCAAATTAGAGTTGGTAGGTGCCTGTCCTATGTATATTTTCACAAACACCTTTTTGTCTTTATTTTAAAAATTGCATTAGAACTTTTTTATATTTATAGAACCTTTGCTTCCCTAATTATTGTTTTATATTTTATGCCACATAAGATACCTATTTTATTCTTGAATAAACATTTGGATTGTTACAACTCACAATTTTTCTTCATAAATTTTTTTAAGTCTTTTAATTTTATCTAATCATTAGGGTTCATGATCTAGTTCAAAAATTTATATTTATTGGGTTGTTTACTGCAAGTTTTCACCTTCCTCAATAATTATATTTAGAATGGCAATACTGCAGTATATATGTTCCTTATTCACACAAGGTTATTAACGGAAGTTTTGATATCACTACTCAGTATTATAGTTTCTAATCTTCTATTTTTTTAAGGAATTTTTAAGCATAAGCTCCTGAAGAGGGCAGCACGCTCTGGATATCACTGAATTCTATGCTTGGATGTGACAACTTTAGGGTTACTGCTTTTTTTTTTTTTTTTTTTTTGACTAGAAGGGAAGAACTGGATCTATTTCATAGATCCAGGATACAATGAACCAGCAGAAATTCTAAGAAGTTGCACACCAAGGTCAAAACTGCATTTGATTATTGAAAAAGAACATTCAAATTAGCGACCCACAGCAACGTGTTCAGGGAAGGAAGAACAAGACGCTAGCAAGGAGATGGTGTTTGGAGTACGTTCTGTCTTAATGCTGGGGATAACTTCTTCCATTGGCAAAGCCTACTGTCAAACCTACTAAAGGGTTAGATTTAATTATCTCACTTCTTGCACATTTCATCTCAATTGCTATGGCAACATTCACTTGCCTCAGCAGCAATGCACACTTTAGTCAGATGCTCCCATTTTCCTATGAGCCCAAACTGTATAGTCAAATTTACAACCAAATCCTGACGAACCAGATCACGCAGCTTATAGTTTAATGTATCTTGCCTTCACCCTCACATACAAATATCCCAGCAAGGTTTAAAACTGTAAAGACAACTGTAGGAGTTGATGTTCAGATTTTTCTACTGAGTTGGTTTATATGTACTTTATTTTCCTCTCATGTCTCCTGCTGTATTCTCTTCGTCCACCATCCTGTATGTAACCTCTAGCTAGTCACCACTCTGGCCAGGGAAGAGGTTGAAAAGGAAACAGCTTCCAGTGATCACAGGGCGACCCTCGTTAAGAGCCTCGCCACACACTGGAGCATACTTTGAATTGCCATGGCCCAGAGCCCTCCTTGATTTCTTGAAGACTGCTAAGAGAAGGAAGGGAAATAAAGACCATACAATCTGATACAGGAGACGCAAACGGCAGAATGCCAGATTCCAATAGACGGCTAAGCACAAGGAAGCTTCAGCCAACCTCCAGTTAGTACGATGTTTCAATAGCAAGGAACAGCGCAGCGTGTTAAGTTCTGCACCATCCATCCACACAGTCTTGTGAATTGCTGGCATTTTACAAAAGACTTGAAAAACCTTGGCAAGTAGGTATTTACAGACATTACTCAGGTGGCCTTTCATTTAGTTTGATCTTGTGTAGTAATTTACTTTAAGTTGTATTTCAGAAGCAACGTGATCTAAGATATTCCCAAGGATGTTAGAGGCTGCTACACTTTGGATTTAGATAAAAAGCTTTTTATCTTGAAGTTGTGATAGTTCTCTGATAAAATGTCCCCCCCCCCACACACACACACACACTACCAGCGGCCAGCACCCATGGTTTAGCATGCGTTTACAGTCATCAGTTAATAGTGGCTAGTAAAACTCCTGCTAGTGGAGGCAGCCACAACGATGCTTGCTACAGCTGTGTTCCCTAGGCTTATATTTGGACAGTGGTTTCTAGGTGGCATCTTATCTATTACAGATGACGACAGCAATCAAAACTTGAACATAAAGGACCATTTAAAAATTGTCCTTATGTACTTTTAGCTTTAATTGAGCTCCCTATTAGCAAGTTATCAAAATGTCATTATTGAAAAGTTAAATTCTCGTTAATGATAAAGTTCAGAAGCGAGATAACCCCAGAAGCTAAAGGCAGATCGGGTGCTTAATTAAAAAGAGAAACCTACAAGCTGAGATAAGTGTGTGTGCTTTCTTCAGATATTTGAAGGACTTCTTATGGAGGGCAGATAGGGAGTGTCTGGCAAAGCTGACAAATGAGAGCTCCAGGGAGGTGGACTTTTAAGCTCTGTAGAAAGGACAATCTAAACCAACAGTCTTGTTTACCTAATACCCTAAGCTACAGAACACCAAGTTGTCTTCCTAGGCATTTTCCAGAGCTATCTGCAATGTGAACTCTCTTGCTTGAATTCTGGGAAAACATTGTAGGAAATATGTTAGAGCCACTCCGGGCCTTAAGGTCAGGAGGTATGGTGAGGTACTGCTTAGTGGATTTTTCTTTATGTCTTTATGGAAACCTAGCAATGGTGCCCAAATAGCTCCCTCTGCAGCAAACTGAAGATTGTGGTCTGGACAAATGAAAAAAACAAACTTCTTAGTGGAGAGTTCTAGAAAGCCTCCAAGGAGACATGCAAATTGGCTTTAATTGGTTTCCCTTCAAGAACCTTTGGAGTCACCAGGGGAGACCAGAGGAGAGGCGGAGATTGAGTTCCCCTTTTGGTCTTGACTTGGCTTTTCCAGCTGGGGTACTGCCTCATGTGGCCTCCCCTACTGCTTACATTAGACTTCCGCCCTGGATTAAAGGAAGATTTCTGGCACTGTCGCCAAACTCTACGTTCACTTAAGAAACAATAATCGCCCAATTAGGAGACACAGGAGCCTTTCTTCTGTGTCCAAAGAAATTAAAAGTTGGAGAGAAAATTACACATCTCTTGGGAATGCTCATCTTTGGTATGACTGCTGACTAAGAGAAAGGGAAGCAGTGACTAACTCAGGGATTGTAAATGTAAAGACGCTGCCCATTCTTGAGTCAAAATGATGCCCGCTCTGCGTGCAACATCAGGCCCTGGAAGGCCTCGGGTCACATGGGTTGGAAGTAGTGTTTTCATTACGTTTGGTTTAGAAGAGTCTCAGGGTGACATATCTTCAAATCACATTGCAGGAAGGGTCTCCCAAAACGTCTTGTGTAACATGTAAGCGCAGTGCACTCCAGCGCTGTGCTGGAGAAGGTGATCTCTGAAGGATGGCTGCCCACCAGATGTCTGCATACTACCTACAGAATTGATCTTGCAACCGCCAGAAAGAATTTTTATTTTGGCTATAAAAAAAATACAGACTGCTGTATACTTATTAATTATTTTACCTTCTTTGTCCCTCCCAGTCCGTTCTCATCAAACCTTTGCATTAGGGTGTGCTGGTGAAACCTCTCTCGCTTAGATGTTGTTACCAAACGGCCCTTAAACTTGTCTCCAAAAGGCTCACTCATAAAAGCTTTTACAAGCCAACCCCATTTGGTTGGCTGGGATCCAGCAGTCTCTACTGAACACAAACACCAGCTACAGAAATCAGAAGCAGAAACCTCCATAGCACCCTGGAGGAACTTTTTGATCCCAAAAAATTATCTCAAACTCACTAACATGTCCTTGTGCCATGAAGACCAGGAGAAAAGGGCCTCATCCTTGCAATGTTTTGTTTTTGTTTTCATTTTTCCTGTTTGTTAACCTCGTCCCCAATACCATCACAAAGACTATCTTCAATTAACAAGTATTTATTTGATGCCTATCATGGCTAAACTTTAAGAAGCCAGATAAAGACAGGCAGGAGCTATTTTTAATGGCGAAGTTTGTTAAAAGAATGAAGAATGGTGTGTTGCTGGAATATTATAAAACTGAAGATCCTCTAGGAAATTAACTTAACATGAAACAATGTTTTTGTGCCACAAAATCTTTTCACACAATTCAGCAGTGTTAACTTCATTTAAGTAGTTTCAGCAACAAAGAAAGCATAGATTTTGTGGCACAGCCCAATATGGCTCCATACCCTTTCATCTCCCATGTGGACCTCTTGCCTACAAAATGTTAAGGCCTCTCCATGAAGTTGTCAGAGCCCTGGTGGTGGTCTGACTGAGTGTAGGAAAATCACGGATTGGGGTTTGCAATGTGCACTGTGTAGTAGTGCTGATAATAATAAATATTTAGAAAGTATTCGTTCTATGCACAACGAATGAGTAGTTACTAAAACGAATGCAATAATGATATGACCCAAATCCAAACCATGTTTAGCAAGAACAGTGTCAATTGAAATTATCTTAGTTTCTTCATTAAGTTAAGGGGCTTTTCACTGGGTAGTGAGTAGGAAGGAGGCAGAACTAAGAGCATCAGCAGATTGCTTGGGATAACCCTAAATTACTGAAGAATTCCAATTCTGCAGATAGAGAATTGAACTCAAAGCCTTGTGCATACCACATGGTCACTCTAGCACTGAGCTACACTGTCAACACAGGTTCTCCGTGATGAGGCCACAGTTTGTGATACTGTGTGGTTTAGAGTAATGAGCACTGCAGAGAAGTGCTTCTCCAAACTAAGTTCAATTTGCAACCCTTCCCACCTCGTTAAAACGAAGACTCTAATTTAGTAGGTTTGCATTACGAATGTGATTACCCACTTTTAACAAGTTCCCAGGTGGCATTAGCACTGATGCCACACTTAGAATGGGAATACTACAGAGATGCTGCGCAGCCTCCTTCAGACTTGAGAACGGCTCTGCCCTGTCCAGCAGTCAAGACATGATGAAAACTATGCTCCAAGGAGATAAGTCTGTTATCCTCAGAAGTCGGCTGAGGAAGAGGGGATGTGAATAGACAAGACCCAGATGGGAGGATCTCTCTGTTTTCTCTGCATGTTTTACAGCATTGTGCCCGGCTCCTGCTGAAAGAGGCTTGTACACAAGGTCAGTTTGAAAGCAAGTTCTCACTGGAGTAACTGTGGGTCTTGCGACTTTGAAAACGAATGAAGTTTAGGGGAAACAGGAGGAATCATGAATGCTTTCAACCTGGAAAATGCATCCATTTCTAAAACCCCTGAGATTTTAGCCCTTCTAGCCTACTCTACGTAGCTGTAATTATGTCCTCCTATGCACCTCTCTAACTCTGAAACCACTAGATCATAGTGATGACAATAATAACAATTAGCAAGATGGCACAACTTGTGTTTTGAATGCTCATTAGTACTGTAAGGCAAATTGCTAAAAAAAATTTTTATAATTAAATCTATGTGGCAATACTGTGAGAAATGCAGCTAAAAATTGTCTCCATTTATACAGATGAGTATAAAAATAAAGGAATACTCATGTGTGTGAATTTTGTGCCTGGTACCTACTAAGTGAATACATGTATCAAAAAAATGATCAAATGTATTCTGCAAGATCACAGATCCCTCTTGCATTTTTTGCTTGCCTTTTTTTCCTTTGTTCCTTATCTCCAATAATTATAAGTATGACTAGCAATTAGTGCTTCCTGTGCCTTGGGTACCCCTGTAAGCAATTTGCATGTGTTATTCATTTAATGCTCATAATAATCCTATAATTTAAGGTGTTATTATTATATATGAGGAAAATGAGGCATAAAGAGGCTAAATAATATGTCTAAGTTTCTGTATCTATAGCAGGACGGTTAGAGCCAATTAAATTGTGTTCCTGATGATCATCCAACCTATCTTTGAAAACGTAGACTTCTGGGTACTTTTTAAAATAAACAACTTCAAATCACAGTGTTAGTGAATAGTTAATTTGGGGGTGGGGCAACAAGATAGCACAGCTGGTAAAGCCCTTGTGTAAGTCTGGCCGCAAGTTTGATTCCTGGAACCCATGGAAAGATGGGAGGAGACACCTCCTCCACAACAGCATCCTCGGACTGCCAAGCACGTGCGTTTCTTCTTCTCACACATTAAGACAATGTTCCTGAAGGCTAAGGAGACATACTGTCATCTTCTGGGTCCTATGAGCACACCCCCACCACATGTGGCTAGTCCTGGAGTGGGATCTTTTCCAAGAACAGTCAGTCAAATCGTCCAAGTCCCTGCCAACCAATTCTCCTCTCTCAGGGGAACCCAGCACTCGAACAGAATAGAGCACTCCGTCCAGCATAGAATAACATATTGAAAAAATCGTGAAAAACGTTTCACTTTTATGGCTTTTTTTTTTTTTTCCTTAAGGGAAAGACAAGCCCTGATACTTTTAGAGTAACAGGAACCTTCTTATCACACATAAAACTCTACTTAATCTAAATTTTAAAAAATATTTTTTTATTTTATGTGCACAGGTATTTTGTCTGCATGTATGCCTGTGCACTGCGTGTGTGCCTGATGTCCATGGAGGCTGGGAGAGGACATCAGACCCCTAGAACTAGAGTTACAGACTGTTGTGGGCCACTCTGTGGGTGCTGGGAGTGGAACACGGGCTCTCTGAAAGAGAGGCCAGTGCTCTTCACTGCTGAGGCATCTCCTAAGCCTTTCCACGTTAAAGTGTGAATATATAAATCCAAGCTGGCAAAAAAAAGTCTCTGAGACTGTGTGACTCTCTCTATTGTCTGGCTTCAAGGACAGTTGCCTTCGGCAACTCTACCAGAAGACTGCTGAGCCCAGAGGTCTGAGGGCGTGCTCATCCTTGCTACGGGAGTTCACATGCTCTGATTTGGGCTATGTTCGTTACACAGCCAAACACTGATTGGCACCACTGAATGCAGTGAGGGACACCTTCAGCAGGTTCCTCCTTCCTGGCCTGTGTCTACTGCAATTCCCTTAATAAGCTCATATTGCCAGGGAACCTCTTATTTACCAGGTCCCATGCTCTCCTTCATCTCAGGGAGTGGCTGGTGTGACACTGTGCTGTCCAGGCTGGCCTTGAGTTACCACAGCTCCCGGAGTGCTGGCATTACAGCTCTGTGCCACCTCACCGGGCATGGATTTAACACTTCCAAAGAATATGGGTGATTTTGTATGATGCCTGTTTGAGGGCAGGGGTTGTCTTTATATTTTAAAAAATTTTACATTTATTTATGCATAGACTGCTGGGGCGTGCATATCACGGAGTGTATGTAGACTTTAGAAGAAAACTGGATAGAGCCCGCTCTTGCCTTCTACTACCGTGTGGGTCTCTGGGACCAAACTCAGGCCATCAAGTTTGGCAGCTTCTCCTTACCTGCCCAGCCATCTCACCAGCTGCCGGTTCTAGGTTCTCATCTTCCTTTATTATCAGTTTCAGGCCTTCTGGCTTTTGTGGAAAATAGTGACGATGTTGCACGTTCTACATCCTATCAGGTGGCACAACACTCGTGATATTTATACTTTAATTAAACTAATCACTGTAAAATGGCTTCTTCTTCCTCATCTTATAAGTATTTTCAGAGCAGGACATTAAGTTATATTTATTTATGTTAGCATTAACTCACAGATGTTCATTTCATTTAGTAAGTTATAATCTGCTATGCCAGAACGATCTAATACTCCTGAGAGTAAACCCACTCCAAGAAGCTGTGAGCATGTAACCGAAGGTAGAGAGGCAAAGAGATTAGGATCCCAGAGTTCAACTCTTCATTAGGGGACTTTCGGATAGACTGTAGGGGATCGCAATACCAGGTGGGCCCGGACATTTGGGTCACAAGAAAGGGCATGCACAGCGCTGAGGACAAACTTGATTTCATTTAAGTCTTAGTGTACCTGCTTCATCTTAAGCTAGCTGTCCCCTTAGAGTCACATCCATTTCTGACACCAAAATCCAGCTGTCAAGGTCCCCACAACAACCCAGTTATGGTTGCATCTTGCTTTTCGCTAGTGAGCCATGTGAAGGGAAACACAGTAGGGGCATTCTGGGTAGTCAGGACGGCTGTGCCACATGCTGTGCGCAACTGTGTCAAGCTGAATCTGTAAATTTCTTACCGTCATTACTCATTTAGATCTTCAAATCGTCTCAGATGTGATCCCAGTGCTTCTTTTTAATCTGACTGTTTTCTTCAGCGTGTGCCTGGCAGTGTGTGAGAACATCTGCGCCTTCACGTAACGTGATATTCCCGGCAAGTTTGGTATTTTATTTTTTCATGCCGCATTCTCAGAATCAACCCTTTTCTCCAAGGAGTACCCATTTCTTTCCATTAAGAATGGTGGTTAGAAACCAAGATGAGGGAGTAGAGTGTGCCCAGTGCCTGAGGGCAGTCTTCGCAGGACCCAGGAGTAGAGGACATAAGGTGTAAGAGCTATCTATCCACACATTCAGATGTATACTTATTTCTTACGTATTTATGAAACACTGAGGCCGCCATTGCGACCAGTCTTACGAGGCCTATTTGGCCTCTACTTTCCTGTTTACTGCTCTTTCCTCTGACAATAGAAGTCTATCTTCCATTCTGTGTTAAACATAGTAGTTCCTTACTTGGCCAATTACCTTGCGTCGAGGCAATAGATGTTCTTGCTACTGAGCACTCGCAGCCACACCACAGTGGTTCCCCCACCCTGCCAGAGGTCTAAGAGCCCTCAGACTGTAGATTCCATCCCACAACACCTCCTGTGAATGCCCATTCTTCCATTCCCACCTTTGAAGTAGAACTGACTTGTTCAGCAAAGAGGTGGATAAACAGAAGGAAAGGGAGAGGGGAAAGAAGATGTAAAAAGAGAACGAAGAACAAGACATATGTTTAAAATCACTTTCCCACAGTGTGAATTCTAAACTTAAAGCAAATTTTTTTCTGCTTAATTGAACTTTTTCTTCTTTATCTGAGAAACTAAAAGCAAAATAACTCTCTTCTAACTAACTAGACTGCACCTATCTGATATTTATTGAGTGCCTACTCAGTGGTGGTATAATAAATTCTAATAAAAACCCAATTAACTGCAGTTATCAATTAATCAATATATTTCACTTACTGACTTTTCAGGGAAATTGGCCAATTACAAGAAACCACATCGAGACTGACAATTTTCTCAAAATAAGGTCACTCCTGAAGTCGGAGTAGATTTTGCTCCAATTTATCTGACATGTATGATTTGATGCAGGGATAGGAACTGTAGAGTTATGGTGCTCAGAAAGCATATTAAAGTCAACCACAACTGATATATGGCTGACAATAGACATCTTATAAACCTTTACAACAAACACAGTCTTATATGATTAAAAATAAAAATTCTATCCCCCGAAACATATGGATTCTAGTTTATTCATTTAATGAATATGAAATCTTTATATATTTCAAATGCTGATGAAAATATAAAATCCTACCTGGGCATGGTGGCTTGTAACTGTAGTTAAAGCACTTAGACGCAGAGGCAAAATGACCGAGAGTTCAAGGTCAGCTTAAACTACATTGAGTTTAGAGCAGCTTGGGCTTCCTGAGACACCATCTCAAAGAAAATAAAATTCACTAAGATAAATGATGAGGTTACTGACCTGTAATGGGGAAAAGGTAATAAATATACAGCACATGGATCTGTTATGTCAAAATGCTAAAAAGCAAGGCTGGGGAGATGCTCAGTGGTTAGGGACAAGCAAGGCTGGAGAGATGGCTCAGTGGTGAAGGGCAAGCAAGGCTGCAGAAATGGCTCAGTTGTTAGGGGCACATGCTGCTCTTGCAAAGGACCTTAGTTTGGTTTCCAGTTCCTATGCTGGGCAGCTCAAAAGTGCCTACAACTTCAGCTCCCTGTGTTCTGATACCCCTGGCTTCCATGGGTGCCAGTACTGCCATAGACATACTAACACATACACACATACACACACACACATACAATTAAAAATAAATTTAAAATTTGAATAATGCTAAGAAAAGATGGAGGGAAAGGGAAGAGAGTATGAAGAAGTGACGGAGGTAGATTCTGTTTTAGGTAGATGGTTGCTTTAATTTGGTTTTCTTGTAATCGTTGCTCTCAAAGAGTCTCTACTTTAAAAAATTATCATGTTTGTTGTTTTTCTTTAATAGACTTGGGTTAGTTTTGTAGCAAACCATCAGATGTCAAAGTCATATTGTGGAACAGAGAGTTGTCTTATTGTTTAGGAACTTACAATTCTATCAAGACAGGAGTTTGAATCCCAGCACCCATATCAGATAGCTCACAAGCATCTATAATTCCAACTACAAAGGACCCAATAACTACAACAACAACAACAACACACATCACATTCACACAAGCACACACAACACATAAATAAAATAAAATAAATCTGTAAAACATACCATGCAAAGACAAGGCAGCTAGCAATCAAAATGGTATACTCAGGAAGGAAGAATGGAAAAAAATGGCATTGGGCAAGCAGTATGTATGGATTTATAAACTTAAAAAGAATTTTATATTGCTTGACTTTTTAATATAAATTTTCTTTAATATTTATTTCTTTATTTGGTTAGTTGAGACAGGGTTTCTCTGTGCTGCTCTGGCTGTCCTGGATTTGTCCTGGTTAGGGGCACATGCCTCAAACTCACAGAGACTCTCCTGCCTCTGCCTCCCAGGTACTGGGATTAAAGGTATATGCCACCATTCCTAGTTTTTGTTTTTTTTGTTTTTTGTTTTTTTATCATTTTAAAGTAGTTTTTTTTTTAGCAGTAATTAAGTTGTAAATCGAATAGCATGCTAAGAGCTCATCTATATTGAAAGAAGAATAAATGAAATATAAAGCAATAGAGATAGACAAACAAAACCAAAACAAAATAAAAAAAAAAAAAAAAAAAAAAAAAAAGAAAGAAAACCTACCACTCCTAGGCTGTTTTTCAGCTTACCTAAGTTTCATTCACTTAAATACTATCTCTGTTTTCATAATTTAAGTTGTCAGTTTGGTTCAGAAAGTTATCTATTGCTATGTAAAAGTCACACTACTTCTTAGCTTAGTAGCTGTCTGGTTATCCCAGGGATAACATCATAAATTTAGAGAATCATTATTATTTCTTACAGAGGAGTGTGGATGGGACAAAACCTTAGAATGGCTGGGAAAACAGGCATCATAAGTTGTTTCATATGGCTGGGGAAAACAGGCATCACACGTCGTTTCATAAAGAAAAGAAAATCATCAGATACAGAATTTTGAGACAGGGCTGAGCTTCTCCTAATTTTTGATCCTTTGGGCCTTCATCTTCCTTTTGGCAAAATGTGGTCATCTGCCTCTGGCTAAAATTGCCATTTAGAAACAAGTTCCCCAGTTTAAAGAAGCTGAAGCTCAGAGGGCATCTCTGTTCTGCTGAGTTCCCGGATGTCTGTGCTTTCTTTCTCTTTTCTCTGGCCTCCTCACCACCATACGGGCCCGTATACATATAATATTGAAAGAAAAACTTTTTTTTTTTTTTTTAGTCAAGAAGGCTGTTTCTTATTACAATTTCTGTCACTGACAATACTGGACTATCCCTTTTAGATCTTTTCAAAAGCTGCATGAATCCTGTAAAGTGAGGACACTTCAGAAAAAAAAAAAAAAGAATGTGCAGACATGAATATCGTGGCTTTTTTTTCCCTTTTGCTATGTATCTCTCGAGTAGTGTGACAAAACCAGTCACATCTTTGGGTTTTTAGTTGGTTGGTTTTGTTTTTTGAGACAAAGCTTCTCTGTGTAGCTCTGGCTGTTCCAGACCCATCTCTGCCTCCCAGGTCCTGGGATTAAACTTCATATAAAATTATTGTAGTAGCTTTTTATAGATTTATTTATTTTTATCATGTGTTTTTGTCTGTGTGTGTGTGTGTGTGTGTGTGTGTGTGAGAGAGAGAGAGAGAGAGAGAGAGAGAGAGAGAGAGAGAGAGAGAGAGAGAGAAGGCTGGAGACTCAGCTTTGTACATGCCAGGCAAATACCATATCAGAGCTGCACCCCAGCACCAGCACTAAATTTCTTCTCCTCCTCCTCCTCCTCCTCCTCCTCCTCCTCCTTCTCCTCTTCCTCCTCTTCCTCCTCCTCCTCCTCCTCCTCCTCCTTCTTCTTCTTCTTCTTCTCTTCTTCTTCTTTTCTTCTTCTCTTCTTCTCTTCTTCTTCTTCTTCTTCTTCTTCTTCTTCTTCTTCTTCTTCTTTTTGGTTTTTCGAGACAGGGTTTCTCTGTGTAGCATTGGCTGTCCTAGAGTCGCTTTGTAGACCACGCTGGCCTCGAACTCACAATGATCCACCTGCCTCTGCCTCCCGAGTGCAGGGATTAAAGGTGTGCACCACAACATCTGCCTGAATTTTACTTCTTAAATAAATGATCAAGTCTGATTTTGAACTGGAATACTCATTTTCACAGGAAAAACAGTCGCCAAAATACTATTGCAGTATTTAAATTACCAGGAAAAAAAAAATCTATCCAGTAGTGTTGTTTTGTTATTTACAAAACTTTACTTTAAACAGCACATTCATTTATAGGAAAATGTCTTTTGCAGCATACACACTATCTTCCTATGTTCATTTTCAAAGGCTTCTTATAGACTAAAGATTAAACAATTTTGAGAAACTTATTCTCAGACTCATTGCCTTTGCAATATTTGGCATCATGTATCTTAATATAAATACATCATTCTTTTACTATATAGAAATTCAGTATAAATGCAGTCCATACGTACTTGCAAAATGGTAAGAAACATAAATATGTTGTTTTAGAAATAACAAGCATGGATTGGAGAGATGACTCAATCAGTACAGTGCCTGTCACACAGCATGAGGGCCTGAATTTGAATCCTCTAGACTGCTGTTAGAGCCAGGGCTGGTGTGTCCAACCCTGGGGCTGAGCAGGAGGACACAGGAGATCCTCAGGGCCCACTGGCCAGCCAGCCAGGCCAATTGGTGAGCTCTGGACTTGGCTGGAAATGGTCTCAAAAACGGAAGTAGGAAGTAACAGGGAAAGACAGCTGACATCAACCCCTGCCTCCACGTGCACATGCACTGTCACCCACATGTGCATATAGTCAAACACTTGCTCATATGTAGAGCGCACGTGCGCGTGCGCAGACACACACACACAAACACACACATACACACACAAACAAATTAAATCTATAAAAATCAAAATGAAAATATTACCACAAAGTAATCGTTATGTACATGGAATTGAACTGTCATTTTATTTATACCTATATATCCAAAAGATACATTGTAGAGCTCAGAATGTGGCTCAGTGGTGGAGTGTTCATCTAGTGTGTGCAAAACACTGTTTGATCTCTAGCTCTGACAAAGATGTAAAGCTACTTTTTACTTTACTTTTTAAAACCCCACCTTTATCCGAGTTTTACATTTTTCTGCTCACGTATTCACTGTGCCATGACATCCCTCTCTGCTTTGATGAGCCTCTGAAGTCATTCCTTCTGCCTCAAACCATTTTTTTAAAAAAGATTTATTTATTTGTTATGTACACAGTACTTTGTCTGCATGTACACCAGAAGAGGGCACCAGATCTTATTATAGATGGTTATGAGGCACCATGTGGTTGCTGGGAATTGAACTCAGGACCTTTGGAAGAGCAGCCAGTGCTCTTAACCTCTGAGCCATCTCTCCAGATCCTGCCTCAAGCCATTTTTGAGGTAAACAAAGTTGCAGGGTATTTCTTCAGGCCTCATACAGAATACTAGCTGACCACTTGCTGCAGGTGGTTGTACAGAAAAACAGTGCAGAGACTTTGCAGGCTGAGTAGCCGAAATGCTACAGCAGAGAAGGTCACTGGCTGAGGTGGTGATGCTTTGCAAGCTACCTGCTCCCGCTCCTCACGTAAGTCCATAACTACCGTTTCTGGATTTTTGCTATACATTTATATCCAAAGAAAGAAACCTGACACCTGTCACAGTGGCACTGTGAGGATGAAGTGAAGCTGTGCTTGAAGGATGACATCTTCTGAGAGGTACCACAAGCTAAACTGAGAGTGGAGCGGACTGAAGTGCAGACTGGAGTGTAGGAACCTGCCATGTCTGCAGGCGCCAACTCTTCACCGAGCTGTGCTTTAACCAATAGTACTGCCTCTTCCCGTTTGTAACTGAAGAAACGCAGCAACCTGCCTGATGAAGAAAATTTTTCACTTATATTTGAGAATGCACATAGGTGCTAAAGAAAGAACAAGACCTCTCTAAAAACCACCCAACTTCTTGCTTTTCCAGAGACAGATATCTTCAAGTTGGACTGGAGTGATGGCTCAACGGTTAAGAGCACATATTGCCCTTGCAGAGGACCAGAGTTCAGTTTCAAGCGCCTAGGACAGGTGGCTCACAACAGCCTGTAACTCCATCTTCATGGTACCTGATGCCCTCTTTTGTTACACACACACAGACACACACACACACAAACTACAAAAATAAAATAAAATATAATCAATATTAAAATACTTCCACTTGTGCTTTCTCAGTTGTATTGCCATATCAAAGTTAACTTTTCATCATCTTAGAAAGAAGTCAGCTCTTCCCAGTCCCTTGCTGACTGTTTCCTTCCCTGCAAAGGAGGATTACCAAGCAGAGAACAATGTTCATAAGGACCAGGACAGAAGGCATTAGCATATGTTGCCCTTCTGAGCTGACTTCCACTTTGAAATGGCTGGGTGGTTTGCAGTGACCCATCTTTGTATTTTTCTGTCCTAAATGACAAAGGCCCTGGCATTCCTTGGTTCTCAAGTTATTTCCTGTGATGAGGGCAACTTACATACAAGGGCTTTGGGGGATAAAATTTAAAGACCTAAGATATATGACATTTCTCAGGGATTTTATGAACATATCAATCATATATAATTGCACATGGACTCACTTGACCTGGAACCAGAGTCAAATTAGAAAATTATGGCAGGAGACAGAGCAACCTAAGTAGAGAGAGCCCTCTCCTTGTCTGTTTGGCTCTCGTCTGTTTTCACCAGCATCTTAGACTGTCTCTGGTAAGAAGTTGTGTCCCAGCTGGTGTGCTGAAATCTTTTCTTTGAGAGCTGTCTGTTGAATTTCATACATTGAGACATTCTCACTTGGAGCCTGTTTGGTATACTGCAGTGAGGAAAGAGAAAAGACCTCCAGGCCTAGAAGAGAGTCAATAAACACTCCATTCAGCACGTGCTGTCTTTTCGTGAAGCTTACCAACACCAGTGCTTATCTCTACATGATCCTATCACCCACAGGGCCCGTGGCATGGCTCAGTGGGAAAGTGCTCGCAATGCAAACTTGACCACCTGAGTTCATTCTCTGGACCCATGTAAAGAGGAAGAAAAGAACCAACTCCACAAAGTTGTTCTCTGATCTCCACATGTACACTATGGCATTTGCATACATCCATCCACATAGCACATAAAAGAATACCATTTTTAAATAAAAAAAACAATCACCCATGGCAGTATCATTTTATCTTAATTGTCTCCTAGACACACAAGGGAGAGTGTTTATGAATTTATCTCAGGAGCGCTGTCGTCTGTTCACAAGCAGGCTCTGCCCATGTTTGAAAGTGCTTCAACTATGAATGAGTCAGCTCACTCTAGTTATCACTCACAGAAGTACTGACATGAGAAAATGGAAGGAGTGTTGAACCATCCTCACACATGTCCAAAGTTCCAATGGACAAGATATGCTTGGCGACATATCTCAACACTGAGAAACACAAGTGATTTCATGTGCTTCAGCGTAGGGTGCAATCACACCTACCAGGGTCTTAAGTTCATATCCTTAAAAACTGAGTCATCACACGCCTACCCTGTATCTGATCCCTGCTTAATTTCCCAGAAAGATGCTTCATTTCCCGGCATTTATATGCCGTGTTAGTTTTCCCACACTGAATACAATTGGTCACCAGCCAAGCCAGACCGTCTCTTTTCCTCTCCTTCAGCCTGGTCACATGGCTCGTGTTCCTCATTATCACTTGGTGATATCTTCTTTATTACCAAAATAGGCCTTACAGGCTAACGGAGAGAAGATAAGTTGGGCACTTTTAAAGTACAGACAAATCTCAGCAAAGCTTAAAGTGGTTGAACTAGGAACCACACGTAAACAAATCGAGGGCCTAGCAATAGAGCTCAATAGTATTATGTTTGCCTTGAACAATAAGACCCTAGGCTTAGTCTGTAGTACCTCGGAGTAAGGAAAGCTAAGAGAGAGAACTGAATGAATGATTACTGAGCAGCTGGAAAGGATAGTGACATCTCTCTCTCTCTTTCTCTCTATCATTATATACATAAGATGAGAGATGATAGATAGATAGATAGATAGATAGAGAGAGAGATAGATAGATAGATAGATAGACAGATAGACAGATGGACAGGCAGACAGATAAGGGGATGCTCACTGCTTTCTCCATATATGGGCACAACAGAAATGTGTACATGGATATCATACACAGGGCTAGGGACACTGCTGAGAGAAAAGCGAACTGTGCATTGTAAGTCACGGTGGGTTTAAGGAAGACAGCTTTAGTTTGCCCCTTTGCTTTCTGTGTCTCTGACACAGTTGCAATTGCCAGGGCTCTCCTTCTTTATTTCCTGGTAATAGTTCCTAGAGTGGGTCTTGCAAATTAGTCACTTGCGTTTCCCTCTTCTCTTTAAACAAAGACCCAGACAGGAGGAAAAGGAGGGAGGGGCAGTAGAGGAGGAGGAGAAAAGCCAACTGTAATTTTAAGTCACTTCTTTGGACGGTGGGGTCAGGTGCTTCATGACTGTCACAGCACGGAGCCTTCATGTCTGCTCTTGCACAGGCCAATTTATCACTGCAGCCAGTGTGCTGGCTGCCCTTTCTCGCTCAAGACACCAACCCTAGACACACAGGCCCCTCCATTCATTCCCTTCATACTTTACTCCTTTAACCTGATCTAATCCTAAGTCTCCTCCAAGGACCCTTAATGTCAAACCTGTTCATTAGGCTGGCTGAAAGGACTTCAATCTTTGCATTTCCATTTATTCCTTACAAGGCCAGCTTTCTTTCCAAACTCATTTCTTTCATCTTGTCTCTTGACTTCCTTCCTACTGACATCACTACTTGGCGAGGATGGTGTATTTTATTTTAGTTTTTTGAGGCCTTTCCTGCTTGATTTGGGAGAGTGCCTCTCCCAGACCCAGCAGAGGAGGTCAAGTGTTAGTGGTGATCTAGCCAAAACATTCCAGTAAGGACTTGACAGTCTATATTTGAAAAGTGAGCAACAACTCAGAATTTCAAACTCTTGGGAAAGCAGTGATGCAGTGACTTGAAAATCAAAAATATTTTGTTTCTCAAGCTAGGTGGCAGCTCCTATCTGTAATCTGTCATCACTTGGCAGGCTGAGGCAGGGAGATCTTAAGTGAAAGGTAAAACTGGACTGACTATATAGCAAGTTCCAGGCCAGCCTCGAAAACATAAGACCCTTGCCCATAAACACCTACAAATTCTGGCTAAGGGTGACTATACAACAAAAAAACAGCACAAGAAGAACAGACTTTTTTGAATGCTAACACAGCAAGGTTCACCCATTGGTACATTCACACATAAACTTCCTGGATCATGCTAGATGGTATAGTAAGAGTTATAACAAGAAAATGTCTACTTTCCTGGGATGCTAATTTGAGCACTAAGTTACTACTGGTTACAGTTATAAGTGGTGTGGGAGTTTGATTTGGGAAACAGTCTTGGCATAAAGCCAGGGCTGACCTAGAACTGTCTGCATTGCCCAGGCCTCTAGCTGTTCCTAAGTGCTGGGGTTGCACATATGTACCATCATGCCTAAGCTGTGGCAACTTTTTGTTCCAATTGTAACTCTTCGTGTGATGCCATCTAAAGGCAAAAGGCAAGTAAAAAAGCAAACACTTCTTTTGAAATGTTGGACAGAACTCTGTTTTCCTCAAGATCTTCTTTCAAGATCTTCACTCAAGGTAGCTTTGTTTCATGTATGATAGAAAATGGATGGATTTGAAAAACCAAATGCTTTCCTTTTTTTTTTTTTTTTAATTTCCTGTTTATTTCCATCAATGGGAGGAAGATTTAGTTACACAAAGAAAAGCAGGCAGAGGAGATGGTTCAGTGTATAAAGTGCTTGCTGTGAAGTCAAAAGGACCTAAGATCAGGTCACATACAAAAGCCAAATGTGGTGAAACAAATCACTCGCCCTGGGGCAGGGAGAGGACCAGAACCCAGGGGCTGTCTGGCCAGTTAGCAGAGCAAATAGTGAGTTTCAGGTTTTAAAAAAAGTGAAAAATTAAAAAAAAAAAAAAAAAAAAAAAAGGGATAGTTGATATCAAACCTCTGATTTCTGTACAGGCACATACATCTACATAATACATACACATCTGCATAGGACACATATGTACATAGCACATACAAAGCACATACACTTACATGGCACACACACACATCTGCATAGCACATACCCCTACATAGCACATACATGTGCATATTGTACAATAAAGAAGTAGATGTTAAGGAAAGAAAGACCAAGGAGAAGAGAGATATCCATTTGGAAAACAACCACTAATGAGAGAAATTATGTTTCCTAATACATTCAAGTAACTAAATTAATTTTCAAAGGATTTTTTGTTTGTTTTTCACCTGTTTCACCTAAAAGAATCTTTTCATGCTCAAGTTACACCAGAGGTAACATATTTCCAATTTAAAAAGAGATAGTGAGTACGCAACACAACTAAGAGGTAAAGGCAGGTTTGAGGCCGAAGCATAAATTTTCAAGCTCTGGACTGATATGTTCCTGCATCGTAATACATGCCACTGGCTTTCAAAGATGCAGTCCTGTAGGAAATGCTCGGCAGCCAACCCTGATAGTCACGCAGACACCAGGAAAATGTACACCACTTTGGCAGCAAGCTTATGTTTTATATATTTCCTAGATAATAAGATATTTGAAAACAAATTAAATTTTTATCAAAATCCTTGGCAAAGTTTACAGTTTCCTTTTGTGTGCTCAATTTTTTGATAAAATTTTAATATTTATATTTTATATTACAGTAGGAAAAAAATCTATTCTTTGATTTCAAAGTCAAGAATTTTTAACAGTCTGAGGACTGGCTCTTTCATCAAAGATATTCAAATAATTGCCACACTGATAACATTAACTTGATTGAATATTGCTGTCCTCTTGTTTCTTTCTTTTTTTTTTTTTTTTTTTTTTTCTTTTTCTTTTCTTTTTTTTTTTTTTGTGTGTGTTTTGTTTTGAACTTAGAAAAACACAATCTCAGAAGGGACTTCAGTCAGGGGTGATTATTGTGGATTTAAAGAAAAGATTGATAAGTTTGTGTGCGTTTTACTTGTAGTTTTAAATTTAAATGCAAAAGCTTCTGAGTTTTATAAGAAGCAAAGAAAACATTCTGTGAGATTTAATTAAACATAAGTTTGAGGGTTTTTATCCAACTGGTGCTATACAAAGTTGATCTTAGACTTTGCAGGTTAAATGTACAGACATCATTGCAAAGAACTAAGTTTAAGTATTTCAGGGGTTTGCACAGTATATTAGAATACGTCGCCCGGTAATCTGTTTTCTAAAAGCACAATGACTGTACAGTCAAAGGAAGGCAGACACTGCTTTTTCCTTGTACTTTTAATTACCCTGCCCTGCCAAATACCCTCCTCCCACCCTTTCGCCACTTCCTACATCTATTTTGGCCTTATTCTCCAACTTCGTTTCAGTTTGATTTTCTTTACCCTTGATCTATAACCTAAGAGCTCCCCTTTCTCTCTCCTTTCCTTCCTTAGTTCCTTTCTCCCCTCCTCCTTTTTTCTTCCCGTTGTGAATACCCCTGTCTTGTCTTCACCTAAGTTTAGCTTCTGCCCTACAGAGAACAGAAAAGATGTAAGACTGAACCATATCCTAGCGACGTAACACTCTGGTTTATATGGTTTTTTTTTTTTTTCCCCTGCATATGAAACTTTTTTCAGTTTTTGTGGTAACGGAGCCCTTTCACTGGGTCTTTTTTCCCTCCTGTCCCACAATACATCACTCTACCTTTCCACACTCAGCGTGCAGGTTCTGACCTTCCCCCTCTATTACCGTTGAGGGCTTGGCCTCTTTCATCCCCTCCGCTGCATTGCCGGCATTTCTTCTTTCAAAAGCTCTTTGGTTCTGTTCATAGCAGCCGATCCCCTTGATATCCCGTCTAGGGAGGGAATGTAATGGAGAAAGCCCACCAAACGGCTTAACTTTCATATAGTAAATGGCAGTGCTGGCTGGAGCTGAGCGGCTGGCTGCAGCAGGAGTCCGTGGGCACTATGGGAGCACAAAACCTTTGAGTCATGTCTGTGTATGTCTGGATTCCAGATCTACGTCTGAATAACGTGTGCTTGTCTGAACCCTGTTAGGATTATTCAGTGCAGTTACTCAAGCCAGAAGGTATTGAAGTTCTAACAGAAATGCTGCCAAGCCAACGAGTTTGACTTAAGTTCACAAATATAACTAAAAGGAATAAAAAAACGTTTTAAAGCTGTGGTGTGGTGATAGGCACTGCCTAGAAGTTAATAATAACTTGCCATCTCAGAGACTGCTAAATAAACTGAAAATTACATCAAAGCCTTTCTCTCCTGCCTCAAACAACTCTTTTAAGATGGATATAATTTATCTAGTAGCACTGTATGCAGTGGGGCTCTTCTTTAAGAGTGGAAAATATGGAATAATTGGCATCTTGTCAGAGAATAGTTTGGAAGAAAAACATGAACTACAATCCCTTTCATTAAAGTGACCTCATCTCAATATTAATAGCTTACAGGAATAAATACTACTTTCCTGGATGCAGGCTAACCACTGCCTTTAGTTCCCCTTAACTTTCTTTGGTTGTGGAAGGTATTTCCCTCAGTGAATTCATCTTCCTGGGACGTGTACGTGATTATATAGCTAATGCCGTGGATCTCAATATGAAGCATGCTTGCTCTGTAGAAGAGCAGGGGCGGTGGCAAACAGGGTACAGGAAGGCAGCTGACGTTATTAAATGTATTGCCATTTCAAGGAGGAAGGACCCAAGTATGCTATTGCACCCACATGCCTGACACAGCCTGGATCAAGAAAGGATGTTGCGATATCAACAAAGCTGAGAAGCCTCATTTAGAAGCTTTGTAGCATCTTGGAGTCTTGCCAAGAACCTTACGTGACTCTGCCCTTGGATTTACATGGTCTGTGATGAAGTGGTATCTCTGCTTCATTTTATGTACACTGTTGGCCATCCAACATTCAAGTCAAGATAATCAGCTAGTTTTCCACCTTACCACCCTCTCCTAGGGCAGAGGTGCAGTGGAAAAGAGAGCCCTAAGATTAACAGTTTAAAAGAGTTCATGGTGGCTCCTCCTCTTTTATCTAGGCAAGAACCCTTTCTTTATTAAACTGATTGTTTTGTGTCAAAAGTAGAGAAAATGACTTGGTGGAGCCCATACAACCGTTATGAATTTTTTTTTTTTTAGCAGATTACTATAGCATGGTGTGTCCTTAATCTGAGCAGCTGGGAGGCAGAGACAGGCAGATCTCCATGAGTGGCAGGCCAGAGTGTGCAACGTAGTGAAGATAGTTGAGCAGGGTTAGACTAGAGCAGTGTTGTAGATATGTTTACATGTGCCATTAACACACACATACACACACACACACACACACACACACACACACACACACCATATCATATCACATCTATATTTGGTTTTTCAAGACAGGGTTTTTCTGTATAGCCTTGGCTGTCCTGAAACTCACTCTGTAGAACAGACTGGCCTCAAACTCAGAGTTCCACCTGCCTCTGCCTTCTGAGTATTGGGTTTAAAGATGCTCGCCACCACGAGCCTACACCTGGCTGTGTGATCATACTTTAATCTTTTCAACATACCTATGCTTTCTTCCCTTATAACAGATGAAGAAATTGAGGTACCAGTTGGATAATACACCCACTGTCAGCAAGCGATAGAACCAGGGCCAGTTTGACCAAGGCTGCACTCTCAGCAGCAAAGCTTGCCATAGGCTAACTGAGCTAATTAATTCAACTCCTGTTGTCTAGTGTTGTGGTTTTGTTTTGTTTTGTTTTCTGTCTGCCAGGCTTGCTTTGCTGGATTGGTCCATGGCTGAATAAAAGCTTTGTCTATAGTTGTGAGCACAAAAGCCCTTTCTATGAGAGCTCTTTCTCTCAGCCTGATTAGTCCAAAGCAGAAGCACCTGTGTTATCTGAAAGGGCACTAGGCCACTGGTCCCTGGGGCAACAGGCTTGAGAAAGCACCCAGTGGAATGAGCACATTTGAAGGAGCCCAAGCCCTGCTGGCTGCAACCATATAACTAGGTTAATTGTTATGACGGTGGCATTCAGAGCAATGATCTCTGAGGTCACAAGGCCAAGGGTTTCTGGTAAAGAGCCCAGAGTTCAGGGTGGAAGGTGAGGCCCAAACAACAAGAAGAAAATGAGGTCAGCCACACAAGGGTTAGAACACAAGGCTGCACTAGAAAAACAAAGGTTAAAAAAAAAAAAGTCACAGGCTGTCAGGCTCTCTGTAGAATGGAGGTAGCCATGGTGCTAGGTGAGTCATGGGGGATGAACAGTGTGCTGCACCAGGGGAGGGCAGAGATCTCTTCAGTAGGGAATCCTAACTACCATGGTAACCTTGAGGTACCCAACCTGTTCTCCTTCCCTGAAATTCCTGACAGCAAACGCCTCAAGTGCCATGCCTTAGTTCCCATTTAGATAGGGTTTCCTGAATAGTTCTCTGGACAGGACTTAGTCTTCCACTCTGCTCCTCCAGTGACACTGTTATATTGGGCTGTCCCTGTGGATTGAGAGGACAGATGAGACTTCAGCATCTCTTTGTAGCAGCTGAGAGTGATGCTGGGAAGTGGGTGACACTAGCTCCGAGAACCCACCATTGCCCCAGTTGTGGGAATCAGCACCCAGGAATGGTGCTCTCCTCTTGTATTCCTTACTGGCTAGCTTGGCATTCAGTCTTGACCTAAATCCAGATGGGCGGTGCCCTAAAGCCACAGTTGAGCAGTGTTGATACATTTTCTGCATTGCAGGATAACTGAGTGTATTTGCTTTGTGACTTTATTTACTTCTAAGGCTATTGTGGTCTAGCTTTCCAGACTGTTTGAAATTTTGAGTTCTAAACTGAGTTTTAGTGTGTTCCCAAGTCTCTAGGTCTATCTAGTGTATGAAAAGCTTATTTGATGATTTAGACAAAAATTATTCTATAGGGTAGGTCTATCTTGCTTGTCTTGTGGAATTTAGATGACTTCTGGTTTTTGTAATCATAAATAAAAATTCATGCATATTGTTCTGATTTTAATCATGGCCAGACCTTAAAAAATGTTCCTTCTCAGACACTTCCTATGGAAGTCCCAGAGCTGGGAACTGGCACCCTGGTGAGCTTCTCTTTGTACATTCAGACCGTACTGGTGATGTTTTGGGATCCTGAGCAAATGGAAAAAATAAATGTACTATTTGACCTTGAAATGTGTAAATATATTAAAGAAAACTGATGCATAAGAATATGCCCTTTTCACAGTTCAGATGTATAAATGAGAACAACCCAGCTCCACCAGTGTCACAGAACCTAACAGATGAAACCCTAAGGTGAGAAGAAAACCTTTAAAAATGATAGAGTAAGGATACTCATGGATTTCCATTATCAATACACACACACACACACACACACACACACACACACACACACACACAGGAGGAGAGGAGAGAGAGAGAGAGAGAGAGAGAGAGAGAGAGAGAGAGAGAGAGAGAGAGAGAGAGAGAGAGAGAGAGATGTTCAGCAGGGAAACAGTATAGAAGCAAACAGCAATCAGACATGGGTTACTAAGCACAGGGATCTGAGTCTGAGGGAAAACAGGGTTAAATGGAATATGATCCTGGCACATTGTTACATGCCTCTAGTTCTGGCACTTGGGTGGATGGTACAGCTATTGTCTTTGAGGCCAGCCTGCCTACATACGTAGTTCCAGGACCACCTCAACTGTAGAGTCATTGATCACAAGTAGGACCTATGGATTCATCCAACAGAATAAGAAGAAAATAAATGAATGGCAGGAGTCTAGTAGGCAGGGGGTTAGAGAAAAGTGACCTCATTTCTCTAGCTTAGAGGTGGGCTGACACTGGGAAGGTATCCCTATAATAGCAAAGGAAGTTGCCCTTTTTATCTGCGTCTTGTAACCACCTCTCTTAACCACCTCCATGAAATACTGCTTAAGTTCATAGGTAGCCCTGGCTGACCTGGAGCATGCACTGTAGACCAGGCTAGCCCTGAACTCAGAGTTCCCACCACCTTTGTCTCTGGAGCACTATCACACCTGACTGTGGCCATCAGTTGACTCCTGACGTGAAGCTTGCTGCTTGTCCGTCTCCGGCAAGGTTACTTCCACATCTCTAAACCCTGGTTTCTTCATGATTAGAGGTCTAGGGAGAGAGGGCAAGCACAGCCTTGTGTAATGCAGCATGGGTGCACTGAAGGCAGCCATCAGCACAAGGTAACAGATTTGCTTGCTTCCGTGTGATAAAATTAAAAGCAGAGAAAAATAAATAATTGATAAGTTGAATGTTTTAGCTAAGAGAGTGAAATAAACATCCTTAGATGGATAACGATAGTTCACTTTATTTCAGTTTGAGACCTTTTGCTGACTTGTGTTTCAATTCAACTATTCTAGCATTCTCTGCTAGCAAATTCTAACATCTCATAAATTACATCTCATAGGCATGAAGCTTTACTATCTATCTATCTATCTATCTATCTATCTATTTTGGTTTTGAGACAGGGATTCTCTGTGTAGCTCTGGCTGTCCTGGAACTTGCTCTGTAGACCAGGTTGGCCTTGAACTCCGAGGCCCACCTGCCTCTGCTTCCAGAGTGCTGCAATTAAAGGAATGCACCACCACTGCCCAGCTACATCTTTCTATTCACTGACTTCAAAAGACCCAAAATGTCCAAGTGTTATCCTCTCCACACTGGCTTATGACAGCCACAGTCAAGTGTTATCCTCTCCACACTGGCTTATGACAACCACAGTTAGTTGTCTCATTGTTTTGAGATTTTGGTGAATGAATTGGGCTTAAAAGATATGTTAATTCTGATTTCTGTTACTGCTGTCTTGGTCACTACATCTTTAAGGTTATATTGGCATGTAAATGATAGGCAAATAACATGAAGTATTCACAGTGACATCCGCAGAACTCCGAGAACAGCCAAGTTAAAGGAACCTGCCTCCTCTCAAGAATTTCTCCGACAAGGATAATTTCACCTATATTTATTGTCAAGCGGTTCATTTGATGGATTTCTTACAGCTGGCATAGCTAGAGGTTTTAGGGAATACATCAAAGAGAGCTGTGGGGGAGGATTGCACATTGTGTTCTATTAACAATAGTTGGCAGCAGACTGCATTCCTTTCCTCCGCATCTACTCTGACCAGCTCCAAGGTTAAAATAAGGAATATGTGATCCACTGCTCACTTCCTTTTGAAAGTATGGGTTTCTCACAGTCAGTGAAACCTGAATGCCCCTTCACTGTGTAAACAGCAATGAGTTGGTTACTGAGAAAATCAAGAGAGACAAGCTAGTGATACCCCAGTGTCTCCAGAGAGCATATTAGCATCAGGCCTCAAATATTTTGATCAGGGCATCTTCTAGACCATAAACACTACAGGGCGCTCTCTCTCTCTCTCTCTCTCTCTCTCTCTCTCTCTCTCTCTCTCTCTCTCTCTCTCTTCTGCCCCTTGTCTCAAGCAGCTGTGGACAGTATTAGATACTAGCAAGTCATCTTAATGAAGAAACTAGCTGTATGGTGTATAAACACCCTCCACCTTTGAAGAAAATATATCTGTTGCTTAGTCAATAATGATAAAGGGTAAGAAAAGTCATTGAGCAAAACTCGAAATCAAAGCAAGACCCAGGACACCTAGACTATGTCGCCTCCAGCTGAAACAAAGTGCTATTAAAATGCAAAGAGCTGGCAATGTAGCTCAGTGACTGAGAAATTTCTCAGCGTGAACAAGGCCCTCAGTAAAAAAATCAATCAATAAATAAGCAAATAAGCTGGCTGGGTAGTGGTACTTGAGAGGCAGAGAGGCAGACAGATCTCTGTGAGTTCGAGGCCAGCCAAGTGAGTCCAGGACAGCCAAGACTACACAGAGAAACCCTGTCTCAAAAAACTAAAACAAACAAACATACAAAAAAAGCAAATAAAAATGAAGACTGGAGCACTTGTGAAATAAGATTATAGCTGGACACACACTGCAGATCATAAAGCAATTAAAAATAGATATGATTATAATACATCTGCTGCATTAAAAGTTATATAGTATTTGAAATATTAAAATAGTTTCAAAACCAACAGAATTCATGGTATTTGTTTTGAAATATTTCTTGTTGAAGAAAATAGATTTTAAATCAATTGTGAAGAAAAGAAGCCATGTGTGTTGGCGCACACCTTTAATCCCAGCACTCAAGAGGCAGGGATGGGCAGATCTCTGAGTTCTAGGCCAGCTTGGTCTGCAGAACAAGTTCAGCACTGCCAGGGCTACATAGAGAAACCCTGTCCCACAAAACAACAAATTGTTTTGAAGAAGGAAGAAGATATCATGTGGAAAATGGTTTCTGATAAAGATTTTTTTTTCTTTTATCTTTTCTTTTGTGTGTGTGTGTGTGTGTGTGTGTGTGTGTGTGTGTGTGTGTGTGTGTGTGTGTGTGTGTGCCTTCCTGCCTGTGAGTATATGTGGATAGGAATGGGGTTGCCTGCATAGGACAGGTGAGCATATTAGACCCCCTGAAGCTGGAGTTCCAGATGGTTCTAAAGCATCTCATTTCAGTTCTCAGAGTAAAATTCTGGTCCTCAGCAAGAGAGGCGGAGGACACCTAGCTGCTGAGTATTCTCTCCAGCCCCAGGCAAAAATATTTTTCTTGAATGCATCTAACATAGAAACACTTAAACAAGAAAATATGACGGACTGTATGTGCCAATGTTCTAAGGGTGTATTAAACATAACACGCGGGTTCATTTCTGTAAATAATAACCTGGAGCCCTACTAGGAGGGAGGCTGGCTCAGATAATAACTTCCTCAAGTCAAATTATTGTACTTGCCCACACAGGCTTCCTTGGTCGTTGTTCACTACCTGTGACTGAGGTGTTGAGGAAGTCGTAATAAGCACCGGTTCACTGCCTCTTGAGGGAAGTACACTTATAATTTCGCCCAACCAGAATCATGGAAGGGTAATTGTGATAGCTTAGATGGGGTTTCCTGGGAAATCACACGTTCTGTCTCTACACCTTAGGAGAAACAGAAAAACAAGCCAATCAATACGCTAAGGGGAGAAAGAACAATCCAAGCCTTCAGTTATCTAAATCCTCAGGGTGTGGGGGGCGTGTATCAGGACTGCATTCTTTAGGCCAGTGGTCTTTGCCTTGCTTGAAGCACTAAGCACTGTATATTAACTAAATAAATGACACTTTACACATTTTTGAACTAGAGTAAGTGCTGTAACAATTAGGAAGTCAGAAGTTTCTGTACAAATCTTTCTAATGTCAGGAACAGCCAAGAACACAGCTTAGCCTCTGTAGACATGAGAGGAGTTCTCTGAGAAATAAAATAAAATAAAGTAGTCAGTTAAAGTGCTGTAATGTACACTAAAAGGTATGTTCAACCATGGGATTCTTCATTTTATGGCATATTTATGGATCTTCTAGCTAGAAAAGATTGGCGACCACAGAGGCAGGAGATTGCTTGAGTCTGTGTTGGTGGTTATGGCTTCCTAGGATCTCAGGATTAAAGGGCATAGTTTGCTGATGTGACATCCTTAGCTGGCTTTGTGCTAGATGCTCAGTGATGTGAAAGGTGAGCCCCATCAGCCAATAGGATGGTTTTTGTCTCATGGGTGCGCTGTAACTTGGATACAAATCTGAACAAGGGAAGCAAGGAGACCCAACATGCCATCCCCACTCCCTCCCAAGCTTTCCTCACATGCTACAGGCACATGTGGCCAGACTACAGCTAACTAAAAGTGTAGTTTTCACAGATGTAACTTGAGTAAGTTATTTCTGTTGTCTTCCAAAAAATAAAAACAAAAACAAATTCTAAACAAGACTAGGAAGATTAACCTCAGAAATGAAATGAGAAAGAGAAAATGGCTCAGCTTACCGTATACAGAGTTTAACTGCAACAAAATCAAAATGGGGGGAAAAAAAAGTGTATGAAATACAAAGAAAAAAGAGGGAAAACAGGTGCATCACCAAATTCTAGCTCCGATTAGTAATTTCGATATTGCAGTTCTTTTTGGTTGCTTTAGACAGTGTCCCGTGCAGGACAGGCTAGCCACTAAGTCACCAGTAGCTGTGGAAGACCTTAAACTTCTGATACCCAGGCTCTAAGCTACAGTCCCATACCACCATGCTCAGTTTGTGCAATGCTCGGAATGCAAACGCTGGTTTTGTGCCTGCTAGGTAAGCCTTCTATTGACTGAGCGGCAGCCCCAGCTCCAGCATCGTCGTTTTACCTCCCATAGCATGCACAGATCATAATGGATTATCTAAAAAACATGCCTGAAATGTGCCATTGCAAGGGATAGTTATGTTTGTTTGTTTATTTATTTTTAAGTCAGATAATTTGGGGGGGAGAAGTACTGTAAGAAAGCAAGTATTAAATTTTTTTATATACAGATGCCTAGTTAGAGCTAACTGCAAAGAGGGGCCTTATATTTAGAACAAAAACATAACAGGTTTTTTGTTTTGTTTTGTTTTGTTTGTTGTTGTTGTTGTTCTTAAAATTGTTTCTATAGAATCAAAGATGCTTGTTGGCACAGACAAATAGTAAAACATTTAAATTGAAAAAGATACACAGAAAAATCTTAGCATTAGAATTAAAACTTAGGTGTTCAGAGACTCCCTTTACCATAAATAAGTTTTAAAAACCAGTAATGACTGGAAGATTATTTAAGTTATATAGTCCTCAGGTCATTGAATTACTGCCTATCAATAGGAAACTCTTTCTGGCTCCCTTTGCACACCAGTGTTTAACAAATGCAGGCCTTGTGACATGGTCCTTTAAAGGAGGCAACAATCCTCGTATTTCTTTGAAAGCTAGCCCCATGTCAGTGATGAGGTTTTGGCTCATATCTGAACTTCATGATCTTTTCCTGCCATCAGGGTATTTTGGACTTGAGGCAGAGGAGAGAAAGGCATGCCCAAGGAAAGTGGACCTCATTCACTTTTCTCTAGGGAAATTGAAACCAGAGCATGGGTTATTAAGGGCTATAAAGTCCAGGCTTGTGCTGAAGCTGAGAGAGTAGAAAAAGCCAGAGGCACCCAGAGGGAGACTGAGTAAGGGCAAGTACAAAATAGGGAAGGGCTGAGAGAAAGGAATTGAGCAAATGTTCTAGAGACCTTGGAGCATGAAGTGTTCCCACCTTGGTCTGGTTATTGTCTGATCTGTCTGGAGTTCTCACCTTCATTTCTCTGCATTTTGAGATTATCTTTGGGGTAGGGAGCAGCGGCAAGGTGCTAGGTAAACGCTAGAGCCTTGCGCATGCTTGGATGGCTTCTACTATAAGCTACACCTCCAGCCTCCCTCTTGACTGCATAATACTGTGAAGTTTTGCTTCATCCTAGACTATGTGTTAAATTTAGGACATGGAAGGATGAAAAGATTTACATATTGGAAGATAGATAGCTATGCTTCTCTTTTAGGTTTCTCTATTTAGAAATTTATTAAAACATAAATTCATTAGATCATAAGATGTGTATGTGTGTGTTGTACTGTACTGTACTGTACTGTATTGTATTGTATTGCAATCTATAGATTAGTACTAGGGATTGAACCCAGGGGCCTCATACATGTTAGACAAGACCTCTACCACTGAGCTACACCCTCCTGGCCTTCATCTTACCGTTTGTTCTGAGACAGGTTGCATTTAGTTGCAGGCAGGCTGTGAACTAACTCTGTAGCTAAGGAGGTTTGATTCTCCTTCCTCTGCCTCTCATAGATGTTCATAACTTAGGACCCAATGATGAGATTAAAAAAAATTGCCAGGAACTTTTATAGGTCACATGGATTTTAGTGGACTAAAATTGGACTTTGTTTAGTCAAAACTTTAAAGTTCTGAGACACTCAGGCAAAATTCAGAGCTACAAGTCTCTTAGTGAAAAAAACAAAAACAAAAACAAACAAACAAACAAAAATCAAGTCTCTTAGTGTATAGAAACTGTTTTTGCCTAACTACGCATGATTTGACACAACTTGTACTTCCAAGAGGAATAAGTTAAAATAAATCTGTAATGAGATACCATCCTCTGTCTACAGCACTAAAGATAAATCAAAAGTCTCAGAGTTGATGAAGATTTAAAGAAATGAGTTCATCTCATGCCTGCCTGTCTGAAATGTGAGAGGAAACACATCGGTATGCACTCAACAAATACTTACTGAATGTGTCCCAGATGTCAGAGACTGCTCCAGGCTCTGATATTCAGCAGTAAATAAAATCCCTGTTGTGATGCTCAAGGGTTTCCAGAGCCTTTTAACAGCATGGTTGACTTTTTCAGGCATTTACTGTATCCCTGCAGTGGAACACCACTCAGTCATTAAGTAGGGTGTTCTAAAGGAATGTGCTACTGGTTGTAGATGTTCCTGAGGAGTCACAGTGGTGGGATTTGCTCTTATGAAAAACATATAAAAGGGTAGTAAGTGCAGCTGGACTCAGTTCCCAGAACCAAGAAGCCACTGGCAAAATAACTCATATTAGCACTAGTGCCACCAGCAGCAATGACCAAAGCCCAAGGCAGTTATCTCTGTATACTGTCTTTTTAGATAGTTTTTCTTTTTCTTATTCATCTTTGTTTGCTTGTTTTATAAAGACAGGGTCTCATATAACTCTTGTTGTTCTCAAACTCACTATGTGGCCCTGTAGCCAGGGATGACCCAGGAGGAACACCACGGCAGGATCATCATTGCAATGCTTAATCCCAACAGTATGCACAAGACGATTCAGCTGGGCTCTTTAAAATGCATTAGCTTAAATTTGGTCTCATCTATGTTGTTTTAAATTTTTCTTTGAGAAGTACAGGCTGGTCATGGTGGTTGATGAGAAGTTAAAGGGCACCCATAACCCTGACTCTCAGGAAGCAGAGGCCGGGAGTTAGAGCCTCTGCTGCCCAGTAAGAGCCATCCAGTTTGTTAGCCTTCCGTCACACCTTCCGCAAAGAGTTTGGAGATGGACACTAATTCAGTTAAAGTCAATAGATGCTTACCAAAAGCTTACAGTGGCACGTCATAGAGACCCAGTTATCTGTCCACAGTTCTTTCTGCGTCCAGAGGGAAGAACAAATTAAGAGACACCTTGGATGTCACCTGAGAAGCACAGAGCAGGAAGTTTATTGCTTCAAACATTGCTAAGACCTCTGGCTCAGAGTGCTTAGATTTTGTATGTGCAGTGTTTATCGCTTTTTGGCATCTCCATGTCCCTGGGTTGGAAAGGTAGGAGTGGCTCCCTAAAATCGCTCCCCAAGCTATGAACTCTAGTGGGTTTTCGCTCCCCAAGCTATGAACTCTAGTGGGTTTTCGCCAAAACTCAAACTCTAGACCTGTATGTACAACCATGTCTAGTTACTCAAATTTAAATTACCTAAAATAAAAATCACAATATTTCTTTAGCTATATTGAGCACATTTCAAGCCGCAGCAGCATTGAGTGATTAGTGTCTACAGTACTGTGTGGTTCAAGTTACAGATACCTGCCCTCATCACAGAGGATTCTCTTGAACCAAACTACAGAGCTTCAGTAGAACTCAGAGGCTCTCCCATGGCTGACCATTAATTGCAGGACTTGGAACTTAGCTCAGGTCAGTCAGAACCAAGCCTGTGACTTTGGAAAGGGAAGAGAGAGATGTTCTGGCAGACATCACCTGTGTACAGGATGGAAGAGAAAAGCTCTTGGTTACAGTGACTGAAGACTAGCATTGTTCCTTCTTGCTCGAGATAACAAGAGTCAGGACTGTGGTTCTGAGGTACAACTGGAAGAATACCAAGAGAGTTGAACATTCATGAACTGAGAGGAAGTCTGATGGTCTGTCTGTCATATCCCTTGCAAAGCATAAAAGTGACTCTGTTTTTGGGTCAAACTTTGACTGAAGCTCAAAGATGAGTCATGGAGGTATATAGATAAATGTATGCTATTGTCTGTCTGCCAAAGTTAGTGGTCTGAATTTGACTAAGTTTGCTTTCTGAATGGCTATAATCAGATCAGTGAAAGGGCTCATATAACTGTTAGCCTCTTAAAAATCTTGTAATAGTATATACTTATACTGATATTGAAAGCTTGGAGGACCTTTTCCCCACATTGATGGGGTGCTTAAGTTCACCAGATTTCCTTCATTGATGTGAGAGTGCCTTTTGGTTGAGTTTGTGAAGCCTATGGTCATCTAATAACTGCACTAGGTAGGATTTGGCATAGGTAGTTCTTAATTTATTTATATTTCTGAGGAATGTACCAGGGTCTCAGGCACATTAAGTAAATGATTTACTGAGCTATGTCCTATTGTCTTTTTGGATTTGGACAAGGTCTCACTGATTTGCTAAATGGCCTTGAACTCACTCTATTGCCTTCCCAGGCCTTGAACTTGTGATCCTCCTGCCTTGATCCCAAAGGTAGCTGGAATTACAGATTTGTATTCTCTTGTTCAGATTAGAGTAGCACTCTTTATGCAATTGCCTAAAGAAGTGTAAATATAGCTAAAATTGAGGACTATCACATTTATTTCCCCCTTTTTTTTCATTTGTTGCTTGCATCTGATTTTGTGTGTACTATGAACTATTTTGATGGCCAGGAAAACAAATGATTTAGAGTGAACGGGTGGACCAAATATGAAGAACCAGCTTGCTGGGATTAAATAAATCCTGCTTTCCTTTCAGTGGAGGCCTTCCCAACTGCATTTTCCAAGCATTTGTCATGCGCCAAGGAGAACCGCAGGGCCCTAAGCTAGGCTGAATTCTCCACTTTCACTCTGAGGGTCTCGGCGGCAATGCTGTCTTTATACAAGTCATGATGTTTCCATAGTAAAGCACAGTTAACAAAAAAAAGGAAATGCCAAGAAAATAGATTTGTCTCTGCAGATGGCAGGAGAAGGGTATGGGGGAGTACCTGGACATGTTTCATGACATCGTTCACAAAATCCTGTTTTCTCTGCTGTTCAGTCTTTCACAGGCCAGAAGGTAGAGGGGATTGCCTGTTTACAGGAAGACTCCCTCAGGAATCAGTGGGAGATGTTCAAATGCACTCGGAGTCAATGTGCTGACAATGATCAGGGGGAGAAAAGTGGAGCCCCATGAGCATCCGAGCTGTGTACAAAGAGCCATCACATCTCAGACTGCGGGAGTGATATATGACCCACCTGCAAAAGCGCCGTTAGCTTGGATAAGCTGGATTCCAGAAGTACAGGGAAGGTTGGAGAGAGTTAAGAGAGAACGATTTTGAATGATGAGGTGACTGGGGAGGTGAGGTTGGGGAAGAGGCTTGGGAGGAAAGATTAAAGCAACTGACTAGGGAACCTTTCAGATTTGACATGATAAGAGCCAACAAATATTTGAGTCTAGCAAATACCAAAGAGACATTATTTGGAGTGGTAAGAACTATAGAAAGAGGGCAGTCCTGCAAATACTAACAATCTGGTAATGTATGGGAAGGAGAGGAAAAAGAGAAAAAAAAATCTAGTAACTCTGAAATATTCTCTTGAGAGTTTAAGAAGCTTTAATTCATATCCCATTTGTTACAAAATACAAAGAAAGCCCTGGGTGTTGGGAAAAGATGATTATAAGGGGTGGGTGGTGGATTGCCTTACTGGGGACGTTCTCTCCTGCTAAGTATTTCTATAAATCTATTAAATATGAAACACTAATTTATGTTGAACCTTGCAGTACAGTGAGGTTTAAAGCAAACTTTGAAAGAACCCATTATTTCACAGTTTGCCCTCAGATCCCTGACTGTCACAGGGGAGAAGACAGCTTTTAATCTGCAGTTTTCCAAAAACAATTCAATTAAATAATAATAAAAAAATAATCTGAAATCCTGCCCATAAGGGTTAATAGCTACAGAGGTGTCCAACCGATATTCAGTCACAAAACCTCAAATGCTCTTTTCATTAAGCCTCTGGTGTCAATTTTTTTCCCCTAGCTAAACCTAGATAATTGTTTTGGGGATAATTTCTAAGGCTATTTAATAACACCTCCTGCCAGACTTTCCATGTAAACTCAGCAAGTAGACGCATCTAGAGTAATAGAAAAATACTTGTGCTTATTTTATAGCTTAAATTCTTACTTTCTTTACAAAACAGAGCTTGCTGATAGACAGTGGCCACTGCCACCCTGAGTGTGCTAGGGAAGACTGGGTTAAGAGTCAAGCTGATGACCCAGGAAAGGCCCCATTCTCCAGCAGGATTTGTGTGCAAATCCCATCAGTTCATATTTCTGTAGATAATGAAATAGATGCAAAACATTTGACTGTTTTTTTTTTTTTCAGTCAGCAAAATAATGAACAGGGCACCCCAAAAGATGCTGTTATAAACTTTGACATTGAGTCATTCATATAAACAGGCTTTGTGCTTTTTTTCTTTCATGTTGTTTTTAACATACATTTTAACAGCGTATAGCTCTACAGATTATGACTAAAGTATGTACATGAACTGCAAAAGAGGTCATCACATTTTAGTTTTGTTAAGGGGCAAATTTTGCACTATGTTTCCGTAAGAAAATATTACCCATCTTTTGGAACAACTGCCTGTCTTTCAGCTTGAATGAAGAACAACACACATCCTCCAAACTCTTGGCAGGGCCAGGGGGGTATGTATGCTTTTGTAATCAACTAACCACAAAATTAAAATTATGTAGATTGATCTATAATTATTCTTTTTTGTAATTTGTGGTGACATGTAAGGGTAAAAGTATGTTTTTGAAACACTGGCCTCTAGAGAACATATGTTTTCAGGTTTGCAAATCCACCTTTCTCAGCAATAGTCAATGACTATAACAGAAACAGTAAAGAAAAATGTTCTGTCGGGCAGCATATAAAATGCGTTCTTCTCGTTCTGCTACTGTCATCTTAGTTCCATATATTGTCCTGTGAAATTCCCATTTGTGCCGATGGAGAATCCAGGCACCGGGAAGAGGAAACCCAAGACTCTCACAACAGTGACACAAATCTCCAAGCGAGGCAGGAATGTGAACCGAGTATGTGCTTTAAACCTGAGGTTTTGTGGCAATCCGTTATCCTGCGGGTGGGGCTCAACTTCAGGCCTGTGTGCTCATTTGTACCCAGGGATGACTAACACACGTGGGGTATTCCCTTCAGTATGTTTAATAATTTTAGTCAAAATAAGAAGCATACCTACAGCTCAGCTCATGCCAAATCAAACAAGATTAGTCACATGAACCTTGTCTCGTTGATAGATGAATTCTGATGAGGAAACGTCAAACAATGACGCATGGGCTTTGATTTGCAGTTGGTCTGCAGGGAGTCATGGTGTGGCTTTCTCCAAAGGAGGAAAAACCCAGCTAGGGGTTCCTGAACATGTCTACAAAAGTCATATACATACATACATACATACATACATACATACGTGTGTATATATACATACACATATACACACATATATGTATGTATGTATGTATGTATGTATGTATGTATGGCTGGTTATCATTTGAAAGGTCTCTTTTCTTGGAGTATTGGAACACACTCAAGTGTCCTTGGAGCAACTGTTTTCAGCCTTAGCTTTGGGAAGTCATGATAACTCAGTGACAACCAGAAACGAAACTGAGAATGACAGAGAAGACTGAGAAAAAGAAGCAAGGTCCACGTTTACTGCAAGGGCACTGTGTCCTTCTACAGGCTTCTATCATCACTTGCAAGTCATATCTAGTACTGGCCTCCCAAAAGCCCTGTGACATAACTCTGTTGTCCCTATTTCAAGGGGAAGACTGAGGAGTGTGTGTGTGTGTGTGTGTGTGTGTGTGTGTGTGTGTGTGTGGTATCTGTGGTGTGTGGTGTTGGTATGTGTGAGTGTTGAGAGGCTGATACTGTCTGTGTGCCTTCCTTGGTTGATTGCTACTTTATTATTTTGAGACAGAGCTTCTCACTGAAACTGAAGCTGTTTTTATAGACTGACTGGCATGTTAACCAATGAGCTCTAGCCTTCTGTCTCTGCCCTGTCAGCAGACTAGGGATGGGAGATGTATGCTGTGGTGCCTTTTACATGGAGTGATCTCACAAACTCATACTCTTGCCTTTTTTCTTTTTCTTTTTCTTTTTCTTTTTTGATCAAATGGTGTCATAAAGTCCGACATGAACCAAATGGAGTGTTCTCTGACTTCTCATGTTGCCTTTCTCTTCGCTGCTGTTCCCTTCACTCTTCCTCATTAACAGCACAAAGTATACCTTATCTTCTTTATTTACTTCTGGGGGATAGATACTGATTTTCTTGTGTGTTTTTATCCTTTAATGCCACTATTGGCAGTTTTAGAGCCGTTTACTACAGATTTTAGGTTCCCATTTTTATGGTGGTGGGGCTGGATGGCTCTTTTGTATGATGCTGATGAATCACGGTTGTGTTACCCTGAGCTTTTAGTGAGACCTCTATTTTTCTCTTTCTCTTTCTCTCTCTCTCTCTCTCTCTGAGTGTCAACCAACAGGCTCTCTTGTTTGTTGCTGGATTATAAGATTCAGACACGAGCTAATAACATCGAGAATGATGGCAATATCCAATGGATGCAGACCTCGTTTGTCAGGTCCAGTGTTGGACTGTTTCTGAACAGGAGCTAATTCAGTACTCGTGACATGCAGGGCAAAGTGTTATTGCAACTGTTTTACCAATGGCACAGTGGTCCATTGTGGAACTGATCTTATGCAGATCTGTACCCCTTGGATTGTTTCTTTCCTGTGCTGTCTGTCATCTATGTTTAGAAATTAGGGTCCTGCTGGAAGTAAGCTGGGGGAATACTACAGACATTGTACCACACCAAGGGCTCAGCACACTCTTTCTCAGTAGCTAACACACTAATTCAAACAGGTTCAGGAGAAAAGTCTCCTTTTTAAATGCCCAACCAAATGAAAAGACTTTATGAGGATGATTTTAAACCATTGAAAGATGATGTGAAGAAGAAGAAGAAGAAGAAGAAGAAGAAGAAGAAGAAGAAGGAGAAGAAGAAGAAAGAGAAGAAGAAGAGAAAAGAAGAAAGAGAAGAAGAAGAAGAAGAAGAAGAAGAAGCAGAAGAAGAAGAAGAAGAAGAAGAAGAAGAAGAAGAAGAAGAAGCAGAAGAAGAAGAAGAAAGGTTGGACCAGTGAGACAGCTCAATGGCTTAAGGACCTCGTTGCTGAACCTAATGACACGAGTTTGATCTCAAGACCCACGTAGTGAAAGAATAGAACTGAAGCTGTCCTCCAGTGCTTTTTGAATGGCCTGTTTGGTCAAATATTCATAGCGCTTATTTTACAGAAGAAAAATTGGATGATAGTTTTCTAAAATTAACTTACTTTAGAAAATAAGCCTGGTCAGAAGTAAACAAAGAAATTAAGCCATAAAAATTCAAAAAGAACATACAGTGTCAGTTGCCTAAATTTGTGTAAGCCCACTGAAAAAGGGAAAGAGAACAAAACAGAGCAGAAAGGAGGAATGAACAAAGCAGGTTAGAAACTGGGAGGAAAGAAGTCTTGGATCAAAGAAAAAGAAACAAAGGAAATTACAAGCTATTCTTGTAAGAAAGGAAGACTTAGGATATATTGCAGTAGGAATGACCATAAAAGAAAAAGAAGGCATGCCCAGTCCTGTACCCAGAGGGAGATGGAGTTGCTTCCTGCCACAGTTTATGTAAAAGTGTTTCTAGTTAATTCGACAGCATTATTTCTGAAATATTCAGGTATGCAAGACATTTCTCAGAATGCTCTCCTTTGAATCTGTAAGCTACATGTCACATTTGTTAACTTTTAATACTGAGTTAGTTTTCTAAATGCTCATTATTCCTTTTTAGGCTTTTGTGTGAGACTTCTGTTTCATTGTGTATAAAAATAGATCAAAATGATGCTGTGTTTAATCTTAGTTTTAAATTTCTAGGAAAACTTATTTCTTGGGTATTAAATATACTCAGGGGAGTCCTCCCTTCCACCAGCTTTCTCTAATGCAAAATGATCAGGAGAGAGAGAGAGAGAGAGAGAGAGAGAGAGAGAGAGAGAGAGAGAGAGAGAGAGAGAGAGAAGCATATGTATTTGTTCATGTGTGTGCATGTATATGTAAAGACAAGTGTGTGGGTGTGCTTGTGGAGGCCAGAGGTCAACCTCAGCTCTCTTTCATCTCTTTCTACCTTAGCCTTTGAGCCAGGTCTCTCACTGAACCTTGAGTTCATGTGGTCACCTGGGCTGGGTAGACAATGGCTTGTCTATCTCTCTCTGACCACTACGCTGTCAGCTCTGAAGATGCAGATGTAAGCGACCATGTTCAGAGTGATTTAAACACTGGGAATCTGAGCTCAAGTGCTCATACATGGGCAGCAGGCACTTTACCCAGTGAGCTCCTTCTTCCAGGGCCCACTCAGTCAATATTTCCAAGCAAAGATGTGTGTAGGCGTGTTTATTTTTCACAAGTTCAACAGCATTTAGTAATGTTTACCTAATAACAAGGTAGCCACTTGTTACAGGCTATCCGGCACAATCAAAATCATCTTGCTTGCTCTGACACTATTATTATTAATATCTGTTTTCATGCTTAAAATTATCTAAATTTCACCAAGAAATTATGTAGTTACATCAACATAATATTAAGGCACCATGAGAGTCAAATATCTAAAATGTCTGTGACAAACCCACTAGAATTTCTACATATTATCATCATTCAACTTTCTGTGAAACAGTGAGCAATTACTTATCTACTCTGAGACCAATTGCGCCATCAGGAGCATATGGCTAATAAGAGCTCACAGAGCTATTGAGATAACACAGCGGTACCATATCTTGGTGGGCACCCAAATACGTATACTATGACTACCCTGTAGGATTGCTGTGCATTTACTCAAGGTGATGGGTTTATGCTTAGTGCTCAGCATTTGGTAGGTACTAAGACAATACTCATCAGTCACATCCACCCATGTTGTCATCAGCCCCACCACCCACCATAGGAGGCTGGTCATTCATGCTAGACATGGCCTGCTTTCCCCTCTCACTTCACACTCATGCTGCTCTTTGACGTCACACTTGTGGGAGATGCTTATGAATTTGCCTGGTACCCATGGTAGTAATTCTTTTCATTTTGTCGTCATTTCAGAATGCTTTGTAGGACAATATTTGGCCGAACTTCGGAGCAGTATACTTAAGCCATAAGAATGATAGCTGTAAAAATATATATATATATAGATTACTTGTTGTAAGAATGAATGACATGCCGGGCGTGGTGGCGCACGCCTTTAATCCCAGCACTTGGGAGACAGAAGCAGGAGGAACACTGTGAGTTCGAGGCTAGCATGGTCTACAAAGCGAGTCTAGGACAGCCAATGATACACAGAGAAACCCTGTCTTGAACAAAACAAAACAAAAAACAAAAACAAAAAAAGAAAAGAAAGGAGATGGCACCAAGCATGTCACAGTTTTATAGTCAGCATTTGCCAGCCTCCTCCTACTTGCAGAAAAACAAAAGCAACATAGAACCTACAGCAAACTAAAAATCATTGACTTCCATTACAACTGTCTTTTAAGAATGCTGAAAATTATTATAAAAACCAAATCCCTGAATACATATCATTAATGTCACTTATGACAAAGGGGAAATGCATCCAAAGTATATTTCAGCATGTGAGGAGATGGCTTGGTGGGAAAGAGAGCTTGCTTTGGAAGAATAAGAGCCTGAGTTCAAATCTCCAACATCTAAGTAAAACAGAAAAGCAAGGGTACACATTCCTATAATCCCAGTATGTGGCGTAAAAATGGGCAGATCTGGAGCTTGCTGGCAGCCTAGCTAAAACACAGATTTAGATTCAGAGAGACCTCATCTCAAATCAATAAGGTCAAGAGCCACAGAGAAAGTTAGCTCACATCTGTATCTGCATCTGGCCTCTGAATGTACATGGACAAGTGTATACCCTCACACTCATGTGCATGTGTCACACACGCACACACATACACATGTGTGCAATTCAACTCTGCCAAAGTCTTGGTAAAAACACTTGTGGACTGTGTCAGGGGCTGAATTAGCAGATCCTCCCACAGATACTATTTCTACTTAAGGAGCAGCTGACAGACACACTATGGTACACTTGTGTGCTTTGCACAGTTACTCTGTGGCAAATGAACAAGGGAGCCAGGCACTTCAAGGAAGACACCCAATGAAAGATGTTTCGGATGATAAAATGCAAACAGCCCGATAAAAATCATCATCTAATGAAAGATGTGAATCTGTCCTGCTAGCTCAGTCATTTCCCAAGTTGTAGAGATGGACTTTTCTGATAAGCTCAGCAGAGATATTCACAGGGGTGCTCATTGCTAGATGTACTTTGTGAAATATGGTGGCATTTAGGAAATCTCTATCTGTCAATGAAACCATATTTTCCAAATGAGAAATTCATGGTGTCTCAGAATCCTGCATGTAACCTGTGGGGAAGGATTCATTTCAAGTGTAACATTTACCAATACATCTTACTATAAGCAACTTTTAACTTAAAATTTTTCCCGTGTAGAAATGTGACCCTCTGTGAGTGTAAACACATGAATGTGGGTGTCCTTGGAGGCAAGAATAGGGCTTTGGATCTCCTAGGGATGGAGGTACAGGTAGTTGTGAGCCACCCAAGGGTGCTGGGGAGTTGAACTTCAGTCCTCTGCAAGAGCAGCAAGTCTTTTAATGGCTGCATCGTCTCTTCAGGCCCATTAACATAGTTTTAAAACTTAGCTAACATGCCTTCAGAATTGACCTTTCAATTGGCCTCTACTACAGAAGGTTCTTTATTGAACGGAGAATTATATTTACTCTGAAAGGCCATTAGGATAGTCTTTCCTATCCCAGCTATCGGTGGACAGCTCCTTTCTTCATATGTTTAAAACACACACTGCAATATGGCAGATGGGCATAGGAGGGGATAGGGTTACTTAGCTGACCTCCCTCAACTCAAATATCAAACATAGTCACAAACTATTAAGATAACACCATTTTCCTGGCTAATTTTCTATTTTAAAAATGTTCTTATTTTTCTTGAAAACGTGTCTTATGGGGCTGGCAAGATGCACCAGCAGGTAAAGGCCTTTACTACCTGAAAAGCAAACCCAACAACCTGAAAAGCAAGCCCAACGACCTGAATTTGATCCCTAGAAGGGAAACAGAAAGAAGCACTCCACAAGGTTGTCCTGTAACCTCCGTATGAGTGCCGTAGCACATGCACACACAACAATAATATATTAAAATGCATATTACAAGGTGTCACATAAAGTTGGTTTGTTGTGATGCTTTTTAAAATTGAATTAACAATGGCACATGCATGCCCAATAATAATAAATTAAAATTTATAATGTATCATATGAAATGGGTTTATTGTAACTCTTTAGCAATTATATATTTAATTTTTCAGTTTGATATCCAATGTGATCAATATTTAAGGGTGTAATACACATAAAGAGAAGCCCCGGTACCCTCAATATGTCTTTAATTTGTGAGACAAGGTCTCATGTAGTCCAGACTAGCCTCTTACTTACTGGCTAGGTAGTTGAGAAGGACCTTAATCTTCTGACCCTGCTATTTCTGTCACCTGATTGTTGGGGTGACAACCGCACCCCCAACATACCTGGGGCTCATGTATGCTGGGCAAGCACTCACTATGTCATCAGGCCTCTCAGTAACTATGAAAAATGGGAAAGGCACTAAGTTTGAGAACTACTACTTTAGAAGGTTGTCCTTTTATCTTTCTATCCAAGATGCCAGTGAATGAGAGATAAACATTTTTTTGTTTGTTTGTTTGCTTAGATCACAAGGTGGGGGATGAGAAAAAGACTTGTGAGAGAGCAGGTGATGTTTATCCCCTTAGAGGTCGAACTACCATGTCGGGGAGATTGGTTACTAAGCAGCTGAAAAACATTCTTGAACAAATGCTGAGAGGAGGTATAAATGTGAGCCAAAAAGAAGAGGCGGGGCCTGTGGAGACTTTAGACAGGTTTGGCTGTTCATCACTCCACTTTGAGAGGCTCCTAGAGAGAACCACTCAAGGGAAAGCTTAGGGGCTCTGGCTGAGGTTCCGGGTTCTGGTTGTTCCAGGTTCTAGCAGAAGAAATCCTGCTGACTATGCCAGTAGAATTGTTCCTTGGAACTGATATACTTACAGTTTTGCTATTGTATTCTTTAATCTACTTTTCCTATTGTTTAGGTTAATTGGGTTATAAGTGAGGTACTCTTGGTTAATAAGTTTGTAATAAAATATATTTGTTAAGAAAATTGAGCCTACATGCCGGCTTCTCCTGAATTGCTTCACAGATGTTTATTTAGCAAAAGTAGGTGATGAGAAGCAGAAATTCTACATAATCCCTGAAAAATCTGATACTATAGCAGAAAATGTCTTGATATAAAATAAACTGTGTGTTAATTAAGATGCAAAGTAAAAAAAAAAAAAAAAAAAAAAAAAAAAAAAATCCTCACTGCTTTCTTGCTTCATAATGCCTGACTTTAAAACAGACAGGACTGTTTGACCACAGTTCACTAACTAACCAAACCCACTAACATTCATGGAGCAAACCCTGCTAGTTACACAACAAGTTAGGTATTGGTCCTGTGAAGGGAACAGGGAATGGTTTGTTTCTCTTAAACCCATGTTGTGACAGTCACAACTTTAAGCTTTCTTGTTTGAGTGTCAATTTATAAATCTTACAGTTTGCTTGAGAAAGGGGTAATTTTAGGACTTTTCAAGATTTGAAAAAAAAAAAAAAAAAAAGCTGGGCCTCTAATCCTGCCTATTTAGGAAGCTGAAGTAAGAAGATCAAAAGTTTAATGTTTGCTTAGACTGTAGAGTGAGCTCAAGGTCAGCCTGGGCAACATAAACTGAGGGCTGGGGTGCTCTCTGGCACAATGAGGTCCTGGCCTCACGCATTGCAAAAGAGAAAACAAAAGAGGTTTTTCAAGTTTTGTTTTGACTTTCTATTTCTCAGCCCTCAGGATTAAAATGGAGCTCCTCACATATGCTAGCCCAACTTGATACACTACAGCTCATTGACTACTTAAAAAATATTGCATTATGGTTATAATTTAAACAATTTCAATGCCCACTCGTTCCAGTTCCCTATAACAAAATTCCTCTTGGCCTCAGAGGGAGGTGGAGGGGAAACGCTGGTAGGAGGAATAAGGGGGCATTGAGGCTGGCTAGGAGTAGAGACGCTGAGCTCTAGGTAGTATAAGCCACTGCCTAAGTTCTGACGGAAGCAGGGAGCCCATTAAACTGCGTGTTGTCTCCTCATGTAAACACCATGGTGTTTGCTTCTGCTCCTCTGCCTCCTACAAACCAAGCCCACTGTCTTAAAAGACAATGGCTGCTGGTGCCTTTGTGGAACGGAAGTGGAATCTGCCGTGTGACAGATGAAGTTCAACTTTCTGTCCCAGGAAATAAGAGGGGATAACGAATCTTGTTTTATCAGGCAAGGCTCAGCTTGGATTTGTGCTGACAGAGTTAAAGTCCCCCCAAAATTCGACCTGTACCCCGTAGGCTGCATCCTGCCAAAGTACCATGACTCTTCTCCTCATGTAAGTTCTAGTATGTGAACTACTTTCTTTGCAGAATTTAACAATTTTGGAGAATATAAAATACTTATGCCTGCCCTGCGAAGTGGCACAGGCCTGTAAGCCCAGCAATCCAGAGGCAGAGGCAGAGGCAGGAGGATTTCTGTGAGTTCTAGGCCAGCCTGGTCTACAAAGGCAGTCCAGGACAGCCAAGGCTACATAGGGAAGCCCTGTCTTGAAAAACCGAACCAAACCAAAACAACGTATGCCTCTTCCTGTTGATTGTATTTATATTAAATGAAACTCAGTGGCAAAACAGGAAAACAAAAACATAACAATAACCAAAAACCAACTTAAAAATAAACAAACCTACAAACACACAACCTAGATGTTATAGTCACACTGTGAGATTGTGTTCTGCAAAGAGGCCGCCAAGGCTTCGGTATTGGTCAGCTGTCCCATGGGGAGTCTTCCTGGAGAATCATAGCTCATGTACTGAAAACAGACAGTAGTTTTCTACAAGGCCAGGTAATTTTTAATATTAATTTTTTTTATCTATGAGACTTCCAGAGTTAATATAAGTTGCATGGGCCCAACTTCCACCCCTAACCTCTACAAAATATTTGAGTGAAATTCCAAAATAAAATGAGGGTCATATGATAGACATCTATTTAATGGGTGTATCCCAATTTTTATGTATCAAATATTAAACACTTCCCCAAGTTACAGTCCAGTATATAGTTTATGTGCAAATAATAGCATCTGTAATTTTTCCTTTCTTCTAAAGTGCCAAGGAGAATAGACATGTGCTATAGTGTTTCTGCCTACATCACTGTCTGTACATTGGTTAAACAAATAGCGCTTCTGCAACACAACAGGAAATTCAGGAGCACCCCTGCCTCCTCCGTCCAGACAGTCATGCTGTTCCGGTGGCACAGGCACATAATGGAAATAAAATTGCTTTAAAGAATCAAAATACACAAAGGTACTCCCCCCCACCTGAGTGATTGGAAATAACCCTGACAAATGCTTGCATTTGGTAAATTATGAGCTAGCCAAGTTACGTTTGCATAAATATAATGAAAAACATTTTTTTTAGGGTAGTGAGCATATAAAGCAAGGCATTGTCTTAGTAATGAATTTCTTTGACAGATAAAGCAAACAGCTATGCGGGGCATGTTATGAAGGTGCCTTCCTGTGTGCTTAGGAGGAAGAGGTGCACTGGAGAAAGAGAGACAAAGACAGAGAGACAGACAGACAGACAGACAGACTAGACAGACAAAGGGGAAGAGGAGGAGATAGCTAATGAGGAGGGAGGAGAGGAGGAAGATAGAAGTGAAGAGGAGACAGAGGGGAAGAGAGAAGAGACCAAACTGTGCAACAGAGTATAAATGTCAGGAAGTGTTACAACTACAGAGAGATGGAGAATGGAGCCTAGACACAGGAAGCACCTCTTCATGTTTGGAAAGAACAAAAAGGCTGCGTGATGCAAGTGTTGACATGGCATGCAGATCATTCATAGGCTTCAAACATCGCTCTCCAATCACCAAGATCACCTAGCACAAAGATACAATTATATTTTCTTCCAACCATCTAGTCACTACACCTCAGCTGTACATGGAGGCAAGCCTCCATGGATAGGGGAAGCCAATTTTGTGTGTGGCTAATAAATGTGTATTTGAATAGGGAGAAAATAATTTCCCTTCTCCCAGGCAATATGGGCCGATTTGCTACCTGACTGCTATGAATGCACAGCGCATCAAATATGTGCATGCCGAAGGGAACAGATATATTCGGAATAAAAGGCCAAGGGAAGACAGGTAACATTTAGACTTTTCTAGAGTCACACATTCTCACGCTATGCACAATAAGGCTAGGAAGCTGAGCACTTAGTTTGCTGCAGGAATAGGAAACAACCTTAAGAATTCTATAGCCTTTAATAGTAGCCAGGACTGGGTGACACACCTTGATACAAAAAGGACATGATTAAGCCTTTCCCAAACAAGGCAGTCATGTGACACAGGAATTTGTACTTAGGCCTCTATCAAAGAGAGGTCACCCCCTAAAAGATAAAGTGAACCAGGAGTGATTGGTAGAGTGCAGGGAGGAATTCTGCTAATTCCAACGCAATAGTTGTAGGAAGGGCCAGCCCATCATTTACAGCCTGACTCAGGGATCATCATCTACCCTTCCCCAGTAACCACTGCCCACCTGCGGTTGACAAAGGAAGTGTGAAGCAGAGAGAGAAAAAGCAGGACCGCAGGCCTCTGGGTGGATGGATGGGAGGTAACTGGAACTGCTTCCTGGTGAGACTGCCTGCCACCGTGGCTTCCAGTTTCGGTTTTCTGAGTGAGTAGAGATGACAGGCAAGTCCTTCGACCAGCACCTACCTCCTCTTCCCAGGAAAGAAACTCGGCCTTCGCTCTCTCCAGAAAGTCACCAGTGACTAAGCCATTGTGACATCCAGGCTGTTCCTCCTGCTTGCCTGCTCATCAGGCTCTCCTTCTGCAAACTGCCATCCCTTGCCCTCTCCTCACTGGACATTCCAGGCTTTTTCTTGTGAACCTGTGAGCACAACGCCACACTCCAACCTCCACCCAGTCTTTATACGTGGCTCTAAGTTTTAGATTCTCTCCTTTGGCCATCTTGTCTACTCTGGGTCACTGAACTGGATATAGTTGTCAACTGTACCCTGCTTTTTTTTTCCCAAAAGGATGGATACCAGTATGCCCCCCAAAACAATGATATCCAAACGAAACTAGCTTCTCTCCCATGTTTCTATTCCCTCATCTTTCCTTTGCTGTATTTTTAATTTTAGTCTAGGTCTAACTATGTTGCCCTGGCCAGCCTAGAATTTGATATGTAGATCAGGATAGCCTCAAATTCAGAGGACCTACCTGCCTCAGCTTCCTGCATGCTGAAGTGAAAGGTGTGCACCATGAAGATCAGCCTCCTTCCTCTTTTAGAAATATGTCACCACCAGGCTTCAGAATCTTAAAGTCAGGTATGACAACTTCCCTGTCTCTTTCCAGGCTTATTTGCAAACTCCACCAATCACTTCTCTGGGAAATTCAACCCCTTTCTGACTCCTTTTCAGCTTCCTCTCTCAACCAATTCTTCAAAGATCTTTAAGACCTTCCTTCATGCAAATAGATTCACGTATTGCTGCCAGAAAAATCGTTGTGAAATGCAGTTTTGTTCATGTTTCTATGCATTTCCATAGCTAAATGCATTTGCTGCAGACATTTGCTTTGCCAATAACTTTACTTTCCCTGAGGAAGAACACGTCTTTCTGTTAGCCTCTCAGTGCTTCTCCATGGCGACTTTGTGTAAAGTGTTGGAGTCTAACAGGTTTGACTTCCCATAAAGAAAAGACACACAAGAAAGGCCTGATGGCTTTATCCTCAAATCCCTGTGCATGTGACAGCTCCCCACATAAATTGGTATGCAAGATTCTTTGATATTTAGATTACAGTCATTCCACTGTTTAAAGGTCTTTGACGTTCCCCCATTGGCTATATACTACAAACTCCTTTACCAGATCAGCGAGGCTCTGGAGTTCAGGATCTGGAAAAGGCGTGGAAGTGGGGATCACACAGGGAAAACCAATAAGGGAAAAAGAAATAAAAAGAAGCAGCCAGTAGTTTCTGGGTATCTTGGTTCAGGCTTATAATTCTAGCATTGAGAGGTAGAAGTAGGAGAATCAGGCATTCATGGTCAACCTTGGACACTTATCAAACTGGAGGCCAACCTGCTTGCACGTAAGACCTTACAAGAAACAGCCAGTAGTACCAGACAGGCAGCACTCTGACATCACTTTGTCCTCTGTTCTTTCACTTACCAACTACAATCATCCACACAACCGGAATCCCTCCTGTGGCCCGGTTTATGCCATGCTCAAGCCTGTGGATAGCCCTGGGCCCAGTGGCATACATTTAAATGAATGCTGTCATCCGCTCCAATCTCCAGACTGGTAAACTGGAACAGCTAAGTGTCTGAGTTCACCCATCCTAAAATGCTGATGTCATCCAGACAAGGAGAACAGAATGGCAGGCATTTAGAGGCTGTTCTCCTTATCAGTGGCATATGGGTGTGTTTTCAGCGGTGTTTTTCACAGCCTTTCACCCAGGGGGCTGTGAGTCAACAGAAACCTAGGCTGTGTAAGGAGGAAGTCAGGCTACTAATGGCAGGACTGGGCCAGCTGTATGCAGGCCTTCCCTTGAGGTTATGTAAGTCCACTTAGCATCTGCAGCTAAAGGTAAGTGGGAGAAAGGGCAGCAAGGTGGGGTTTCCGGAACACAAACCTATGTCCCTTGCTTCATACCTTTCCCACAACCCTTACCTTGATGAAGATGACAAGAGTACCTTTTTGATAAAAACCTTTTTTGTGTGTGCACTGGTATTGGGGACTGTAAAATGTAGAAGTTATTCATTTCATTGGTTAATGGCAAAATTTGGTCTCATTTCTCACTTTACTGTAGCAAAAGTGAACCTTTAAAAGAAACTTTCCGTTTCCTCTTTTCCCCACCCAATTTCATTTTAAAATGGTTGTAAATTGGTTTGCAGTTTCCCTCTTCTGTAGGAAGGTAGCATCACTTTAATGACTTGTGATGCCCAGCTTCCCTCACTTCCTAGGCGATGACCCACCAACAGCCTCACTGAGATCAAAGGTATCCTCACAAATCTCTTCAGCCTCTACCTCGCACTTTCTCTGTTGAGATCCTCTCTAGCATAACAGGAATAAGACAAACTACAGTCTCTACCTTGGCTCACTGGTCTTCCCCCCACCCCCCACCCTGCCACCCCCAGTTCAGCCCCATTAGTGACACAGTTCCCTCCTAATTGCTCTTGGATTGGTAGGCATTTTGTGTCCTTAAAAGTGTAGTCACACTGCCTTTATTTTTCCAGGGTTGGTTGTACGGGTGAGCATGCTCAGTTTCTCAGGAGATGGGAAGGATTGCAAATTCAAAGCCAGCCCATGCCTTGCAATTTAATGAGAGCCTGTCTCAACATAAGAGAAAAAGAACAGATGACACTATGAACTTGCATGAAATATTCTTATAAAAGGCCTGATAATGAAAACACATAAGGGAAAATAGTTCAGCAGACACATAGCACTTGCTGTGCATGGTTGAAACCAGCAGTTCAGATCCCAAACAGTCTTGTGAATGCTGGGTAGGGGTAGTGCTTGCACTTCCCTCAGGAGCCAGAGCTCAGGGATTCCTGGAACAAGGGCACTAACTTACTAGGTGGAATTGGAAAGTTCGGGGTTCATTAAGAGGCTTAATAAATAAATTATAGAACGTGACCTAGGAAGACACCTAATGTAACTTGGGGCTTCTACATACATGCATACACAAAAGCATGTATGTCAATACAACATGTGTGCCTACATGCATAGTGAACATGCATATATACATGCATACACATCACGTGCAAACACACCAAGACTCTTATAAAATGTATAAGTAACAAGAGGGATGGCAACTTAGCTTAAGTGGTATTCACCAGCCCACACAGAAAAAAAAAAAACAACTTTAAAATAGTTAAATATTTAAATTTAAATCCAGGCACAGTTTTTCTTTTTAAACATACATATTCTATTAATTGCTTTGGATCCATATTTATTTTTGCTTTCTGATCATGGATGTCTGATCATGAATGACTTAAGTTGTTTAAGCTCAGGGCATTAGCAACTCGTAGCTCTGGAAAACCAGTACTTTCCGATTCTGACTACCACAGGTCAAATCTAATGGGAAAAGCCCATATCCATCTACAAGCTGTGCCTATCTTTGTTTTCCACAGTCTTTTGGGAAATGGTACTAATATCTTTCTCTTCAGTTTATTTTCTGTAAAAATCTTGGGCTTTCCTAATGAACTACATGTTTTCCATAATTTACCTTAAGCCCCAAAATGGAGGCAGGCTCCTCTTCTTATACAAGAACAAGGCTAAGAGACTGGCAGAAAATGAGTCAATCTCCCCACTCCCGGGGGTAGGGAATGGTTCTTGAAGGCTGTCTTAAGGAAGGCCACTGATTTTTGCGTAAGGCAGCCTTTCCGGGGTAGTAAGGCAGTCTGTGTTTCCTGGAGAAACCGAGGCCGAGTAGGCCTTGTGCTTCCTCCCTTGTGCTGTAGGGGTGTGTGTGTGTGTGTGTGTGTGTGTGTGTGTGTGTGTGTGTGTGTGTGTGTGTGTGTGTAAAGCGGCATCCTGAACATTTGCAGATATGTTGGTGAGAAAACAGCGTTGATGCGATGAGATGAAACGTGGGGGACTTGAGCACGCACACTAAAATGGTGTTTGCCTATACCATTTCCTGAAGGAAATACCATATACCCTTAGGGTTGTACTTTGGATAAATGGTCCCTGTAGGGTGCTTTCAAGATGCTTAGGAATTTGGTCCTATCCAATCTCTGCTAAGATCCAAAGGGCAGAGTGGAGACTGACCTCTGGACTTACTGGGATTAAATTCCTGGGCAAAGAAGTCAGCCAGTTTTTGCCCTGAAGCTTCTGGCTCTGCCTGAGGCTGGTTACAATAGACTGGACTCTAAGACTAGGAGACAGTCCACTTGTGATCAGCAAGTCGTCTTTCCTGGAGTTTAACTGCAAATTTACACATGAATTTAAGTGTAAATATTCACCTGGATGTAGTTTCACCATTGACAAAACATGGTCAGGTTAGACAATTACGTGAAATGTTGAGTACAAGCTCTGCAAAACGAGTATAAGTGTTACAGATCAAAGAGTGGCAAATCAGGGTCACAGTGACACTTACTGTCCCCTCCTCTGTTTCTATAAATCCCCAAACATTTCATTTTAATCGAGAAGAAAACAAGGTATGTCATTGATAAAAACAGCATACATACTTTAGTGCTTATTATTTAAAGAAAGAAGAAACATCTGAAATGTGTTTGCTAACTACAGTGTGGTGGCAACAAGCCTGCGGGCACTGTGTGCTTGCCGTCCGCTGTCTGCCTGCCAGTTCTGCTTAGTCCCAACGTATTAATGAACAAGTGCAAGTATTTGAAGAATCAGCATTTCCGCATTTGCATGCGAACTCTCATGCTGGGTAATTATACACAGAGCTGGCACTCAAATTAATTAAAGCTGATTTCTCTGTGACTGCAAACTGGTCATATACCCCCACTTTGCCTTCCTATGAAGTCATCACTCTACATTCATGTGACACTTCTGTCCCTGGTATTCTCAGGGATGTTAATGTTTGACAGTTGTGAACTGGCGATATTTTGGAGAGCTGCTGACAATGGCTGAGTGGCATCTTGCTTTGTCTCCCCCCCCCCCCCCCACCCCCCTTTATGGTACAAAGATAAAGAACAGCTTCTGAGCACTTGCTTTGCAATTATCTCAAATAATACTGCCGACAAATTACACATATTGTTCCAGCGGGTTCCCTCCCCTCTTGAATGACTCCACCCACTTGATTAGAGCTTACAAACAATTCATCAAACTTAAAATTTTTGTTTATTTGATGTTAACAAACACTTAATCTTGATGGGCTTAGTTTTAATTTTGAAAAGGCTATAACAAATGGTGTTTTTACTTTCAGAGCTCTGCCTCACACACTCAGGATCGGGGAGATTAGGAGAGAGAAGCAGTGATGACTGCTAGATTTGATTAAGACTTCCTGAGTCCTCGTCAAATAGAACAGAATTGAAACGGAGACTCTTATTTGCTGAAAAGATCCCTGAACATTAACTCCTAGGACAGAAGGCTTTCCTAGGCTCCTCTGCAATCAAGGCATCTCCTCTGGTTTCTTGCTTCCTCGGGAGGAACTCTTTCTGCGACAATTCTTTGAAAAGACATCCTTAGAGCAATTAAGACACCCTTATGATTCTTGTTCATAACTTTAAATCTCTGGATGTGGGCCCCGGGAGAGGAGCCGCTTTGCTGTCTCCTTGAAGTCACTCCCCACCACTCAGGCACCTCCCCCTCACTTCTCTGCATCCCATTAAGCTAGAAATGGCACAAACAGCTCCCGCCAGGCCGCCTGTCTCCTTGGTAGAGCAAGCACCTCATAGTTCTGCCCCTCCAGTTCAGGCGGCCGAACCGCACCGCCAAGTTTGTCCTAGTAATCTACATTCGAAAGGTAAAGTCTAAGAGGAAAATTAAAATGTGTCTGTCAGCTCAAAACAAGAACTGAATTGGCCTTACCTTCTCAGGAGGAGTCCTTGGTCCACACAGGACACCACTTACTAGCTCCCTTCAATTTGAGACAAGTGGTCCAAGAGAGGGAGTCCTGAGCCTTTCCGGGAGAGACTCCTGAGTAGACTAGTCACAACACCACACTGTCCTCCGAAGCCTGCCCTTCTGGCCCATCATGAATTTCCTACGCAGACAGGTGTCATATTGGCATGAATTTCGTTGCCAAGTACATTTTAAGAGGTGGGCGTGGCCGCCAACCTGAAGCCAGTTCCACTTGTCTTTAAACTCTCTTAACCTTCTTTGCTTTCAATATTTCGCTCAGGCACCTGGTGACTTCATGAAGTACCCACGCACAGGGCTCAACTCACTGAGGTGTGGGAACAGTATCGAGTTAAGTAGCACAGTCATTGTCGTACACAATGCTTGTAGCTACTGGCAAATACCTATTTGCTGAATCAGGATTGGCTGCGGGAAGCAGGACCGGGCAGTTTGACGGCTTTCTGTTTGTTTCCTTTTTACAAACCATCTTCTTCTAATTAACCAGTTAGCAAAAAAGAGATTCGTCTTTGATATTTATTCTTTAACACGAAGGCTTTCATCATAAAGGATTACTCCACTTCAATCTTTCTTTTTTATTACAGCAAATATTTACAAAACAAAGGCAGAGAGTGCCCTAAATAATTGCAATTAAGTACTTGAATATCTGGTTCATTTTGCTCTTAAGTTATCTGATGGCAAAGCAAACATACATGTCAGCTAGGATTCAAACATATTCAGTTAGGATAGTCATTACTTTTTAAGAGAAAAGAAGTGATCTATAAACTTCTTGAAGAAAATCAATAATTTTTGAATCTCTCATTCCTTCTTCCTCCTCTTCCCCTAGCCCAACTTGAATAGTAGATTTGGCACAGTTAGTTAATAAAGAAGTTAAAAATTTGATAGGAATATTAAAAATGTTTTGTATATACATATCTGTCTTACAGACATTTATATAAATAGAATTTAGGGTGTGTCACAACCATATGATATGTGTTATCAGTTAAAATAAGTATATCATAAGAAAGACAATATTTAGAAAATAAGGGGCTCAGTGAATGTGAAAGAACTGATATCGGCATATGTTTTTGAACCTGTGTTGTCAATGGATTCAGAAGTAAGATTTTAATGTTCTCCATCCTCTTGACTCCTTGGTGACACTTCAATTAAGTAAACTTACAATTTAAAAATATATTTAATCTCAAACATCAAACTTTTAACCAACATGCCTCTCAAAAGTAGGGCTTTCTTATTACCTTTGCTTCAAGCTGCACTCCATCTATCTAAATATTGACACATAATGGTGTGCAGTTAATAGTTGCAAAGCAAACTTTTACAGGTATGTTTATGATTACATAAGTGGAAATTATAAGAGGTTCATATTAACTAACCTGCAACCTCTGTGGCTTTCCCTTGTGTGTTGGAATGATTTAAGGTCTGTGTATAGGTGCACGTGGGGATCATTTTCTAAGTAAAGGAAACCCAAATCACCTGGAAGAGAACACATAATTAGCTCTCAGATTACTCTTTCTTCTCTTTCTTGTTTTATTTACTTTAAACACACAGAAACACACACACACACACAGAGTTGTGCTATGTGTGTGAAGGTACCTATGGAAGCCAGAAGAAGGTGTCAGATACCCTGAGCTCGAGTTACAGGCAGTTGTAAGCTGCCTGATGTGGGTGCTGGGAACTGAACTCTAGTGCTATAGAAGAGAGGCAGACAGAGGTAGCCACTGAGTCATCTCTCCAGCCCGCACTCTCATTTTAAATAAAGCTCTTCATTAGTTTTAACCATTACATTTCTGAATAATCTATTCTTTAGTAGGAGTGGGTTTATTTTCTGAAAAGCTTCATAGGATAAATTTAATCCCTTTCCACATGAAAGTTATTCAACTATTTGAAAATGGCTATCGTTTTTCCCAAAGTCTTCTTTTTTCCAGATGGAACATTCCTTTAATCATTATAATATGATATGGCTCTTAAGACCTATCATCATGTTGGATGGATTCCAGTTTGTCCGTGGCTCTCCTAAATGTGGCAGTCAGAACTGAATGTATTACTTGAAATGTGGTCTAATTATGCAAAACACAAGCGTCCTGCAGTTGCTCAGGACTCTATTTCAAGTCATTTATGAAGGCAGGAAATGCACTCTGAAGAGGGGGTGGTGTCTTGATCATATTCTTGTTCCTGAACTTGCACAAAACTAAAATGTCTGCTTTTTCAGAGAGAACTCTGTTTACTCAAATCTCTTGTGTCTTACTCTTGTTAGAACTAATGTTTTGAGTAGAAAAAAAAAGGAGTTGCACACCCATCCATACCAGAGTTCATCTTTGGTGTTGGTGCATTGCTCTAATTACTTATGATATGTCTTGAAGCCTTACTTGAGTATCCAATGGGTTTCTTACCATATTTTATTGCATATCGTTCACTAAAGGGCATCTGAATGGCTCCTGTGTGTCAGGCAGCATGTTGGTCACTGATGGTACCAAGAGCAAGGTGATGAGGGCTTTGTCCTGAAAGAGCTTTACACACAGCAAGGGAACTGCTGATGTGATTACAATACCTTAAATGCTGTCTTCCAAATGACTAGTATATAAAAGAAAACAAAAGTGCTTGTGTGTATCTTGAACACCTTTCCCCATGTTGATAAGTGATAGTCAGTTGGCCTAAGCTGGTGAGAAAAGATTGCCTTTCTTGAATGTTTACTCAAGGGCGCATAAGAAGCATTGGGGAATATGATGGCATTTATTAAACACAGCATCCTGAAATGCTTGCTTACCGTTTAAAATTGAGGTTCCAGAAATGGAGGGATCTTTCACAAGTGTACTTGGCCAATGTGCCTTAGAACTTAAATGAGAACCTCTAAGATTCTGGCCTAAAGTATATTCCTAATAGCTTTCAAAGATGAAATTCTGCCATCTCTAACTCAGCTTCTAGGAATGTCTAGTTTGATCAAACGACTTCCAAAGTCCATCTTCACGCTCTTCTGAAGAGCAAAAGCGATGGGTTACCTGGAGGCTGTTTAGTTATTAATGGACCCATACTAATTTGTAATAGCCAAGGCTGTCTTTTCAAAATGTTCTTTCTTTACTTTATGATTTTTGTGCAAATTCTCTTAGAAAATGATGTTATTAGAACCTACTTTGCATTCTTACTAAATCCAGGCCAGCATTAATTGAGTCTTTCTGACTATATCTTGTTTTCTTTAATACCACAAACACTATGATACCACATTATTTCTTTGAGACCACATTATGTTTGCTCATCTGAAATTGTTTTTTAGGGGAGGCACTAGCACTTTCTTGTATCCATTCTTTTAGTTTCTTGGGGTTCATTTACTGTAATGGCATTTATTGGAAGGAAAGTAAAAATTGAACTTGTTCTGCAAAAAAAGAAAAAAAAAAGCCTTACATGTAAAACACATCTCAAAAATACTCCTTAAAAGGCAGAAGAGCTGGTCCCAGGTCATGAGAGTGGGAGGACTGGTTGCAACACTCAGCAGAGTGGGCCCTGAACCTTGCTTGCACAGCAGGGTAGAGCCGGCCCTTGTTCCTGGGGTTGCAGTTAAGCCATCCCCAAGAGTGAGAGGACTAGAGGGCTGACCAGCTCATATGCTTCTCTGGCCCAGATCCAGGGTTTTGAATGGGCCTATCCCAGTATCCACCCCATCTATGAAGTGCTGGAGAGCACGAAGGAGCCAGTCCTACAGATGGAAAACTACACAACCTCCATGACAACATCCACCCCATCTATGAAGTGCAGAAGAGCACGAAGGAGCCAGTCCTACAGATGGAGAACTACGCAACCTTGGTAACACAGGGAACAACAGGATATCCTGAGAGGGAGAGGGGTCTCAATGTGGTTTCACTACTGATAGAGCAGCAGAAGCCAGAGTCCTCAGACTAGACCAAGAAGTCATTGCAACGAACATTTGCAAGCAAAGAAGCATGGACAGATGGGTATACTGGAACACACTGTGACACACTACAGCTTCCACACTGAGAATTTTTTTTTTCTGTTTCTCTGTTGCAAGAGTGGAGGGCAGGTACAAGAGGGGGAGGGGATGGGTGGGATTGAGACGCATGATATGAAAGTCACAAAGAACTAAAAAGAAGTTGAAAAGAGTACTCCTTAAAACATCTACCTAGCCAGGCATGGTGGTGCACACCTTCAATCCCAGCATTCTGGAGGCAGAGGTAGGCGGATCGCTGTGAGTTCGAGGCCAGCCTGGTCTATAAAGTGAGTCTAGGACAGCCAAGGCTACACAGAGAAACCTTGTCTTAAAAATCCAAAAACCAAAATCAAAACCAAAGCTAAAACAAAACCTAAAACAATACAACAACAAAAACAAAACAAAACACACACACACAAAAACCCTTCTACCTAGTGGGGGTGGGGAGGTGGGGCCTGGAGGAGTTAGTCCTACAGTGATGTTTTGTAAGGAAGTAAATGACAGTTGGAGAAAGTTTCAGACTCAGAGTCTCAATTGGTCAGTGCTTGTCCAGCACTCATGGAGCCCCGGGTTTGATTTCTAAGAGGCTTCTATAGGCCTGGCATTCAGCAGATACAGGCAGAAGGATTAGCAATTGAGTATCACCCAAATGAGCTCAAAGTTAGCCTGGGCTACAGAAAACTCTTGTCTTGAAAATGAAGTAAAATAATTACAATTCTTAAGTCTAAATTACATTTGAAAATAAGTGCATGTTGTGGGACTGCTCTTCTTGACAGTGTGGAGACATGGTGGTCTTATGCTAATTCCCTGCAGCTGGAAAACCATCCTCACTGAAAAATGGAAAAAACCAAATTCTGATCAGTTACTTGCAGAAGGGCAATTATGGGAGCTAGTCTGGTTTCATTATCCAAGATGAGTGAGAATGAAACGTAAAGCTGAAGCATAAATGATGCAAGGAGTATTAGGTTTGAGAGTTCTTTTTTTGCTTTAATTATCTAAGTTTTCATTACTAAGTGCTTTGGAATATACAATCTTGTTGAGGCGGCTGTTTGAAGAAAAAAATAGCAGTTTGTTTCCTGCTACATTTTACTGTAATGTTGCTAATAGCTAACCTTTTGTAATTATATGCCACGTATTGCAGTGCTGAACACTTTCCATACATTTTCTTATTTATTATTAATTTCAACTCTCTGATAGGAGACCATCATATCATTTCCTCTAAACAAAGGGGGAAACTGAGGCTGAAAGAAATTAAGCAATTTATCTCTTCACACTGTTAGCAAACAAAAGAGCCAGGATTGAAATCCAGGTAGAGTGTAGACTAAACTTCTATTAAGTTTTTTGCAACCACTAGATGCTTTTTGATGTGCACTTTACATTCTTAAGTGTTCTTCTATGATCTATACTCTTATGAAAGAGAGATTCATCTTTTTAACTTAGCTTATAGAATTAAACATTATTTAATGGCTTATCCAAATTGAGTATAAAATGTATGGTTTCTGCTAGGATTCAAGGGAGTCAACTTGATCTCATCAGGTGCGATGCACACCGTCACCTCTGAGTCCCTGCATAGATGTGCTGTTATGCCCATAACAAACACTGCACTTATTTGTTTATGTGTCTCCTTATCACCAAGCCCTAAAACACTACAGGCCCTAAAGGACATCTGTGGAATGAATCGATAACTGGGGCCAGTTCTTATCATTTCTTTATCATTTTTTGACATATAATTTTCCCTGCCAGATATCAATTTGTCTCCTGCTGGGGTGAAGCAGAACATTGCCTTCCCTAGACTGAATTAATGCTCTCCCCATTTACCAAGCTAAACAAGGTGAAGGAACGTAGATTCATGGACTCCCAAGCAAGAAACGTGTGTGTGTGTGTGTGTGCGCGCGCGCGCGCGCGCTGTGAGAGGTCTCATATAGCCCTGCTTGGAGTTGAATTCCCCATGCCTTCAAGGGTGACCTTGACTTCTGATTCTCCTACTTCCTCCTGCAGAGTGCTGGGAGGATGGACCTGTACCAGTTTACCCAGTTCCTCTAGTGCTGTGGATTCAGCTCAGGGCTTCCTCTATGCTGTGCAAGCATTCAACTGAACCATGCGTCCAACCCACAAGGAATGTTTTTGAAAGCAAATGAGTTTAAAAGTCTGAACCGACAATCCTCATATTGATTACCCTAACTTTTTCTCATTGCCTGGAATAGATGAGGCTTTATGCTATTCTTCCTCAAATCTCCCTGGTTAAGTAATTTGACCTATAGGTCAAACAAGGAAGAAAGCCATAATGTCACCGCTCCAACATAAACCCGAGGAGGAAACAGCCAAGTGCAGGCTAATGTTAATTAACAGAGTATCGCTATTCCTTTCTTACATCAGTCATCAGGAATTCATTAAATGAAAGACTCAGGGCAGGTGGGACCTGCAGCTAGACTCTGAGGAGGCTGCAGAGGGCCTAGAACATTGTGTGCAGCTCCTAGGAGGATGGATATTCAGGAGAGGGAAGTGGGAGGCAGCCTGAGGATCATCACCAACCACGCTGAGAAGTGAGGGCACTACAGACAACCAGTGCAGCTATGGGATCTTGGAAATGATGGGATAGCCCAGAATGGTCTGGTGTGTAGGAACCTAGGCTCTGACAAGATGGCTGAACATTGGCCATATGGCCCGTCCTCAACACAAAACAAAACAAAACAGATTTTTGTGGAATGGCCTCATAAAAGTCATCTTGCACCAGAGGTTCAAATACCAAATCCCCAAAGAGGCCAAATGAATTACACACAATGAGTAGGAAACTGGGCTGTGGCAGTAGGGTTCTGGTGCCCCATGGGCATAGGGAATCTGGGCCTGAATATGGTCAATACTGTTATCATTTTCAACTTTCATATATCCACATTTTTATGGGATAATTTAAAAAATATTGATATCTAATTTAACACTTTTTTTCAGTATATTAGTAAAAAAGTTACCTGTGACCATTTTACAGTGCCTGGTTTAGCTTCCTACCGAACTAGAATACTGGCTAATCCTTTTATAGTTTACTGAAAAGATTCATAGCAACATCACATTATTTTTTTTACATAACCACTTGGAAAGTCACAGCGGTAACACAGTTTATAAATCAATCCTATTATTATTAACACCATCAATTTTCATTCATCCAACAAGTCTATGTCTGCCTTGTCCTGCAATAACTTTTTTTTTTTGTCCTACAGTGAGTGATCCAAGAAGGAGCACAGCATACAGTGACCTATTATTCAAGGAACTGGTCCAGCATCACTGGGTACAGACTGGTGGGCAATTCTGCTATCCCACATAATTCAATCTATTTGAGTAACCGGATCTTTGCTTGGCAGTAGGATGAATATAAACACTTTCAAAGTGCATTATTTAATTTTGTTTTAAATATACTTATATATGTAAGGGTGAAGAAAAGTGGCTTGAAAATAGGAAAGCCACCTTGCCTCGGTCTAAATAACTCTTGCTAACTGAACGCCTTAAAAATAAAACAGAGTAGACATTATCCAAGGATATTGGTATGTACAATCAAAATAGTCTTTATTTTTAAATTATTGTTTCTTTTGTGCTGTGTGAAGATTCTCATGCACTTACAGGGGTTCTGGCTAATGCTTTCTTAAGCCTTATTCGATCTCTGAGTTAAACTAAACAGAGCTGAGCCCAGGGAACACCAGGATGGGTGCAAGAACCAAGCAAATGATCAGATAAGCACGGGGCAGCCTTGGGACTGAAGTGGCAGAATCTTGCTTTCACTGAGAGCCAGGAAAAAGCGTTTATCTCATTTGTCTCCCATGGAGGTTGATGTGACCTTGCCAAATGGCACCCTCACAAGTGTTCTGCACCTGGACCACTATGGGTGGTCAGGACTGAGAGTTTTCATGGAGAGTTCTAGGACTCTCCACAGCTTGTGTTCTCTATTGAGGAAGCAAAAGCCGGGCATGGTGGCGCACGCCTTTAATCTCAGCGCTCAGGAGGCAGATGCCGGTGGATAGCTATGAGTTCGAGGCCAGCCTGGTCTACAGAGCGAGTCCCGGACAGCCAAGACTAACACAGCGAGACCCTGTCTCGAAAAAACAAACAAACAACAACAACAAAAACCAAACAAACAAAAAACAAAAAAGCAAAAATGTCACAAGAGTCTCATAAATGTTGCCGCCCTTCCCCCCTCCTCCCCACCCCCATCCCCACCGATCCCTAATCGGACCGTCTTCAGAAGCAGCTGTCTAAGAGCCAGGCCTCATCTAAACTCTCCTGAAAGGAATTCACTTCCTCAGCTGTGGCAGAGGCCTCCATGGCAGAGGACCCAAGAACGCTCACATTAAACACAGGAAACTGAACTCTTAAAGTAGCACTCTAAAAGCACCCACCAGCAAGAGTGAAGTGAGTCACATGCTTTCTGTGATATTTTACCACGAGTCTTAAGGAATCTAGCAGGAAAAGTAGGCTTGTCTAGAAAGGAGAACAGGGAAAATATACAGGGAAAAGAAAAAATCTAGACAGAAGAAACAAGGGTGCAAGTTTTGTACTTAAAACAACAACAACAACAACAACAACAACCCCCCCCCCCCCCAAATAACGGTACCAGCCTCTGAGTATATAGGTAAAACAACTTCCTTTATATTCTAGAAATTCTCCCACTCTGGCCTACCTACCCTTGTGCTTGGTGGGTAGATGCCAACATTTATGTTGTGAATGAGGCTTCATGCAAATAATACTGGAAATACTGAAAAGATGGAAGGGATGCCTTCTGTTATTGACAGTGCGGATTGCAAGAGAAAGGAGGAAAGATAATTTGCTCCTGTTGTCAATTATGTCTTTCTTTCTTTCTCTTTCTTTTTTCTTTTCTTTCTTTCTTTCTTTCTGTCTGTCTGTCTTTCTTTCTTTGTTCTTTCCTTTCTTTCTTTTAAATGTATTTTTATGTGAGTTGGTGTTCTATCTGCATGTCTGCAAAGGTGTCAGATCTCCTGGAACTGGGGTTACAGACAGTTGTGAACTGCCACGTGGGTGCTGGGAATTGAATTCAAGGCCTCTGGAAGGACAACCAGTGCTCTTAACTGCTTAGCCATCTCTCCAACACCACCCTCTATCCCTCTAATATGTGGTTGCTGGGAATTAAACTCAAGACTTCTGGAAGAGCAACCAGTGCTCTTAACCAGTAATTGATTTCTCTAGCCCAGTCCCTCTTTCTTTATCCTCTCCTCTCTGAGACTGGGCTGCAGGGAATGACCCTCATTAAGGAGGAATGGAAGAAAACAGGAAGTCAGGGTTGCAGGCTATTGGAAAGAGATAGCATCACAGGAGGTTGGGTCTTATCTTGCTTTAAAGAATCCCAAGGGATTACCCTCAAGAAAGTTTCATAATCTCAATCTGTTTTCTGGGCAATTACCATCGGCTAGATTAGATCACTCAAAAATGTTAATTTAGCCCAGGCCCTCTGCTGACCTCTTCCCTCATTCCACCCTAAAGCCATTTCTGAAGCTGTTCTGCTTCCTGCTCACCCACACAAGCCCCCTTGTCCTGCGTTGGGTGGCATGTGACAATAGGGCAAACTAGGTGGCATGAAGTATGACTTCTGTCACACTGCCCAAATGTCACAGTCCTTTGTCTTCTACCCTTTCATTTATAGCTCAAGATGAGGTGGGAAAAGACATTTTGAAAAATTGGGGTCTTACCGAATATTTTTCTTCATTTTCAAACAGATCAGTCAGTTGCAGTTTCTTTCCCTAGATGAACGTCTCTACCAAAAGCCATGGAAGTTGGGAAGAAGACAGCAGTGTTCTTCACAAGTGTTACATATTTCTGAAACCAGGAAGTGCTTTAAATAGAGCTGGTGTTTAACAATTCTATGGTGAGCACAGGGCGTGGTGGTGCACGCCTGTAATCCCAGCACTCAGGAGGCAGAGGCAGGCGGATCATCATGAGTCCAGCCTGGTCCACACAGAGAAACCCCGTTTCAAAAACTAAACAAACAAACAAACAAAAAACCCCAAACAAACAAAAAACAAAACACCCATCCAACCAACCAACCAACCAAACAACCAACCAAACAAAAAACCAAAAACAAATCTATGCTGAAGACAAGTCTTTAGAAAATCATTTAGGGGCTGGAGGATGGCTCAGAGGTTAAGAGCACCACCTGCTCTTCCAAAGGTCCTGAGTTCAATTCCCAGCAACCACATAGTGGCTCACAACCATCTATAATGTGATCTGATGCCCTCTTATGGAGTGCAGGTGTACATGCAGGCAGAACATCGTGTACATAATAAGTAAGTAAGTAAATAAATAAAAGAAAATCATTTAGAAAAACATTCTCTTAGATGGTCAATTAGCATGGCTAGAAGTCAGCAACAAGGAAAGAATTGTGAAATAAGCCCTAAAGGAACTTAGGAGGCAAAAGGGCAAAAACTATTTGAGGTTAAATGTCTGTAAGAGGAAGTGGGTCAGCAAAAGCTACAGTGTAACTGAGGCCTGGAGCTCACATGACCTGGAGCTCTCATGGACCACTGTGCTAAAAGTTACATCTGAAATCATTCTGTGTAAAGCTGCAGTTTTTAGCAGGTGTTATAGATTTATTTTTTTATTTTGTTTTGTTTATTTTTTATTTTGTGGAGGCTGGGTCCCAAAAATGTCCTTCACCCTTCCTATATTGACCAGGAGGATTTACATCTTAGGCAAACCTACATCCCAGGTTAAGAAACTTCATCAAGATGAAGCTTTGAATGGTGATCTTCAAGGTGCAAAAGAGTCCTTTCAAGGAGAGGTTTCTGTTCAGGTTCGGAACAATAGACTACCCAGCATCCTTAAAAATTCCAGCCATTCCACAGGGTTGAATTAGAAGAAAGGAACCTGCATAGGGTGCCACCCCCTCCCGGAAGGCAGCAGAATGTTGAGAACCCCCACAGAGCACAGGAATCACACTGGTTGGATTATGATCCTACCCTCAGCTCTCACAGCTAGAGCAAGGCTCACAGTAGGCTCACAGCACACATTATGTACTGCCAGAGGACTGGGCTTGTGCCTTGATGCTTCAGCCACTTGCTCAATACATTTAAAGGGACATTGCTGTTAATAGCACTCACTTCTTCTTCTTTCTTCTTCTTCTTCTCTTCTTCTTCTTCTTCTTCTTCTTTTTTTTTTTTTTTTTTGAGACATGGTTTCTTTGTGTGGCCTTGGCCTTGGCTGTCCTAGACTCACTTTGTAGACCAGGCTGGCCTTGAACTCACAGTGAACCACCTGCACTCACTACTTCTCTAAAAGACATTGTCCTCACAACTCAGTAAGCCCCTGCTTTTCGAGGAGACCCAGAGGTGGGCACAGTACTTGCAAGGGAAGGAAAGTTGCCCTTTCTCTTAGTGTTTTTGGTTTAATTAACTCCTCTCTCCTCTCTCTCTCTCTCTCTCTCTCTCTCTCTCTCTCTCTCTCTCTCTCTCCCCTTCTCCCTCCCTCCCTCCCTCCCTCCCTCCCTTCCTCTCTCTTTGCTGTGTGTGTGTGTTGTGTGTGTGTGTGTGTGTGTGTGTGTGTGTGTGTGTGTGTCTCATTCCAGAGTGCTGGGATTAAAGGCCTGTGCCACCATGCCAGGCATGAGCCAGGCTTCTAAAGTGGGTGCTGGCATCCCCAACTCAATTGCTTAAGCTTGTGCAATAAGGCCTCTTCCCCACTGAGCCCATCTCCTTTCTGCTCCTTCATCTCTTTTCCCCTGGCAACAGCTTCCTTCTGCTAATAGCTTCCTTATTGCAATGGCAGAAAGAAGTGTGTGTGTGTGTGTGTGTGTGTGTGTATACACACACACACACACACACACACATACATATATACATGAGCCAACCAGAATCTGGACTGTTGCTTTTTTAAATGCTTTTGTAGCCAAACAGATGTATTTCTAAATTTTACTTGTGTTCATTCACTGGCTCCTATGCTATATTTAGGATCCATTGCTCATTTTCTTATCGTTTTCGATTTCATTGCCTTTGTTTTACATTGGAGGAACTGGAGGTCAAATGTAATCCAGACTGTTCTGTTAAAAACACCAAGTAAAAATCAGATAGAGACTGTGTGATTAACAGCATGAATTGTCTTTTTTTAAATTCAGGAATGTAAACAAGAGCCCCACCTGCCTGGCTGCTGTTGTGGGGCAGTGTGTATCTGGAGGAAAACAATCCCTCCTTCTCAAGGCTGAACTAAAATTAGGCTCCACCTGCAAGATGTTAATGAAACGTACACAGCTGCATTCCGGAAACAAGTTACCCAGATTGCTCTTGGAACGCTCTGTGTCAATGCAAACTTGTTAGCTCTTTGCCTAATTCCCAAAGTGTAGTATTAATTTTAATGGTAATTATTAGCACAATAACCAACTGATAAGTAATCTCAAAATAGACCCATATTATCAGATTTAAAATATACTGATTTTTTTTTTTTTTATCCAAACATCCTGCCTAGTTTAACTCCTTATTCACTGATGCTTTCCTTCTTCTTTCTCTGCATTCACAAACATTCAGGAACAGGGGACCATGGGGTGTCACTGGAATGGGCCCCAACAGTTTTGACTTGTAGGAAAAGAATGGGAAGCACATGCTTTCCTTGCCCTTGCTCCCTTTGGTGGATTCTGGAGCTTCGTTGGAACAGAAGATTCAAATAGAAACCAAATCCCATCAGGCTTGGGTCCAGCTTTTTCTGCAGATGTAAGATAAGGGGGCAGCCTGTGAATTCTTGCCAGAGGAGGCAAGCTCACTGTTCCTTGGGAGGATGCGTCTCCACAGCTCTACTCTGGAGGCCAAAGTGTCCATTCTTGACCTCCAACACTTTTCTAGACTTGCCTTTTAGCATTTACCTTCAGAGGGAATGATAGAGTTTAATTGCTTACCATAAGGCCCACACCTTTAATCCCAGCACTTGGGAGGCAGAGATGGCCAGATCTTTGTGAGTTTGAGGCCAGTCTAATCTACAAAGCGAGTCCAGGACAGGCAAGGCTACACAGAGAAACCCTGTCCCGGAAACCAAAACCAACCAAACAACCAAATTCAAGCAGCTGGGCTGTGGAGACAGCTCAGTGGGTGTGGTTCCACCCCACCGTGGGGGTGGGGACACATCAACCCAGGTCCTGGGAGGTGGAGGCAAGTGGATCCCTGGGGCTCACTGGCCAGCTGGCCTAGCTTACTTACCAACTTTGAAGCCAGACCCTGTCTTAATAAGCAAGGTGAATGGCCACCTAAGGAGGAAAGGTAAGCCGTTCTCTGGCTTCTACACACATGTGAACACCGCCACCCCCCACCACCACAAACTACACACATGCACACACACAAAACAGACTTTAAATTTCAAAGAAGCTGTAACTGGGGGGAGGAGAATCTCCACTTCATATAAATACAGCCTCAAAAAACAAACAAAACAAAACAAAACAAATCAAAACAACAACAACAACAAAACCCACCCACAACCCCTCTTTATCATTTCCTGTATGTAGTCCTGAAGGGAGCAGGCCAAGTCGGCGGTGCTTCGGATTTGATCTGGTCCCAATGTCACAGGTGTCATCCTATAGATTCTTAGTGTTTTTAATACCTGCCTCTTTCTCAAAGCTCACTGAGACTTTTTTTTTCCTGAGACTCTCTTTTAAATCCGCTAGAAGTCAAATAGGCTCAATTAGGTCCCGAGCGGCAAATTCAGTCTCTGTTAGAGATTAAACAATGGAGAAAATAGCGAGGCTAACGAGAAGGCTGCTTTTCATTACCCTATCTGATTTCATTAGCCTAATTCACGCTTATTAATTATTAGTCTGATGAAATCATCAATGCAGGCATGCCAGGCTTATGACGGCTACATTTGGGAAATATTCCGTCTTTCTCAGGCTCTTCCCTACAAGTGCTAAGATAATACGGCATTTTACTTTCAGTGAGCTGTCGGACTCCATAACTCCATCTGCACCGCCTATGAAGCCCGGAATAAACACGGGGTTTACTACACAGCCCTGCTTTGCATTGTCAACAGAGAAATAGCAAAAGAGCTGTGAGTTTTCATTCCTAAAGAGTGAACTCCTGTGTGTTTCGACAATGCGGGTCATTATAGACCGGCTGCCCCCTGAGATTGGGCAATTCTCGCTCATGTTCTAACAAAGGGCTGTGGATCTAGCCGGGGCGGGAGTGGACTGGGCCACTCAGATAAGTTTCATTCACTGTCGGAGCCCAAGGGAACAGCACATGGAGGCCGCACTGCGGCAGCAGCTCCTGGTGTAACTTTACACTATTTTTTTTCCTTTAAGTTGTTCCGGCTCCCTTGAGTTTCCATGTTGGGAGCGGGGGAGGGGCTGCACTAGAGAATGGCAGTGTGCAATTGACCGACTGCCTCCTTATAAATAAGATCATATAGATCACCTCAAAGGATGAAAAGACACATAAACCCTCACTGGTTCCCAAGAGGCATATTACAAGGCTCCTGCTGTGATTTTTATTTTTAAATTTTATTGTTTGGTCTGTGTTTAATGGCAACAAACAAATTACTATCCAGTTTTTTAAATTCAGTTTTCAGCGTGTTTCTTGTTTACATATTTACTAGTGAATATTGTTAACAAATCTTGTCTTTCTGAAACAAGCCCTATTCTTTCAAGAGTCCTAAGGACAATCAGGAGAAGAAAGAACCCTTGGGTATCAGAGATTGCGTAAGAATGCAGTTTGTCCTGAGTGAATTTTCTAAACAGTGTACAAGACACTTAATGGGGCTTCTGTCTTAATTCTCAGGATAATTCTTTGAGGTCTTGTTGTTGTTGTTGTTGTTGTTTTTTGTTCTGTTTTGTTTGTTCTTCGAGGCAGGCTTTCTGTGTCTCTCCCTGGCTGTCCTGAAACCAGGCTGGCCTCTAAGTCACTGAGATCCGCCTGCCTCCCAAGTGCTGGGACTAAAGGTGTGCGCCACCACTGCCTGGCTTTTGAAGATTCTTTAAAAGAAGGGAAAACAAGTGTATTTAGTACACTACAGAGAGAGAGGTGGCAGTGCAGTGGCAGTAGAGCCATCAGTGTTTGCTGTACTCTTGAGACAGGGCCTCCCTAAGTGTCCGGGCTGGCTGTACTCTAGGCAGGTTTTGACCTGTGACCCTCAGAATCCAGGTCTCCAAATAAGGAGACCTGCAGATCTGCCGCCCTCTGTTGTTTCCTATTTAAAACAAACAAACAACCAACAACAAACAAACAAGGAAACTGAGACTAGGGACTGTCCAAACTATTCATGGAGCTTGGGTCATTCACTTTAAAAGACGCATGATATTTTTGATTTTCCTACTGATCTGAAAAGCTGGGAGCGGTACTCTCACCAGCAAGGACAATGCAGACGTGACAGTCACTCCACCCTCGTCACCTCTTCGGGCTCTTCATTATCGCCAGTCCATCTTTCATCTTGATTCTTACGAGTCTGGAAATTGGCCTGACCTCTTACCCTCTCCCTTTTATGAAAACACTAACTCTTCTCACACCTCCCTTTGGTTTACACGCCATCCTGTCCACCCACCGGCCCCTCCTTGAGTTTTCCTCCTTCCTCAATCCTCCTACAAACAGCCATTTGGAAGCAATTTCCAGGTCTACCTCCTTCCTTGAGCATCTGTCTTTGGTAATTTAGAGGTTAGGGACTGTGTGTTTTCTGCTTGTCATGTTTATGCCTCACACGCTGTGGGTGCCTAATAAATGCTGAATAATAGCAGCTTTATGACAGTGCAGAACCAGAAACACAGGTTCTCATATTTAGTATTTCATCACCAGCAAGGCACATTTATTCAGTGTCAGCCCCAGGCTAGGCACTCACTGGAGTTCATTACCAGAGCCGGGAAACCTACCTTTGCATACCAACTTATTTCTCTCTTATTTTCTTGACAAAGGAAAAGATAAGACCACCACTGACCTCATTAAACTCCCAACATCCCAAAGATAGAGGAAAACCAAGACACAGAGCCTTTGGAATGAGAAGTCAGAGCTATGCCAAAGCTAAACGAAAGACTTTGTTCCATGTCCTTGGCTTTTCTTTTAGATAGCACGCAAAGAAAGAAATAATTGGACTACATAAAATTTTTACTTTCTATAAATAAAAAATACCTTTGTGTTTATGGTATGTGTAAACTAGCAGAGGAACTAGATTATTAAGCTTGAAAATTTAGGTCAAAAATACATTTGCTTGTAAAATCAATATAATGGACCCAAGGGAGCTTCAGAGTTGATTCGGTGAGTACTGCTCTTGCAAAGGATCTGAGCTTGGTTCCCAGTACACAACCTCCTATAACTCCAGCTCCATGGTTCTCTAGGCTAGATGCCTCCAGCCTCTGTGGACACCTTCCTTCTGCATGCATATAATTAAACATAAAACCCCACCTTAATACACAGACATAAACCGGCAGTGCGTTCCTGCTTTTCAGACTTCCCTCGATATACATTTCAATTCTATTTCTTTCAGTCACCTGTGTAGAAATAATCTACACACACACAACACAACACAACACACACACACACACACACAAACCATCAAAATAAAAAATCCATTTGCAAATTGGGACAAATTAATCCAGGAGCTGATCCATTGAAATATTATTGATGTTGTTGCTCACAATGGTCCACTAAATACTTTCCAAATGCTAAAACATTCTTGTCCTCGTGTTAAACATGAAGGTGCTGTTCAGTGTAGAGACAGAGATGTAAGCAGATAATTGCAGAAATATGGTATGCTATAATGGATATCATTATACATCTTACAGGAAGATTAATTCTTCTGTGTGCCTGAGAAGACGGCATATGGGAGGTGATATTCAGTAAGGTTTTTGAGATAAATGGTTGTTCTCTGTCAGCAGGTAGGAAATGGGTCATATAGGGATGAAGAAGAGCAAGACCAAAGACAGAACTTCAGTAAATGGGCGGTGAGTATAGACTTAGTCACATAGAGGGTATGGTAAGGAGCAGTGGAAATCAGCTTTGATTCTCTAATGACTAAGGGCCTCGTGTATTCTTTTAGGAAGATTTGATTATGTTTTATGGGCATTGGGAAACAACAGGACTATGTTTATTCCCAGGAAAGAGTTCAACAGAAAGAATGGGCTAGGGGTAGTCTAGTCTGAGGGTAAGAGAAATTTAAGCAGCCATTATTCTAGGCAAGGACTGAGTGGATGCAGAGCTTGTTTTAGGGGATACAAAGGAAGAGTGGGGGGAGTGGGGAGATGTGACTGAGAAGTGTGAAACACAGTGGTAGGGCTCTTAGGGGAAATGAGGCCAACACTGTTGTTTTATCCCAATATCCCAATTTCTTCACATTAATTTATTCAAATTTCATAGTAACATCAGGGCACAAACTATAAGCAATTTCGCTGTTATTGTTTTGCGAGGGTCAGGGATGGCTGACGCTGCCTAATATCACATGGACATGGGAGTGGGTTTGAACCCTGGAAGGCTGGTCAGAAAAGCTGTGGTCAACACAGATTCCCAGAGTTTCCAAGGGGGAAAGAAGTCTTGTTGGTGCTTTAAGGGAGAAGTAAATCCTAAATGTTATTTATTTATTTATTTTTACCCCGAGACAGGGTTTTCCTGTGTAGCCTTGGCTGTCCTAGACTCACTTTGTAGACCAGGCTGGCCTCGAACTCACAGTGATCCGCCTGCCTCTGCCTCTTGAGTGATGGAATTAAAGGTGTGCGCCACCATGCCCAGCCCCTAAATGTTAATCTTATAACAAACTAAACACTTTTATTCTGCATGAAATCACTTTTCTGTCTAAAAAACTCTATGAGTGCTGATTAAATACCTGGACAAAATCAAAAACAAAATAAAACAAAGAAAATAAAAACTACAGAAAGCAGAAACTTCTGTTTCTTTATTTTATTTTTTAAATTGATATATGCACTTTGTTTCTTTCCGTGTTAAAAAGAAATCTTTGCTGTGACAGAGTGTGCTAGAGATGAGTCTACTATGTGTGTAGAATAATGTTACTTTTCAAGTAGCTAAATATCTTTGTTTCAGCTCATTGGCAATTTGACTTTCAGTTTTCGATATGACTGATTGAAAATACTTAGGAAGCTGTATTATCAAATAAAAATAGTCCTAAGATTAGCTGAGCAGAAGTTTTCCCCTGACTAGTGCAGAAGACTCCTGTTACACAAGCAGTCATTAAGTGGGGGTGGGTGCTGTTTTTTTTTTTTTGTATGTGTCACAGGCTACTTGATTTCTTCTCCTTACTGTTTCTTTTCACCCTTTATGTCATTTCTTTTCAGTGTCTCTTGTATTTGTGGAGATTTAGGGAGCTGTGGGTTTGCATGAGCTTACTGCACTGGCCTGAGGATTCATGAAAGAATACAGGATGAAAAAAAGAAGTAAAAGAAAAAGAAGGACATAGCCTCAAGCACTTTCCCCTTTCTTCTCTTTTTATTTTACTTTTTCCTATGGAACATCTTTCTGCAAAGATCTTCTATATACAGCGGAGGGTGCTTTTGATATGTAGATCAAGCAAAATGGTAAATACATGGCCCTGTCTTTCAAGCACTCCTTATTCAACAATGTGCCTGTGGTGGCAGTGTCTTTGATTTTTCACGAGGGTTTGTACTGTTAACTCAGTATCTTCCATTGCCCCTTACCACAAAAATTCCTTTCTAAAACCTCCATTCAGCATTTAATCCATCAAGCTGCAGCTCATTTTTCTCCTTCTTCCTTCTGGAAGATTGAGTGACTAAGTCTTTGCTTTGATTTTTCTCCCCGACTTTGAGGGTTCTCACTTTCCTAATTGCTACAATCTGCTGTCTCTTTTTGCCTAGAAATAAACAAAAACAGAAATAAATGGAGACACACAGAACCCTCTCACTCTTGTGTAAGTTGATGCAGGCAATGTCTGGCCCTCTGGGTGTGGATCTTTCCACCCCACCATGTGACCTCAGTTTCACGATGGGCTTTATGGCAAATGCTCAACCGGTCAGAGTCTACAGCTCTGCTGTAGGGCACACCACATTTCGTATTAGTCTCTCACAATCATTCTCAAGATCCTTCGATCCCTGAGTCTTCTCATTGCTGTTTAGACCTACAATTTTCAGTGCCCAAATTTAGGTGAGTAATGCCTGCGTACCTGTGGGCAGCCCAGTTAATGTCAGAGCAGCTTTGGCTTGGGGTGGACGATCTCTTGTTCTAGAACCAGAAAGAATATGTTTCTACTGATAGTTTTGGACTTGTTAATAATATTCTAAAAATAGAGAAAAATGAAAACATTTCCAAAGGTGCCCATTAAAGAAAAAGAAAGGCAGAAAAGAAAATGTAGAAATATTGCCATTTTATTACAGATGTCACAACTTGAAGAGGAAATGGCGTTGCTTAGCATTCCCTCTTCTTCTCTTTTGCTCTTCCTTAGTTTCTCATAATAGAGAGGAAGATATGCAGGCAATTATTAAATATATTTTAATTATACATTACTTTGAATAATATAGTATTTAAAGAAATAAGAATATAACTTTAAATAGAATGGAAGTATATTTATATGCTAACAATGTGAATCGTATAGACTAGATTTTAATATATAATTTTGTTTTGGTTTTCAAGAAGAGAAAACTAAGTCCTATATGAAAATTTACAAAGAAAAAATGAAATTTACTTACTTATTTTTTTTTTTTATGGAAAAGAGATTCGCATGGAAACACATTAGGTGAATTCATTTTGTTAAGAATGTGTGTACCTGTTAAAATTTGAAATACAGTTAGGACTCTGTTAAATTTGTAAAAATCAGTTGTATAACTCGCTTATTAAAAAAGCACCCTGAGTAAACTCACAGAACAACGTTCTGATGTAGTCTTTGGTGCCAAAAGGGTTCCATGAGAGCATGGCGGTATAGCCTTTAAGCCCAGCACTCAGGAGGCAGAGGCGGGCAGAGCTCTGTGAGTCTGGTCTACAGAGACAGTCTGGGCTACATTGTGAAACCCTGTCTCAAAGCTAATAAAACCTACACTAGGAATAACACACCTACACTTCTACATGCACTTACCCTCCTTGGAGGAAATAAATAAAGGACAAGATTTCTTGTTTAGATTTCTTTTTTAAATCGAGAGGTAGGTGTGTGTGTGTGAGTGTGTATATGTGTGTGTGTGTGTGAGTGTGTATATGTGTGTGTATATGTGTGTGTGTGTGTGTGTGTGTGTGTGTGTGTGTGTGTATGTGTGTGTGTGTGTGCATGCCAAGGCATGCCTTTGGAGCTCAGAGAACAACTTTATTAAACCAGTTCTCTCCTTCCACCTCTATGTAAGTTCTGGGTATCAAACTCAGGTTGCCATGTTTCCAGGGCTCTGCCCTTATTTGTCAAGCCATCTCACGGACTCAGTCAGTATGTGATTTTTATTCTGCATTGATCACGTCACAGAGATCTCACATGTTGAACATTTGGTTACATACACACGAGTTCTACTGTCAGAACAGAAGGAGAAAGTGATTCTCATTAGAGTGACACAGCTGTCCTGGAAAAGAAGGCATTTCACTGACCTTGAAATATGAACATGCTTTTGAAACGTAGGTAAGACTGAAGACAAGCATTAGTCACTGTAACACCAGATGGGAAGGCGTGGCAGTGCTGCATGTCTGGTCACAACAACACACTGTTGAGGCTGAAGGTGGTGGTGGGGTGGGGTGGGGGGAGGCTGGGAACCTTGAGTTCAAGGCCAACCAGAGGAAGACACTGCCTGAAGACAGTAGACGAATAGAAGACACACGTATGTCCCAGTATTAGTTATTTGCTCTGGTTAATAATGCCTTTGCTCTCATAGACAAAACAAAGTGGATGCACTCCACTACAAAGTAGGTACACTCACTGGAGCATGGTCGAATTCCCAGTGGCTAGCCTTTAAAGAAAGCTGAGGCCTTCCCCACCGGCACCTTTGCCAGAAGCCATTAATTTTCAAGAGCCGCATGTCAGCATCCTTATCACAAATGTTAAGAGTTCTCTTCAGTGGCTCTTTTTCTAGGCTGATTCTTCGGGGGTGTGGGGGTGTGGAGGTGTGGGGGTGTGGGAGTTAGGGGTTGTCACAGATGCCTTTTTTGTCTCTGTTTCTCTGTCTTCAGTCATGAACACCATGGCAAAAGTAGCTTCCTTCCCCTTTATACAAGGTGTCAGCAAGCAGCTTGGACCACAGACCTCCACACGTCTCTGGTGTCAGCACATGCCTTGGACCTCATCATAAAGGGGCGGGGGGAGAAGTAGGTGTATGCAGCTGAAAAGGAAATTCTAAATGGTTAATATTCTTTGCTTCAATGCTAGATGTAAGGTTTGGTTTTTTTTTTTTTTTTTTTCCTTCTCATAACTTGAAATAAAGAAGGTTGAGAGCTGGAAAACTGCAAAGGGTCACTTTACTCAATGAAGGAATTGAATGTGTTCTAAGTAAGGGTCTCAGCCTAGTGTGCTCTTTCCCTGATGCTGGACGGTGCCAGGTCAGCCTCCATTGCTGCATCCTATGGGTGGCCTGGCAGCACGCTGCCAGCAATAAAACCTGTAATCAGCTCTCACATGCTTTTACACATTCCCAACTCACTTTGATCATAACTAACAAGAAAATGGCCATTTCACTTACAATCTGTAAATTCTCAGGGGAAACTTCACCCAACGCTCAGGAGGGCATTTCACATTTAATTTTTAAAATATAGAATGATACTATTGGCAAATATATTTATCCTTAAAATATTAGTCACTTTTCCATGATGTAATCTTGGTTCGATGTGTACTGCTTTTTAATTGCTGTTTCCCACAAGTCCAAGCTGCTTTTTAAAAAACGCATATATTTTAGATTACATCTCATCTCGGTTCAATGAAAAATGGTAACTTCCCCCGTAGCTTTCAAGACTGCCTTGAGCTGTGTCATCTGATGCTTTATCGTCCTTTATGTGGCTGAATTTTGCTGGGCACAAGAAAAAAATACTCATTACATGGCAAAAACAAAAAAACAAAAAACAAAAAACAAAAACAAAAAACTCCAAACCAAGTAAAATTTCTTGAAGCCAAGTGTTTTTGAGCTAGTAAAGATGTCCTTAAATATGTACCAGTTCCTATCGGAGCCCACAGTTAGCCTGATTTAGAAAGATCCAGGCTGCAGATGCCATCCAAAAGAGCAACCCGTGAGAGCTTGTTGAAAGCAGAAAATGATTTAGAGAGGAAAATTTCAGAGATGACAGCTGTTTAAATCTAATCAAAAACTCTTTTCTACACCAGGAGACAGTTAGTCTTCCATTTGCTCTAATATGTATCTTAGGAATCTGTAGGGTTTTAGAAGGCTGCAGGAGGCTTCGAAAGCAACACTTGAGAGCGTGGTTTAAAGATAAGACTTCTGCCACCACTGCCAGCAGGTCAAAATGGAAGCGGAGTGGGTACTAAAGGCTGGGTCGTAATCTGACACAGTCTAGATAATACATTCAAGAGCATATATTTTAACTCAGGCTGTCTTGAAATTTAAATTTTAATTACTTAATTTTAATTTTTACTTGTATTTTTGGAGATGGAGTCTTAATGATGTGGCCTGCCCTGGCTTAGAACTGGCTATGTATACCAGGCTGGCTGAAAATTCACAGAGATCTTCCTGTCTCTGCCTCTCAAGTGCTGAGGACTAAAGGGGCACATCATCAACACTGGCTTGTGATTTTGTTTTTAAACACACATTATTTAAATCTCCATGCATAACACACACACACACACACACACACACACCACACACACACACATACACACACACACCACATCTCACACACACACACACACACACCGCACACACACATACCACATCTCACACACACACACACCACACACATACACACACACACCATACACACACACAAACACACACACGTAACTGTTAGTGTACTTACAGGCCTTGCCACTCAAAGTGTGCTCTACACACCCTTATAAAGTTAGTTAGAACTTTAGCTCAGAGCATGGTAGTGCACACCTTTAATGCCAGCTCTCTAGAGGCAGAGGCAGGTGGATCTCTGTGACTTAGAAGCTATCCTGGTCTACATTGTAAGTTCCAAGACAGAAAGAGCTACATAGTAAAATCCTGTCTTGAAAAAAACGTTAAAAAAACAAACAAACCCAGAAGCTCAGGACCCATCCATCTTCATTCTAACTGATCCCTGTGTGACTGTGCTGCACATTAAGTTTTAAAACACATGGATTTAAAAAAAGCTCTTTCCTTAAAACTTGTGTATCGTCAATTTAAAACCATTCTGAGTTGCCCTAGTATCGAAGGCAGTACTGCTTAATGAGGAAATTTAAGGCAAGACTTGCTAGAGAGTTCCTGTTGAAGAGTACTGGAGGCTGCTTCCCAGGCTAGCTGGAGCTCCTTCTCAGAACATCCTCGTGATGTGACTGTCTGGAAGGGAGGGGGACACACAGAATGGAGCACAAGGTTGTAGGAGTTTCGTGTTGAGCTTAATCTCAAGCCTCTATTGGAAGTCTTGCCCAGACCTTGTAATGCTGGGAAGTGTGGCTAATTAAAACCAACCTGTAGCTATGATGCTTATGTTTTCATGAAATCATTCTGTTACTTTTTATTTCTTCCATCTCTCTTTCTATTGCCTCTGGCTGCCAGGATAAAGATGCCGGTCCGGCTGCTCTGCCCTTCCTTGTCACCTATATTCTCTGTCGCCACTCACATGACTGCTACTGTTTCACTAGGAGAGTTCTGTTTTTACAGATTTACATTCAGCAGTGCTTCTGGGCTCTGTGCCAGAGTCTGACAGTGACACAGGGCAGTAGACTTCCCTAGATACACAGGCATAGCTCTCACCACCACAGTATGCGTTCTCCAGTCAGACTGTGAACAGGGAACAGTCTAGAACTGGAACTTTTCCTCAGGATAAGTCAGCACCAAAGGCCCAGACACAGAGTAGCACACTTCCAGTTAAAAACAATTGCTGAGGAACATACGGAAGTTTTTTAGGGCAATGACTGTCAGCCATACATTTATTAAAAAAAATAAAAATTTAGCCCATCTATTTCACCTAGTTTGAAGACTATAGAAATAAACAAAAAGTATCTAAATGCCATACTCCCTTTTTTCTTTTTCTTTTTAAAATTTTTTTATTAATTTGTTTATTTTTACTTTTTTATATGTTGATCGCTCGACCCAGGCTAACTCTCTTCCTATCTCTAAGGAAGTAGGACATCTTCCAAGCCTCGCACAGGTGTCTGGAATGTTTAGAACACTCCAAGCATCTTGCATGCCTTCTTTATAGTCAATCTAATTAAAGATTTAGATAATCACATGTTTTGTGTTATCTCCCCAGCTATACGCATCAAGGGACTAGAGCCATGTCCCATTAGGAGGCAGATCCTGCAAGCATGCTTCCTGGATGAATGCACATTTAGTCACCTAAGTATACACTCCAAAAGTCTTATAAAAAGCCTATCCACCCGAGAGAGTAGGCATCTCTTGACTCCTGACGTAGATCCAGTTTCTCTTCAGACATAATTAAGATAGACTTGTATGTCTGGTTTCTCTCAAAATTCAAAAAACAACACAACAACAACAACAACAAACCCTACAAGTAGTAAAAGCCAGGTGGGGACCATAGATAGTAAAGAAAGGGTAAACAGAGATAATTTGACCAGCAGTTTCATGGTGCAAAAAGACAGCAAACTACTGCCGAAATAACTAACATACCACAGCAAGGTGGAGCCCTTGCCAGGCACAGACATTGCCGAGAGCAATGTGAGACGCCCACAACTCATCCCAATAGGTATTAATCTCGGCTAAGACAGATCAGATGGTCTGCTTGTGAGGAGGATTTGGGAGAAGTTACACTAGACATAAGTTGTCTAAAACGGAGTCTGTGATACGGTGGCAAGATTAGCATCCACCCTAATGAACCTCACCAATCATGAAGCATGTTTTAACACTTTACTCGGCTTGATTTTTGTAACATACAAGAAGGAGACAGGCTGTAATAACAAATAGAACAAACAAAACAAACAAAAACTTGGTGTAAAATGTCACTGCAATAGCCCGGTATGGTGGCAGTTTAACCCTTTAGTCGCAGTACTCAGGAGGCAGAGTCAGGAACATCTCTGTAAGTTTGAAGCCAGTCTGGTCTACACAGTGAGTTCCAGGACAGCCAGACCTGTTTCACAGAGAAACCCTGTCTTGAAAAACCAAAAACCAAACCAAATAAAACCAAACCACCCAAACAAACAAACCAACACCCCACATCACTCCATGGTGAAGGTGATAACTTGTTACCAATGTGTTTTTTCACTGAATGTTATCAAAAATATATAGATTTTATTTTTAAAGATTATTGTTGGAAGGATAACCATATGGTATGATCCCTAAAAGATTTTTAACCTATTTTTTTTCAGTAATGAATTACTGAAAGCTATACACTGTATTTAAACCAACTCATCTAAATACAATAGAACTGGAGAGCTGCCTCAGAGGGTAAGCGCCTGGCACCAACCCTGAGGACCTGAGTTCCCAGATCCTGTGTGGTGGAAGGAAAGACTAGACTCTCCTCTGACCTCCACATGGGAGCCACAGCCATAGGCACCCACCTCCACATGCACAATACATGATTAAATGTAAGAAAAATTAAATCCTACAGTAGAGGTTCATAATAATATTCAACAAAGCTTATAAATATGCAGTGGATGCAAATTTTTATTATTTATCATATTTTAAAAGTAATATGTGCTGGACATTAACTGATAGTTTTACATTCATTATGCCTTTATATTACTATAGTGCTCCTTCCCTAATTACTGAACTTCACAAAAAAGCAGAAGCCATACTTACTATGAGATAGTGGAAATGTAAAGTTTACCATAAATTTCAAATGTGCCTGGTTACTAAAGGGGCATGCACTTTTTTACTGAATAAAGAATAATGGCGACCAGTGGAAAAAGACTAAAATATGTCAGAGGTGAAAGCACTTGTTGACAGACAAAGCCAGTTGGAAGGAAGCTGTTCACTCAATAGCTACTATGACACAGCCATGTAAAACTCCATATAAAATGTTTGTTAAAACGGTACCTTCTCCAAGAGGTCAAATTTAAGTATATGCAGGAACACAATTAGAGGATTAATGGTCAAAGCCAGTGTATAAAGGAAGAGATTTCAGAAAAAAAAAAAAAAAAAAAAAAAAAGGTGTGATAAGCAGTTTTTTTTTTTAAATGATTTGTACTTAAAAAAAAAAAAAAAAACTCAAATTATTGTATTGGTTGTTCTCTTGTTGTGTGAGTGAGAGAGGTCATACTAAATAACTACTCTCTGATTTTCCACCCAACAACTTCGACCCAGGCAGTGACAGGTTTTGCCTCAGCTTTCCAGTCTGGAGGTCACACCAAAGCCTGTTCCTTGTTGTCTTACAGTGCCTCTTGGTTTCCACAGGTCATCAAAGCCCAAATCAGTTTGCCGCTCCTTGGTAATATTATAAAGGAGCAAGTAGGCACCTGCACACTTTGATTTCAACTTGACAGGAATGGTGGCTTCCCTCTTGCACATCTGGTTCCACACCTCCTTCCCAGATCCCCCACTTCTAAAGATTTCTTCTGCCTACAAGGCCGCGCTGTGCTGGATGCCTCCTAAAAGGCAGGTGTGCTTCTTGCCAGAGTTAGAGGAGACAGGAGTTCCTAAACGCTCAGCTTGTAAACAACAGCGAACTGTGCCAACTTCAAGCAGGTGTCAGAAGCTTTATTCATGGTCATCATCACAGAAGTGTCTATATTGTTATGTTTACATCAGGCAACCTGGGCAATAGAAATCCTTTAATAGATGGCCTAGCAGAATCAGTCACTACAGAGACACCTGTGGACAGCTATGTAATAAAACAAACAAACAAAGATAAGAAATAAAACAAACACTGAGAGTTTTATCCTCACCAATATGTTCTTATTTCTTGCCAAAAAAAAAAAAAAAAAAAAGGCAACAAATGTCTGCAGTTTTAGCAATCCCCTCCTTTTAGCTGTTTTTTGTTTTTTTTAATAACAAATTGGAGTGAAGCGTTGCCAAGGGGCATGCAGTGCATGGCCCGAAGAAATTGTCCTCAGGCTCTGACAAAACCTGCTTCGCTATCACATCCTTTTTAGTGTCTCTCTCTGCTCTCTAGGAACCGCAAGGAGCTGTCCTGTTGTTTCTGAGGCACTAGGCACACCATTAGTGGATGCCCTGACATGCAGTAGCTGTCTTGCCTTGAGAGCCTGTTTCCAAATTGATTTAAAAGAATGCATTACATTTTGGCAAGCATGCGTGTCACGAGGACCAAGTGCTATTTGTCTGGTTGTTTTAGGAGGATTTTCCATAGGCTTGCGTGGCGCAGCCATCCAGCTTTAGTGGGGAGAAATTATTTTCTGACAGCAAGGGAAGACGTGACCAAACATGTGAGATAATCTGTAGAAGAACTTCCCTTTTGGCCCTGTTGACTTGGTTTTTATGGGTCAGAAGGACGGTTACCTGGAACCATCCGCTGTACCTGGAGGTATTGACCTGGACTCAGTTCTCTGCAGGCTCCTGGAGAAGATAGTCACAACCATGACATGCTAAGAGAAATGTGCTTGGACATCTTCCTGCAAAGGTTCAACTTGCATTGCTGCTACTGCTACAGGGTCCTAATATGCCGTCTCTCACTTAGAAATTATGATTTCTTTTTTTTAAAAATGTGTTTAATTAATTGTTTTTACATATACGTTTATATTATTATGCACACATACATATATACATATACACACATATAAATATTTGTATATATACATTTATACATATATATAAAATAAACTACATACAGCAAGAAAAACCATCTAACAATCAGGAATTATATGAATGTTACATTCTTGTGTCTTGCCTATTTTTCATTTGGCAACCTGAAGAAAACAGCTTTCCTGTCTTGTGAGTCTAAAATTAGGTCTCATATGGAGGAACACAGTGGAATCATTGAGTTACCTCTCAAGGTGAGTCCCTGAGTAGTACTGAGTAGCAGCAGATAACAAAACCTCTGCCTAGTTCATGTTTTTGTTTTATCTACAGGACTAAGCTCAGTACTGGATACAATATGGCAGCTTAAGTACATATAAAATAAATGAATATGTCTAAAATTTACTCAGATTAAATCCATTTTAGACTGAAATCCCAGTCAGATACATATAATCAACAAATTAGATGAACTTAATCAAAGACATAATATTGACAGATACTCTGAGACCAGAGGGTGTAAAGAGAGGAGATAATGTGGGCTGTCGTTCAGGGACTAAGACAAAGCTGTTTCTGAACATGTCTTAGTTATCTGTGCCCTCGTGTCGTTTCTCAGACTGTGGAGACAGTGTGTCTGTTTTCCCCAGTCTCTGGAAAGCAAGGCAATCAATGAGACATTTCTTGAATCCATGCCTGGTTAGGGAAACTCTTGAGAATTGAAAGAATTTGATTCACAAAAAGGTTTAGTAGCATTCACGGAACGCGTGTTCTAATTACTACACCACTGTTTGTGGGAAAAGCGGCGCTGATTATTTCAGAGGGGAAGCACGCCAGCAACTACCACGGTAGATGAGATGGGGACCGTACGCTTCTAACAAGGACTTAATTCTTCCCCAGGATGACTACACACATAAAGATTTTGAAAGTACTGGAAGTCTGAAAACATGAAGAGTATTATTTATAAAATCTGGGATGGATTTAGTGTAATATATATATATATATATATTTAGGTTTTGACTCACAAAAGAGAAAGCATTTAATTAGAGGCTGGTTTACAGTTTCAGAGGTTAGTCCATAATCATTGTGATGGGGAACATGGTGGCAGGTGTGTCAGGCATGGTGGAGAAGTAGTTGGGAGCTACATCCTGATCTGGCAGAGAGGGAGACAGAGAGAGGGAGAGAGAGGGAGAGAGACAGAGACAGAGAGAGAGACAGTCAGACAGAGAGACAGAGAGACTGGGCTTGGTGTGGGCTTTTAAAACCTCAGAGCCCATCTGTATTATATGTTTAATACATAAAGTATAGGTATCTGGTTTTTGTTTGTTTGTTTTACTTGTGAATACTGTATAGTTACCTGAGTCTCTGTCTCTCTGTGTCTCTGCCTCTGTTTCGTTGTCTGTCTGTCTGTCTGTATGTCTGTCTCTCTCTCTCTCTCCACTGATTCTCTGATTGAACCCAGAGCTGCCTGTGTTTTCATTAAGCTGACTGGCCTGAAAGTTGCCGGTATCCACGTGTCTCAGCTTCCTCCCTCACTGATGTGGGGGTTAGAGAGCCTCCAGGCCACTTCCTGTTTTCTTAAGGGTTAGGTCCAATGCAGGTCCTCAAACCTGCACAACAAGACTCTTGTCTATTGAAATCTCCATCTCCCCAGCCATGATACATATTTCTTGAGGAATTGGCTAGATAGCCGCTTGTTGGACATTGTGTAAAATACAGAGATTTTCCCAGACACAAACAACATGGAAACAGAAGTTTTAAAGGAAAATGCTAAGTCAAAAGAAAAACAATCATCAACATGCAGATCTCCTTTTGCAGCTGAGATGCTTTAAGCCAGCGATAAAGCTAGAGAGCAGCAGGAAGCAGTCTTCCCATGATCCTTCTCGGCTTTGTAAATGCAGGCTAACATAAAGGAAGATGGGCCCACCTTCTTCTCTGTCAATAGTCTAAAACCACACTGAACAACCGTTAGCGTATTTATTTACTGTTGTTGAAAGACACATTCTACGAATCATAAAAAGCGAAGACCATGGGCACAAGGAGCTGATTATTAAAGCATGCATTCTCTTCCCTCAGCAAGCTTCTTAACTCGACTTTAATGATTATTATGGGCAGCAAATGTGTGGGGTATACAAATGGAGATGTGGCAAGAGGAACAAATGGCCCAAGGCTACCACCTGCTCAGTCCCTTTTGCAAGAGATCAGTCCTAATTTAAACAAAACAACAAAATTACATTTATCACGTTGTTGAAAAACTAGACCAGGAACCATTGCCGAACGGCACGGAAGTGGTTTTACTCTTCTTTATTGAAATGTTGACCTAAACTGTATCCACAGTACTCTTCCTCCTGTATTCTATCATAAAAAAATAGCATTCTCTACTAAATATCCAAAATTATATTCAGAGAATGAGAGGATAGACAGCAAGAAAGGGAAGAGATTAGAGAGGACATGTTCATTGCTCTGAACATATTTGAACAAAGTGTGGGAACTCCCCAGGTAACCATACAAATGATTTCCTGAACTCCATGCTTTTCAAGTGTATGTGAGGGCACTATTATTAATTACACCAAGTAATTGGTGTAAATGTGGACTGTCCCTAGCAAACTGGGCTATATAATCGACGTATGGACAAGCAGCCATAGCCTTACAGTTTCAGAGGAACTTCTCACTGAGTTGAGCCCACAAGTCAGTGACATTCGCTGCTATATGAGATAACCGTTTTGAAAACAATATTTATGTTGTAGTTATTTATTTTGGATTCATGAGTTCGTGTGTACCACGTGGGCATCTGAGTGCCTAAACCTAGAGTTACAGGCAGCTGTGAGCTGTGAGTGCCCTGCTGTGGGAGCAGGGAACTGAATTTGGATCATCTGAAAGAAAGAACCCTATGAGCCATTAGCATTTAGCCATCTCCCGAATAACATTTTAAACCCTCTATGAACTTGATTGCTTCCTACCTTTGACAGTGGTGCCACTCACTGAAAACTCCTTGCTGCTCACTGTGCTCTTTGTGGTTTGAATTACTTCAGTGCGGTGTAGATACTTTCCCTACGGAATGATTTACAGAGTCTTCACCTCTATTGTCCTAAAAGCTTTTAATATGTCAGACTGTTACTATAGCACAATTTCCTAGTCCCTCAAAAACATGCAATGCTAAATAAGCAAGAAGTACAAGGCTAGAGGGCCAAGGGCTTGCAAGAGTATGTGACTTTCTTGTACCTTCCTTCAGCCTACCTTGTGATTCTCATTGCTTTAAATGCACTAGTATCACATGTTCATTTCATGTTGGCTTCCTAGGGACACGATAAAGAGAAATGGCATGTTTTGGAAATTTCATACACACCTAATATATTTAAGTACTTTGTTTTTTAATCTGTTGCAAGAATCAAGGCAAAGAGGTGCTCTTGAGAATCGCAGGCAGGGTAGATCAAGCACACCGGCTAAGGAGTTGATGTGGTGGCTTCCCTGGTAAAGCTCTTGCTCCTGAAGGTGACAACCTGAGTTATATTGCTGAGACCTTTCGGTGGAAAGAGAGAACTGACTCCTAAAACTCCTGCAATCTTCACAGGTCCACCATGGCATGACACACCCTAACTATAAATTGTGAAGTATTTAAATAAAGTAGGGGAAAAACTAATTTTTGTGCCTGGAAAACTTTATTCATAATGTATTAATAGGTTCAGAAAGCCTTCTTATAGTCCCATTACTTCACCTTGGACTCTGTCTGTAATAGTAAGTTATTACTGCGTGTTTATCTTCTTTTCTTACTAAAGATGCCTTCCAAGATTCAACCATGATTTATCCATTATTAAATCATACAGTGTTTGATCCAAAGTAGACTCCAAAATGATCTTTGATCAAATTAATAATGATCACAAATTTAGAGAGTTCTTTCTGTTTGAACATTAATATTCTTTATTTGATCATTACCAGATCTTATTTTCTTTTTAATTTTTTGTTTGACATTTTTCAAAGGCCTCTTCCTCCTCCTGGTTCTACTAAAATCTAGAAAATCAGCCTGTAGGAAGGCCTGAAAGTTCTATGTATTTTCCTCACAAGACATCTTTTTTCAACAACTCAGGAAAAGCCAGTTTTGATCTTGAGGGTCTGTGCTAGGCATCCACTTCCTGTCAAAGGCCTTGCTGTCAGTGAGGGCACAGCACTAATAAAGGTTACAAGCTTTATTAGCTTGACACTGAGAGTCTACCTCAGTGTCAAAGTCTGTGTCTTCACCTCAGTTAGTTGTTTGAGGTCACAGAGTGTGTAGATTACTCAGAACAGACCATTAACTGGTGGAACAACAAACAAGTGTGAGAGATGTAATATAAAAGAGCCAGACAGTTTTAACCCTTACAATGCTGGCACAAACCAGGTCCAGTAAAGAAGATAAACTTAAAACCTGCATTTTCGTCATGTCCCCTTAGACTTGGAGTCTTCCTTCTGCTCCAAATGGGTTGACTGAGCAGGAAACATCAATTGTAACTGTTAGAGACTATGTCTAGCTCATTGCTAGAGCCGCCACTTGGTAACCAAGTGTTAAAAGTGCAGCTATGTAGCCAGAGAGATGGCTCAGTGGATAAAGTGCTTTGCTGTGCAAGCATGAGGTTCAGGGTTTCGATCGACAACACTCATGTAAACACAGGGCATGGCTGCATGCCCGTGACTCTAGGGGTGGGATGGAGAAAGAGGCATCCATTGGAGCTCATTTGCCTCCTAGGGTAGCAAATTGGTAGGCACCTGGTTCACGTCTAAGCAGATGCATGACATTAATCTCTGTTTTCCATACATGCACACTCACATGTACACACCCTTACATATATGAATACATATCTCTCTCTCACACACACACACACACACACACACACACACACACACACACGGGGGGGGAGGGGGACTTGGCAGTCATGATGCCAAGAGTAACATCAAGGACCACCATGGCACAGTTACCCTAAGGGCTCAGTAGTTGCATGCATACCTTCGTGGTAACCAACTTAGAATCTGGTCAACAAGAAGGAATACTTTTCTGGTATTGAAAGCGCAGGCCCACTGAACAACCTATAACTGCTACTTCACTGAACCAGCACAACCCCCAACTACATCCTACATACTTATTCTTATATCCACAGATAGCTGTAGCCATCGCTTGTCATCACAGAAACTTCCCTTTGCAACAGATGGAGAGCAATGTAGAAAACCACAACTGATCACAATGTAGAATTCCCAACTAACGCATCTGCGACACACCTCCCACACTTACGGCACAGTGATCACTGCAGAAGATGGGCTGCAGAGATTTTAAGAGTCAGAGGAACTGGGACTTTGCTGTGAGGTCACGCTTCCTAGATGTGTCAGAAGCTACACCCATGAAGTGTTACCAATGTGACTGCCAAAACCTGACCAGAACAAAGATAACAAGACTAGACATGCTACCATGGGTCGGGGAATGCCTACACAAAGAACTACTACAGGCAGCTAGGGAATGATGGCTCAGGAGAAGCAGGGGCAAGCATAACAATTGCTTATCCAATACTAAATCGTCAGCCCTGAAAACTGACATACAAGTGACATACAGACTGTACCATGTATTTAGGGACACACACACACACACACACACACACACACACACAACCACCTACACACACACACTCCTGACCACCACCACTACCATCACCATCAAAAACAACAAGATAAAGGGGTCATCAGTTTGAAAGAGAGCAGAGGAGAGGTTGGAGGAAGGAAACAGGAAATAATGTAATTGTATTATAGCTCAAAAAATAAAAAAATAAGAGAAAATATCTTCTTGTTTTAAAAACATGTTTTCCTACACACAGGCAACATTTGATTTTTTTTTTTTTTTTTGTGACACTCTGCTTTTTCTGATAAATATGGATCCACAGCTCACTGGTTAATGCCCCTTTAAAAGAGCCATTTAGGAATACTTTCTACATCTTCTAATATGAAAAGTTCCATTTCAAGGCATGCAATTAGAAAGTGGAGAATCAGTGAGACACAGCGACAGGGAGCTTGTGAATGCCATTTCCAAACCATGTGGTCTGCAGGAGCGCTCTGCACAGACCTTGCCCATCCCGTGGTCCACGTTGCAAGTCCATGTGTTCACTATGAAGACTGACAAAAACCAGCTATCTTGACCAGGCTCTCAGGTGGGAACAGAAGCTGGCTTTTAGAGGGAGAGGTCATTTTCTACTAAACGCTTGCATAATCCTGTTTTTCTGATTTCAACTTTTTTTTTTCCATTGCCTTTATCATTTGGGTATAAATGAAACAGATGATCATCGTTGATTGCTCAAAAAACAAAATGCACTCAGAAGGACCTTCAGGGCTGCCTCAGTCGATAAATGCCTGCTATGCGGTTAGAGCTAGACCTGAGCCAATAAACAGTCTAAAACCACAATATGCCTTATTTATGTGTTCATGCTAAAACTTTTAATTTTTTAAAAATAAAAACTTTTTCTTAAAGCTTAAAAAAAAAAAATGCCTGCTATGCAATCTTGAGGACCTGAGTTTGGAACCCAGCCTTGTGTGGTGTATAAACTGTTAACCACAGTGCTGCTGTGGGGGCTGAGACATCACTGACCGCCAACCTGGCAGAGTCAGTAACGTTCAGGTTCAGAGAGAATGTCTTTAAAAATAGGGTAAAAAGTAATGGACCAAGACACGTCAAACTATGGCCTCTGCCTACATGTTCATGCACACACACCCCTCATATATGTGAACATACACATTGCATATGTATGGACACACAGTATAACTAGGTTTCATTGATGCCATAAGTTGCATATCAGCAGAGAAAATAAAAAGACATTATCATATATACAAACAGATAATAAAACATGAATAAATATCAAAGAATAGAATGTATGATCTGTGGTCTCACCAAGTAAGAGCTCCCACCTGGCGGCAGCCTCTCAGGACCCAGCATGACTGCTCACCTGTTCGCTCTGTTTCTGTACTTTGTCAGCCACTGGCCTGTTCCAGTAGCAGCAACATAAGGACCATAGTCAGCAAAGTAAGGGCCAGTCAGTTATTGAGAATAATGCTGTAACAAAACTACAGGAGATGCAACGATTATGCTGTTTTATCTAACCTTGTAAAATGGAAGAATTAAATATGATTTTTGAGATATCCCATGCCTTTTGGCTTTATTCATGAGATACTTTTTCTACTTGACCTAAGAAAGTGCTGAAACAGAAATAGCCCATGTGGTTACCTACAGTGCATGCAGCATATATGTGAGACTTTCCCATATGCAATATATCCCTAAATTACACACACACACACACACACACACACACACACACACACACAGAGAGAGAGAGAGAGAGAGAGGAGAGAGAGAGAGAGAGAGAGAGAAGAGAGACGAGAGAGACCAGAGGAGAGAGAGAGAGAGAGAGAGAGAAAGAGAGAGAGAGAGAGAGAGAGAGAGAGAGAGAGAGATATTCTCTTATAATTGACTCAGATCTCTTGGCAGAAGTGAGAACTGGGAATCTGGTGCACAGAGAAAGGCAGCAGAAGTGTAGCTTCTCACACAATGTTTTAGCTGAACAGGTTCACTAGATTTTCATATACCCCAAGTCTTAGCCTGTTTGAACTGCTATAACAAAACGCCTTAGACTGAGTAGTTTATAAACAACAGTTATTTATTTTTCACAGTAGTGAAGGTTGGGAAATCCAAGATGAAAGTGCCAGCAAGCGTGGCATATGACGAAGACTCACACTGCTTTTTAGTCACGGTGTGGTTAGTGTGTCCTCATATGGAAAAGGGGCAAACAAACACTTGTGGGTCTTTTATAAGGGCAATAATGCCATTCTTGAGGGCCTTAGTCTCTGACTTTATTGCCTTCTCAAGGGTAATGTCACATTGAGGACCCGGTTTAGATGTACAAGTTCTGCAGGGCCACAAACTCTCAGACCACAGCCCTGTGCAATAAAACCAGGCTGGGTCACTGGCTTATGGTAGAGCTCCCTCCCTAATAAACATCGTGTAGCTCTTGGACAGTTTAAAATTACAGAGGCTGCGTGGCCCAGATCTCAGCACGCCGCTTCTCAGTCCCTGCGCCCGGAGAGGATTCAGGCGTGATGACACCCAGAGTTCTTTTAAAAAGATGTCGCAATAGACACTGTGGTACAGTGCAAACATGGGCTAACTATGGCTGAGAGCCAGACAGCTGATAGACCGTGGATCCTCCTTGGCATGGTGTTTAGAGGTATAACAGTGCCTCTTACCACCGGACTCAGAAAGACCCAAAAATTGCTAGATAACACAACCAGTGAGGAGCAGACAGGGATCTGAACTTTAGCCCATCCAAATTTAGAGCCTGCCAGATGACATGATCTTGACCTACGTCACTCACTATCCTTATGAACATGGACTCACTGAGTTCAGTGGGGTAGATGTCTCTGCTTATATCTCTAAAATAGAGAGAATGCCGGTCTCCTAGAACTGACTGAATTGATCAAATGTTTGAGCCAGAATAACTTCCTCTTGTATCCTTCCTCTGCAGACCTTCCTCAAATACTTTGCTTCTCTGTTGGGCTCTGAGCTAGTGGAGCTCTAGTGAAAGAGAGACAACAGTCACTTACTGTGGGGGTACACCTAGACATTTTTCTCAGTATATAAAAGAAATGAAAAGGGGCTACTCCATTTCAAGGGGTGTGGGTGTGTGGGAAGACACGGATCCACCCACTCTGCCTCTCCCAGTAGCATCCAGCAGCCCGGAACCACCTCCTCTGAGCTCCGTAAACAGTCAGGGTGATCTCTGGGGGAACTTCCGCACAGGGTGTTGATTCCTGCAGTAGATACACCAATACGTGCACAAGAGACGGCCTACTCATGGTCGGAGGCCCTGAGGACATGTCCGTTCGGGCAGAGGGAGAGGACAGTTGCCCTCTTATGGAGGAAGAGAAGAAAAGGTCAAGAGTCGGGTCACACAGAGGGCGGCCCTTTGCCTGCATAGGCTGAATTTCAGAAGGCTGAGATCACCGCTGAGGAAGGAGGAGAGGAATGTGTGTAGAGATGCTCCAAGAGGGGATGTGAGACATAAGGAAGGAAGGAAAGGAAGAGAGATGAGGTACTCTGGGCAACCATGAGTAACCAGCCTGGACTCTCACTCAGAGTACAGGGAAGCAGAGAGTAGGAGAGATGAGTCTGGAAGCCAGACACACGGAAGGGCTCTCCCAACAAACAAGGGCTGTGCACTCAGACCTGTGGGTTGAATTCCTGGCCAGACACTCATCAGCTCTGGGAACAAGGACAACTGATGTAACCGCCGAGCCTCAGTGTCCCTCGCTTGGAAACGGCAGTGGTTAGAGCAATATTAAAAACAGGGGATGAGCAGAGCGGGGCATTTACTGAGCAACCTCAAATGCTAAGAGAGACGTAGGTAGCTCGATCCGCCTGATGAGTCACCTGTCACACAGTTGATAAGATAGGGCCTGGAAGGAATCCAGGCTTTCTGGTTCTAGAAGGCCCCTCATTATCATGCCGGTTCCCTGTTTAACCCAGAGAGTGCTGAGAGTCAAATAACATCTGTCATCTGCCTCACCCACTGTCAGGCACAGAGGAAAGACACGCCCGAATTAGTATTAGCGCAGAAAAAGAGGAGAATCTGTGACGGGGATGATATTGGGAGCAAACCCTAGAAGTTCTATTTACTCGAGCTCTGACGACTTGGTTCACTCGGACATGTGAGGTTGCCACCGGCCTGCGGTATAATCAGAGCTGTGATTTAGAAAGATTCATCTGTTAACTAGGATCGGCTTAAAAGGGCTAGCAATGAGTGGAGACCAATTAGACTTTTATTGCAGCCGTCATTAAATGAACCCCAGAAAGCAAAGTGGGAGTGGAGAATTAAAGCAGGAAGTAAGTCTTCTCCAGCCGCTGAGGACAGTGGAGTTGGCAGAAGATGAGTCAAGGACTTGGGGCCCGGGTGAGTGGAAACACAGCTGATGCCTTTAATGTTACTCCAAAATGCAAGGAAATAGCTGGACCTTGAGGGGACAGAAGGTTATTGCACGTTTTACAGGCGAATTTAAGGTGACGACACATCGCTCAGGTGGAAACATTTAGCAGATGGCTAGCTTTACAGAGAGCAAACACACTGTGTGATAAACACACGGGGGTCTGAGCATCTTTACTGAATACATATTTTGAGTCTCCAGACACATATTAAGAAATTCTTTGCACACACTTACCTGCCTATGTTATAATCGACATGCATCAGTAACTACAAATTAAAAGTAATTCCTCTTTTCACCCCAATGTTCTGGGAGGTGTTTCGTGTTTTTTGTCATAGGTCGCTTTCTTATTTTGGACACTGTTGCTGTACCTCTGTCATCAAGGAAGCTGACTGAATGAAATAAAATGATCTATGGCTCTACCTACAAATGAAATGCTCCTCTTTTCCAGGTCTCTTGATTGTATACAAAGAAAAAAGGAGGACTGGAAGACTTGTTCCTCTATAAACTTTCACCTCTTGGCACAAATGTTTCCACATAAGGTTTTGATGTAGCATTGTAAATAGACAAAGACTCATCAGGTAGAAAGATACAGTACATTTTCCTATGCAAGAAAGCAAAGTAATCCCCTATGCACCAAGTCAGGGCGGAACCTCCAAGATGCACTAGATTAAAAAACAAAGTGGTACCAGGTAAATGGTGCACACTTTTAATCTTAGCGAAGATAGACAGATCTCTGCGAGTCTGCAGCCAGATTGCTTTACACAGTGAGCTCCAGGCCAACCAAGACAATACAGTGAGACCCTGTGACAAGCCAAATTAAACCAAACCAACCAACCAGCCAACAAACAAACAGTTATAAGGAAGGCAAGGAAGGCATCTTGATGAGAAATACCTTATCACCAGTAAACAGGCTAGGTAGATGGCTAAGTAGAGAAAGGGCTTGCCGTCTAAGCATGACCTGAGTTTAAGTCTCCAGAATTTACACAAAGCCTACGTAGTAGCACATTTCTATAATTCCAGTGTTTAGGGAATTCCAGGTGGGAGGGCCAGGAGGATCCCCAGAAGCTTGAATGTCAGCTAACCTGTCGAATGCAGCAGAATACAACAAATGAACCCTCCTTCAGATAAGCTAGAAGCCAAGAATCTGCTTCCAAAGATACCCTCTGACTATACGTGTGCTATGGCAAGTGTATACCCTACACTCACATGAACTCCCATGCACACACATGCATCACACACATATGCACACAAAAGCATTTTTAAACTTTGAATATGTACATATACACATAATACAAAACACATACACTTATTTGACATTCAATCTGAATGAATAAGCCTCTGTCAGAATCATCTGGACAAGCCTCCACACACTACCAATTTCTAGCAGTTTCAGAGAACAGAGAAAAACACTAGACAACATCAAGCAAACACAGCCAATAAACATTCAGACCGAAGGATCCGCGCAAGACAAATAATTCATGTTAATTAACAAATTGTAATAAAGAGCTGAATGGAGACGATAATTTGAAGAAACAAGAGAACATGCAAAACTCAGATATATTGTCCAAGGACCCTTGGACAGAGTGACAGAGGAGCACAGGAGAGGGTGGTGATGGGAGAAAAAGCTGGAGACCCATGGGTCAAGAGCGCATTGCTGCAAAGACCGTCGAGCTGCTTGTCTGCAGCATGTCGTTCTGTGTACACATATTCCATTAACATTAAAAAGCTGAAAATTTAAAGGAAAAACCTTTTGTATTGTTATTTAATAAGACAAAAATGCTAAAATTATATGGTTTATATATTTTAAATTGTCTAAAAAGTCTGGAAGTATCCACAGATATCCACTCACAGTGTAATAAGAAATGGAAGCAAGGCTGGGTGTGGTGGTGCACGCCTGTAATCCCAGCAGAGACAGGCGGAGTTCGAGGCCAGCCTGTTCTACAAAGTGAGTCCAGGACAGCCAAAGCTACACAGAGAAACCGTGTCTCAAAAAAATCAAAATCAAAAAAAAAAAAAAAAGAAAGAAAGAAAGAAAGAAAGAAAGAAATGGAAGCAAGGAGGGGTTTTTGGTTTTATTCAGTGTTCTTCTATATTAATTTATCCTTTTACAATAGTATGTTTGTATGTTATTTCTGTAAACATTAATTAAATGTAATGTTAAAAGTGGGACAAATAGCAGCGCTATGTCCACAGAGTATTTGGTATAATGGAAGCTCCTGGTCTAGGCTGGAGATAAGCACACTGCTTCCTGCGGCTGAGGAAGTTCCTCAGAGGGGACAGTGCTTGCACTGTAAATGTGAGGAACTGAGTTTGGATCCCTGGGGCCCATAAAAAGCTGGGTGCAAAGATGGATGTGTGTAATCTCTGAGTGTCCAGCGAGATGGGATATAGAGACAACAGAATCCTGGGAAGCTTACAGACAAGTTAGGGTACTGTACACAGAGGCAAATTACAAGAGGCTCTCTCTCTAAAATGGTGGCGGCCAGGGAGTACATTCAAGACTGTTTCCTGACTTCCACATGTCGTGGGCCATTGCAGCTGCCTGTACCTATACATGAATGCACATACAAACATACACATTACATACACAGACCCTTTGTACCAAAGTGCTTACTGACTAAGAAATGGGGTTCCATGGATGTTGTGTTGAGAGATACAGAATTATAAAAATAGACTTCATTTGGAGAATTGGTGCCATGAATCAGAGTTTGGATTCAGTTTGTTTGGCTGGTTTCCTGTTGGATTGCCAAATAGCAAATGTTGCTTTTTTTTTTTTTTTTTTAAATACTACCTCTGATTCATAGATCTGTGTGTTTGCCATGTACAGGAAACTTTTCAAAGACTGAGGTGAGAATCTCTGGTTAATGACAGGAACACACTGTGATTTTCGCACGGATGCCAAAACACAATGAACAATGCTCAAACATTAAGATGCTCCTGCTCCAAAGGGTAATTGGTTTCAGGAATAGCAAACCCACAGACCTCAGAAAACCAGTAATGTTCTGGCATCCTAAATGCCCAAGTTTGTTCTGAATGCTTTACTTTTTTTCTGTGTAGATTAATATCTTTATTGCATTACTTTGTGTAAGTTTGCAGTAAATCTTGCTTATGAAAACACTATTCTATGCAAGGGTCATGGGTTTATTAAACTTATCAACCAATGAAACACTTTGTCTGTGGGTAGAAATGTATGAGTCTGTTTGCATGGTTCTGTAATGAATCTTTGGTTTTGGAGCTGTTTGCAACAGATTCTTGATTTGATACGCAGATACTAATGGAGATGATAGGAACTGTAATGATTTGATTTTCTTTTTCCTCTTTCTTGTAGGTAATAATGAACTCTCAGCTGAAATGAAGAAAGAAATGGGGTGGGGGAGCCCACAGTGCACATCTTTGCTTTCCATGATCAACAATTTCCAAGCTATTTAGCAAATATAGGACAGCTGCTTTATTGAGCTAAACAAACGACTGAAAATGTACTGGTAGCACTTTGGACTCTATTCTGATCTCCCTTAAACTCCACACAGCTTGGATTTTTCTGTAATTTTAATGAAAATGTGGCAGGACACACCCCTCTCATTTACATCATGTGCTGTCAGTGTTTCCTCCCCTCATCCCACCCCACCCCCACCCCGACACTTCTTGGGACACATTCTAGCTACAAGATGGGAGGGGGAACCTGGAAATACAACACAGAGGTGGGGACAGGAAACTGGACAAATCCCTGGGAAATGATCCAGATGGTAAAGTAGGATTCAGGTAGCATTGGAAACTCTAACTGGTGCTCAGTAGGATTCAGAGGAGGGTAAGACCCACAGCCTTGAGGCCTGTTGAGTGTTGAAAAGTTGAACAAGATTTTATACACCTTCTGCTATTCCTACCTGGCTCCTTTAGGTTATCAATGCACAAAGACCATCTTCCCCCTGCCACCTTTGCTTTCCAAACAAAGACCAGTCCTTCCTTATTAGTAAGCATTTGTTAAGGGCTTGAGTACAGAAGCAGAAAAGGGAAGGGAGGGGTGGGGGAAGTTAGAAAGGGAGAGAGCAGGAGAGAGAGAAAGACAAGAGGCGGGAGAACATGTTAAAATCTGTTATTTTGTAGTATTCATATGTACATGGCAATTACATTTCTTTTGAGAGAAGTGTTTTGGTTTTCTTATAAAGAATGCACACTATATTCTTATCCCCAGGGACATCCATACAAATATGATATAAGTTTAAAATGGGGCCTGGAATACAGCTCAGTTGGTAGGACACTGGCCCAGCATTCAGGAAGACAGACTTGGGTTCCATGCATAGCTCCTCGATATATGGGGTATGATAGCAGATGCCTGTTATCTCAGAAGTATTCAGTGTTCACTGTTGCCTTAGCCTCAAAACATAACGTGTTCTCTCTACTTCTCAAGCCAAGATCTGGCTTTCTGAATAGCAGTTGGCACTTCTCTATTAGGGTACAGTGTTTGAGAACATAACCTTTCCTCTCAGACTTGGATTTTACCCACAACTCCTTATTGTGACCTCCAGCAAATTGACTTAATACTTCTAAGTCTGTTTTCTCTAAAATGGAGATCTGGAAAAAACCTCACTTACAGGGCTGTGGTATGGAGTAAATAGTACAAGACTCACAGTTAGGGTCCTTGTCCAGACTCAGAAAGGGCTAACAGGTTTTTTTAAATAGAACTCTTGAAAAATGAAAAGACCCTTCCAATTTATTCTGTAGTAATATAGCAAGATAGTCTGAAGACAGAAATGGAAATTAAACACTTAGTTGTGACTAGTGTGGGGAATCAGGACTTCCCAGGGAAGACTAAGGCCTCCAGCCCAACAATAGCTTTGCACACATTAAGAGATTTCCTGAAGGATAAATGAACAGATCTCTCTAAATGTAAACCCTTGAGGGTAGGAGAAGCAAGGTGATCTGTTTCTGGGTGACTCACTCTGCTGCAAATTCTTTTCACTCAGTATCTAACCTGAGATCTTCACAGCAAGAAGTTGGAATGGAATTTCTCAGTTCACTTAGAAACAGAGTGGTTTCTGAAAGAGAGAGACCTAAGCAGGTGGAATGTATCTTCAGGGCCCTTGAATTGGCCCATGGAGGGCCCAGGACTCTAGGAGAGAGAACATTCCAGAAGAGGGGGCTGGGATCTGGGGAACAAGAAGCAGTGCCAAGAAAAAACTTCCTGAATTCTGAAGCTTAGTTCAGATTACTAACTTCCCACTGTCAATAAGAATGGTCAGTCTCTGCAGCTGTGGTGTGGGGCTGGTGGCAGAGTTGGAGTGGTCTAGATAAACCTTACAATATGGCACAGACCCTGTGGTCCAAGGGAATGTCTGACAGGCAGAGTCAACTGCCCAGTGGGTACAGAGATGGTTTCTTTTAGTGAAACCAGCTAGCATTCCTATCAGAATTAACTGCTTTACTTTCATTTTATTGTGAGACAGCGTCTCATGTAGCTAGGCTGACCTCCACTCTGTATGTGGCCAACATTGAACTGCTGATCACTTTGCCTGAGTTCTGACTACAGGTATGTGCCAACATGTGTGGTCCATGTGCTGCTGGGGAGAAAACCTAGGGCTTCATAGCGCTCTACCGACTGAGCTACATCCCCAATCAAAATTGCTGTTTTAGATATTTTTTTTCCTAATACTTTCAAGCAGTGGGGCCTAAAAACACTTGTTCCCCACCATCACTAAATGGGTTGAATAGAATAAACACTTAGGCTTAAGGAAGTGTCTCTATGTGAGCAGTGTCCTAGGAGCTTTGAACACCTCATCCCCACCCCTACCCAGCCAGCCTATCCTTTGTGCAGGATGAGCAATGCCTCCTTATTAGGAGGCTTTGTCATTTGCTCTTTAGTCCCCATCCCTGTCTAGTGCAATCTGTTGTTGTGGCAATGACATTTTAACTGTAATTACCCAAGACATCAGGACATGGTCTTGAGCCCTGTGTTCTGGGAGAAAGAAGATGAGCCTTTTCTCTGTCTTGCTGCAGTAAACACAAAGAATTTCTACAACATTAGATGCTGACATGTCCTTCCAAGGTGCAAGGAGGAGCTGTGGCCGGGAATGAGGTGGGTGGCAGAGGTTGGATGCCTTAAGTGGAGGGCTCCGAGCTTGGAGTCCTGTTTGACTTTCTGCTGTGACCCAGGTCCATCGTTCAATTTCCAGATCTATAATGAAAGGTGTTGTCTTCTTGAGTATCTGTCTCTATTACTTCAAATTTGCATGACCCTCTTACCCCTGGCATAGAGGTGGGTCTAAGTTCAGTGTTCAATTAGAAGCCCCCAGCACCTTGGTTCTGATCTCATTACAGAGTCTAGGATATAACACGCATTTGTTATGAAATCTCTCTTTCAGGCTGTCTTTAAAAGCAGAAGTCCCCAAATAGTATCTTATCAAGGGCTCCAGAGTCACTCCTCCCTTTGCATCCAGTCACCCACTGACCCACACTGGAATAGGTGGAAGTTACATGAAAAGAAGGAAGGTATAACGTTAAGTCAAAGCTGAACTGCAGATCAGTGGTTGCAATTTTACCCCAAAGCAAGGCTGTGCTCCTGAAAGGACTAAGATTTATTGGTTGCAACACATGAAGATGTAAAATGCACAGTTATCGCTTTTCCCCAGAACGCGTCCTGGCACCAGCCTGGGGAAACTGCATGGAATAGCAAGTTTGGGTTGCTCAGTTTGGGCTGTCATCTTGCGATAAGTCAGAATTCTGAGGCCATACCTCATCATGCTGTCTTGTTAGAAGTGAACTTTGGGCCAGTATTCATATGACTAATTTGATTATTATGGTTTAGATGCTTTCATGTTTAAATGAGGCAAACTCTCATGACACTTCAAATTTTGCATTCAAATAGAATATAATTTGAAATTGCTTTTAAAACTTTAGTTTTGTTTTTATTGTTATGTGTGTGTGCCTGCATGTGCCCCTGTATGTATGCTTGTATGTACACACACACACACACACACACACACACACACACACACACACACACTCATTGTGAAGGCCAGAAGAGGGCATTGTATCTCCTTGAGCTTTTGAGTTACTGGTGGTTGTGACCTTCCAGGTTAGGTACCAGGATCACAGCTTGGATCCTCTGCGTTTTCATGGCTGAATCATCTTTCCAACCCCTAGTCACATTCATTTTAAATGCAATTATTTTGTTCCTCCTATTCTTGCTATACTGTAAAATAGTGAAAAAATTATATGCTGTGAAGAATGTGGATTTTTAGAATAGAAAGATTTTATTTGAGCCTTTTGGACGATGCTGGGATTCCTTTAAGTGTGATGCTCAATCGTTTACTGCTTTTCACTATCATTATCACCATCAACAAGGTTGTACGTTGCCCATGCTGGCCTCAAATCACTGTTAGTAGCTGAGTCTGATCTTGCTACCCTCGCCTCCTCTGTGCCAGACTCGAGGCCAGTGTCATCACTCTTCCTTATCTGCAGCTGAAGCTTAGACCCAGGGCTTCACACACGGTAGCCAAGCATGGTACTGACTGGACTACATGCTAGTTCTGTTTGCTCAGTTGAGCTGCTGCTTCCTTTTGGAAGAAGTGATCCTTGGATCTTTGTAATGTAAGTGTGCTCATCTGGCTTGTAGGTGTGTTGAAATAATACTTTATTAGTTGATTTACTGAACAACTATAACTTTCGCAATACTTGGATCTTTGTAATGTAAGTGTGCTCATCTGGCTTGTAGGTGTGTTGAAATAATACTTTATTAGTTGATTTACTGAACAACTATAACTTCCATGTAAGAGTTAACAGGACTATTTTCATATATGGATTTGCGTTTTGTTCTCAGCCCACTCTGTAAAACTGATAATGCCATTTTAGCTTCATATAATAGATAAGTAAATTGAGGCCTAGTGAAGGTGAGGAGACACAGGCTGCATCAGACATCTTCAAATTGGATCTTAAGCTCAAAGACCACCCCCAAGACCAGATTCCCCAAAAAACCCAACAACCAGAGAGTGCTCTACCATCCTATAAACAGAATGTCTGGGTGATCTCACAGGCTTGGAGGAAGGTAGGACTCACCTGTGAGTGTGCAGTTGTGTCTCGGTGTGTTCCAGTTACTGGGCACACATGCCGCAGTGACATTCTGTCACCTCCCTCCTTCTGTAATGTAGCACCTTTTAGGGCACGGTTTAGCTACTTTGCTGATTGAAAGCTGCAGCTTCTGAGAAGCTCTAAGCAGCAATCAACACGAACAAGTGTTTCATTCTTTAAGAGAGGACCCTGTGCAGCCCAGGCTAGCCTTAAACTCATTATGCAGCCAAGGATGACTCAAGTTTTGATTCTCCTGCTTCCAACTCCTCATTGCTGGGATTCCAGGCATGCACCATTACACTCAGTTATATGGTTATACTCTTTGCTCGTGATTGAACCCAGACGTTATGCATATCAGAGAAGCAACTCTACCAATTGCCCTACATCTACAAACCCAGAATAACGTTTGTACCCCTTATATTAACTTACGTATTTCCTTTTAGAAATAAAGTGAAGCGTTGTTTAGATGTGTGGGTCTCTTACTTTGCAGGTGGGTCTCCTGGCATCGTAGCCTTGGAGAATGAACTGGCATTATATTAAAATTAAATTCTGATATTATCTAAAGAAAAAACTCTCCATATATGACTAAAGAGACATATGCAGAGGGGAAACATATGGAAAGGGGTGCATAGAAAGGCAAGTTCCACAGGAACAAAGGCTTCCCAGGATAAATTCACATCAGGACAGTTAGAGAGACAATAGAGACAAGACTGACCTGGAAAGAAAGATCATACCTGTTGTGAGGTTTTAAAAATGGCATTTCCAGGCTGGAGACATGTCTAAGCAGTTAACAGTTCTTACTGCTCGTGCGGAGGACACAGGTTCCCTTCCCGTCATTCATGTGTGCCACTGCACAGCTGCCTGTAACTCTAGCTCCAGGGGATTTAATGTTCTATTCTGGCTGCTACGGATCCTGCATACACATGTTTCCCATACAGACAAGCAAACATCCATCCATACACACAAACAAAAATAAATTAAAAATTAAAGAAGGTCACGGGGCTGGAGAAAAGCAGCCAAGAGCCTTTTTTAAAAATCCTTGCATAGGACGCAGGTTCCATTCCTAGCCATCACCAGCTGGCTCATGGTCATCCATAATTTCAGTTCCATGAGACCTGATGGCCTTATCTGACTGCTGTGGGTACCAGGCATGCAGGTAGTTCACAGAAGTACACGCAGGCAAGACATTCATACACACAAAATAAATAAGTCTTAAAAAGTAATATGAATAAATTAACAAACTAACAAAAAAAGACAGAAAATATTTTTATTTTAAAAATATAATAAATTCAGTAAATTCTTTCACACACACACACACACACACACACACACACACAGTAACTTAAAATATTTAAAATAACAACTAGTGCTTTGGGGCTGGCTGCCAAGGTAGCACAGTTGGTGCAGGGCTTGCCTAAAATGCATGCAGTATTGCGTTCAATCTCTAACCCTTCACTTCCCAAAATGCAAGTACACCTTTCTCTGCTGTGCCCTGTTATGGACTTATGTATGTGCATCAAGTTCAAAAGTGTCTGGACAAATTCTAGCAGCATAAGCAGAGTAGAGAACACTGAGTCTCTCTGTTTCTCTCTCTCTGTATCTCTGTCTCCCTCTCTTTCTCTCTGTCTCTGTCTCTTTCTCTGAGTGCTGGTCACAACTGGAAACTTTAGGGCAATAGTGTTGAGTGTTTTATAGGAATGCATTCCTGTGTTCAGAAAGAGAGAGAGAGAGAGAGAGAGAGAGAGAGAGAGAGAGAGAGAGAGAGAGAGAGAGAGAACAAGGCTGCACAGTAGCTCAGCAGGTGAAAACCATAATTCTATCTCTGGACTTATGGGAAGGTAGCAGTGAGAACAGACTCCACAGAGTTGTCCTCCAGCCTCAGCATATGCGACATGGAACATATCCCCACACATGTACATCACACGCTGATAAAAACAATGATATTTAAAAGGAAAGTACCCATTTGATAAGCATTCTGGAAATCAAAGTCAGCAAATGTGAGAACAGAGGCCTAAACAGCCTTCTATAGGGCTTATTTTGCTCTTATGTTTGTATTTTTGAGGTCGACTGTGGAGGCCATGCCGGAACCCAGCCACTGTGCTCTGGCCTCAGCCTCACGGGTGCCGGCATTACAGGGAGGCATGTTTTCACTTCTTACTTGTAAGCAAATTTTAATGGTTAGAGCAGATTATACTGCCCCCATACCCCATGCATGGCTTCCTGCTACCAACAAACAGCCTGTGTGAACGCAGTGCACTTGCTACAGCTCTTGAACCTCGACACACACTATCGCCCACTCCACAGTTTGTCTGTATCACAGTCACCTGCAATACATTCTGAGTTTGGACAAATGAATAATGAAACATACAGTGTGGAACTTCTTGTCCTATGGCCATTTGCCATCTGCATATCTTTCTTAGAGAGGAGTCCAAATTTTGACTGATGAAGCGTTTTTTGTTTGTTTGTTTTGTTTTGTTTTTGTACATTTTAAGCATTCTGTGTTTATTAGCTCTCCACTGCTCTGCCAAAATACCAGATAGAAACAGTTAAAAGGGAACAAAGACTTATCAGACCTCATGGTTTCAAAGCTTCCAGTCCCTGGTCAACTTGACCTATTAGTGTTGGAATATTTTGAGGCACAGAATCATGGTGGCTGGGGTGGTAGGCAGAAGTGACAGACTGAGAGAGAGGAAAGGATCACAGACAAAATTCTCTTTAAGCTCACTCCCCCTGAGAACTGTACCTTCCAGCCAGGCCCTATGTCTGAGTGGCACATTAAGCTATTGCCTCACACTTGATTAATCTATTGATAAGGGAGGTCCTGATCCAGGCACCCCTCACTAACCTTTGGCCTCTGGACACTGTTTTGGGAACATCCCAGATTCCTATCTAACAGATTTTGTATAAGGGCAGCATCTGCTGCAGAACGGAAGCATCTAATTGTATTCAAATCCGTTTCATTAATCCTTTCTTCTGCAGCCTGTACTTCTCTCCCTTGTGTTGCATTAAAAAAAATCACTAAATTCAATGTCATAGAGTTTTCTCTCACATTTTCTTCTAGTTTAATATTTTTCTATTGCCTGTGTAGCTCTACCATATTCTGTGACTGCTGTTAAGGTCTGTCTATAGAATATGTTCATTTTTGTTTTGGGTTGTTTCAATGGTTTTGCATGAAGATGTTCAATTGTCTCAATAGTATTTATTGAAGAGACTATCTGTCCCACATCTCACCCACCATATTGCTTCTATCAGGGATCTGTTGACTTATGTGGGTCTATTCCTGGGCATTCTTTTTGGTTCCATTGATATATTTGCCTGTTTTTTCACTAGTACCATTAGAATTTGGTTAATTTTAGGATATGTCTCAATGTCAGGTAGTGTCAGTTCCCCATCTCTGCTCCTGCCCTTCACTCTTATATTGGTTCCTGTCATATCTTTGCACCTTCAGTTCCCTTGCTTATCTCTGTGCATTAGCTAAGACTAGTGGTGATGCTGAAGAGCAACATTGCTGGAGACTTGTTGAGCACATGAGAAGAGCTCTGGGCTCTTTGTCACTATGTACAGTGTTAGCTATAGCTGTAAAGTTAGTTATTCTTCATTAAGGCAGGGAAGGCCTTTTTAAAAATTCATAGTTAAATTGTTTTTAGTCATAGCACAATGTTAGGCTCTATTGAATGCCTTTTATTCATCAGTGGATATGATTGCATGATCTTTCTCCTCCAGCCAGCTTGTGTGATATGTTACACTAATTGATTCTCGAATGATGAATAGGTCCTGAGGGCCTAGGATACATCCCACTTGGTCCTGTATACAACACTTTTTATAGATTGTGGGATTCGACTTGCTAATGTTTTATTGAGAAATTTTGCATCTACATTCGTGAGAGATCCTGGTCTGTAGCTCTGTCTCCCTTTCATTTATTCCTCCCTATGTCCTCCACCTGTTCCTGCTCTCCCTCGCCCTGTTCTCCCTCCTCCTGCTCCTCCTCCTGCTCCTCTTCCTCCTCCTCCTCCTTTTATAATGTTATTTTGTGGAAAAGACAACTTTAACAGCAGAAAGTGTACTTTGGCTCAGTCACGCCTTACTTGGTTGAGTGAAATGCCTGAGAAGAATGACACCTCTTCCCCGGGTTGTTCACACACAGGACGGATCACTGATCACGGTTTCACAGTAATTACCACGTCAATACAATGCGTAAGAAATCCTTCTGAATCAATTCTGTTATGCTAATTTTTCAGTACTCTTGTTTCAAAACTTTTGGAGTTAAAAGCTAAGAGGAAAGCGAGGTGCAGAAGGTAGCATGTTCCACAACACTTCGGTGAGGAATGACAAGATCTAAGTCATACTGCTGGGCTCATTTTACAAGTGACAAATACCAGGAGAGTCTGAGGTTTGAAATGACTTGTCTGAAGACACCCAGGAGCGGAAAGGGATGTCTCCAGACTGTACTCAGTCTTCTTTCAGAAAGCATTGTGACTGTTTCTTTTGAGTCAGAATTCACCCACTGTGGTTCCCTCAGGAACGCTAGAACGTAACCATGGAGTAATGGTCTGGAGACGCAGGAGGAGATGTGCAGCTGTGTCTCCTGGATTGAGTCTGAAACAAAGGCAGAAGGCCCGTGTGTTCAATACTCGGTCCCAGCTAGGGATCCTGCTGTGGGCACCTCCTTAGGATCCTTAGGGGCTAGGACCTAGCTGGAGGAAGTAGGTCACTAGGACTGGGTTCTTAGCATAATATTTCTGGCTCTTTCTGTTCATGCTCTCTGCTTCCTAGCTTGGCTATCCTGTGAGGAGTCAGCTGGAAGCTTCAGTCACAAGGGACATGAGCTACTCTGTTCTGTTTTTCCTGCCATGGAAGACAGAAAGCCCCTTAAACTGTGAGTCTGAACAATTCTTCTCTCTTTTAAGTTGCTCTGTCAGAGAGGAGAAAAGCAACTAACATAGAGTAACATTTAGCTTAGTATATCACAAATTGTACTGTACTTTTATTATATTCAGACTTTATTTCCCAGTTAGTATTTCTCAATCGAATTGCCATATGGTCAGTGCAGTAATTGTTCAGCCCTGTGTCTTAGCTGTCTCTCTGGGAAAAATCAAAAAAGAAAGAAAGAAGAGAGAATGTGAGGATGAAAAGCTTTAGACTTTTAAAAATTAGAACTTTATATACTTAATGTCTTGTAATTGATTTTGCAGGGAACATCTATGCACTATGCAGGTGAATGTGTAAATATGTATGCAGTATGCTGTACCAAGTCAACAAAAATACACCCACTGAGTATCCTGAATGTTTCCATGTAAATTAGTAAGTTCATATCTAAAATCAGAAATGCCTGTGATTCCTCTGTTAAATTCTATCACAGAAAAGAGGCTTAGTTTCAGTATAATGGTCCACATGTGGACCATAGTATATATTCAAGCAGAAATGGTTCATATTTTTAAAGTTTCTATTCAATTATTAAAAATTATTATTTATAAGGAGAAATATAATAAATCAGCATTTTATGAATAATAAATACAATTATAATTATACTTCGCATAGAGTCTTTGCCACTTTCTCTATTCCAATGGGAATGTCAGCAAAGGATGCTCTTAGTGTCGGTGGGAGCTCTATGCCATTGCTGTAGCTTCCTCACGTGTGCTGCATGGAGGAAAAAGCCCTGGGAATCAGATGCACACAGCTCCAGCTCACCTTCTGTGACTTGATAGCTGTGGAACTGAAGATTACAAGGCAGGAGTGGTGGTGGACACTTGCCCTTCCAGCACAGTGGAGACAGTGATGGGAGGACTGGATGTTCAAGGCCACCTTCAGTTACATAGTTAGTTCAAAGCCATTCTGGCGAGCATGAAAGCCTGCTGGAAAATCGAACCCATGTGGGCTGCAGAGATGACTCCCTGATTGAGAGTGCCTGCTACTCCAGAGGATCTGAGTGCCCATGCCAGGCAGCTCACAGCATTTCCCACTCTAGTTCTAGGAGATCCAACACCTTCTGGCTGCTGTGGGTACCAGCACAAATGTGACATACACTCACACAGACACATGAGCACACATATAAAAATAATAAACAGATAACTGACTTTTAATAAAGACACCTAAACATACCTGTTGATATGGCTCAACGAGGCCGAGGACCCACACGGTGGGAGAACAGGACTGGCTCTCTAAACTTATCCTCTGACCTCTACCTGCACACAGAGGCATGTAACCCCTCCAAAATACACAAATAAACAAATAGATAAATAATAAATAAATGTGTCTAAAACGTTTTTAGACAGCAAAAAGGGAAGCAAATAAAAAGGACCCGCATAGTGTAAGTCTTTTCCTTCAGGGTTCTGCTTCGTTGATAGCAGAAGACATAAGCACTGACTAACTGCAGAGTTAAGCAACCGTCCCAGAAACCCACAACATGGCACCTGCCTGTCTGTGTGCTCACGAGTTGGAATGCCTCCTCCCCATGTTAAGTCACTGCGGTGTTTGGCTACTTGTTTTCAAAACAACAAAAAGCATTACAACAGGTTTAAGGAAATGCACGATGCATAGTAGATGGTTTGAAGGGCTTTAATCTGTGTTTTCTAGCCTTATTTGAACACAGATTTTTATCTAGTCTCTAGAGAACATAAATTAATGGTTCTGGAGAACTCAGTTTGGGGAAAACTGGGCCAGGAAATGGGGAAGTATGGGTAATGGCTTTAAAGCTCCCGAGAGCAGGGGAAACTTAGAAAAAAATTAGGGACAGTTTTTGTAGCCATCCATTCCCATTAGAACTCCCTCCCTTTTCCAATTAGAGAACGGGTCCCTCAGAGGAAGGCTTCAGACTTTCCCATCACAGTACCCCTAAAGCAAGGGACAGGGAGCGATGATTTTATCATGACAGCCCACAAGAATCTCCCCTGTCACACCAAAAGACATCTGTTTGTTTAAAGATAAAAGTAAAGCATTTTAATTATTGAAAAGTAAATGCTATGCATACACGTGTCTGTGCACCCACGCATGCATATACAGACTTTTTTTCTGATCAAATTTGTTTCTGAAAGATATACTTCTTAAAAAAAATTCCTGTGTATGCTACAGCACACGCACAGATGTCTGATGACAATGACAGGAGTTGTTTCCCTCTGACATTAGATCCACCTTCAGGTTCACAGAGCAAGATTTTTGCTCACTGGGACCACTCTCCAACCCATGATGTACTTCTTCTCATGTTTATAGAACATATAAAGCCAATTCCTTAGCACCCATGGGAGGAGTGGCCTTACAGGTCAGCCAGTTAACACATGTTAACCGCCTATATTTGTCTAGGTATTGAGTTAGAGACTGGTCAAAGAGGGAGAGACAATATGTGCCTTTAAGGAATTATTATTATCTTTTATTCTATGAAAGTGTTTGGGGATCAATAGTGAGAATGAAGAGGAGAGAGAAGATACAGTCAATCAACTTGTGAGGTTTTTAGCACTAAGTGACATGTGAGGAAGGTGTGACAGAGATAAGTACTTGAAGCATTAGGGAGGCTCTCTGGAAATGAGCCATTCTGGGTGAAACCTACTGTTCCAGTGGGTTTTTGTGTACCTCAAAATGTGTAGATTGAAGTTCTAAAACCCAAAGTGATGGCATTAGGAGGTAAGGCATTTGGGCACATGGGTCAGGGTTGCCCACTCTATAAGTGATCTTATAGAGAAAGTTCAAAGGGCTTTCTTCACAGTCACTGCCATCTGAGGACACTACCAGAAGATTCCATGTTTGGGCTAGGCAAAGGGCCCTTGCTAGATACCAAACCTGCACAACTATGATTTAGACCTTCTAGCCTCCAGAATTATCAGAAATAAATGTATGTGTTCTTTCAAGATTCCTAGTCTATGATATTGGGTGATTTAGACTGATAAGAAAGATGGCTCACAATGTCAGAGAGACAATCTTTCTGAGACAAGGGCCGAGACCCTATGAAAGCACAAAGGTGAGAAGTGACTTGGACTAGGCTTTCATTTGCTTGTTCATAATAGACTTAGAGTCAAGGCCTGATGTATGTTTATTTGAAAAAGTCACTCCAGAAACACCAAGAAATGGGAAAAGTGTGCACAATGCAAAGTCAATGAAGGGTGTACTATAGTAGGCTAATGCTGTGGACATCAGGGCCCATTTTCCCAGGGTGAGATTCCTTTGAGAAAGCAAGTGGAAGTGACCCAAAGAACATTCTACCAGCAACCTAAGCAGCTGCATTTTGCAGTCATCTTCTCCACATTGATGGTTTTTCCCTTAGATTGTTTCCATGTCTTTCAATGTTACACCCAGGGAAGTCAGGCCAAGGCATGAAGAAAGCCATCATCAGGCAAATACAAAAAGAGACACAGGTGCCAAATGAAGGACCCATGAGTGTGCAGAAACTTTCCAGGTCCCTTCATTTTTGACCATCAACAGTTTCTTCTTTTCTGTTTCTTACAGAATAGAACTGAAAGCTAAATGGATAAGAAGAAGAAAATGACTGAGGAAGGGAGATGAGTTCAGACAGGTGAGTAGAAGCTAAATAATGTTTCACTTTACCAGGTTATTTTGATATCCCTTTTACCCTTTAACTGATCGATTAATTTATCATTTGTTTGTTTGTGTTTGAGACAGGGTCACATTCTTTCTAGTCTGAGCTTGCCTGGAACTTACTGTAACCCTGCACTCATAGGATCCTATTACTTCAGTCTCCAGGGAATTCTTGTCTTGAAGCACTATGTCTAACACTTTATATGTTTGCTTATAAATACACACACACACACTGTAAATACACACACACACACACACAACACACAAACACACATTTTTAGTGCTGGAGCTAGAACGCAAGCCTTTGTTTGGCACACTATATTCATGCTCTATCACAGAACCTGTCCAACTGCCCACAGAATCTCCTTGCAAAGCCCAGCAGTCCGTGGTGTTAGGTGGAGACATGGTCTGGTATGATTACACTCTACAAAGGTCACCATGGGTTTCCTTATGCATGACAGCCTTCTGGGAAGCAAGACAGTAGGAAGCAGTTTTGTTGGTCTGAGAAAGACAAGATGGCTGGCAAAGTTGAGCTCTGGTTCCTTTCTCTTCAGCACACAGTGGTACAGAGGTCATAGCAGTAGAGATGAGAAAAGAGGTTGGCTGATGAGATGTTCTGAAAATAGATCCTACAGGATGACATGATAGGTTGGTCTTGAGGATGGACTGCAGCCTATGATGCCAAATCAATTTTACCTAGAACAACTGGATAGATAGGGGTTCTATTCACTGAAATAAAGATGTATAGATTTGGCAGACAAGCCAACAGCTCTCATTTGACTATGCTGGGTTTAAAATGGCTGTCAGGTATCCAAGCAGGATGTACAAAGTGATCTGATTCTCAAAACCAGATCTATATTTAAGTCAAACAAGAATTCAACAAACGTAGCCTACACAAAACTCTCTGTTTCTCTTTACATTGCAACTACAGAGTTGATGGTGTTATTTTTGTCTAACCACTAAATGGAAAAGCATAGAGTGGTATGTACTGATAAACCTCAGTGGCTATATATCTTTAAGCATTCACAGGCAGACAAGTGAAAAGTTATGCAAACATTGTTGAATAGATTTTGATGTGAAAAAACATATTATACCTACGTCATTCCTTTTAACACCATGTGCTCAAAATTTCCCAAAGACATTCCATCTCCTTAGGGTGGAAGGATAGGTTTAATGTGGCTGATGAAACTCAGTCACCTTGCCACCCACCAACAGCCTCTTTTTTCACTCTACTCAGTGCACAATGACCTCTTTGCTCTCCCTTAAACACTACAAGCTACCCCACTCAGAGCCTTTCCACGGTTTCTTCCCTCTTTATGGAATTTTCTTCCTCTGCACAGCTTCTCTCATAGCTGTTGCTCTATCTATCTATCTATCTATCTATCTATCTATCTATCTATCTATCTATCATTTATCTATCTATATTTAGTGTGTGTGTGTGTGTGTATGTGCGTGCATGCAGGCGTGCACACTGGAGAACAACTTACATGAATCTCTCCTTTCTCTCCATCATTTGTTGAACCCAAGTCTTCAGGGTTGGTGGTAAGCACCTTTCTCTACCAAGTCTTCTTGCCAGCTCCCTTTCATAATATTTTATCATTATTGAGCTCAATTGTTATTAATTTCCTTGTTATTTGTCTTTCTTACTAGCTTATAAACATCAAAGTGCTAGGGGCTTTACTTTGACTTTTCTGTCTAATTCTGTATCTATCACCAGGTTCTAGAATATTATCTGATATTTAAGAAGAACTTGGAAAGGACTTCACTAAATAAATCAGTGAATGATTCATTTTAAATTTATATGCCTCGCAACAATTATTTCATGTGCAGACAAAACATGCTAGGATAGGAAGTCTCAGAGCCAAGAATGTCACCACTTAGATTCAAAGACCCAAGGAGAAAAGTAGAAACAGTATCAAGGAAATCTTTTAAAAGAATACATGTCCTAGCCTGGCAAAGTGCATGCACGTAGGGAGGCAGAGGAAAGCTGATCTGTGAGTTCAGGGTCAGCCTGGTCTACAAAAGTGAATCCAGGACAGCCACGGCTACAGAGAGAAACCCTGTCTTGAAAAACCAAACCAAAACAAAACGAACAAACAAAAAAAGAGTACATATCCTCGGAAAAGGGATGAAATCAGTGTATGATGCAATAGGCATACATGAGTGAGGCGAAGAAAATTATTATAAGAACAATAATGATCCTCTGTAGACTTTCAAGATGAATTTAAGTAAAGTAGAAAAGTCAGTGACCTGATTATCAGAATTGGGGCATAGAGCAATGTTCTTGAACTCTGTCGTACATCAGAGTCCAGCAAGGAATGTATAAAACTCTGCAGATCAGGTTGTGCCTCATAGCCATAAAATCAAAACATCTTAAGACAGGACCTGAGTGTCACTAGTAGTCAGAAGATTTGAGCAACTAAAATCGTGTATCACATATGCACATTTACTTATTTACTTATTATTTCTGTGTGTTCCACACAAATACATACACACACACACATACACACACACACACACACACACACACACACACACACACACACACACACACATGCTGCGGCACATGCGTGCCATAGTATGCACATAGAGGTCAAAGAATAACTTACAGGAGCAAATTTTCTCTTTCCATTGTGTGGGTCTCACAGCCCACACTCAAGTTGTTAGCCTTGGTGGCAGTGCCTTTGACCACTGGCCCAATTCTGAAAATTCTGAGAGTCAAGGTACTCACTTTTGTTGTCCAAAAACATGGTGCCTACATTGGCAGCTCTGACATGGTCAGGCAATCTGTTAGAAATGCAGAATTGAATCACCAGCTCCAAGCCAGCCTACTGAGTCACTACCTACACGTGAACAGGACCCAGGAGATTTGCATGCACTTTATAATCTGAGATACACTATACAGACCACAAGGGCAGAACTGGCTAGGAGAGAAGGGTTTCTCTTTTCACCATCACAGCTGAGTCAGACAACAGTGAATTTATTTATGATCTCTAACTGTGATGTGGGTTAGGTCCAGAGCTGGGAATGAGGACAAGGAGGGCTGTACAAACGGACAACATGTGGCTCTGACTCAGGGAGGACAGTTAATGGAACAGAGGAACGGGTATCATTTAAATGTCATGTGTGGCAACTTGTAGGAGACAGGGTTGGAAGGCTGAGTTAGCTCTAGACTGTAAAGAATCGCAGACAGTGATAGAACAGGTGGGTGAGGTGACTAAATCTGTATTTTGGGCTCATGTTGGCAAATGTAGAAATCCTCAATAAACTCTTAAAAAAAAAAAAAAGGTGCAAGGGAGATGCTTCACCTGGCCTGCATGTGATCCCAGGAACCCAAGTAAAAGGCCTGCGAACAGTGTCACACACCTGTACTTTCAATGCACCATAGCGGGCAGAGAGGCAGAGGCAGAGGCAGAGGCAGGGGCAGTTGTCAGCCAGAAGCTCACAGGGCATCTATCCTGGAGTATGCAGCATGCTAGAAACAACAGAAGAGATCCTGCCTCAGCAAGAGGGAAGGTGAGAAGCAACCACCAAAACTACAATACATCCCAGCACGTGAACACCTTCTCTCTCTCTCTCTCTCTCTCTCTCTCTCTCTCTCTCTCTCTCTCTCTCTCTCTCTCTCAAAACAATAATAATGTGAAGACAGTGTGAGACTGAGAATAAATGTAGTTTTTCTTGGTTGTTTGAAATTAATGTATGTAGACACACAAGCCTCTAATATTATACTATATGGATTATTATTTCAGTCATTGAAATACTTAAAGCGGCATTTAAAATTAAGGGAACACATAGAAGCAAGCAGATTAGACTGTCTTGCTTGGTTAGCTTGGCTAAGAGTCTGCCAAATTATTTTCTTTAGAAATATAAATTTTATTTCCATACCAATAGCAAAGCTGACTTCTTTTGCCATTTCATATAATTATTCGTGCAATTATGAATCTCAGAGTTGTGAAGTACTTCTCATATTGTAAAGTTTCACTGCATTTGAAAGTTCCTTAAGCTGTTGATCAAATCTTATACACACTTCGCATCATGCCATATCCTGTTAGATGTCTGGGCAAGGTTCTCCGTGAAGAGTTAAGAATCTAACAAAGCTGCCTAGAAATAAACTTGGAGTCCACGGTGTATGATGAGCAATAGAAATGGTCTGCTTTCCTATCATGAAGGTATTCTACCCTAGCATTGGAAGTTCTGAAAATTACAACTGTATCTTTCAGTTCCTCCTCTCTCCCTCTTTCATCCTATTCCTCTCCCCTAGGTCTGTGACAGAAGGGGACTTAAGATCTAGCCTATAAGATCATAGCCTATCAGGTCTCTTTCCTTGTAGCCTGCTTCCTCTTCCTCTGAGTGTCACCAGGTCTCCTCACCAAGGAGAAGTGGTCTAATAGGGGCCACCAGAGTTCATGTCCAAGTCAGTCCCTGCCCTCCACATAATTGTGGACAATGTGGTGTCCATTGGGTAGATCTGGTTAGGGCTTCTAGGTTTACTGCATGCATTGTCCTTGATTGGTACAGTAGTTTGAGCTGACCCGCAAGGCTCTCTCTCTCTCTCTCTCTCTCTCTCTCTCTCTCTCTCTCTGTTTCTATCTCTGTCTCTGTCTCTCTTCTCTCCCCATATAGGTATAGATATAGATGATATAGATAGAGAAATGTAGATAGATATGTACACACACACACACACACACACACACACACTATTGAGATGAATAAGTACTTACAGCAGAGAAACAGTCTGCCTTCCTCAAGCCAGCTTCTTTCCCCTGTCTAGGATTGTGTATGGCAGAAGGAGCTGTCCAGTTGGGGAATGATAGGAAGTTAGATTCCCTGCTCTATTTTGCCCATCTCTCCTTGTAGATGTCACCCAGCAAACACTCCATGTGTTATTTGCATGGAAACCCCATGTGGCTTGGGAGGATTAAGGTTAGGGTTAGGGTTAGGATTAGGGTTAGTACATAGAGTATCTGCCACACAAACATGAGGACATGAGTTTGAATCCCTAGGACTGAGATAAAATAAATCATGTCTGTAATGCGGCTGTTGGGGATGGAGGAAGAAGGATCTCTGAGCCTTCTGGACTCATCAGTGGGTGAGCTCTGGGCTTATGGGGAAACCTATAAGAAAGGTTAGGTTACATGAATAGTCTGAGCCACCCAAGGTCAACTGATGACTTCTATATGCTTGTGCACAGGTGAGTGTACCCCCAAATACTTGCATATAGAGCATGCACACACACACACCAATCTTTGTGTCAAGTTTACTTAGTAGATTATGCTGAAGGCCTTTTTCAGATATGCATTATTACGTGGGAATGTGTACATATGTATGCATATGAGTGTATATATGTAACAAATTTCTAAAAGTGTTCTCCCTGCCCTGCAGTAGGAAGCATGCTTTTTATTATGACCCAAACATATGCATGTATACGTATGTATTTATTTAACAATACCAAGTTTGCCTTTGTTCTACTTGATAGGGAAAGAGAAGTGGGTGTGGTATTTACATTCCTAACACAAAGTTTAACTTTACCTAACAGCGTTACACAGCCTAATATATTCTATTTCAATCCAGTTTTTCCATTTTTCCAATAATCTATTCTCGTCCGTTTTTAGAGAAATACTGCTTATGACCCACTAAATTGATTTAACAATGTGCTTCAGGCTTCCAACCATTAGTTCAAAAATATTGCCATAGATAGTGTCAGCTCTGCTTTTCTAAGTTACGTGGATGTGTTTGTTAATCCCTGCAGGCATTTACTATGATAGATTTAATACTATGGAGAAATACACAGAGTTAGGATCTGTATGTGGGTAGCATTTTCCTCCTTGAAGCTTATATGATTCAACCTTTCTGTTTATTACTAATTGTTTTCAAAATATCCTTGATATCTTCTTCAACTAGAAGTCAATAAATGAAGCTTTGACCCTGTATCTAAACTGTCAAGGTCTTAAGAGACATGTGAGCTAACGGTCACTCTTGCAGGATAAATTCTACCGGCAGAGCCCCTCTACCTGGGGGACTTAGGCTGATTTCCTTGCTGAAGCTTCTAATGAGTATTGAGAATAATATAGTCTGTGACCTGGCTTCTATCTTCTAAATGCAAGATGATAAACACCCCTAGAGCCCTGCCTAAGGGAAATCACAGTATTTATTTGAGAAGTAAAGAAATGTAATATAGCACCTAAATATTTGTGAAGTAATGCACCATTACCTTCTTCTAATAAAATGTGTTGCCATACTTGAGGTTCTGACACGTGTCTCTGTTTGACTGACTTGGAAGTGAGGATCTCTTGTTTCCCCTAAGTCTGCTGCCTTGGCAGGGGCTGGACAGACCAAGGCTGGACTGCTGGATGATGGAAGGAAGAATTCCCTTTAACCTGCCTTCTCTGGAAGTTGATTCTACTCAGGAATAGCAGACATACAGTCTGCTCATGAGTCCATATTCTAACTTGTCTATAACATGGGATAATTATACCAGGGTTTAAAAAGTGTAGCGTAGGGGCTAGAGAGATGGCTCAGTGGTTAGGAGAATTAGATGTTCTTCCAGAGGACCCAGGGTTAATTTTCCCAGTAGCCGCATGGCAGCTTACAAATGTCTGCAGCTCAACTTGCAGTGGACCAAACTCCCTCACACAGACAGATTTGTAGGTCAAACACCAAATGTACATAAAAATAAATAATTTTTTTTAAAATGTAGCATAAGTGGATTTACGGTTACTCCATAGGCATAATGAATGTTTATACCAATCAGTATTCACCAAGAGGAGATGCCTAGTTATCATGATAAGGGAAGTCATAGAACCATTAAAAAATAACACAAGGCATCAAATCCTTTCTTCCGTTCCCCTTTCTATCCTTTCTTTCTTCCCTCCTTCCTTCCTTCCCTCCCTCCATCCTCCCTCATTTCCTTTCTTCCTTTCTTCTTCCCTCCATCCTCCCCTCCCTCCATCCCCCTTTCTTCCTTTTTTAAAGGCAATATCTTATGTAGTCCAAGCAAGCTCCAGGGTCTTGAAGTTGCTGGGTAGCCATGGATGACTTTGAACTTCTCTTCCTACTGCCCCTCTCTGCCAAGTGCTGCTGTTATAGGCATGTTCACTACACTAAGTTCTTGCTTTTATTTTTTTTTAAATATTTTATTTATTCATTTACTTATTTTTTATTACTTACTTATTACTTATGTGTATGCCTAAATGTATACCTATGTATAGGCTGCCTGCTTAGTGCCTGCTAAGGGCATGGATCCCATAGAAGTTGAGTTCAGATGGCTGTAAGGTGAGAGCTAAGAACAGAACTGGGGTCTTGTAGAAGATTAACAAGTGCCCTTAACTGTTTCTGTTCTGAATTGTTTCTCCAGCCCCATTCTTTGGATCTCACTATGAGCCTAGGCTGATCTCAAACTCAGAACTCAGAATGCCCTTGAGGCTGTAGATTTTCTCACCTCAGCCTTCTTGGTTCCAGATCCAAACATTTGAGAGTTTACATGTAGAGGTGGTGGTTATGTCCCCATGCCATCATACTCACAATTCTACTTTGGGAGGCACCTTCAGTAAACTGTCTTACCTTAAGTCACTGCCTGTGGCCAATGTCCACTACAATCAATATTATTTATCCAGTGGAGTCTGTACTCGTCTTTTCAGATGTAGATAACAATGATGCTGAGTGGGGTTAGACGTCTTTAACATATTAAGACGTTTGAAAATTACGTCTGATGCTTGACCTGAAGACAATGCTGCAGTGGAAGCTCCATACATTTGTATTCATGGGGTCCAATGTGATCAGGGGACAAGAAGACAAAACACTGGCAATAATTCTCAATGTATTGACGATGAGCCCTACACCTCAGTGTTTAAAACATCACAACTATGGGCTAGGACCAGGCTGGGAACTTCTGTTAGCTGAGCCAAGTGAACTTGTGACAGTGTAGAGTCTTGACAGTGGTATCGACTCCTGTCCCTTATTGAGCCTCACCACATAGTCAACTCTCAGGACATGACAGGGTGTGTTCAAACTGTAGTCTAAACTGTACCTGAGTTGCTTCTGGGGTCTCTCATAGGCCTACCTTCTGAATCTCTTTCACTACAAGGAATTGAACTTGAATATCTAGCCAAGCTCACCCTCTGTCTGTCTGTCTGTCTGTCTGTCTGTCTGTCTGTGGTGAAGAGCTGACTCATTTCTCTGTCTGTCTCTATCCAGAACCAGATCTTGGAAAAGATTACTTAACCTTTTGGCTCTCAGAAGTTTCACAGGGAAAATGGAGGTTTTCAGTGTATATGCTAGTAAGCTTGTTGTAGCAGTCCATAAAATAGTGAACATAAAGTGCTTAGTGGAACTGGGGGACACAGCAGACTTTCAGTAATTGACAGGTATTATTATCAGTATTATACATAAAGGTTTCCTGACTACCTCAGTGCCCACCTCGGGGCCTAGAAGCCCAGCTCAATAAAGGCCTGCCTCTCTTGGATGTACTGAAGAGGTGGTGCAAAGCAGCTACTCTGGGGTAGGGAACCTTTAATAAAGTGTCTGTAGTGCAGATTATGGGGGAAGAGAAAGTCATTAAGGGCACCAAGCTGGTTGGATAAATTGGATACATACCCTGAGTATTTTTTTAATGGTCATATACTTTTATTCTTGAATATGCATTGGGAATATGCTTTTAGTTTGCATGACTTCTGAACCCATTACCCATTTCTAGAATAACAATAATAATAGTAATAATAGTAATAGCTAACATTTACTGGAAATTACCAAGGGTACTACAAAAGCCTTTGAAGTAGGATGTGTATCTGGCTCGGTATCATGGTAATGGGTAAAGTACTGAAGCAGAACGAGCGGGGCTTTCCCCTCCCCTTGTTTTTAACTCAGCTCTCTCCACCTACCCACCACCCATGGTCTTCCCCACTCTGTTGTTCGCAGATGTGTAAGTCATCATTAAAGTGTGTAACTGCCAATTTTCTCTTCCTACTGGTAAAGTATAGGTACTGATGCTTTCATTCACACATCAGCAAATATTTATAAATGCTTGCACTGAGGCACTGGTCAGAGGATTGAGGTAGAGCATTCCTACATGAATCACATAGTCTAGTAAAATAGGGAGTCCCTGGGTCCCCTCCCACTATCAATTGGAGTCTTTTAGCTAAGTACCCCCTTGTGGCAGATTTTGCATGATTTTTGTTGCTTTATATATACATATATATGTATACACACATATTTACATTTCTCTGTCTCTGTACCTCTCTGTCTCTTCCCCGACGCCCCAGGTGTATACATGACCATGTGTACATGTGTATATGCACATGCCTTGGAACAAGTGTGGCTGTCAAAGGACAATTTTCAGTGGGTTTTCTCCTTCCACCATGTGGGTCCCAGGGATCTAATGCAGGTCATCAGGCTTGATGGAAGGTCTCCTTCTTGCTGAGCCATCTGGCTTGGGCAGTTGGCAGCCTAGGAATGGACCAGGTGGAATTCTGTAAGGAAGATCCTTGGAGCTCCCAGCTGATGGAGCTTTGCAATAGTGTTTAGTCTTTGGATTTTGAGTCTCTGGTTCTTGAAGCCTAACAGGATTTCTGTTCTTTTAAGGGGTGTGTCACTTTGGATCATTAATTGTGTCAGAGTAGAATAACATGGCTGAGATTGGTACCTGCTAGGCTAGTCACTTTTCAAAGGCAAATGAAAGAATGAACTTCCTTGCTGACAGCTTTTAAACAAAAAACTTTTATCCACATAGACTCTACAGTGCAACCTGTACAAGTGGGGTTGTTCTTTCAAAATAGCATTTGTTTTAAAGATGGGTTTATGATTTGGATGGGAAGTACCCCCCTGCACCCCCACATAGTCCCAATATGTGGCGTTACTTTGGGAAGTGAGAGAACCATTGGAACCAAGTCCTAGCTACAGGAGAAAGGAGCTGAAGCTAAGGCTTAGAGATGCTCCTTCCGTTCCTAGTTCTGACTTAAGTTCTCTGTTGCCTTATTTGCCATGATGTGAGAAGGCTCAGCTGTAAGATTCTGCCACCCAGCTGCTTTCCTTGACAGACTGGGGCCCCCAGAACCATGAACCCAAGTAAATTTGTCCTCCCTTCAGCTTTAGGCATAGCTGTGAGGGAAAGAGTGAATAGGTGGCTGCGGCCAAGCGGTCTGAGCAGCTAGAGCAGCTGGTGTTGTGGAGCAGGCTGTTCCATGTTGGTGGCTATGAGTTGCACTTTTTAGGTAATGGCACTCTGAGGAAGGCACTATAATATAAAGAAAAGGGAAAATGTCAGTCTGTTGTTGAATTGCACTGAGAATGTGTCCTCTGAAAGAGTAAGGCGGCCCAAGAATTGGCTTTTTCTAAAGAGAGAAATAAAACCCAACTCTTAGGAAGTCGATGTCACAGCTCTGTAGTTTGTTTCCCTGGGTAAAATAGTTCCACTGATGGCTGCTCCACTCTGTTCCTTCAGCCATAGAGGACACTAACACAAGACTGAAAAGACAGCCTGTTTATGACGATGATGTCCCAGTCATTAGCCCTAAGAGGAAACTCCGAGGAAGGAAGAACAACAGGTACTAACGTCCTCAATCACTCTGGAGACTAATTATTTCCCTCCCAATAAGTGTTTCAATATTTTTATAACCGAAAATGTATTTTTATAAATAGGGGCAATGACATTTAGCAGAGAGAGAGAGAGAGAGAGAGAGAGAGAGAGAGAGAGAGAGAGAGAGAGAGAGAGAGAGAGAGAAGAAATTAGGGGAATGACAAAATGTACTGCATCTTGCACCAACATTTCTACCCTCTTCACGTGGCACTAATTTGTCTTTCCTTGTTCAGGCAATGCACAACAGTAAAGGATGTTTGAGTATGTGGGTGTGAGACAGAATCTCCCTTGGCCCATTATGGCCTCAAACTTGGGCACATTCTGTAACTAAAGATAGCCTTGCATTCTTGATCTGCCTCTGTCTTCCAAGTGCTGATATAACAGGCATGTGCCACCATGTCTGTCTTAGGTAGTTCTGGGGATTATGGATGCCAGGCAAGCTCTTTACCAGCTAAACTACACCCCAGTCCTGAGTAATCTTTTCCATTCAACTCTCTCAGGTTTCTGTTTCTCTATTCTTTAAAGAATGATAAAGCATGTTTTGTGTCACAGTATGAAGATGACTAGTGTCTTATAGAGAAAATGCCTTGAACTCTACCCCCCAAAACTCAATACAAAGTGTTGCTACTGTCATGATTTCCAAGGATATTTCTAGTTTCCCACAATCTAGCTAACCTGGGAGCTTAATGATGGACACAAAACAACAGTGTCACAAAGGTAGGACTCAACAGTCTAATTCAGCCTTTTCTGTTGTACAGAATCAGATCTACTGCCTTGAACACATTAAATGAACTTTGAAGGCTATCCAGTGTTTATGACTAGGCTTTTGTTTTGTTTGGTTTTTCTATCACTTATTTGTGTTATAGCTTGTTCTGAATTAAACTTCAACATTTTTTCCTTCTAATTTCTCTGCTAAAATTGGCGTGCCTAACCTGTGATCAGTGCATCTATTAATCCTACAACTTTTATAATTAGATGGCTGTATTCATTTTCTAGAATTACCAAAATAAATACTACAACTGGAAGTGTATTCCCTTGAAGTTCTGTATACTGGGAAGTCTGAGACCAAGGAGGGGAGGTGTGTGAGCAGACACCTTCTGGTGTCTCTGGGAATATCTTTTTGGTTCCTTTGCCTAGCTCTTAGCTACATTGCTAATCCCTGTTGTTCTTTGGTTTAAAAGTGTGTCACTCAAATTTCTCCCTCTGTTGTCATCTACCCACTCTCCATTCCTGGGGGAAGAGCCTTTGTGTTTCCAATGTCCTTTCCCTTTAAAAGATGCAGCCTATCAGATACAGATACAGATATTTTAACTTGATTACAGCTGCATAGAACTTGTTTCCAGACAGTCAAAATCTTGGGTTCTGGAGTCAGGACTTATCATAGTTTGAGTCTAAGGCATAGTTGAGTCATAGGCTTATGCTTTGTAAACCTGTAGCCTAGCTATTGGCAATATTTTGGGACTCTGTAGAACCTATGGGAAGTGGGGCCTGACTGACAAGGATGGGTCACTTGTAAGTGAATTTGAATGTTCTGTCACATGCCTACCTGCCTAGCCTCTTGCTGTGGTTCCCAGCCTCTGTTTTCTCATCTGTCACTGTCTGCTGCCATGGATGAAGCTGCTCTGTCATGTCTTTCTGTTACAATGACTGAAACTGTTTTAAGTTATGAACCAAAGCAGATTGCCTCTCTTGTTACTGTCAAAATAATGCAGATTAACTAACTCAGGACCTAGATATATCTTTTTGAGGGATACAAGTCAACTGACAGCAACAATCTTCTGGTGTCACAATCAAGGTGGTTGAAAACAGCCTCACCAAAGCTTTTGCAAATTGACTCTATTGCTATCACTAATATCAATGAATTTTGAAATTTTCCAGAGGAGGAAATAGACATATTTAAGTTCTACGATACTTATTATATTACTTACTTTTCTACTACTGTGATAAAACATTGTGGCCAAGACAACTTATAAAATGGAAGGTCTATTTGAGGCTTACGGTTCTGGAGGGGTGAGAGTCCACCTCTGTCACCAACATGGTGGGGAAGCACACCAACAAGAGACACATGACGTCAGGAACAGCCAAGGGCCACAGCTCAATCAGCAAGCAGGAAACAGAGAGAAGAAACAGGAAATGGTATGTGACTTTTGAGACCCCAAAGCCAGCTCCAAGTGCCACACTTGTTCCATGTAGGCCATGCCACTCTGTCCTACCCAAATTGTGCCTTAAACTGGGGAGTAAGCATTCAAATGACCAATCATGAAGGGAGATTTCATCCAAACCATCACAATTATTCTCTGTATCCTCACACAGGTTTCTTTGTGTGCCTACTGAAGGAGCCACCTCTTGCTGTCTGTTGTTACTAACTTAGCTCCCCAATTGCTCTCATTGACTCAAGTGTCAGCTTGAAATAGTTCCTGCCTATTTAAAGCCTAACCAAAGGTGAAGAACCAGATGAGTGTAACACCTGCAGAAATGAAGATCCTTCTGTTCCACGGCAGACGCAGGTCCGATTCCAAACCAGACTCTGCCTTCTAAAAAGATGTAATATTCCTTCAAGTGGGAAAAGGCTGATGAGGTTTAAATAAAGTGACTGTCACTTTCTCAGGCCCCTAAGTGCTCAGAGGTGCTGTAGTCCCTTTAAATTCTGCCCTATCCAGATTGATTAAATGACTTGAATCATGAATGTAAAATGAAATAGCATGTCAGAAGCATTATAGAACCGGCAAGGATGTTGTCAAAGATTATTAAATAGCTCCGGAAAACATGTGTGCTACAGTGTGCATTAAAAATGCAGATTCAGAAGGGCATCGGATGTCAGAGTTTGTGTGAGTTGCACTATCCAGTTGCACTAACTGGACAGTGTTACATTGTCTTTTCTCACAGTCCCTCTTCAGGGATGGCTGATTTCCTACAACAAGTACTTGTTCTGAAATAAAGAGGTAAAATCTTTCTATACAAATGTGCTTTCTCCTCCCTGTGTAGTGTGTGTATGTGTGTGTGAAGGAGAGAATGTGTGTGTGCATGTGGATGTGTGTGTGTGAGAATGTGTATATGAGTGTGTGTATCATTGTATGTGTGTGTATGTATACCCGTATGTGTGTATGAAGAGTGTGTGTCTGTGACTGTGTGTTTGTGTGTGTGAGTGTGTAGGTAAGATTAGTAACGTCAGGTTTCTTTTCTTTCTTTTTTTGTTGTTTGTTTGAGACAGGCTTTCTCTGTGTAGCCTTGGCTGTCCTGGACCAGGTTGGCCTCAAACTCATAGTGATCCACCTGCCTCTTCCTCCAGAGTGCTGGGATTAAAGGTATGAGATACCATGCCCAGCTTCCGGTTTCTTTCTTGATTACTTATCATCATATTGTTTTAAAGTAGGCTGTCTAACTGAAAGTGGAGCTCACCAGTTTTAGAGGACTGGGTGGCCAGTGAGCTCCAGGGGTCCACCTGTCTCTACTGCCCCCCTTCCTAGCACTGGGATTAAAGAGAAACTCTTGGCTTTTATGTGGGGGGCTGTAGATCTGAACTCAGGTTGCCATGCTTACATGACAGGCACTTAACTGTCTGCTAGATCTTTTTAATTTATATACTCCATACTAGAAAGGGGGTTTGAGAGGGGAAATGGTAATTGAGTGGGAAGGTTTTTGTCCTAAGGTATAGTCACTCACACTGCAAGTTGCAAGGGAAATATATAAATGCACAATAAATTACAGCTAGGAGCAGAGGAGGAAGTGAGTAAGTGAACAGAGCTGTATATTTGAACCTGACTTTTTGTCTTTTCATTAGATTAGGCTAAAGTAAGGCTGTTAGCTCTCTGTTGCTGCAGCTGAAAAACACAACAACAACAACAACCCACACAGACTCAGAAGCTTAGTGCACAGAGACATCTGTTCTCATGCAGATATACAAATTAAGGCCCTAGAAAGGGTCTCTGACAAGGCTGTGATCTGGCCATCTGCTAGGCTACCGGACAGAAGAATTTAGAACTCTGTCTATGCTCTAAGGCAGAGAAGTCTCCACACCAGAGAGTGGGTCACACGAACACAGCTTGGAATTCTGCTCACCACACAAAGGGCCTGGAGTAGACTTTGAAGATTAGTCTGGGGCAGAGCGGGGGAGACTGGCTTTGCCTCAATACCTGGTCTACCCCCTCCCTGGATGAAGCTCCCATGGCGTAGAGACACAGGTGTAACACTCCCGCCTCGCTCCGGTGTAAGACTTGAGAGTGCAGTCCTGGCCTTGCAGGGTTTCACTGTTCCATGGCTTCTTCTGACACGGCTGTCACCAGGAAAGCCTTTCCTAGTCCAGGCACTCACAAACTCTGCTGTCCTGATTGCTCCAGAGGACGGTGGTTCTACCCTACCCCGAACTTATATAACTAAACACTTAGAATACTTCCAGACTAATCAGTGAGTGTTTGCTTTTAATTTATTTTTCAAAGTTTGGATCTTTCTGTTCTTCAATCTGTTCAATGAAACTTGCCTTATTTGAGGGCAGAGCACATCCCCATGTCAGCATAAAGCAGTACTGGGTGAGTCATGGCTGTGCTACTTAGTGTCATTAATTACTTGAACCTCGAAGATAGGCACCAACCAAGTGTTCACTTCCATCATGTCAATAAAGTTGGATTCAAAAGTGAGTGTATTATAGTGGAACGTCTCTAGGCTTTAATACCCACGGGCATGCTTCTTTCTTCTTTGCCCTACACACGGCTTGTTTTCACTCATATTATACCATTATATACTTTTTCTGAGATTTATTAATTTTTAAATTTTATGTGCATGGGTGTTTTGCCTGCATGTTTGCCTATGCACCAAGTGCATGCAGTGCCAAGAAGTTATCCAAAGGTTAGCCCGGGATCCCCTAGAACTGAAGTTAGAGAAAATTGTGAGCTGCCGTGTGGTAGCTGGGAATTGAACTCAGGTCCTCCGGCAGAGCAGTCAGTGCTCTTTACTACTGAGCTATCTCTCCAGCCTTTGTAATACTGTTCTTTAGATTGATGGTTTTATTTGACCTCAATCTAAGTAACACAACCCACTGAAACATGAAAATCGTATGTGAGCTACATGGTTTACATTTTAATTCTTATTTTTATTAAATTTTTATTTAGTGTGTGTATATGTGTGCATGCGTGCATGTGCATGCGTGCATGTGTGTGTGTGTGTGTGTGTGTGTGTGTGTGTGCAGGTCAGAGGACAACTTTTAGGAGTGAGTTTTCTCCTACAATGTGGGTCCCAGGGATTAAATTCAGCTTGTTAGGCTTGGGAGCAACAGCCTTTCCCTGCTGAGCCATCTCATCAACTCCAGTTTCCAGTTTATAAATTGTACAATAGCACATATCCAATAATAAAATAATACAATACTGAATTAAAGTATTATTGCACATGTAGTACTTATAATTGTTTCCTCTTCCACTAATAAAGATCACATAATTTTCAGGAGGTGCAAAAATTTTCTCAGGTGTTGGTCTTCTGAGTCCCAGCTAAAGATATGATAATGGTGACAGTGGACACTAACATTTATCATGAGTACTCTGTGAAACCATCACACTTTAACAGAGAAGTTATGTAACCTGCTAAAATCCTAGACCTGCCTAGCAAATGCAGGATTTTAACTCAGACATCCTGGCTCCACTCTACTTAATTACTCCATACCTTGCTTCTTGGGCTTAATTTGGGATTAGAAAGATTAAAAGAAAAATAAATTGAAACACACATAGCTCGATATCATCTAGTGATCTTTCTAGAAGATATGTTGGTGTAGTCTGTGTGTCAATCTTTTGCAGCTATAAAAAATGGTCTTTCAAGCTCAGGCTAGACCTGAGTCCTCTCACCTTGGTGATTAGAAACCTAGAGGACACCTGACAATCCTGCTGCTGGGAAACGGCAGCCCATGTGGTGTGAGCAACTTTATGTGGTACCTCGCAGTGACCTTCTGCAAGTTTGCGGGGGTCATGAAGCCCAATTAGTTGCTATGGTGTCAATGAGTGCGAATTGCTTTAGGTTGTTGGTGAACAGGGAAATCTCTGCTGGGTCAGTGCCCAGGGCAATGAGGTAGTAAAGCCACTGCAGGGGGCTGGAAGGCAGACACCTGTAAAAAGCCACAGTGTGCTGGGCACTGGGGGCCGACTCATAAACAGGGTGTGTTCCTCCTGCTTTTCCAGCCTGTGTGTGTAAATCAGGGAATTAATCTAAGCCTCTACCTTCCTGTGTGGCCCACGTTAATTTCATTTTAGGTGTGAGTTTCTCTGTAGGTATAGAAGCAAGCAAAATAACACAGAATTGCTTACACTGTGCAACGTTTGACTATCAGTACAACTTTAGGATATCACTAACAATCCTTCCCCTTTTTAAAGCATTCCCGATTAAAGCTAACACAAACGAAGATAGCAAATAATGTTCTGCTGGAACATGGAAAACATTTGCTCAAGTCTAAATCGAATCCAGACATCACCACTTGCTACAGCAATGGTTAAAATACAATTCTCCAAATTAATGATGCATGTACTGTCACAATAAACATAGTTCACTCAGATAATTAAAATTAATTTTATTTCCTTAATGACATCCACTGTCCCGGCTGAGGCTGATTGCCATAGACGTCTGCTAGAGCATCAAAGCACCTTGTCTCAGAAAAAAACATAACTGTATGGCGCAATTGCAGAATGTTTTATTCATATGGTGTTTATGTCTGGATATGTCCGAGCTATTTGCTAGGTGAACAGTCACACTTGATAGACCCAGGAGGGGATTTCCTGGTACAATGAACAAAAAGAGCCGTTTTGTTCTTGTGCCCCAACCTCAGACCAGGAAGAGAAAGGGGAAAAAAAAAAAAAAAAAAAAAAAAAGAGAGAAGAAGAAAAAAAAGAAAGAAAGAAAGAAAAAAAAAGCTGTCATAAAAATATGGTCACCTTTCTGTCTTTAAAACAGTGCTAGTGCCTGGGGAAGGATTCTCAGAATGAAAAAAACTCAGTGACATTACACAGGAAACTGTGTTCTTCACCTTGCAATAGTCAATCTTATTTAGACAGTGGTCTCTGAGTGGGTTGGAAACTGTGCTGTGAGAGATGGCTGGGGACTCAGGGGCCGCAAAGCCACAGAACTATTACATATGACCGTGACTTGGGTCCTCTACTAAAACTTTACTGTTTAGCTCTATTCCTCAATGCTTTGACAAGTACCATAATCCAAACTACCTATGATAAAAGTAAATCACTTCTCCTTACTTAATGATCTCTTGCTTTCTCTGCTTTCCCTATGCTGAGACTGCAGAGATATACTCCTTATAATTGGAAAGGGAAAGGCAACATAAGCTTTTACAATAAAGCTTTTGTTATGTAGCTGTAAAGTTTCAGCAATTGAAAATAAAAGAGGCCATAACCAAATGGACGGTGTATCTCTAACCAGGGTGATGCCCTGAGGTGTTGATCCTTCCACGTTCAAGGGTAATGTTAGGTCACCGTCAGTAATAAGAACGGATAGAATTTTCTGTTGTTCATTTAGCTTCAATGACCCCTGGAAAGGGCTACTTACTGAAGTGTGTGTGTTTGTGGAGATAATTCCATTGGGAATATTTTAGATTCTGCTACAGAATGGTGCTTGTGATAGGGGAGGAAAAAACACCCCACCATTTAAGAAACACTGACATCACATCCAAAGTCTGCTACCTTCCTGGTACAAAGACACGGCCAAGTTTGTGCTTGAAAAGGAAAAGGTTCTCCGCATGAATTGCGCATCTCATATCAATGACATCATTGTAAATTCATGGTTGTTCACATCCCAGATGGAGAGCAAGCCCTCCAAAGCAAAACAGGAAATGAGAAACCATTACCAAAAGCCATGAAAGAAACCAGCTCTGCTGGCAGGTTGGGGCTTTGCAATGAATAACTCGAGTTGAGGATACACTTCAGTGGCCCTGCCTCCCATCTTTCCAAGGATCATAGCACCTGTTGTTCCAGGCACTTGCCCATGGAAACCAGTGCCCAAGTTCTGCAAACTGGCATGGAATATTAATGAGTAGACAGCCTCAGATTGAAACGATCGGCCACCAGTACAGAGCACTGGTTTAGCAACTTTACACAAGGGAGCATGGGAGAAAGTGGCCTGGAGGGATAATTTTTAAAAGATGCCTTTGGGGATGGAATTCTGGAGAAATGAGACCAGATAACTTACCAATGACCAGAAATGGCCTGACATTGCATGATTCTAGGGCTGGAAGGGCCTTTTGTTGATTACCACCTACAAGGCTTATCTATGCCTGGTGAAGGGGAGAGGTGTGGGCTTTGCGCCTTTTCTTGTCGTCGTCTTCTTCTTCTTCTTCTTCTTCTTCTTCTTCTTCTCTTAAAATATTTATTTATTTATTGTGTGTACAGTGTGGATTGTATCACATTATAAATGGTTGTGAGCCACCATGTGGATGCTGGGAATTAAACTCAGGACCACTGGAAGAACAGTCTTCTTAACTGCTGAGCCATCTCTTCAGCAACCCCCCCCCCCCTTTTCCTTTTCTAGACTATGAAGATTGCTATTGTTGGGGAGCTTGTGAAAACTTGGTTCCTGTACAAAGCTGCCTGTGATAGCTTTGTAGTTTATACACTGGATAAGATATCCTGCCTTCAAATATTCTTAGAGGTTTCAAGATGACTAATTTTGAAGACTATGGTACCACTGAATAGGTATGTATGACTCTGTTTCAGGTCTTGATACTAGACTAGAGAAGGGCAGAATGAGATTTAGATGTATAGTGGTGTAAGGCAGAAAGACTGTTAAATATTATTTTTAGCTATCTGTTTTGAAGCCTTCAATCATCTAAATTCACATGAATGCAAGGACCCTATCTAAGACGCCACTTTTGCATATGGAGAAAACAAGTGCTGACGTATTGTTAATTTGACAGGGTGTTGGTGTTTCTAGAAAAGTTTGGGGAGGGAAAACATACCCTGACATGAGTTACACCATCCTGTGGGCTGGAGTCCTGGGTGATATAAAATTTAGGAGAAAGCAAGTGTAGTACAGGAATTATCTCTCTTTGTTTCCTGACAGATGCAATGTGACCACCTATCACAAACTCCTGTCACCATGCCTTTTGTGCCACGGTGGACTGTACCTCCATTTACAGAGAGCCAGGACTATATCTCCTCATATCGAGAGCCAAGACTGTATATCCTTATGCAGAGAGCCAAGACTGTACTTTTTTTATACAGAAAGCCAGGACTGTATCTCCTTATACAAAAAGTCAGGACTGTACCTCCTTATACAGAGCCAGGGCTATATGTCCTTATGCAAAGACCCAGGACTATATCTCCTTATACAAAGAGGCAGGACTGTATCTCTTTATACAGAGAGCCAGGACTGTATCACCTTATACAGAAAGCCAGGACTGTATCTCCTTATACAGAAAGTCAGAATTGTACCTCCTTATACAGAGAGCCAGGGCTGTATGCTCTTATGCAAAGACCCAGGACCATATCTCCTTATACAAAGAGGCAGATCTGTGTCTCTTTATGTAGAGAGCCAGGACTGTCTTTCTATACTGAGAGCTAGGGCAATCTTTTCCTTTTCTTCCTTAGGTTTCTTTTGTTAGCAGAGCAAGAAAAGTAACTAGTGCTGCAGACCCTGGATTACTGAGTCTTCCTAGCTGGTCCTCCCAGGTAGACATTAGCTTCCTATAGAATTATTTGTTATTCTTAATTTTAAGTTCCTTACAGTTGCCAGAATATCCAGCACTTAGATGGTGCTGTAATCTAACTTTATGTGTAATGTACTTATTCTTCTATTCCACCTGTGGTGAGGGTCTTCCGGAAATTATTAAATCACAGGGCTTTGTCTCTGTGGAGGAATTAGTGTTAGTGTTATGTCTAAGTCCACTGAACAAAAGAGGATATTTAGCAGCAAATTTAAAACACCCACTTCCATTCCAAGATTACTGTAAAGTCAAGTGCATAGTGAAAGTGGTCTGACAGTAAATGTTTGGATAAAAGCTGTCTCTAGGCCCTCTGGAGAGTTCTGGGAACTGGGGCAACTATTGTCACTCAGAAGATATTTTATCTTTTGCTCTTCTGGTAAGGTGTTTATACCTTGGAATTCTGGTCACATAAGGGCAAATACATCACTGACTCTGTGAGCTCACACCTGAAGCTGCTCTTGCTGTGTGGTTCGTGGGCGCGTAAGTGAGCACAGTGGCACAGAAAGTCTTCTTGCATCAGCAGTGGCAGGAGCTGCATTGAGAAATTACACGATGCATGCACTTTGGCTGAGTACCATCAGGAAAGGGGTGCTGCCTGTCTAGCCTAGGATGCTCTGGTGGAGTAGACAGGACAGACAGTGTCTGCCCAGTCAGTGGCTGTGACTGGCAGTCTGATGCTTCTTCACATTCAACCTGGCTCCTTAGGTTATCTCTCCTGTTGGCTACCCTATTGGTAAGTCTCAATAAGCCTTATCTACTGCCCTGGTGCATCCTGACTGTGGGAGCACTCCAGCAAGGAGTGGCTTCCTTATGAAAGCCCTCAGTTACTCAGGAGCCTAAGGCAAGGAAAGCAGGAGCTTGAGCCCAGCCTGGGTTGGATAATGACACTATCTCTCAGGTCAAGTTCATGTTTGATTCTGTATTCTCTCTCTCTCTCTTTCTCTCTCTCTCTCTCCTTCCCTCCCTCACTCCCCCTTTCTCCTTTCTATCCAATCATGTGACAATGAGGGGAAGAGACTTATTAAGTCATGCAAGGAGCCTGTTGATCACCTTAACAGGTGACACACCCCTTTTGGCCTCATCTATGTGTGTCTGTGATAGATTAAACCAGAAAAGGTAAGGCTTACAGAACCAAGCCAGAGGGCCTGGATCTCATCCAGGTAAAGAGAAAACATCCCTCTGCCTATTTATCTCCTTCGCAAATATGGGCAAGGGAAGAGTAAAGACGTTGCAAGGAAATTTAGAGATATTCTGCCAATAGCAGTCGGCATGTTGAGCTGGGAGAAGTGTTCGAGGAGGAAGTGCCAGAGGCAGAGATGGTTCTGCTTTTATTTAGCACATTTAATAATGATCTGGAAAGGGGAGAACACATTAAAATCACAGATTATCCTAAATTGACAGGTGGTGTAAACACAAATGAGGGCAAACAAAAGGATATAAAAAATTTAGAGCAGAAATGAGATTCCATCAGGGGGGGAAAAAGAAGAGTGCTCTCACATCTGTGCAAGTATCCTAAATCAGCAATGGAAAACGTTCTTAAAAGTCATTTAGCTCAGAAAACATTCATAAGCTTTGCCTACATTTATAAGTGCTAAGCCCCCCCAACACTCAAAGCTATTTTTATTCAGTTAGATTGAACTGATTATTCCTATCACTTTGAAACACAAATCTGATTTTGCCATTCCTCTGGCTGAAGGGTCTAGTTTCCTCACAGACTAAGGCTAAGCCCATTGGTTCTGGAGGAAACCTCTCTCCATTACTCCCTCAGCCTTCACAACCCAATAGGTCTGTCTGCTCCACTTTGCTCGCAGGGCTTCCAGGCTGGCTTTCTTGTAAATCCCTGTTGCATCAGACCCTGTTAACTAATGCCGCCATTTCCCGTCCTATCTCCGAGGGACCTCTAACACTGAGTTCCAGCCCCACTTCCTTTCTAGTCTTGTGTACAAAACCCCTCCCCATCTCTGAGTTAATTTTGGTATCAAATTTTTCCCATGGCACCCATTATCCAGTTTAATAATGACAATGAACGTTATTTACTTATTGAGCAAATAGCTGTGCTTCAGACTCTCCCCACTTGATGCATTTTTACATGCATTATCTTTGTAACCAGCACAGCCATCTTAGGATGCTGTACTAACGGTTTTCATGCAAAGGAGATAGAACATCCATATTAAGCTCAAATCCTGTCCATGATTGAGCAGCTGATGAGTGGTAGAGCTAGCATGCAAACTTCTTTCAAAGTCCCTACTTTTATGCTATTTTTGTAGTTCACTTTCTTGTCTCCCTCCTGATTGTACAAGCTTCAGGATGGGGGCCATGTTATGATCATCTAGACTTCCTTGTGGTACACAGAATTTCATAATAATAGCAACAAAGATAATTAATACTTAATGTGTGCTAATCATGAATCTTTAGGAGCCGAACAAGCAGGTGTGAGGTGGTAGCTCACTGTGGTTTGATGTGCATTTCTTCAATGAGTGGATATTAGGCATTTGTATATCTTTTTTTTTTTTTTTTGAGAAATGCTTCCTCTAGTTCTGAGCCTATGTTAAAATTGAATTATTAGTCTGCATGTACAAGCATGTGTGTCACTATTGATTCGATTTGCAAAGTCAGCTGACCGCAAGTTTGCACATTTAGGGATCCCAATCAGATGGATAGCATAGGCTCCCTGGCTGCTGTTAGACCCATCGGCTTTGTCTGAGCCATCCTGGTTCCTTTTCAGCATCTGTTCCACAAATTCTCATGTTTAGGGTCATCTTTAGTTTCTCTTACTATAAGAGTTGGCATGTCTTAACTTCATTTTTAGCGATATTCTCTATCAAGATAGTGGGATCTGGAAAATTCAGACCCGGAACAGAGCCTGGGAGCTTCAGTGTGCTCTGTTTGGACAGGGTTTGAATGTGTCCTCCAAGGAGCCATGTGTTGAGAAGTTGGCTCTCAATGTGGAGTTGTCAGAAGGTAGCAGGCCTACTGGTGGGTTACCACTGGTGTTTCCCCCTCATTCTCTGTGTTGCTGTGAGATTATCTGCCATTAATACCTCACAAGAGTCTGAGTCAATAGGGCTGCTTTTTGTTATACTTTTTGGCCTTGTAAACCATGAATCAAGCAAACTTACTTTTTAAAAAGTTACCCAAGCTTCAGGCATTTTGTGATAGTAACAACACAGTTTTACACATAACAGAAGCCATATTCGTCTGCGTTGGAAAGAAGCCTTTCAATGCAGTTGTGCTGCAAAGTCATTGACTTCTCTAGATTTTCATTTTCTCACCTATAAACTGGCTTTTTGGCTGTAGACCATAGACTTCCTGCATCACCATCACCAGGGGGGATGCTTTATAAATTTTGATTTCTGTATCCCACTCACAAAGATTCCATTCTGTGTGTTTGAGATATGGTCAAGAAGTAGTGTTTCATTAAGGTGACAGGTGGTTTTTGCATAAGCAAGTGGACTAAATGATTTTTAGTTAGGAAATAATGTGACTTATTACCCTGGCATACTTTTTAGAAGCTTAGGAGAATATGTTTTCTTAACATTGACAATTCATGCATAATAAGGCCTGAAAGATGAGGGATTTGTATGTAATGGGCTAGGTGAGTGGGCTTTGTATTTATTAAAAAATGAGTCCTGTGTTGTTGTGAATGTTTTATAGCATATAGTAATACCTGCATTATTTAATAGCTTTAACAATTCAAAAAATTTCCTCAGACATTATTTTATTCTATGTTCACTAGAGTAATTTCTTTTACAAATGAGAGAACAAAGACTTCCACACATTAATTTTTTTTTTTTTTTTTAATTTGAATCAGGAGCACAGGCAGAGTTTGAGCCAGCATTTTCTGAATTTAACCCCGGAGTGAATTCTATTCATCAGCAATGGTCATGCATCCTGTTACTGTGGGGTGTGATGGTTAATACTAATTGCTACCTTGACTAAACTCAGAGTTGCCTATGAGACTCTCCTCTGGGCACATCTGCGAGTGTGTCTCTGGGGAGATGTAACTGAAGAGCAAAAGTCACTAGGATCGTACATGACTCCATGACATGGGATGGGGTCCTGGGCTGAATCTGAAGATCAAACATTGTCTCAGTACAATCTTCCTGACTGAAGATGCAATGTGACGATCCACCCACACTTCTGCCATCAGATCTTGCCTACCACATTGGATTCTATCCTCAGACTGTGAGTCTGGCTTCAGTTGTTCTTTTCACAGCCCCAAGAACAGTGACTACTATATAGACCTTGGTTTTTATGGAAGGACAGTGACAGAATCTTAAAGTTAGCAGTATAGGAATCTTGAGTACCAAAACACCGAAAGACATGAAAGCATACGGCTTTGCTGAGCCTCTAGCAATTACTACAAACCCTGATCATTTTACCAGGATGTTAAGAAGAAATTGGCAGGGGTTGGAGAGACGGCTCAGAGGTTAAGATCACCATCTGTTCTTCCAAAGGTCCTGTGTTTAATTCCCAGCAGCCACATGGTGGCTCACAACTATCTGCAATGAAATCTGGTTCCCTCTTGTGGCATGCAGGCACACATGTGGGCAGAATACTGTATAAATAATAAATAAAATAAAATAACTTTTAAAGAAGAAATTGGCTTATACTAGTTTAGAATTGATGGCATTAGAGCAGGTCTAAGTCAGAGGAGCTTAGCCTAGACTATTGATCAGCTCCTTAGCCACTCTGTCAAAGAGTGGGTTCCTTCCAACCTTCCTTAGTGGATAATGTCACAGTCTAGTTGCAGAAGCCTCAAACAAGCCTTGATCCTCTCTCTAGTTCTGCCTTTTAATTGCTTTTTATCACTAAGTCCTACTGACTGACTGTCCAAACATACCCCAATTTCCTCACATGTTTCTACCTTACCTAATTTTACCTTGAATTAGTAAAATCAGCTTTGTGGCACACACCTTTAATTCCATCACTTGGGAAGCAGAGGCAGATGGATCACTGTGAGTTCGAGGCCAGCCTGGTCTACAAAGTGAGTCCAGGACAGCCAAGGCTACACAGAGAAACCCTGTCTTGAAATCCCCCCCCAAAAGAAAGAAAGAAAGAAAGAGAAATCAGTTTTTTGTATAATCTGTAGCAGCCTTCCAAGTGGTCTCTCTTATTCTTTTCTTGCTCTGAAGTCCATTCTTCTCACTCAGCAGAGGTCATTTAAGATGGGACATCTTTGTCCTTTTGCTTATAACTCTGCAACAGACCAAATCCAAGCCTCAACATAGCCTTTAGCCCTCTGGGTTCTCATAGCTCCTCTGAGTCCAACTAACTCCTCCTTTTGTTGGGTATGTTTGTGCTGGTAGCATTGCACTTGTGTTGGTCCCCTAAATGTAGCAAGCCCTTTTTCCATTAGTCAGTTTGTTCTTCCTTTGTCCACTGCCTGGAAGTCATTTCTACCCTACACTGTTAGGTGTAGCTGTCCTCTTCAAGCAGATATTGACGCACCTGTTATACGGTGTCTCCATTCCTCCTCTGAGAAAGCTGAAGCAAACCCTCCTTTTTTGTTTTCTTTATAGACTCCAGAGAGGCCTCAATCTATTCATGGGAAATATATCAGGATAGCTCTTGTGAAGTAAGGCTGGGTTAGACGGCAATGCAGCCTGTATTCTAACGGGGGTTTGCACCCCTCCAGGGTACAGGAAACTGTTGGTTGACACTAAAGGTCCAAAGTCCAGTGGAAGCTACCTCAAGCAGTCTTTATCTCAGATGAAGATGCTTCACTAACTAGCATAATGAGTGTCAGAAGTGGATGCTTATTGGTTAAATTAGCTCCTTGTTAATTAGCATGATGAACGTTAGAGATGGGCTGTCATTAGAAATGCAAAGGGGGATACAGGAGAGGAATAGGTCCTTCAACCTGGCAGGAACAAGACACATACAACTAGAAAAGCTTTTAATCAAGATTTGGAACAGAATCAACTTTGTATGGTTGTTTTGCTTTGTTACTGTTTATCTGTTTGGTTTTGAAGACAGGGTTTTTCTGTGTATCCCCAGGTATCCTGAATCTCACTGCTAGGTAGACTAGGCTGTCCTTGAACTTGAACTCGCAGAGATCTACCTGCCTCTGCTTCCCAAGGGCTGGGTTAAAGGCGTGTACCACCACGCCTAGCAAGAAGAAGCAATCTTTAAATCTACCATACTGAGACTGGCTTTATAAGACGTTTTCTCCCTCTTCTCATGTGTATATGTGTACACATGAGTGAGAGGGCTGAGACTGATGCCTAGGATATTTCTTGATCACTCTCCCACATTATTTTTTGAGGCATGGTCTGTTTTCTCAATCAAACCCAAATCTTACCAATATGGCTAGTCTCTCTACCAGATTACCCTGGGCAGCTCCCTCCTATGCCAAGTGGGCCAGCATACATACCCGTCATTTCCATTGGTTTTATGTTCATGTTCGTGGGACAAGATCTTTAGCCCATGATCCAGCTCCCCAGCCTCAGAACACTTCCATTTGTCTGAGGCTGACCAGAAGGGCTTCGGAGTCTGGTACTCAATTACTGCCCCTTCAGTCTTGAGAAGTTGGTGTTGGGAAGGAACACTAATAGGACAGAGGGGGCCACACCTCTGTCACAGAACAGGTCCCACCGGCATCATTATGTTGAGTAGGTAACCACTTTCATTTCATTTCATAAAGTGTGCATGTGGGAGTCCATGGTAAGCCTTGCTTTCATTTATAACCTTATAGCAAAGGTCTAGGGGAGACACCCATCTCAGAGTTTATCTTCTAAACAGACACATGCATGTCTAAAGAGTTTAGTTTTTTTTTTTTGTCTGCAAGAATGAATGAATAAATGAAGTTCACTTGTGTATTTATCTACTTACTTAGTATTGCTTACTAACCAGTACCCAAGAGCCTGAAAGGTAAAAGAAAATGTAACAGAGTGATGCTTTTCAGAGCCACCTGTTTGGACCACTGGCCCTGAGATATACTATGAAGGAAAATGTAGTGATGGAATGAGAAGGATTAGGGCTTACATGAGATGCAGATCTGGCTCTCTAAATACCTACAATGTACATGAAGACCTTAAACACTCTGAGCAGTGATTTAGGAAATGCATGGCGTGGGGGGGGGGGCAATTTACCTCATTTTAAAAGCAGTTCCCAAAGTTATCTGAGCATGGAACTGTTTTGTTCTGTGACATTTGCTACCAAAACCTAGGAAGACTTGGGGGTGGGGTGGGGGTATATGTGTGACAGATGTGGATGGGAAGTTGGCAAAGCAAGCACCCCTGCTTTGATTATCCTAAGAAGCTAGCATAGGCTGGGAGCCGCCCTCCTCTTCCAGAGTGCATATTGAACCTCTGCAGCCTGGCTCAGAACAGGCAAAGAAGATCCCTTGGGCTATCCTTACCTTCTAACCCACTCTTTACTCAGAGGAAGGAAGCAGAATCTTCCGGAAGCAAGAGTCTTGGGAGATCCAAGATGCACTCAGGCACTGAAAATCAGATATGAATGTGTTACTTGGTGTAGCAGAAAAAATGAACCCATGAGAGCTGCAGTAAAGTGAATCTCACTTTCTACACCCGTTTAAGGGGTCAGCTGGTGCTCACATATGCACATGCTTCCTTTCCTTTTCCCTTGGAGAATTATTAGGAAGGTGTTTCACTTCGGTAAGGTTCATGAGTTTATGGCCTTCAGAATGCCCTTGAGGATAAACTCCTGGGACTAGTGTAGGGAAAAAGAGTCGGGACAATTAATGGGCTTTCGTCTCTCTTCTTTCCATGTCACCCCAGTTGGAGACATCGGATTTACTTGCATTTCCAAGGCCAGGAAGGGCCCAAGGAAGACAGCTATTTTCTTTCTCTTACTGATTTGTTTGACTTGACATTAAACTATGTCATAAACTTTGGCAAATACATTCAAGGAAGATTTGTGAAATATGATGCTCCCATACGAATGTGATTGCATAGCTGAGAGTCTGAGTAACAGAAAGGCTAGCTGAATAGATAGATGCAAAAGTGAGGGGGAGGGGGAGGCAAATAGAAAGAGCTTTCTTTTGCCTGCTGGATTGTAGGTGAGTTCTCCTTCCCCTTGGGATGCTTTACAGCTCCCCACCCACCCACCCACCGAGAGCTGCTGTTTATTACTCCCCTTGTCCCACTTGTGGTTTAGATGGCATTTGCTTCAGGTAAGTCTTCCCTGAGCCTGGGGCCTAGTGCAGATTGGGAAGCATGCCCCGCTGCCCCAGTATGGCTTCCACAGACATGCTTGCATCCTTACTTATCTGCTATGTGCCACTAGGTTATAAACTCTGTCGTGGTCCCATCACACAATGATATGCATGATATGCACAAGTCCCGAGAACCTGACATATCAGCTGCTAGGAAACAGAGGCTCCGTGTGCATCTCTGTGTTAGGCAGTGGATGTAGGTGTTTGGATTTTACCCAGAGTGTAACCATCCTTGATATCCTGTGCTGCATTTGGGGAAACTCACATCAGCATAACTCTTATACGCAGATACTAAATTTCACAGTCACTAGGAGAAAATGGAATTGGCTCCAAGGTAATTCAACCAGGACTCAACAAAGAGCTTAGCTTACTGATATGGAACTTAGAGAGAAAAGAGTTAAGACATTTCGTTTCTGAAGAAATTCTTGGGTTCCCAAGTCCCTAGCAGTGACTCCTGTTTGCAGAGTGAGCCTTTGGGTTATAAAATCTATTGGATGATCAAGAGGGACCATTGTTTAGAAGGCTTGATTTGTCAGTATGTACAATTGTTTGCTCTGAGGTTTCCTAGTCATATGATTGCAGTGCCAAGAACTGCATGTGAAAACCACAGACCAGTACACAAATAAATGAAAAGACCTAAGTTATAAACACATTTGAGCACATGCATCCAAAGTGGCTTCTCTTGAGACCTTTATTTGCGTGTATGTTTGCACAGCTATGTAACATGAAGAATATAGTATATACATATGAGTGTGTGTTTGTGAGAGGTAGGGATGCAAAGGAAAGAGAAAAGGTTGTGGGAATAAAAATAAAGACATAAGTAGAGAAAGAAAAAAATCAAATGTATAGTCAAATTCCTGGTACTTGGTATAAATAAATCAAGTTTTAAAAGCAAATAAATTTAACTCATATACGCTAAAGCTAACTGTGTAAGCAATAATTACTTCTTATTCCTCCACTGTGTTCACTGGTATATATGTGTGTGTGTGTGTGTGTGTGTATACATATATCTGTATACATACATGTATGTATTTATTGTGATCTTTGCTGCTCACTAATTAGCTTAAACAATTTGCTGATAACCAAAGTTTGGTTGTCCACTGCAGAAAGATCAAATGAAATGGAAGCATTTAGAATTTTCAGTGCAATGAGTTGCTTGCTTTGTGGCAGATAAAGCCCTACAGCTATGCCCTGAATGGCGTGGAAAGAAAAAGTTTTGAAAGTCAAGTCCCAGAATGTTTCATTTGAGTTCCACATAAACCATCTTCACTTCATTCTAAGAAAATCTACTTGAGCAGTTGGAGAGGTACAAAGAGGGAACAGAAAGACAAGGGCATTCATGATAAGCTATAAGTTTTGATGCTTAAATTGGGGTGGGGGAGTGGGTGGGAGAAACTGTGTAGTACTTGTTTCAAAAAGTGGTAAATGGTGTTTTCATTTGTGAAAGTGTTGGCACTTAGACATTAATAAAGGGTTGGGTTACATGGAGCCTCTTGCTGATCTTACAGAACTTCAGTCTCAGATTTCTCTTGTTTCATTTCATTCCACTTAACAGGCCAGAGCTGATTTTATTCAAATATGTATAAGGTCTCAAATGGAAAACATTTTGGTGATTTGCATGCCTTTTTCAAGCCTGTAAAATCTAATCATCATAGACAATAGAAACAGACTGTCAGTTTGAAAATAAGGACAAAAATGATTGGTGTAAATCAGTTTTTGAGTTGTCATGTTTCTGCAGAGGCAACTCAAATCAGTTTGATGTCCTTGTTCTCAAAGATGGAGTGTGTGATGCAAACCCACCAGCTCCAAGTCCAATAAGAGACCTTCATCTCAAAAATTAAGGTGGAAAGCTTGGAGGAAGACACCTGGTGTTGACTCCTTGTGTCCACAAGCATGCACACACACAAATTAAACAATTTAAAAATCAAAACAGTGATGATAGTGGGCTTCCAGTGAAATCACAGATCTCTTACAGAAGGCACTTTGAGTGTTACGTTGCTTAGGAAGCTTCATTTAACCCCCTTTTCTCTTAGAATCTTTGGGATGCCTGCTAGATCCCTTGCTCCCCTGGAATCCCAGACCTTTATTGGTTACTGCAATCATAACTGTGGGCTTTAACTGTCTTGTGTTGGGACCATCTGCTCTTCTCCCTTGAGTGATGACTTTTGTCATTGGGTGCGCATACATCACAGAGAGGAGAACTTTCTCTTTTCTTGACTTCACAAACACCAAGCTCATTTAGGATTCAGACTTGTCATTAAACAGTGTCCAACCTTTACAGACAGAATGGATGCAAAGGGGTTTGTAGTCGGGCGGGAGGCGGGGGGAAGGGCTGTTATGTTGACCTTGGCTGAAAGGTGTAAGTATTCCTGAGAATTACTGCTTCTAAGCTGCCCTTGTCTGTGACTTTAAATCACATCCGTGGGCTATGTGTTGAGAAGGTATTGAACATTAAGCTTGAAGACCAAAGATTCATGCTTCAGTGTCATCAGTAAAAGTCCCCATTTTGAAATGAGATTATATAGAAGAGACACATTACAGAAATTTACTAAAAGATGATAAAACAGTTAAAAATGGGCAAACACACCACTTCTTTCTCAGAGAGCATGGGTGACATGTGAATACTTTTGTATCTGGCCACCTGTGCTTTGAGTTATAAACAGGCTTCATTTTCAGCATTTTCACTCCTTTTTATGGTGAAAAATGGAAGCCCCCTAATGAATGCCAGCCATGCTTGACATTGCTGACCCCTGATGTGCTGTGTTCTCTCTGTGTGTGTGGAAAGGCACTGGACTTGATACCTTGATTGTAACAAGGCCAACTCAGTTGGATGAGCATAGGTAGTTCTGAAATTAGAACTGTAGGTCTATGTCCCTGAAAACACTTGATGGCATCTCACTTCTCAGCACTTGTTTAGAAAACTCAGCAATGGGAGAAAGTTGCTTGCAGGCAACCATTGTCCATTTTCTCTAACACTTCTGCTGGTGTTTGGTGTTCTTCCATTTCTTTGCTTTTTCCATGAATGCAGACACCATATCTGCAGCTGTGTTCTAACTTGGGAATTTCAAGTGGTATAGCTCTGAACTCAAAAGGCTGCAGATTTTACTGCATGCAAAATCTGACCTGAAGAAACATGCATCTCTATAAAAGTTCAAGAACCATTGGCCTAAACAAATTTGTTTAACAGGGTTTCTCTGTGTATCCTTAGATATACTGGAGCTCTCTCTCTGTGTAGACCAGGCTGGCCTTGAACTTACGCAGATATGCCTGTGTCTGTCTCCCAAGTGCTGGGACTAAAAGTGTGCACTTTTATTTAGTCTCAGTAAGTAAAGTCTTTTGGACTTGTGCAAAAAGAGAAGGAATTGCCTTTGATAAAATTATCTTGCTGGTTTTCTTCTCTGGGGGTGATGAGACGTGAGGAAGGAGTATTTTAAAATACTCTTGGTCATTCTTGTTCATACTTGAGCTGTTTTTCTAATCTCTCTGATAGACACTGTACCATGGAATGTTCCACACATAAGGCTAATCAGGGTATTTGTGGTTTATTAATGTTAAGGGCTGAACACACAGCATGGGTACAGTGCAAAACAACAGCTTTTAAAGGCAGCAGTTGCTGACTCTGTCTCCCTAAGTCATAACATTGCCAACCTCTGGATGACTTGGCTTTAGATCTGACACTTACTACACTGCGATGCACCTCAATTACAGGAGCCTTTTCCCCAAACACACACCCTCTGTAAAAAGAACTAGACCCTGACCCAGAACACTTGAGGGAAGTAGAGTTATGAGATTAAAGAGAAAGTGACCCCCCTGGATAGGAGAGTAAGTTGAGTTAGGTTATAAGAGGAAACCTGAGCTAGCCATGATAGCACATGCCTTTAGTACCAGTACTCAGAGTGTCAAAGGCTAGCCTGGTCTAAAAAGTAAATCCAGGACAGCCTAGGCTACACAGAGAAACCCTGTCTCAAAAAACAAAAACAAAAAACAAACAAGCAAACAAACAAACACACACACAAACAAAAACCAGGTAGGACAAGCTATTTAAAGCTTGAGCGAGCAAGGGGCACATCATAGCCCTGGAACATTAGCCTAGTGTGCAGGAGGCCTAGGTTTGGACCTCCGTTCCCACAGAACAAAGAAGTCTCAGCAGAGCCAGGACTTTAAATCTTGATTTTCTTCCCTGTTCCACTCATGCTTGCACCCTTTACCACCAAGTTCCAATAGATTGATCTCAGCCTTCCTCAGTTTACCTCTGTGGATGGTTGCATAGTTCATCTTGTTCTTTTCTTCTGTGTGAGATTCCTTTTAATCTTTTGGATGAACTGTTCATTTGCTTTAAAATAAAATCAAAACAATGTAGGCAGGGCTACTGCCTTGAAGTGCATGGAGAGCAGATCTTTGAACAGAGCCATTCAGGCTTCTAGGAAGGGCAGTGCCTGGCTACTATGGTTGGCTCTTCCACTGCTCAGTTTTCTGAGATAGGTTATTCTCCCCAGCACTCTAGAGCCTCTCTCCCAAAGTCTGTCTTTTCCTGTTCTGCCTCTTTTTCTGTTTTTCTGGCCACCAAACTGTTGGAGCAGCGTTTCTCAATGTACAGGTCATGGCCCACTTGGGGTTGCATATCAGATGTCCTGCATATCAGATATTTTCATTACAATTCATAACAGTAGAAAACTCATAGTTATGAAGTAGCAACAAAACAATTTTATGGTTGAGGGGGGTGTCACCACAAAATGAAGAACTGTATTAAAGGGTCTGAATGACGAGTCAGGAAGGTTGAGAGTCAGCTGTGTTACAGAGTTCTTTCCCTTTTAATGAGAAACACTGGCAAGAAAATGGTTTCTGAAATGTGAGAGGGTCATTACTGACATGAATTAGGGGTAACGGAGAAACATCAAAGGGCAGCGATGGGGGGCTTTATCACCCAGGAAGAAATTGGTTATGCTTATAGATGAACCTAGAATATTCTGAGGGCCTTCCTAATACTGATTTCTGATCATTCAAAGTCTCTTTCTCCTTTCCTTTCCTTTCCTTTCCTTTCCTTTCCTTTCCTTTCCTTCCCTTCCCTTTCCTTCCTTTCTTATTTTTTAACACATTTTTATTGAAAGATAAAATAATTCATATTACATCTCATTTTCTATCCCATCCCATACATCCTCCCATTCCTCCCTCCCTCCCACTTTCACCCCAATCCCCCTTCCCTATGACTGTGACCAAGGGGGACCTCCTCCCCCTGAATATGGTGCTAGGGTATCAAGTCTCTTCTTGGTAGTCTGCTATCCTTCCTCCGAGTGCCATTGGGCCTCCCCAACAAAGGGACATGGCCAAATATGGGGCACCAGAGATCCTGTGAAAGTCAGTCCCCAGTCTCCACTTAACTGTGGAGAATGTTCTGTCCCTTGGTTGGATCTGGGTAGGGGTTTGATGATGGTGGCTCATGTAGCCCCAGTTGACACTGAACTTTTTGAGTAGCTGAGCATAAGCTGGAACTCCTAACATTCCCTCCTGAGTGCAGGGATCACGGGCATGTGCCACCACGTAGGGGTCAGTATTAAACTTTTCTTGTTTCTCTTTTTAATAGTTTATTAATTTATTCATATTATATCTCAGTTGTTAGCCCATCCCTTGTATCCTCCCATTCCTTCCCCCTCCCATTTTCCCCTTACACCCCTCCCCTATGACTGTGACTGAGGGGGATTTCCTCCCCCTGTATATGCTCATAGGGTATCAAGTCTCTTCTTGGTAGCCTGCTATCCTTCCTCTGAGTGCCACCAGGCCTCCCCATCCAGGGGACATGGTCAAATATGGGGCACCAGAGTTCGTGTGAAAGTCATACCCCACTCTCCATTCAACTGTGGAGAATGTCCTGTCCATTGGCTAGATCTGGGTAGTTGTTTCTCTGTTGTTGTCTCCTAGCAACTCTGATAGCTCCAGGCAGAAAGAAAATAGTCCCAGTCAAGCTTTCCCTCCCACAAGGACTTGGGGAAAGGGGCTCTGCGTGGATGTGCTAACAGGGCTCTAAGTGCTTCCAAACCCCCTGCTGAATCCTCTCTGTGGCATGCAGTTCCTGAGGGGTGCACACCAAATTGATAAACTCAGTGAATTATCTCATCCAGTCCCCAGGAGCCTCTGACTCAAGTGTCAAAATCCAATTGTGCTCCAGTAGCGCCGTAGATGTCCCATAGAAGAAAAGAAACCCTTGAATGCACTATTGACAGCGTAAGCAAATTAAAAGACTCAGCAAAGTTAATATTCTCACATTATAACAACATCTCCTATAAATTATTAAAGCCCACACAATTTATTACCCACGTTAGGTTGAGGGAGCAGGTTGAATCATGAGCTGTGCTACTTAATGATTTATTTTTTTGTTCTTCGATGTGTTGAGGTTTATAAATCACCCAGCTCTGCTCTGCACTGCACCAGAGAAAAGCATTCGCCAGTCAACCTTTCTCCCACCGATGGTCACCTATGCTGGGGCTGGTAGAGCCTCTCTATTTTAGCGTCTACCAGCAGCCTCTTTCTCTGTTTGGGGCTGGCTGTTCCTATTCATTACTATAATGCTTAAGCATGGCTGCAATGACTATGATTTAAGTTGTTAGGTGGTAGAGCTAAGCCTTTTCAGAAATAAGTATTAACCTCATTATCTGGCAGACAGACTTCTTGTATTCTGTCACGAGCCTTCTAAGTAAATAAAAATTTACTTAGGAATCCTGTGCTTTAAAGTCTGGTCTGCCAGTTTAACCAATCAGCTATCCTGATTACATTTCATGTTTTTAAACACACACACACACACACACACACACACACACACACACACACACACACACACACACAATTCCCTTCACTCTGAGGGGCTCTTTTTTATCTCTGGTGCCACCATGGACTTGGGAAAGTCAGTTAGCTCCCAGAAACACATTTTCTAATATATTCCTGGAGTGTGACATATTAGATGGTGTCTGAATTCTCCTCCAGATCTACGATTCTGAGCATATAGGACATAACTGCATATTAGGCAGCAATTTGTACTCCTAGAGGGGAGAGCAGAGATTTACCAAACCAGCTCTGTCTCAGCTTCAAGACACCCGGGGTCCTCCATAGATCAATATGTCCTGTCTTGTCTTTGCTGGCCAGGAAAGCAAAAGACAGGTTTCAAAAGGAAATGAGCCACACCTGACAAGGGAGACTAGAGATGGGTTAGAACCACAGAGATTGTTCTAGAAATGGTAAGCAAATGTGAAGACTCTGGAACCCTTACATTTCAAGGATTCTGGTCTCGATTTAGTCTGAGATTTGTGTTTGTTCATGTACCCTTCACAAGGAAACTTTCATCTCAGTATGTCCCTGTCCCAACCTGAAGTTCCCTTGAGAATGCATGCTCATCTGAGCCGTAGAACAGCCACTTCCATGTCTGATTTTGAAAATAGTGTCACGTTAGCTCACTGTCCTAAAGTTAGCAGAAAAATAAACACTCAAGCACAAACTAAGAAGGCATGTAAATACAAGTTGTTTTAATACAGTTTCTCTTGTAGAGGCAATTTGATACACATACTTCTTGGGAATTAAAATAATAGACATCAATAATGCATGGACTACACATTTAATTTGCTTCAGAGAAGTAAACAAACAAAGTGTACTTTTCCTCTGGAGCCTCCTAACTTGAAGAACATTGTTTGACCTTTAGAAATTACTTCATTTGTACAGTATATTATTAACTACATGGATGAACAAATGTATTCATGTAATTTATTTTACAGTGCATGTGTATGGTGTGAAATGCATGCATGTGCGTGCACACACAGTGTTCTGCTGTGGCTCAAGGGTGGAGGCCATAAGGCAACATGAAGGGTTTTTTTCTCTCCTTCCACCATGTGGGTTCTGGGGATAGAATAGGTTGTGTTTGATAAATACAGTAGCATTCTAATCTTTGAGTGTCACATGAGTGGAATCCTGTTTTGCTTTTTCACATAGATATCGATCCACTTTTAAGCACATCATTTATGCTTGATGAACCTCAGTTTTCTCATCTGAGAAATTGAGACAGTGATCTTTAGCTGCTTTGTAAGGCTGATACATAGCTAAAATGTGTTTAAAACAGTGAAGGTACATGGAAAAATAAATTATAATAAAATTGTTTTAATTATGTGTTTTTCTTTCAACAAGAGAGGTGGAATTTCACTCATCTACTGTAAAAGCTTCCCCGGATAATATTTACACATTCATGGCTTCCTCTTGCTTACAGAAGAGAGGAGACTGTGACCTAAGTAGGGTGAAGAAGGTGTGTCCTTTCATGTTCCACCTGCAGGGAACTGTACAATGCGTTATAGAAATCTGAGGGCACAGAGCCCTCACTATTGGGTTTCACCTACATGCAGAAGCTTCTGCTGTCAGATAGATGAGTATTCTCAGGACTCACTACAAATAGGAAAAAAGAAACTCTTCCTGTGGAGGTGTCCTTCCCCTAAAATGAATGTTAGGTTTGGTGAGAGTGGACAGGGCACACTTGGGAAAGTTAAGTTCAGGCATTGGTTGCCCAAGGCCTTTGTATAGTCAGACACTGGACTTATTGTAGACATTGTGGGATAGTGCCCCAGCGAGGAACAAAGGCTTCAGCGGCTTTTGATAGCATGGAAGGTCCCCTTGGCTGATTAGATTGAACCACTGAACCTTATGCTGCCCTATATATACACAATGGCAGACATAAGCACCCTCCTAGGAGGGGAGGTGTTTAGATGAGATCTTTAAGGCTTAGGTATTGTGTCTCATGAATGAACATGAAAGCCTGGGTGCATAAATAGCCATTCATTCTGTCAACAACATTAATTGAAAACTCAGGGGTGCATAAAACCCCACTTGGGTTTATTGAGTGAGCCATGAGAATACCTTCACATCTGTATGCAAATACTTCACAACTTTGAAACTGGTGAGTGAGTGCTGGCAACTGAGTGAAGAGGCTGTTAGACGGTGGCACACACTTCTCCTGTGAATTTCCTCCCACTGTTTGCCTGACCACTTATGTGTCACAATTTTCTGTAATACATGTCTTTAAGGGTATTATGACACTTATAAATACTAAATTTGTTCCAGCGTCTTGAACAAAATCTTCCCCACTGACCTGCAAACTCCAGTGGAGGCTGGTGCAGTGTTAACATGTTTGCTACAGGGAGGTCCTTTGTGTTCTGAAAAAGCCACAGGCTTTGAATAAATTTATTACTTGCAGTGTGTACACACCTAAAGTATTGTCTGAATCTACAAAGTCTCGTAGTGAGTATGTCTTTATCGCTACAGAGTCACATCACCACACTGAGAATGACTGTCGCCAGCTGTGCTTTCTCATGGCGTCTGACCATACTCACTGCCTCTGCTCTTCTTCCTAAGCATAGCTGGGTAACTTTGGAGAGGGTAAATCACTCCACCTTTTGAGTTCAGTTAACTCAAGTCTGTCCTCCCTCACCATGACCCCCTTACTTCTGAGCCTTAAAGGTGCCTGCTGTAGGGATAAGGACTGATTTCTGCCTCTAGGATTATGCTGGGTGTGCAAATAAAGGGACCAAGAGGTCTGCAAAGTTACTTCCATAAGCAAACCTCAGAAGAAGATAGATATGGAGATTGGAGATGATTGTAGCTTCCCCCCTGCCCCGCCCCCCTGCTTAATAAGTAACCAAACCTGGCTGGTTCAATCCTTAGAAGAAAGGAAGATGGAGAAAGAGGAGGAAGAGGAGAACAAGGAGGAGAAAGTAGAAGACAAATCTCAAAGACATGGACATTTTGTTCTTCATATGTCATTCTACATTTTCTTTGTTTCTTTCCTTTTCCTTGTTTGTTTTCTTTTGGTTTTGGTTTTGTTTTGTCTTCTGAGACAGGGTTTCCCTGTGTAGCCCTAGCTATCCTGGACCAGGCTGGCCTCAAAATGATCTGCCTCCCAAATTCTGGGATTAAAAGCTTGTGCCACCACCACCCAGGTCATTCTACGTTTTCTATTACTGTGTCCTGGGAGCATCTCAAAAGTACTTAAATCCTTGTCCTACAGCAAGCTCCCGGGAGACCCACTCAACACACTTAATCTTCTCACGTGCAAAATGAAAACTCCAGGGCCTGCCTGCTGTGACATGTGCATGGTTGTTGTGAGACTCAGATCAGGTCACATGCCTGATTTGATTTGATCTAGGTGCTTTTCAACCTGGTAGTCAGTGAATTCACATACTTTAGCCAAGATGATTGCTGTTGCTATTGTGTGCTTCAAACGCTAACTGATTCATCTAAGCTATTTGTAAATGCTCTTTACATAGTGAGCTAAAGAGAAAAATACCAGAGAATAATGCAGTAATATAAGGGGGAGAGAATCAGAGGCTGAGCATGAAGAGAAATGCATGCTTATACCCCTCAGACCCCAGGCCCCTCCTCCACACGACAGGTGTCAAAGACAGACATAGGGAAGTCCGGCTTTTCCTTAATTGTCTCCTGCTTGCTTAGGAAGAGTGGCTTCCCAGCTTTCTTTGCATTGCAAGTCCTTTTCATTAAGTTTGAAACTCACAGGGAGGAACTGTGATTAAATCTATTTTAGAGTTCTTTTAAAAGTGAATCCTATTGTTTAAGCTTTCAGAAATATAAGTCAAACTCAGACAGATAGAAGGGGGACAGACAGAGGGAAGAATTTTTTTCTTGTTCTGTAATTGTTTTTATTATTTTTTGTATTTAATTAATTTATTCAGATTACAACTTAATTGTTATCCCATCACTTGTATCCTCCTGTTCCTCCCTCCCTCCCGCTTTCACCTTATTCCCCTTCCCTAGGTCTATGACCGAGGGGGCCCTCCTCCCCCACTATATGGTCATAGGCTATCAAGTCTTACCTTGGTAGCCTGCTTATTTTTTCTTTGAGTGCCACCAGGCCTCCCCACCAAGGGGAGGTGGTCAAACCCACACACATATGGTCACTTGATTTTTGACAAAAAAAAAAAAAAAAAAAAAAGAAAAGCCGGATCTATTCAATGGAAAAAGGATAGCACCTTCACCAAATGGTGCTGGTCTAACTGGATGTCTACATGTAGAAAAATGCAATTAGACCCATATTTGTCACCATGCACAAAACTCAAGTCCAAGTGGATTAAAGACCTCAGAGACAGTAAATCAGTTAGAAGAAAAAGTGGAGAAGGGCCTGGAACACATTGGCACAGGAGACAACTTCCTGAGCAGAACACCAACAGCCCAGGCTTTAAGATCAACAATTAATAAATGAGACCTCATGAGGCTGAGAAGCTTCTGTAAGGCAGGAGACACTGCTAACAGAACAAAGTGACAGCCTACAGACTGGGCAAAGATCTTCACCAACCCTACATCTGACAAAGGTCTAATATTCCAAAATATATAAAGAACTCAAGAAATTAAACACCACCAAACCAAATAACCCAATTGAGAAATGGGAAGAATTTTTAAGAAGCAGCAGTTGAGGGTTGGGCACAGAGCTAAGCAGGTAAAGTGGTTGCAAGTCCCAGGACCTGAATATAATCTCCCAGAGCTCATGTTTTAAATTCCTGGTATGGTGAGGTGTGCTTGTAATCACAGCAATGGGGTTTTGGAGACAGGAGCCTCGTTGACTACTGGGAAGGCTCTGAGGCAATCAGGGACCCTATCTCACTGTTTTGTTTTGTCTCACCTTGTTTTAGGTGAACAGTGCTGGAGGAACATCATCAAAAATTGACCTCTGACCTCCATATGTACACACCATAGCCTACACACTGTCTCACTCACAAAGGTGCACTGAACATTGAAATAGCTGATCATCACTGAAGCAAACTCAGGGCAGAAAACTACTACTCTGAGTCCCAAGAGTCACCTCACCTCCCACATTTAAACAAAAATGTGTTAGAACATTTTTATCAACATTAAAAGTCCCCCCACCAGAAGCAGGGAGAGAGGGGGTGGGGGGAGAACATGAAGTGGAAGAGAAAATGAGGCTGTGGTACTGCCTGCTTCATGCTTCTGTAACGCAATAATACAGGGGGACTTGCTTATCAGGAAGTGATGTCACAAACTCAGGTCCTCACGAAAGGACTGTATGACTCAGCTTTGCTTACCCTTTCTTGCCCTCCCACTTCCTGTCAGGAGATGATGTAATAAAAAGAGCTTACAAGATCCCTGGCACCTGGATCGTGGGCTTCCCTCCTGGAGAGCTGTCTACAGTATTCTGTGACAGCAGCCCATCCCCATGCCCCACCTCAGGACTAAGACAGTCAAAGGATTGAGTTTGGTAATACATTTAAATGGCCCAAAGAGACGAAAGCAGATGCCAAAACAATACCTTCTCAGTGCAAGCTCATGTATCTTCATCTTGCCAACAAGTGAGTTTATGCACTGACTGAAGAGACAAGCCTAGCACCTCAGGTTTGCTGCCCTGTGACTGCTTCAGATATTAATTGATTATGACCACAGTTGCCCCAGTACTGTTTATACCAGAGTGTGTGACTCACTCACATATCGAAAATATGACTCCTAGACCTGTTAATGGTTTCAGTGAGATTTCCCAATTACACAGACACTATTGCACAAAATAAGGCTACTCTTACAGTCCCAATTTAGGCCCCATGAAGAGAGGCTGGAGAGATATTATAATAGACACACGAGCCACAAGCTTGCAGCTCTCTAAATAGTATTGCTCATATTTTTACCGGGAGTTTACAGTTAGGAAACGCCCACCTAATTTGTGCCCACAACGGTTTTTGTTGATCATTTAGGTGTTGATTGGCATGCCTTGTCGTCCTCAATTGCATTTGTCAGTGGTAAGCTGGCCAGGTAGCCATGTTTCCCTGCTCCCACCAGTATAATGCTGGAGATTCACTTTTCCAGGTAACTGCAGATCTGTCTCTCTCCTGTTCCAGTCTGTGAGTTCTCTGAAGGCAGTGACCACCATTTATTTGATTTTTTTTTTTTAATTGTTAGCATCTGTCACAGGCCCAGACATTTGGTCCATTTTTAATAATGGTTTGATGATTTAATCAAATAGTCACAATACATTGTGTTTATATTAAATATTTCTGCTGGTTCATATAACAAATTTTAACTTTATTTTTAATATCTGCAAGAAAAAAAGTTACACATATATGCATTTGTGGATGTATATGTATGTGTGGACTGTGTGTGCATGTTTGTAAGTGTGTATGTGTGGAGGCTCGAGGCCAATGCTCCTTACATTATATTTTGAGGCTGAACTTGGAGTTAACCACATGGACTCTCCCATTTCTGTTGCTCCAGTGCCTTGCTTTGTAGGTGAGTGCTGAGGATTGGACTCAGGCCCTCACTGTGTGAGGCAGGTACATTATGCTACCAACTGAACCATCTCCCAGATCTGCAAAAGGGATATGATCACACCTGGGTTGAAAAAAAAAAAAAAAAAAAAACTGAGTCCTTCAAAGTCATTTTCTTCCAAAGGCTGCCTGTAATTGAATGCCTTATTGATTTTAAATTTTTCTTTCCAAACAAAACAAAAACCTCAACTTTCTTAGTGTTTCTGATTATCTAGTCAGATTTTTTAATTTCCAGTGGAAACACATGATATAGGTGAGAGCCATTTTCACCTGATGTAACGCCACTTCCTACCGACTTATGAAGTGTTCAAGCCAATCCACTGACTTTAAATAGAAAAGGGAGTAGAATAAATGTTTTTTAAATCCCCAACTGCTGAAAAAGTTCTGTAATATAATCTAAAATAAATATACCAACTTAACTTTCACTTTTAAAAAAAGAGACTAGCAGGTTTTTAAAAACCATCAGCAGAATAAATATTTATGGTGCATAATGACAACCCAACTTATCAAAAGCTTTGGCATTCATGGTCTTAGTTAAAGTTTGATGGGGGCACTTCCACTCATGAGTCTTCAGGGGCCTAAAAGAAGAGTTTCATTAACTGTTTTCAGACGAGAATAAGGTCATGCCCCTTTTCCAGATGTTCCTCTCCTCGCATAATTGTGATGATTCTTCCAAACCTTCATAGCTGCTCAGTTCTTATTTCAATGTTTATTGAACAATGATTTATGAAGACAAAGGGGAGTGGAAGCCAAGCTATTGATAGGGACCAGCCACATTTCATACAGGTCCAATGAAGAAAATCTTAGTTTTAAGTGTTATTAAATATCCAAAGGTATGCGGTGAGGTAATGGCTCCACTGGTAAAGTCCCTGCAGTACAAACATGAAGACATGGATGCTGATCCCTGGCACTCATGTGAGAAGCCAGGCATGGAGCCATGTGTCTGTAATGCCAGAAGCAGGGCAGGGGGATGGGAGGGGAAGCACAGGCAGAGACAGGAGGAGGGGTGGGAGGATGGGAGGGGAGGCGCAGGCAGAGACAGGAGGAACTCAACCTTACTGAATCAATACAGCAGTGTGGAATCTCCAGCTTAAGTGAGAGGCCCTGCCTTGAAATATAAGGTGGAGAGCAATAGGGAAAAACAACCAGCGTTTACTTATGGCCCCCACATGTGGACATATATACATGCACATCTACCCCACATCCCCATGTACACATGCACACACATGATCACAAATGTGCACCACACAATATGAATTTTAAGGTATATTTCTAAATCTAATAACTGGAAACTGAAAATCACCTTATGCAATGTGTGTGAGAACACGAGTCTGTACAGAAATAGTTACACAACTGCTTGTGGAAATTTGTACCATTATCTCCTTTCTAACTCTTTGAAGGTTCTAGAGTACCTTTAGCTGACAAACGTCACAACATTAAGGCATAATTTTACCTTATGAAAAATGATTTGGAGTCAATTACTAAAGATACATATTCTATCTCTATCTAAAAAGAGAGCCAATAATAAAGCTTATGCATAATTTTCCTTGGTGTCTAGAAAGGAAACCTGGAATTTTGCTCAAGATCAGACCCATTTCCTTGTATTTTCTAATATACTAAGGAAGAGGATTGACAGTTCATAACACAAATTATAGATGCACAGAAAAAGCTACACTTCACTATAACAATAGACGTTAGTGAGCCACAATAAATAAAATATCAACAATAACAACTAAGCTGGTACTCGCTGAATGTCTACTACTCTCCACGGACATTTTCAAATCTTCCAGGAATGGTTTAATTTCCAAATCTTTTTGTATTATTACCGTGTATACACAACACAGAATTATGGTTTGCATTGTGCCTTTTTTCCTGCTGTGGCCTCATGAGTTACTGGTATTCATCACATTTTATACATGGGGCATTGAAGGGATGTAGACATCTTGGAAACTTGTAGCAGTTCACACTGTCAGTAAGGGATACAGAGGGATGAAGCTGGAATGAGTTGGATTTAAGGGTAAAGGCTAAAATTCTATTGAACAGTGAGTGGCAGATATAATGGAAACTTTGAGCTATTTGGTTTCCATCTTGATCCATGGCTGTGTTTTCCACAAGTGCTCCCCAACCTGCCATCAGGTTCTGTCCACTGGAAGAGTATTGGTTATAGTTTGACAAACTGACAAAGGAAAGTAGTAACAACACCCACTATAGATACAAGCAAGCTGAACAGAAACTGCTCTGCCTTCTTGCTGGCATTATTAACTTGTGTATATGTGCACACACACATGTCTGTATGTGTGTGTGTGTGTGTATACATATGCATGGGTATGTTTGAGTGGGACCCCTGGGCCCAAATCTGCCTATCATAATGTTCTACTTGTAGGTTTCTAGGACCCTCTGGATCCTTCTACTTTGCTATTCTCCCATGCTTCTCTCATCTAGAGTCCCAATAGGATGTCCTCCCCTCTGTCCCAGTTTCCTGGTAAGTGAAGGCTTTCGTGGGACATGCCCCTTGGGCTAGTATGCAGATATAAGTGAGTATATACCATTTGATTCTTTCTGCTTCTGGGTTAACTCACTCATTATGATCATTTCTAGCTCAATCCATTTATCCACAAATTTCGGGAATTCCTTGTTTTAAATAGCTGAGTAGTATTCTTGTTTTGTTTCTTGAGACAGGGTTTCTTTGTGTAACAGAGCCCTTGGATGTCCTGGACTTGCTTTGTAGATCAAGTTGGCCTTGAACTCACAGAGATCTGCTGGCCTCTGCCTCCCAAGTGATGGGACTAAAGCAGTGAGCCACAATCCCTGGGCTACTCTGCTTGTTCTTAGCTCATACTTTTTAGCCCTGGTGTGACATTAACTGGGATCTAGAAGGAGCTTCCCAGATGAACTGGGAAGCAAGTGTGTCTGGACAGCTCATGGGGTGATGATGCTAGCGCAGTGAGGTTCGTTGCTCCTACTCCTAGCTTGTGCTGCACCCTTCTCAAAGATTTGCCAAGCCACCTGAGAAAACAGGGAGCAGCCCTGGGGGAAGGCTCCCATTCTGCCACTCCCGCAGTTGACCTAAGCACAGCCAGATTTCAGCCTGGACCACATCCTCCCTGTTCTCTTCTGGTCTGTTCACCTCCTTTCCAGAAACCACTCTCTTGACAAACCACACCTGGAAAAAAAATCACAGTGCCTGGGTTTATTTCTGAGGATTCTGATCCAGGCACTGTTTCCTGTTATCAGTTACACCTGGTCCTGTTTTGCGTGCCAGTGTCTCTGAGCCACACCTGATAGTTGGTATGTGAAGGGTTGCATGCATTCAGGATGCCAACTAGGTTTTTATTTTTCCTCTAACACCTCTCCTTAATTTGTTGCCTTTAATTTAATTTATGGGCCTTCATTTATAGACCTTCATTAATTTTCACTTCTTAGGTCACTCTAACCAAAGGACGTTTATTCTGTTCTTGTCACTCTCTAAGACATTCTGTGCTCTGATGTCAGCTATTTTCTTAAAACAAACAAACAAACAAACAAACAAACAAACACACCATGCTTCTTATCACATAACTCATCTGATTAAACATCCTGGTGATTTTCCATTACTTCTTGGATGAAGTCTCCACTCCTCCACATCCCATACAAAGTTGTTTATTGCATTGAGGTTTAAGGTGAAATTATGGCAGTATGTTCCTCTTACCTATAGCTTATATATAATCTGCTTATCTCCTGGGCAATAAATACTCTGGCATGAGTCTACAGCATTCCTTCAGCCTGGCAAAGGTCTGTAAATGCTCTTACTGATACATGTTTTACATAGCTTATTTATTAAATTTTTTCCTGTGAAACTATTTTTTTTAACTGACCTAGCACTTCTTCCCAAATTCTAGGAAGAATTAAAGATTTCTCCCTGTATTTCATAGCAATAAGAGTAACACACCTGTGTTGTGACATCTGTCATATTTTCATTACTGTTTATCAGCATGCTTTTCTTGCCTACATGACTCAAAATGTCCCGAAAGCCAAGTGATACATCACTGAGTCCCCAGTGCCTATCAGACGGCTTCTCACAATGCTGCAAAGTGCGTACACCAAGGTTTTGAGTGCGGAACTCGGTCAACTGCATGCTCATTCCTGCCTTCTGTCATTTTGCTTTTGAAGCGAAAGAATCTTTAGAGAACTTGCTGCGTATGTTGGTCTTAGGACTGGCCGTACTCATGATTCATGACAGAACAGGTTGACATAACTGCTTCCTGTGCATTCATATTCATGATTTCACTGACATGCAATGAACAGAGGTAAAGAAAGATGCTTTCTAGTGGCACTGCCAGGAGATGCTTAGCTAGGCAGCACACTTGAAGCCATATATTTCATCTCTCCCTGAAGTTGGTAGGATGTAATAAGAAGAGGAGGAAGAGCTAGTGTACAAATGTATAAATGTTCTTTATACATTTATTACTTATTCACACTGATATTTTGTTGCCAGTTTAACTGGTCCTTGTTTCTGATTCATCGAGGTCCGCATTTCTCAACATGTGGCTTGCAACCTCTTTGGGGCCACATGTCAGATATCTTGACGTTCAGATAATTCTATTATCATTCTTTTTTTTTTTTTTTTTTTTGGTTTTTTTTTGGGGGGGGTTTGAGACAGGGTTTCTCTGTGTAGCCTTGGCCATCCTGGACTCACTTTGTAGACCAGGCTGGCTTCGAACTCACAGCGATCCGCCTGCCTCTGCCTCCCCAGTGCTGGGATTAAAGGCGTGCGCCATCATTCATAACAGTATCAAAATTACAGTTTTTTAATTAACAACAAGAATAATGTTATGTTTGGGGGATCCCCAGCATATGAGGAACTGTATTAAAGGGTTGCAGCATTAGGAAAGCAGAACATGAGTCTGAAAATTTTCAACTTTTCTTTGAAGAAATAAAATTCTTCATAGAGTCTAAATAAAGACATAAGAGAAAAAATTCCCCAATATGGTACTAGAAATTGCATTTGTGAACTGGTATTCAACCAGGAGGTTTAAAAAGGTAATAAGTGTTTCCACATTAAAGCAGAGCCAATGGTTAATGTGGCATAAAACCTGGGTATAAGACTGACCTGATAGTATTAATTTTTGTGCCCTGAAATTGCACTCTCAGCCTTTTTCCCAGCTCCCTCTGACTTCAAAGGAGACAGGAAGGCACAACGTGGGATTGGTTCGATTCACCTCTCTGTCTGGAAATGGGCAAAGGTTATAGATATGTTTTCTACTTTTTGTGCATTGGACTCTATACCCTCAGTTGTCTGCAGAAATAAACCCTGCCCAGGATAATTCATAGATACGGACTATACTTAACACTGCACAAACCTGGAATCACAATATTAATTGTAACCCATAATAGTATGACATAATGGTGGCATATTTATTATTACTGGATTTACCTGATAGAGTAAAAAGGTAGACGAATTTAGAGATGTAAGTGTTGTATTGATGACAGCCTGATCTGTTTTGTTCCTGTACAGTTGTACTGTGATTGTCATCATTAGAAAGAGCATAGTTTTCCCTCCCCTGATGAAGCACATTTTTCTCCTTTAAGTGTATCTGTGAATGTGCGTGTGCATATGTGTGCACATTGATTACTTTAACCCACATTTGAAATCTGAAATTTCAAAGACCAAAGGAATAAGTTGTCCTGACCAAGTCATTAAAAGACCCAATGCAAGTGCTAGCCTGGTGCCACTGTTGGATATTTCTGTCTTGACCCAGAGTGAAAAGGCAAGCACTAGCACCCCAAGTCACCTCTGGGAATGACATCAGGACATATTCTCTCAGAGTCAGCTATTGGTCAAGACTTACCCTAAGGTAAATAAAGCAAGAAAGGAGCAAGGATTGAGATGGGTTGAAAGCTCAAACAGAAGACCTTTAGCCCCCTTCTGTTGTCCCATGTAACATTTCCCCCTTGTCAGATATGTACACATGGTATTATCTCCTGAAAGAAAGCACACATAAACCCCTTTCTTGCAGGCCATGTTTCCAGTCCTTTCCTTTCTGTGGAAGAAGTGTCTCAACACAACTTAATAGTGAGTGAAAGTAACAGCAACAAGAACAAAGCCACCCCAACAGGTTCACGTATGCAAAGCTGACAGATTAAATATCTTAAATGAGTCAGCCACTGTGGAAGGTAGGAGGCAGGTGGATCTCAGTGAGTTCAAGGCCAGCTTGAGTTCCCTGCCAGTCATGGCTACATAGTGAGATCTCCTAAAAAAAAAAAAAAATTAAAAAAAAAATTTAAATAAATAAATAACCTCCTCTAGTGTTTGGTTTTTATCTTACTGCAAGACAATTAAAGACCCATGTTGGTCCTGCTTCCTAGGAGCAGTGCTAGTGGTCTCCATCTTAGTTCCTGTTTTCTAGAAGCCAAGCCTAAGAAAGGGGTTCTTAGAAAAGTGACTGGTTGAGGCAGCAAAGGGGGAAGGGAAGGGGAGATCTGGGAAAGAGTTTAAAATGCTGTCAGTAACTGTCAGCAGGTAAACACACTTGCCACCAACACTGATGACCTGACTTCTATCTTGGGACCCCATGGTGAAAGGAGAGAACTGACGCTAATGGGTGGGTTGATTGTCCTCTGACTTTTACATGCCTGCACATGTACACAAAATAAACAATGTGATATAAAATTAAATAAGCAAAAACCAAAACCAAAACCAACCAAACAAACAAACAAAAAAACCCCACATTTGGTAAAGGTATTTTCCCTGACAGGGGTCAAACTAGACTGGAAGACTTACAGTTATCAACCAACGTGAGATGGAATAACTTAGAGTTATCAGCCAACGTGAGATGGAATAACATGATGTGAAGAAATAAAATGACGTTTCTGTTTGAACTATTTCCACTCTCAAATACAGAAAACTGGTAAGTAGCACACAGTTGTTTTCATCATTCCTAAAAGAGTTGGAATTCTAAACAAAGAACTTTTTAAATTAATCGACTTTGTTTCGGCCCTCATCTTTCGTGTGCTTTCATTTTTGGTTGGCTCTTAATCAAACACTCCCAACATCCCAAGACCAGAGCAAGAAACTCGAACACAGACTTTTCTGCCACGTAACTCCAGGGTTTCTTTTTTGTCTGGTTTGCTTTGTTTTTCAAGACACGGGTTCTCTGTGTAGCCTTGGCTGTCTTGGAACTCACTTTGTAGACCAGGCTGGCCTCGAACTCAGATATCCATCTGCCTCTGCCTCCCTAGGGCTGGGATTAAAGGCCACCACGCCCCACAGCATTACGGTCTCTAAGAGGCAGTGATGGTGAGGACTTTTCCTCAGGTGAATCCTGCAAATCACCAGGGTAATACTTCCCACCGATCCACACTTGTCAGAGAGCTCAGAACCAGCCCCCCTGTGGTTCTTCCCTCACGTTTCTATAGCCAACTGTACCGCGTTGAAATTTATATGACAGGCGGTTTCAACACTTTTGTTTAGCTAAATGCAAGAGCATCACTTTAAAAGAAAAGCTCTATTGCCAAAAAATATAAACAGCCCTAACTTTGATTAATATAAATATTTTAGAACTAGAACATTCTGTTACATCTTATAAAAACAAGCCTGACAGGGCTGGTGGGAAAGCAGAAGCACTTTTGTACACGAGATGAACTCAACAAAATACAGCTGCAGAGCAAAATTTTAAGTAAATATGAATTGTTTGTCTTTTCAGAGGGCTGTGGACTTCATTTGAATGGAGTTATTTTGTGCACTTTGTGTTTCATTAGTAAAGAGACGAAAGTTTTCTTTTATTGATTCATTTCGGAACCAGCCCAATTTAAATTTCAAAGTCCTCTAATTAAAGAAGATGTCATTAAAATGATTCCCCCTGCCAAGTTTAGGGTTATTTACTAATAAGCTGCTGGACCCGAGATGTGTGAAATGAATAGATGAAAAACATCGACAGCAAAGACCTGGAAGGGTGAAGTTAGTTTATTAAGTCCTCGTTTGTCACCAACAGCCCTGCTGCACATAGAAAAGCACTCCTTCTACCTTAGAAGATTAATTCTGAAGGAGGTGCTCCGAGGTCAAAGAACACCAGAGCGTGTGCCTAATCTTCAAGAAATCAGGCTATTTCTCACAGCAATTAAGTAGAGGTCTGAGTTTCACCCATGGTGTATTTAAACACAGGATACAATTAAGCCCCAAAGTATTAATATCTTTGCTTTGCAAAATTGCCCAGGAAATAGATTTTGCTCTCTCTCAAATGAACAGCAAGTCAAATTAAGGGAATAACTCGATTCATGGCTAAGTTGCTTGAAATCAGAGTGTCATATTCTTTTCCAATTGCAGATGGTTTGTAGACATCAGTGTAGTTTTCTTAAACCTTACAATAGGCTGAGTGTTATGAACTTTCCAGCTCCTTTTATCTAAATAGTGAATCTCAGATGCTTTCCTGAAATTGTATTGTTTTCATGCTGTAATTAAATAGACGACTCATTGTGTGCTAAAAATCAACTCATTATAAAAATCTGAGGACTTCTAATTTGCCACTAAGACAATATTTTAACTGGGGAGCTTAGCAACGGATGTGTAGAGAGAGAGGAAAAAACAAAAAACAAAAACAAAAACAAAAAACAAACTGTAACTCAAAAGCAATCAAATGATCAGAAGGTTTTTCCTTAGAGTTATTTTCTTCTTATACTTATCTCAAGCAATGAGTTAATGCTCTAGAGAAAATTATTACAGCTCCAAAACATTGCCTCACAAAGAAAAAAAAAAAAAAAAGGCTAAATATAAACACAGCTAAACAGCTTTTATTTGTTTTACAGCATATCCCTAAAGGCAAAAAAAAAAAAAAAAAAAAAAAAAAAATTTTAATAGTACATAAGTTGTGTTAAATAAACTACCACTTTTATCCAGTTCTTAAAAGAAAAAAAGAAAAAAGAAAAAAACCTCCTAAAATTAAAAGATTTTTGCCCCCTTTCCAGTTTTTTGTTATTTCTCTTTTGTCTACATATCAGATCAACTTTCCATTTCATTGCCAAATCAAATTCTCTTTGTCTTCTTTTTTTCCCCTAGGGGAGAACAGGGAGAGGAGTTGGTCTTGGAATAGGAAAAGATAAATCAATAGCTTTTATTTATATAGCTGAATCAATACCTTTTCTTTTCATATAGGACTTGGTAGCAGGACAATTTTTGTTACACGGTGTCAGGAAACTCAAGGGGAAACCTGTAACCTGGATGTTTTCAGACATCCTGATAAAATAGTGAACCCGATGGAGTGGAGCGCATAGAATGTATGCAAGGTGTGAGTGTGAACATGTGTGTGTACAGTTGTCTCTCCATATTCTGCCATGCTTGTGGTTGCACTCACTGTTGTTTTTAGCAACAGAGAGCAGAGGTACAGTGTATAAGTCAACAGCCTTTGACCCCACCGTATGGGAAGCTTTGGCTGTATGCGTTATGTGTCTGTTGGGAGTGCACAGGAGGGTACAGCTGGGGGAACATTTGCTAGGTGCTTAGATGCCATGCACGCTTTGGCTCCGTACCCTATTCCTTTGAGACAGGCAGTCTCACTGAATTGAAAGCTTGCTGTTACCTCCCAGAATCCACCTACTTTTCCTCCCTCCAAAGTGGGGTTACCCCTCCCTCCCGCCTCACATGTTCATGCTTAGCTCATTTTATGTTTTCTTAAATATCAGTTGTGGGGATTTGAACTCAGAACCTCATACTTGCACAGCAAGCACTCACCCACTGAGCCATCTCTCTAATGCTAGCTTGGGCCCTTTGGAATGTACGTGGGCTATATGAAAATGTGTGGAAATTTGAATCAAGCAAAACATTGTTTCTATAGGACCAATGATTTTAATATCCTTCTTGCTAACATCACTGGCAACTTGGTCTGTTCTGTAACCTTTAAAAGTGCAGCATATCCCAAAATGAGTTACTTATTAAACAAATATCCTTTTTCTAGTGCGACTGACCTTTAAACGATTATTTCTCAGCACCCACAACAAAGAGAATTTCACCTGTCACCTTTTCACTTTTGATGTGCTATAGTGAGTGGATCCACAACCTTTTCATAACATGGAAGGAACATGATACACAACATGGAGTTACAAAATGCTAACGAGCACTTTTTCTTCTAAGGGGAACTCTATTACTTTGTTAACTTGCTGGGATGCGCAGAAGCTGTGCAAAAGGGTAGAAATAAATTGTTATTTTCACCAACCTGCAACTCCAAAAGTGGTGGGGTAGTCACTTAGCTGCTAAGGGCAATTTCTTCAGTTTTTTTCCTATACAACGTTTAAAGCATGTTGGTGTGGGTTCCGACAGGAGTGGGTGCATGTTAAGCATCGGTGGGCAGGGTGTGATTTTAAAGCTGCATTTGATTGAGAAAGTGCTATTGTCATATTCTGGAATTAAGCAGCATTTTTGGACAGTCTGAGCTAAACCTCTGTCCACTTAATCTCATTATCTGTGTAAAAGGAAGAACTTTTGTGATTAAAAAAAATATATGTATCTCTAATTTTTTTAAAATTATGCTTTCTTCAGAAACAGGCTTCTTTGTAAAGATGTGATAAGTTCACTCGTGTCTTGGTTATTTTTAATTAAATGGAGATAGTAATAGTAAGATTTCTTCAGTAATCAAATCAATCCATCGCATATTTAGAGGCTATACATTTGTAAGAACTGTGGTACCCCAAGTCCCACTGCTCTGTTCACTGGCAGATAACCTAGTTTATACTTCCACAGAGCTGTGGAATCTGGCAGAAAGTTCATTAGCCTAAATATTTTCACTCAGAGAACAGCAAAATCCTATTCTTGAAAAAAAGAAATTCACAAGAATAAAAGTTTTACCTGCAAACCAGGTAACATGCTAAGAGTCCACACTTCACATGGATTGGTTTATAAACCTAAGGTGCAAATATACATTCATGTTCAGGAATAATTTTTTTCTATAGATAGATAGGTAATAGATAGGTGGATATGCTGTCTTTGAAGGTGTTGGGCTCTAGAATCTAAGCCCTATCTCTCTGTACAACAATCTCTCTCCCTTTTTCTTATAAAATATTTGTACTGGAACAGACTGTAAAGATATCTTAAAATTCTGTTAAATAATGAAAAATAAGTATTTTTCAAATAATTTCCACAGAAGAGTTTTATTTTGGACTTCAAAGTGACATTATTTTTCTGCAACATGCGAGCAGGGTAGCTACAAGGCACCTAGGAAAACCAATGAAACAAACAAACAAACAAAAATCCACCCAGACTTAAGACTAAACAGGCTTGTTGTCAAGACTTCTGGGGTTGTACTCATTAATTTTGGTGGCTGCTGACAAACCGAGGAAAATCAACAGCTCTGGATAAAATAATCAACTAGTGCGTCGATGTCTGTAAACTATTTTAAGTCCCTGACATTGAATATTTACAGTGAGCGATGAGCGTCTGACAGTCACCATATTTCAGTCGGCTCTCTGCTCCAATCAAAGACACAAACCCAGAGGCTCCTGAGGGATTTTCATACCCTTGCCTTTCTTGGTCATGTGGGCTGTTAAGACCATGAGATAACTGACACCCCAGTGTTACTGACAGTCTCTCAGGGGCCGCTTCTTGTCTGGTGGCCCTTGCTTCTCAGAACAATAGTTCAGATCCATTACCCCCTGTGCCCTTACAGAGTCAGCTCTGTGGGTTAGTTTTCTTTATCCTATACTTATTGCCATGATCACAAATCAGCATGTGCTTGCATCTGCAGGCTTCAAGAGCCTGCTCTCCCTGTGAGCAGGGACAGCACTGCAGCCACAGATGTGACCGGTTAACTGTCCAAGCAAAGAGGATAACTCACGCAACAATGCCTCATTCAGCAGCGGAATCTGCAGCGGATTACAGGTTCTCTCTGGTTAAGTCTGGTCTTAATTTACTGCTTTTATTCAGTTTTCAACCACAAACGAGCCCCTTATGAGGCATTCACGAGGCAGAATTGACAACTCTTTTTATCTACTTGAAAAATATTTTTGGATAATAATTTATGGTTACAAAATATTTTAAACAGTTTGAACACTTATATTCTTGCTTTCAGTGCTTAACCGTGCAGTATCCTCCATAAAAAATACTGGACTGCCAGATGATCTGGTAATGTTACACATAACATTTGTAAGAACAGAGTGGTTTGGCTACATAGAAACACAAATTAAAAAAAAAAAAAAAAAAGAACACACATATTTCATGGAGAGTCTCCTAAAGACTTTCCTAAGCTCGTAAATTGCATCTCAGGGGAGTATCATAATCCAGAATGGTGTCTACAGCCTCTGAATATGGTGGTGGGAATTATTTTGGCAAATATTGTACTTTATTTACAAGTTAATGCCTAAAGCAGCATATTTTGAACACCCGTCAGAGGAGAGAAAAATCTGCCACTATCTGTGGACACAAAGGACAGTTCATGGATTGCACTTTACACACAAAACTAGAAGGCAGGAGCTGATTTGGACTTCCTTCCTTCCTTTTGTTCTTTCGTTTTCTTTCTCTTTCTTCAAACATTTTTCTCTGAACTTAATTCTGAATTAATGTTATCAGCTAAGCCATCCATCTGCAGGTGCCCGTTAGCACTGAGAGTGGGAGCACCAGTCACTAGGTCCTGCCCTGGAAACGACTCCCCACCACAGTCTCAAAACACCATCTGTGCGGAATAAATGGCAAGTGCCAGGATCAGGCCTCTCTGTGAAGAATGTCTTCTGGTTTTGCCAAGTAGTGACCTTGTGACTACAGTGGATCCAAGCAAAGGAGAAGGAATGCATTCTATAAACAGAGGCAAGGATGCAGTGTAGTTGGCATCCTTTGAGATGAAAATGTTGCTTCTGCATTGCTTTAGGTCTTTAAACCATGGGTACACAAAGCTCTGCAAGTTTTTCCTTGGGAAGAAATTGAGCCATTCAGACTCCTTTTCCCCCATTTCTTCCTTATGTTTTTTATCAGCATATAGTAATTACACATAACAAAGTTTCCATTATGATATTTTCATACATGTTTATAAAGCATTTTTTAAAAAATCATATCTACTTCCCATTATCTATTTTTGCTTCTCTCTTAATCTGTCTGACCCCTTCACTCTTCCTTGTTAGCTCCCTTTCTAGTCTCATGGTGTGTGTGTGTTTGTGTGTCCCAATGACTTTCATTACAGTCTATTACAAGAGTGTGGGTGAGGGTTTATTTACAGAAACCTGGGTACCTTACCAGTGGCTATACCACTGAAGAAAATGCTAAATTCTTTGATAGGAAGGGACTCCTCCTGTTGTAGAATGAGCCTTCACAGCAGATACTCACTGAGGTTAGATATTCATCTGTTTCCCTCATAAGCTTACATGCTGTCTTAAGCTAAGTGTCGAGGAAAGCACATTTGGCATTAAAAAGAAAAGACATTGCTTTAACAAGGAAAAGCTAGACAGCATTCTCTACATGTCTCTTTAAGTACCATATGTAAATCATATTTAAAAGTCAAATTATGCATGTGTTATATGGGGGAAACTACATAAATGTGCAATACAAAAATAATGAACTGTATCATTTTGGTTAGTTAAGTAATTTTTCCTACGTTATAGACTATAATTCTGTTTGATTTTCATCATAAAAACAGGTGGGGTCTGTTGACTATTTATTATTACTGTTGCTTGAGATTCTGTTGAAAACAATTCTGAATATCGATCTTGTCATTTTAGAACGTGTCACCCTCTGCATTTCCTCTGTAGGAAGATTGCTTTGCCTCCATAGTGTGCTCACAGAGGTATAAAAGACACAGTGTGGAAGGAGATAAACCAGTTCAAGGAGCATCACATTCAGGTGACACTTAATGTAACCCCTAAAGCATCTATGCTGAGCCTTTTCCATTAACAACACTATAACTGCATTCTGTTACTTATGTCACATATACTAAAGCATCGACAAGAGTGATTTCAGTCACCAGTGATGAAGGTTTGGGACTGTGACAGTTCCAGTGAGCTAGCTCTGCCATAGGAGGAAGTCGGTTCTCAGCAGCAGCTATACGTCAAGGAGAACAAGGTTTCTTCAGAGAGAGTTGATGCTTTCTTTCTCTGCCTCCCTGGCATGGTCTTTACCTTTTATACCAGATTCTGGGTACCCTCAAGCTGTTTTATTTTCTTTCTCTCCTCACAAACACTATGTGTAAATTAAGTGTGTGTGTTTCTATGTGTGTTTGTGTGTGTGTTGTGTGTATGTGTGTTCAGGGCAGGAGGAGTCATTTAACAACAAACTTCCTCTTCGCAGTCACAAAACTATCCAGGCTAAATAACTTGTTTTCTAAATCACTGTATAACTTCAAGGTTCTGATCTTCCTAAAAATGTAATAGCCCTTGTCACATATCTCCTGAAGGGGAAGCTTGTGCTAGGATGTTGGGTTCATGAAAAGCACGTGATTCAATATGGTTTGAAAGAGAATGAAAACTTGATAAGCAATTATTAATCCGCTCTTGTCATTCTCCTAATGGTTTGTGCCTTTTATTAAGTTTTTCTTAATTCAGATTTATTCAAAGGAACATTAAATAAAACATACAAAAAAATCTTTCTATAGCTCATTTCTCAAGAGTGAAGCACCCACACAGTGAGGCAGGAATAATTGGGCATTTAAATAACTTAAAACTAAAAGTGTAATAGCTTGAACAAAAGCTCCCCCCCCCCATACACACATCCAGTTCTAGTGCCCTGAAGACCTGAATAAAGGAAAGGTTTGAAATAGAACATAGGATACAGTTTCCTAACTGGGTAATCCTGTGTGTGACACTGGGTTTGGGAAACAAAAACCTCCTCCTGTAAGTGCTGGTCTGCAGAGCTTTAAATTTGAGTGAAGTCTTTCCGAAAGTACCCCGAGATCCTACAGGCCTAGCTACACATCTTGATGGTGTGTCTGCTAGTCAGTGTCAGCAAGGAGTCTACCTGAACAATAGAAACAAATCATAGAATGGATCGAAACAACCATGTTATCTACCTGAGAGCATGGTACAGGTAAAGACCCATGTTTGATGAATATGGGTAACTATCAGATTTAAGACTCTAGCAGTCCAGGGGCTTAAGAGCATTCAATGGATGGCTGTAATCTTAACACCCAAGAGGAAGAGACAGAAGGATTTCTGAGCTCAAGGCCAGCCTGGTCTATAGAGCCAAGCCACACAGGAAAAAAAAATCCTGTCTCAAAAAACAAAATGAAATGAAACAAAACATAAAAACAAAACAAAACACAAAAAAATCCATCTCTGTGGTTAGTGGGACCACTCACAGACATACAGAGGGTCAGTCAGTAAAGACCCATGCCTTTAGTAGCAAGGTAGTGCAGGGCCTCAGTACAGTTCTAAGAGTTTGAAGATGAGAATAAACAGGGTTAGTCACAGAAGCAGAGAGAGCTAGCACTTGATGAAATGCAACATTCTTGGAAGGCTTTGGAAGTGAAGACACTTCAAGGGGTAGCCATTATAGGAAAATGATAGCTGTGTTAGGAACGACAAGCCTGAGACACAAGATCAAGTCTATAGCCAGTGTGGGGCTGTGATTCATATCTTCCCTTTCTATTTCTTACAGGAGAAGGATTGGAGGCTGAAGAGATGCTTAATGACATAAAGGAAAGCATGATTCATCAGAGAGTGGTGATAACTGCTCACACACACACACACACACACACACACACACACACACACACACACATACACACCTAAATTAATTGCTTGATAAACACATATCCTTCATCCAAATTATTGGGTTAATCAGGAACACTGATACTGTTTTCCGAAGTCCCAAGCTGCCAGCATGTGTTCAGGTGCTGAGTGGAAGCACCTGAAATGTGGGTGAGCACAGGTTAACATTCCATCAACATTATTGGCACCTAGGAAAGACAGGACCAGATCGAATCTGCTGCACACCCGGTAACCCGGATAAGGACTGCGTGCCTATCATCTCAATGGAGGTTGTCTGTGATTTGCTTATTGCCAAGTAACCCAATTTTAGAATAGCACGAATTTTAATTATATGTTTCATTTAACTGGCACCTGTCCTTGGAGGCTGTCATTAAAATTCTAACAAGCTATGATGTGGGGACTATTATTATGTATGATTTATAGGGAGGCAAAATAAATAAGGAGAGAAAGAAAAAAAAGGAAGAAGGCAGGGAAGCAGGCTAGGAAGGTTAGTGTTAACAATGAGGGGTGTAAAAGGCCGGGAGTCCACTGGTCAGACACACCACATCAGCCATCTAGAAAGCTCTGGGAAGAAACAGCTGCAGCCACAAACTTCTGGTGATTTTTACTCAAGTCTCACTTTTGCCATCACTTACTTCATCTTGTGGGTGGAACATGCTCTTCCTGAACAATGTAGTCTCCTAAATAAGATGGTTGGCATTGAAATCAAGCTGGTTTAAAGTAAATGCATGCATGTATGTATATACAGTGTATATGTATACCAAAGTGGGGTGTGTGTGTGTGTGTGTGTGTGGGTGGGTGTGTGTGTGTGTGTGTGTGTGTGTGATAAAGTGTCTCATGAAGTCCATGCTGAGCTGGAACTCACTATGTAAGCTAGTATGGCCTTTAAGCTCACAGCAATCCTTCTGCCTCCATCTTCAAAGTAAATGGACTAGAGATAAGAGACATCACAATAAAATTCCACAAACAGTCAAGTTCAGTTAATGTTGAAATAATGCTTGGATTCTATGTCTAAACCGGAAGGCAAGCCTAAGTTGTGAAAAGGTGCTGGTGGAGGTGAGACACACAGTGTGGCTAGGAGCTGGTACACAGAAGAGCAGAAGCCAGGTAGTTACATGTTGGCTCTGGGAGCATGGGTGTTCACACCGTTCTGCTTAATGAATTGTAATATTTCTAAAACAAAAAAGTAAAATCAGTTTAGAGATGCATATAAACAACTCTGCAGAGTTATTTGGGCAACACAGTTCATTTTGTGCTGTAAAATCAGGTCATCAACACTAAACAAGAAACTTCTTCTGTTACTTGTTGGATATTACTATTTATATTCAATTGAGGATCCCAGTGTAGCTTCAGTGATTTCTCCCAAACACAGGACCTGAAAAAATATTTTTTTTAGTCTATGCTTTCACACACACACACACACACACACACACACACACACACACACTCATGTATATATATATACATATACATATATATTAGGCACCAAGTACACTTCCTGTTTAGATCAAATCTGGCTGGAACTGAAATAACTAGCCGTGTTTCTGACTGTAATGGAAATGTGACTTAACTCCTTCCTGACAGGAACCGTGCTCTGCCCCAGCTGTGACCAGTGATTTATATACAATAATTAGTAGACTGTTTCTGGCAGAGAAACATGCAAAAGTTTTCTTAAACCAAAGGCAAAACAATAATAAAACCCACCACCTTTTGACCTCTCCAGAAATTTAAATAAAATAGATGTTGGGGGAAATCACACGAATAAAGTCTGTTGGGTTTGGGAGAATACTTTCCACTCATGTGTGCATCCTCAGACAGGGTCGCGACCCTGTTCGAATGACTACAGCTCCTGCAGCTTCTATACCTGCATGGGGGAGGATGCGGACTGACTTTATAATTAGAAAATGTTAATAGAATTGACAGGAAGAAGAGAACGCATGAGCACAGAGAACGCGCTGGGTATCAGTGCCTATAAAACCAGAGAGATGGCACAGGTTGGCTTTTATTCCTCTAGCTGCATAAAAGAGAGGCACCTAAAGCGAGCTAAATATAACGCAAACCGAGCTGCGTGCGTGCCTGAGAGGAGAAACCTGGGGGTCAGCCTGGATGAGCCGTATTTTTGCGATAGATACTGGAAGCTGCATGCTGACGAAGAAAACAGCTAATTGTTATTAAAACTTTTTACCCCTGGGTAAAGGGCATGGGCTTTGTAAGTGCCTTAATGTTCGTTATTTTATCCTGCCATCCCTCAGATTTCCTGATGAACGACATTTTAGAGAGCTGTGGTTACTTGGGGGAGTCTCTGCTTGTCAGAGAGGTCCCACGATCACGCCAAAGTAAGTCTAGTTGTCCCTCCACCACTCGGCCTGAGAACATTTCATCCATAGAGCTGATTCAGGATCTGCTACTGGCAGCATTATACGGGATGAAAGAAAAAAAAAAAAAAAAAAAGCCCTCAGCAGCTGAATGCCCTTAAAGAGCACTTGGGAACTTTATTGGGTGCCAAATAAAGTGGCCTCCAGTGTCAGCTGCGGGAAGCGCCATTGTACTGGGCTCGGCAGTCTGTCCCGGCCGCCTATTCATTTCTGAGGAAATTTTCAGGTATTGAATTTTAATCCATGATGCCCAATTATAATTTGGGACCCTTTTACATCAGAGACTGGGCTTCACCCCATATGGCAATTAAGTCAGGACCGCCTAATACATGGTTTTAATTTCCACAAAGCAGGTGCTGCTTCTGGTCAGTAACCAATCTGTGATTTTCCTTCCTTCTGTGGCTTGCGCAATTTTCATTTTCATACGCTGACGACACCCCTTCCTATAAATATTCAATTCCTATTAGATGGTTTCCTGCCTAACCCTGAAAAGCTTCCCACAAACATCTTTTAAAAGTATTTGTAACTTAAAAATCAAAACAAAACATTATTTTTGTAGGTCGCTGTTTGATCTCCATTTTACAGAAACTTACTTTATTATTTTTTTAAAGCAAATGAATAATGGAATGTTTACAGTATTATCAGATGCTTGGAATTAGGAGGTGGACGCCCCATGGACAATGACTTTTTACTAATTCAAATTTTATCGATACCCCCTTTATACACACACTCAAGTTTATTTAAAAATGACAAACAAAATATGTATCAAAAATATGCCCAAACTCCTTACCACTCTGTCATAGTTATCTTGAGGGACGTTATCTCCCAGGACCCCCTCTTCCACCACTGCAGCCACATTGTCGTTATCTCCTAGGACCCCCTCTTCCACCTCTGCAGCCATATCGTCTTCTTCATCTAGAAGCTTCCCTTTTCTTAGATTTCAGCTTAGGTTCAACTTCACAAGTAGTGTACCCAGAAGTAAGCTGTCGTCCAGCAGAATGAAGTCCTGAGTGTTATCTCCTCAAATACCCAGTGTTTTCTCCTGTATAGGCTCTCTGTTTTCAGGTCACTTCACAGATGTAAGATGCGTATCCATGCTGACCTCTGCTCCCATGGTCCTCTCTTCAACTCAATAGTTAACAGTGTTATCAAGAATCTCACAAGCTTCGTTCTAGTGACACAAGCTCCCCAAGTTCCAAAGACCCGCCAACTAGGTGTATAGAAGGCCAGACTATCAAAGACATCTTTAACAATTACCTATTGTCTGAGTTTCTTCAGGGATATAGATAACTCATCTTACAATATGGCACCCAAGCCTGAAGGTGAGAAATATGCAAAGTGTTGTGTAATTCACATCTTGTCCAGAAAGAAATCTTTCCACAAATGTGCAGAGATGAAATAAGTTTTTGTTTGTTTTGAGACAAGGTTTCATATAGCCCAGCAGATGTTAAGTACCCCACCCCACGTGACTGAGGCATTCCTTCCTGATCATCCTCCTGCCACTACCTCTCAAGTGCTGGAATGAAAGATTTGGATCACTAATCCCCCTGCATGGCTGGGTGGTAGAAATTTATCTTCCTTATCCCTGTGGTGAAGGTACACACCTTTAATCCCAGCATGAGGAAGGCAGAGTCAGGCAGATCTATGAGTTAGAGGCCAGCAGAATTTACAGAGGGAGTACTAGAACAGCCGAGGGTACACAGAGAAACTCTCTCTTGAAAAACAAAATGCAACAAACAAACAAACAAAGAAAACAAACAAAAAATAGAAAGGAGGAGAAAGACAAAAGAAAAAGGAAAGGAAAGGGAGGGAAAAAAGAAAGGAATGTATCTCTCTGAAAAGTTTTGTTTAAAACAGAGCCAGCAGAGAAGGATCAGGAGGCTGAGCCTGGTTTGTGCTGTTGACATCACTTTTCCCCTTGTTGTATTTTAATTACAGAATTCTGTGGTTACTGTAATGTGTGTTAGTGTGGTTCAGCTGAAACCTGCCTTGGTCATGAACCTCCAGTTCTGGGGAAGATGTGGTAGTTGGAAGGGAGGGAGGACAGAAAGAGAAGGGAAGGGAAGAAGAGGGGAGGCAGGGAGGAACAGGGAGGGAGAGGGAGAGAGAGAAAGAGAGTTGTGTTTTAATAACAAGCTATGAAGACCTAAGGAGGAGGGAAAGGCTGGGGGAAGGAGGACTACGCTCCTCATCCTCTGTTGCTGCCAACAGTTGAAACCACAGACCTTCGATTTCTGTCAGGATTGCCTCAAGCTTCCTCTCAGTTGTTAACCAAGGGTGAGCCTTTGGTGGGATCATAGACAAATGCTTCTTATAAAAGAACTAACTGACCAGTTTGGGATTCGGAAGTTACACAGTTCAAGAACTGTGCAAAAATGCCCCGTTGTATAATGACATGGTGTCTCAGTTAAAAAAAGAGTGCTCCGCGATGACCTAGATGTAGATGAGCAGGTCCCCAGAGGTGCCTGTACAAGAGCAATCCCACCTGTGGTGGGTGTCACCATGGGAGGAGGTGGGAACTTTAAGAGGAGGAGCCTAGAGAAAGTCCTTAGTGATTGGAGTCATGCCTCTCAATAGGATGAATATGAGACAACACTCCTGTGTCAACCTTTTTTTTTTTTTTAAAAATGAAATATGTAGCTTCAGGTATTTTGTCATAAAGCAGAAAGTGGAATGATATGGGTGTAGATCACTGGTAAAGTGAATACTTAGCATGATCAAGGCCCTTGGTTAATCCACAGACAGACAGGCACACACACGGGTGTTAGCTAATATCCTTCCCTATAACACAACAGATACCATTTGGTTAAATGAATTGAATTATATTTTAAAGTGAACTGTGTCCCAAGAACTAGCATGCCTTACCAAGTGACAGTTGCTTTGCTAATGCTTCTTGTCTTCAACAAATGCCTTTGTGACCCAAACAAGATTTGCCCTCTGCGTGTGCCCTGGCACTCATTATTACCATGTGATGAGCACTGACAAGCTCTTCAGGGAAGGAGGAAGAAGTTTAATTTATTTTACAAAATAATTTGCCCTCTAATGAGACACCCCCTCCCCTTAAAACCTTTCTAATAATTCCCTCTCCCGGATGCTGGGGATATAGCTGATAAAATGCTTGCCTAGCATGTATGAAACCTGAGGTTCAATCTCTAGCATCAGCAGCAAACACTTTCTAAGAGGATGACAGCAAAGCAATGTATTCCAGTAAGATTATCTATGCATCTGTGGTTGTTGCTTTTGTTTTGAAAAGTGAGAATAGTAGAGACACACAGATCTGTCACACTACAGCTTAACACAGAAGTTTAATATGGAGAGAAGTTAGCCGTGCGGTTCACAGCTCCTGATGCTTGGGCCTGTCTTAACCATGCCTGTGTACTTTCGTGTGTCTCTTTCAGCCTCTGGCACCTAAGAACAGGTCCAGGGCTTGGTTGCCAGTGTGTGTCTGTTTCTTAAACATTATAAAGATCCAGTAATTAGAGGCATATTTGTTTAAATGAGTGATAAACACTGTCGTAGATTTATTTAAGTTATAGGTCTAAGCACATGAGAATGTGGGTTTAAAAAAAAAAAAAAGAAACAACTCCTTGCCATCAAAGTAAAAATAACAGAAATAAAAATGAGAAGGACTAAATTGAACTGGTCTTTAATAGCGTTGTCAGAGCCAATAAATTCCTCACCAATTACCCTATTATCTGATGCCTCGTTGCTCCTGTTAGCCGGTCTATTTGAAGTCAATGTTCATTTTGTTCTATAATTTTTCAATTTGTTTTTAAGTCTTTATATCTTCAATTACCTTCCAATAGCTGTTTCTTACCTGCCATTTATTCTTTGTTGGATGACTTCTTAAAAGCAAGCTAACAGTGAACTTCATCTATCATCAGATGTCTTGAAAAGCTTGTTGAAAAATACAAGAAAGGCAGTAAAAGGCTGGGGGTGGGAAAGAGATGTGAGGTAAAAGAATTAAAGTAGATAAGATTTTGAATTCACTTAGCATGCATTTATTGAATACTCACTCTGAGTTGAACACTGTATAAAGTCCAGGGGATTCAAAGTCAGACAAATTATGAAATATCCATGGAACAGAGAGAAATAAGAATTATCAAAACTGCATCCCCAATTTAGTATAAACTCTAGAATGACTTGGTGCTTCTAGAGTTATAATTTGATGTACAAATTATTGATTCTGTCTATTATGTATAATTTATGTATTTATTTATTTATATATGTGTTTTTTCTTCCTTCCTTTCTTTTTTTTTTTTTTTTTTTTTTTTTTTTTTTTTTTTTTTGAGACAGGGTTTTTCTGTGTAGCCATAGCTGTCCTGGATTGCTTTGTAGACCAGGTTGGTATCGAACTCACAGAGAGCCACCTGCCTCTGCCTCCTGAGTACTGGGACTAAAGGTGTGTGCCTCCACACCCCTGGCTCATCTTTTCTATCTTGAAAATTTTGGCAGGGTTCCTGGAATTCTCCAGTCAGGACACACAATTTAACATGATTCTGTCGTCTAAAACTAAATGTAATTTTTGTTACCTGAACTCAAGGTTGTAGTTGGTCACTATTCAGGAATATTCTGACACTGGCTTGATAACTGTGCCCTCTGGAGCCACACAGTTCTTTTATTGTGTTGTTAACATCACAGTTACTGACATTACTATCTTGATGTTCAGTGTTAATCCCAGGGCTAGTGCAGTTAAGCTCGCTCCCCACCTCTGACTTACTGCTTCAGCCCCATAGTCATGATATTGGGGGCCGAGTTTTATTTCGGCCAGCTGTGAGTCTTGTTTTTCCCACAGCCTATTGCAGGTTTTGTGTCTCAACAGCAGATTTGCTCAGAACCAAACTGTCTACAAACCTGCAAATGTTTATTTGGTCATGTGCAAAACTCATATGCTGACTTCTTGTGTAGACAGCCCTTGGTGATTTGTGCTAAGTAAAATGATAATTTGGATGAGAACAAAATGATTGATAACCAGGGGAAATTTTTAATATCTCCTTCTGGATATGATTTTTGTCCTATATATGAATATGATGTGAATATTATTCTGGGAATTTTTATCTAATAAAAGTAATATTCTCCGCTCTGAAGGGTATTAAAGATCTGAATCAGTTGAGTGAAGGTCTATGTAACTTTGCAGCAATGTTCCTTTGTTCCCTATCTGTAAGTGCAGACATGAAAAACTAGCGTGCCTAACTTTCCTAGTATTGTATTTTATGCTGGGAACATAACATTTGCTTAGAATGTAATGTATTTTACTGGTTATCATATGTGGCTTCCAAATTCACTCACGTGATCCTGATTTCCTGATGCTCATGACCTTGTATGGTCTTATACTACACAGAATGTGACTAGTGACTGAATGCATAGCCAATAGGTCATTACAGGAATTATGGAGGGTAAATTTTGAGGGCAAACTGTCATCAAAGATAGTGTGACTTTTATCCTGCTTTAAAGGAGCTGGCTGCTCTGTTGAGGCAATGCTTGGCAGCTCTTTGAAAAGGTCTATACAGCAAAGACCAAGCTTTTGCCCACATCTGATACACTCCTGAGCCTTCCTGCAATGTGCTTGTGATTCTGGAAGCCAATCTTTTACCCTAGTTCAACATCTGACATGTTGGTGTCAATATCCTAGGTGGCCTTGTTCAGGGACCACCAAAAGACAGTTCCGGAACCACAGAACCTATGAAATGCTACCGCTAGCAATGTTGAACATTGACTTAGTTAAACATTACATAATGTGTCATGTAGCAGTTGCTAGGGAGAGGAGAAGAGCATGGACGGAACCCAGAGCCTTTCATAGTCTATACCACCAAGACACTCAGTTGCCGCTGGAGCTGCAGACTCCTGCTTCCTGTGTGGTCACAGGAAGATTCTAAGTGTGTGATGTGATAGTTTTTGTATCTCATGATTTTGACCTTATCGAGATAGTGAAAATTCAAAACCTTGGAACATAATAATTGCTAACAACAAAAAACCTTCTAAATAAAAGACAAATAACAAACAAACACCTCATGGAATTGCCAAAGAGATGATTCAGTGGGTAAAGGCATTTACATCAAACCCAAGAACCTGACTGAAAATCTCAGAATCTACATGATGGAGGGAGAAAACCCATTCATTTTCCCCTCCCTCCCTCCCTCCTTCCCTCCCTCCTTCTCTTCCTTTCCCCTTTCTTTCTCTCACACACACACATTAAATAAAGAGTAAGTAAATGTCAAAATGTTACAAAAGAATTATTCACTGTTAGATATTATTGGAATTAAATTCAAGCATTGACCTAAGAAAATTTTCAGTCTTTTCCTTCAACCTAACTGAATCTATAGTATATTTTTAACAGGACTTTTATCCTTTAAAGTATACGCAACAGAAGAACTGGCTTGACTGTGACAGCTTGCCATCGTGTTAAGTGATGAAAGTCAGACTCAGAATGACAAATGCCAGGCTGTCTCTCACGCGTAGAATCTGGATTTACAAAGACAGAGATGTGAAAGTGAAGACTATGGGAGGGATGACCTGGGGAGCAGGTGAGACACACAGACAAACAGGACCGAAGTCTGTTATGTATGTGTTTGGAGATTTCATCCCGAAGCTCATTTTACACATTTAATGTATAAGAATAAAAAATGTTTAAATATCAAAAGAACGACAGGAAGCCATTAACAAAGGGAAGATGGGGTAAATCAATTAGGAAGGCAGGGAATGCTGCAGCCAGGTTCCAAGATGGCCAAAAGCAAGACGGGAAGAGGCCGTTGCTGACTTGCTTAGAACGCCTCGAACCTGTCATTGCTACAAAACACCACAAACCCACACATTAGCAACCCAGGGCAAGAACAGGCTGTGACTCAATTGAAAACTATAGGCACTGACCTCAGGTAGAACTTACAGAACAAATGGAATGACAGCCGTGATTTCTGATTGTATTCGCTAAAGCCCAAATCTTAGGTACCTTTCTTTCCTTAGCAGAAATAAAAGATAAATTGGAAAATAACATGATACTTTGCAGATTGTTTGAGTTACCCAGTCCAGCTTTAATTCAAGGGATTACTGGACAAACCTGAGTTCATTCAAAAAACACTTCTAAAATCTGCTCAGGATTACCAATATTGTCAGCAAAACCTGTTTCAAATTTATTGCTTTCATTCAGGTTAAATAATAAAAGGGTCCATTTGTCCTACCACATGTACATACACAATTTTAGCTTTCATCGTTCCCTACAAGTTTAATCCAGTGATTTATGCTTTTTAAACTCATATTCGAGGATTCTGTTGCGAAAGTCACCCAGACAGACAGAAGATGGCGGGATTAACAGGATGGTGTGCCAGGTTCAAAGTTGGTGGATTCCTTCCTGAGTAAGAAAAGACAACCTTAAGATCGTAAACCTCCTTTCAGGGTCTAATCATGTTGATGACTTTTGCAAAAGAGAGCTGGCTGAGGTCGAGAAAGTTCACCAAGGAGAACGCAGACTTAGACACACACTGTGTGGAAGAGAAGCCACTGCGGCTGGCAGCTTCCCTATTTAGACTGCACAGGACCTCACCTGGCTTTCTTGAAGGAAATCTGCCCTCTGTGTAACTCATTGTACTAATGGTTAAACTAGAAGTTTCAGAACTTTTCATTTTCTTTCAGAAGCTGTTATATTTCACTTAACAACACATCTCTCTACAAAAATGCAGGGGGAAAATCAGGGGAGCTGATTTTTAAAAATGCTTTTCCATCGTGCAACGCATTGCTTCAGCATCGTCAGAGAGTGAGATCCCAGACAGGGAACACTCTGGTTAGCTCTTATAGATGACTTTAAACACTTAAGCACACATTTAGTTTACATCTCACTGAAGTAAAGTATTGGAATAGGGGTGTGAAAAAGATCTCTCAAGACCACTCTGTCAGTATGGTGTTTCAAGGATTTATAGACCTTTACGTATATCAACAACTTCCTTCCTTAAGAAGTAAACCTATTCCATCAGCTTCCTACACAAACTGATGCACCAACCAAGGAAACTGCAAGCAGAGAACCTAGATCCTCTGTTCAGATGTAGCCACATTCTCCACATGAGGAAGGTGGGGAAGAGTGGAGGACTGCCTCTGATACTCTGTTGCCTGCGATTTGATTACTTCCTCTTGGGGGAGAGCCCCTGTGGGAAAAGAGAGGAAGGGAATGCAGGCTGTCTAGATAGGCTGTGGTTAGAAGGGGAGGGGAGGACCCCATCTGTCAGAGGTCTAGGGGAGGGGAATAGGGTAGAATAGGGAGGAAGGGTAGGAGCAGGAAGAACGAGGGGATTACAATCGGGATGTAATGTTGTAATAATAATTTAAATAATGAAATATTTAATTTAAACAAAAATAAGTTGTAATAATAATTTTTAAAAAAGAGCCTCCAAATGACATCTCGCTCAGCATATTTTACCATGTCCCTGAACTCAGTAGTTACTTAAAAGGATTCTCAACTCTCTTTAGTGGCAGCATCATGGTTTTAACACCTTGACCATGTAGCAGTTTGTATTTGTTAATTTTGAAAGATATGCACATGCCTTTTTTATAAAGGTGCTCTGTGGAAGCCAGAAGAAAGGATAAGATCTCTTGGGACTGGAGTTACAGATGCTGTGAGTCACTCTTGCTTCTGGAACTTGGGTGCCAGGAACTGAACTTAGTCCTCTGCAACAGCTCTACAGATATCTCTCTCTCTCTCTCTCTCTCTCTCTCTCTCTCTCTCTCTCTCTCTCTCTCTCTCTCTCTCTCCTCTCACTATCGCCTCTCTGGGTTTTTGTTTGTTTGTTTGTTTGTTTTGGAAACAGGGTCTAACTATACAGCGTTGGATGGCTGGAAGTGCAAGACATAGAACTCACTGACCTCAATCCTCTGGCACACTTGTACCCCACATTGTTAATAATGTTTTTAAAAGGTTAGCCTTTGGCTTATTTTTAAGTACTAAAGACTTAAGGGTATGGAGGTTCATGATGCACACCTTTAATCCCAGCAGGTGGATCTCTCAGTTGGAGCTCAGTCTGGTCTATAGAGTGAGTTCTAGGACAGCTAGGGCTATACACAGATACCCTGTCTCAGAAAAACAAACAGTCAAACAAACAAACAAAATAAAAAGTACTGTAGATTTAAGAACACCAGTGTGCCTTGTATTTTAATACACTGAAATGTATTTGGGTGGTTTACAAAAATTCAGCTGCTCAGGTGATATTTAATTTAAATTTGCTTGTGTCAAATTTATGTTTTATGAATATAACTCAAATTCTTTAACAATAGTTGGAAATTGCTTCATACTGAAAAATCAGGAATTATTTTCAGAATATGTACCGTGTTACCAGGGCATAATTTTCTATTTGTATGAACAAGAAAGCATCAAACTTTTTTCTGAATGATGCTTAGCCTAATAGAATGGTCATTTAGGACTTTAAAAAGAAGGGAGGAAGGAAGGAAGGAAGGAAGGAAGGGACAATTTTTTTCTGCTCTGTTCTTCTTAGGGTCCTTGCAGGAAGATCTGTGTTTGCTTAGAGCATAGAGAAGGCCAGCAAAGTCTCCTTGGCAATATTTAATAGTATATTGTTATTTTAACATTAACTTCTTTAGCTATGCTAGCAATTGAAGCTAGGGCTCTCTGTTGTCATATTGTTGTAAACATTGTTTCCATGAGGACTCTATTTCCCAGGAAACCTGTCTTGGGAAATCTTAAAGAAAGGCAGGAGGGTTTGGGGAAAACAATGAAAACCTTCAAAGGTCTGCATTTTCAGAATCAACAGACCCGCATTTTCATAATTTGCCAGCCAGCATATGACTTATTATGCAGATGGACATTTTATCCTTATTATTCAAGCTACAGAATTATTAAATTATCACTTTAGCTTTTCCTGGTGTCTAGTGTGAGTCTACATTAGTATAAGACTACAGATGAGCCATTTGGGTTCATATTTTTGATAGTGATTCTTGAGAGATGAACAATGCCATTACTATTGCCGGCCAGTTGTGGGACTGCCCAAAGCAACCTCAAAAAACACGATGATAAACAGGACTTATTTGGTGGGATATTGTCTTTGTTTGGGTTTCTGCTGTAGCAATGAAACACCTTGACCAAAAACCAAGTTACACTTCCAGTCACCAAAAGAAGTCAGGAAAGGAATTCAAACTGAGCAGGAAACCAGAGGCAGGAGCTGATGCAGAGGCCATGAAAAGGTGCTGCTTGCTGGCTTGCTTCCCCTTTTTTACTCAGCCTACATTCTTATACAACCCAGGATCACCAGCCCAGGGATGGCATCACCCACAAGGGCTAGACACTGCCCCACGGATCACCAATTGATAAAATGTCTTTCAGCTGGATCTCACGGAGATATTTCCTCAACTGAGCCTTCTTCCTCTCTGATGACTGTAGCTTATATAAATTTGACACAATGTCAATCAGTACAGACAGGATATTTTCAACATTCATACAACACTCTGGTATCTTTTCTTGATAGTAACCCACTTCAAACATGCATATATATATATATATATATATATGTTTGCTTAAAGTTATGTTTCACAAAGTCTTGCAAGCATATCTAACCTTGTGATTCTGTGACATGACGTCATCTCCTGCAACTTCATGCTGGGGAACCATGTGATATTGAGTTATGGGAGGTGAGATAGGGGCGGGGGAAAGGAGGAGGAGGAGGAGGAATAGGAGAGGAGGGGACAGGAGAGGAGAGGAGAGGAGAAGAAAGAAGGAGAAAGAGAATTTCATAATGTGTTGGGCAATATTCACAGATGTCCTGCGGTACAATGGCCCAGAGGTACATACTTGCTAGAATATGAGTCCTTTTTTTTTTTCCTTTCATTTCTGTAGTTCCCTTTTTCACTCCAGACTTTACTTCCATGCAGAAGAGCCTCGGTAGCCTAACTTCTCCAGCCCCAATCTGTTCTACACTGTCAATCACATCACCTTCCAAGGTACTTCACTGCACACAAATCAAGTTTGAGGCACATTTCCTTCTAATCAATAGACCCTTATAGATTGCTTTAGTCTACCTAAATGACTTCCCAGAAAATACCTTGCCAGCTTGTTTCTAAAGGGAAAACATCATGAGATTTCTATCGAGGCCACTGAAGAAGAAATGCTAGTGTGTTTTTCTGGGGCACTGGGGTACCTCAACTCCAGGTAGTTCTGATGTGATGTGGTACAATGTTTTCTGTCAAGTCAGAGACACACACACAGGAGCATTGAGACTGGGAGTGGCCTTGAATTCAGACAGATGGCTTAAGGAAGTGCAGGCTGCACCCCCAGAAAGGCTGCCCTATCTCAGAAGTTCAGCAGTGTGGTCAAACCAGGCCCATGCTAAAACACGAGCCTGTCTTGAAATCCACCCTCAGCAAATCCACAAATGTGGCTACTAATGGCCCCTTCAATAACAACCCAGTACATTTATCATCTGTACCCCAGAGATGGCTGTGCCGTAATGAGAGAGTTAATGTCTGCTAAGCAGCCGCTCCTACCATTTTGTCCTGCTCTGTAGCCAAGGGAAACTCTGGCAAAATGTGTGTTTATGTTTTGCACTGCATTGCTAACTCAATACTGTCCACTTTGTCACTGCATTTGATCATCACAATGGCACTTGGGAAGAACCAGGATGTCCCTGGATTGTCTTCAGGAAAGTGACTCAGCTGCAGCCGTCTGCGTTCAGACAGTGGCAACCTTGAGTTGTTTTTAAATGTAGTCAGAAGATTCCAGGACCCACCTTCTTTTTTATCGTATCATGTAAAAAGAGAAGTCATTTATATCCACTGATTTCCCTTCTTGGTATTTCCAATGAGTGATTTTGAAAACAAATGAATTTTGATCTTGGTGCTGATGCCACTTGTTTACTGCATTTTTTTCAATTGCAGAAGAAGGTAAGACGCTGTGCTTTGTGTGAAGCTACACTCTGTAAGACGTTACTCTCTCCCTGAAATAGCAGAGACACTAGGAAGGCTATTCTTTTTATATGTTAGAAGCAGGCATGCTGATGAGAGACAACTGAGCCCTTTGATGTCAATATTCTTGAGGACACATGGCTACTGTGGTTCCAGGATTTGAATCTAGGCTTTAGAACTTTCAAGGCAAACACTCTGCTCTCTAACAGGATGTGTATATCTTCAGTTCAGAGAACACATTCTTGACTGTGTGGGGTGCCCTCTATGATGGCTCTGATGGATCATCATTCGAGACTAACTCTCTAAACTTGAGTAATTCCTCCTCTTCCCCCCAAACCCCTACCAGACTGGATGTCCTGGACTCACTTTGTGGACTAGGCTGGCCTCGAACTCACAGTGATTTTTTTTTTTTAGGTTTATTTATTTATTATGTACATAGTGCTCTCTCTGCATGTAATCTTCATGCCAGAAGAGAACATCAGATCACATTATAGATGGTTATGAGCCACCATGTGGTTGCTGGGAATTGAATTCATTATCTCTGGAAGAGCAGTCAGTGCTCTTAATAACCTCTGAGCCATGTCTCCAGACCCCCTCACAGTGATCTTACAGTGCTGGGATTAAAGGCGTGAGTCATCACACCCAGCCTCCTTCTCGTTTTTGATACAGGATTTCTCTGTGTAGCCCTGCCTGTCCTGGAACTCAGTTTATAGACCATTCTGGCCTTGAACTCAGAGATCTATCTGCCTGCCTCTGCCTCCTCAGTGCTGGGATTAAAGGCATGTGCCACCACCACCAGGCTAATGCACACATTGACTTCAACTGTTTTTTCATGAGCTAATGCTATCTGTGCTCAGTTTTAGAAATGGATTTGATATTAATTAACTATGAAAATTGCATAGTCACTAAGATCATTGAAGATTATTGCTTTGGAGTTAGAAACATCAGAGCTGTCCCTAGATTTAACCATATATCAGCTTCAAAGGGGTTATTTAATCTGTGTTCCTTGTATACTTATCTCCGAAAGGATCTACCTATACTGGCACTTCCCATAGGTGTGTGCTTGGTTCTTTGTGTTTTAAGAGGATCAATGAAATAAAACAAAGTCCTTAGGAAGTGCTTTCTGTTACAACTTGTGTGTATTTGTGGCCTCATCACATTTTAAACCTACAAATACGTGCTTGCAGAAGAAGAGGACGTTTGATGCTCTTATTCATACGTTATCCTGCATTGAGACCTTGAGCTTGGACTTCTCCATAGAAACAGAAGAAAGGTTAAAATATCTGAATTTTGTTTTTCCTCTTTTGGTTTCACTTTCCTTATTTGTTTTTAAAAGAAAAGTTTTAGCTAAAAAAGAAAATCAGTTGCATTTTTATCTACTTTGTGGGTTTCTAAAATCTCTATGGAACAATGCCATCAACATCATCCAGGTCATAATAAGAAAAACAAAATAAATAGCATATATTCGCTATTGCTCAGGTTTCTCTGTCTTTCTCCTTTGGGTGATGCTTTTCTCAAGGTACAGTGGTAGTTCATCCCCAGTGCTGTTGTTCTGTTCCTTGAATCATCAAAGAGTTCAGTTTCTGGAACTCACATTAAAATATGGATGGAATGACACTTATCTATATTCTCAGAACTCCTACAGAGATGTGGGAAACAAAGCCAGTGGATCAGCCTAGAAGCTTGCTTGCTTGTGCAGTGCAAATGGTGCAACAAGGCAGACCCTGATTCAAAATCAAGATGAAAGGAGAGAACTGAATCTCCCAAAGTTGACTTCTCTACCTGGTGTGTGTGCCCACACTTTCCCCTGACACACAATAAATAAATAAATAAATAAATAAAAATTAATAATAATAATAAAGAAAACTGCTGGGTGTGGTGGCACATGCCTTTAATGCCAGCACTCGGGAGGCAGAGGCAGGCGGATCACTGTGAGTTCAAGGCCAGCCTGGTCTACAAAGAGAGTCCAGGACAGCCGAGGCTACCCAGAGAGACCCTGTCTCAAAAAAAAAAAAAAGCTTAAGATCACAAGGCCAGCATGCTAACTCACATCTATAATCCCAGTACAGGTAGGCCAATCAGTTTCTGTGAGTTCAAGTCTAGTCTGGTTTGTATACCAAGTTCCAGAACAGAGTTTACCAGTAAAAACTTTTCTTAAAAAAAGAAAAAGAAAGACAGAACATGGAAAAAAAAAAAAAAAAAAAAAAAAAAAAAAAGAAAAAAAGAAAGAAAGAAAGAAAGAAAAATAGCAAGCCCCAGAAATAATAATGATCCAAGTTAAACACTGGAACAAAGGAGCAGAATAGCAATAAAAACCATTCTAAGATATTTTACAAGGCACAAAAATAATGCAATTACATGACAATAACTGATCTCTGATGCTTAAAATGAGAGCCACATTACAATGGTCTTTACTAGGTGTTTCTGAAATCCTATGGGGGCCATCAACCTATTTCCTCTGTCACATTTCTGAAAAGATAATTGCAGGAAATACTGCAGCCATTTCTCGTTCATGGGTCATACTGAGAAATCCTTAGAGATACTGTCAGATACACACAGCACATCACTGTACAGGACACAACATTGTGTCCACCTGCCTATGAGCCTTTACAGATCAAAATAAAAAAAGGCATGCTTTGTTTGGTGTCAATCAAAAATATTTGTTGATGGGCAAATGAAGGTTTTCCAAGATTACTGTCTGTCAGAGAAATAATACTCAAAGTTAGTGGTTTTTTTTTTTTAAAGTAAGATTTAATGTACTGTTTATTGGGTCCCTGGATTTAGAAAGTAAACAAAGCACTCAAAATAGGAAAAACAACTCCTTGTGTACCGTATTAACCAAAGAGAAAACAGAAAAAACATTTGGGAATAGTAGCAGAATATTGTTTCAATTTTTTTCTTTAAACTGAAATTTTTATGAAGTTCTTTTTTTAAACAATGAAAATTAGCTTAGTCGAATGCTAAGTAATAGTACTGGGAAATAGTCTCAAACAAAGGCTCTGGAAATGCTATTTTCCAGGTGAGATCATATAATTGAACAGTTTGGGCTGACGGAAAAGAAATAAACGGACTTCTTTTTGTTGGAAGAGATACTTACATAGGAAGGCTGCTGTCTCCAACTTGCCTGCTGGTACACTAAGCATCCAGGATCCAGTGGGCATCAGTCAAGAGTCTTCCTTGAAATGAAATTCTGTGTGTGGTAAATAGATGTGTCCTTGCCAGTGGATACTCACGAAGAGGAGTGACTGCTGTGTTTAACTGAACCACCTTTCTTACATACTTAAAGGCTTCACAAAATTTAAATTAATGTATATTTTAACTGTGTACTTCCCCCCAAGAGGCCTTTCTGTGCACAATTAGTTTCTCCCTCTACTATGTAGCCCCTTTCTTCTATTTATTATTTATAAAATTGTCCTTTTATTCTCAACTAGAAATGTATATTGATCTTTGTGGTGTTGATTTATCTATGCATAAACCCTAGTTCTTGTACCTTAACAATGAAAATGAGTGTCAGTGTGTGTGTGTATGTGTGTGTGTATGTGTGTGTGTATGTGCTCTGCATGTATCTTGTGCATTGAACAGGAATAATTTGTGACTGAGTGAGGGAGAGAAAACCAAGCAAGAGCTTCTTCTGAGAACCATTTTCTTCTTCTTTTGTAAAATGGCTAGGCCAGGGCAAGGTTACTATCACATGAAAATCTACAGCCAAAGTGACGTCAGTGTGGAATAAGTACTTTTACTGAAATTAAACAAAAAGGGAAAAATAATAGCAGGAAAGAAAATAATTTTTAAAAATAAGCCTTACGAATGAATAATATTTGTGGGACAAATTTACTTCTTATGGGTCAAGAATTCCTTTATGCATGGCAGTTACAGCAGGAAACAAAGTCACCAGAAAGCACTTCCCTGGAGGCTTCTATTCTTGGGTAAGGGTTCAGAGAAAGAAAACAGGAAAATAAAAAATAAATAAAATTAGATTGTATATCAGAAGGGTGAGGTAAACAGAGTGGGCGAGCTGACAGGGTGAGGGTGCCATATCACAGGTGGGGAGAGAAAGGAGGCAAAGCAAGTCTTATTGACAACATGATATTTCAGCAAAGATGTGACTGAGATGAAGATTTCCCTACAAATGAGAAAAAGCTTTTGATGCAGAGGAATTTCAAGGGAACTCCATAGGCTGGTGTGTGGTTCCTTCAAGGGACAGTTGGAAGGCAGGGCCTGAAGGAGGCAGCCTTGTCTGGGGAGGAGGTGACTACAGGCCACTCAGGGACTTGGAGGCCATTGAAGAATTTGATCCTGACTCTTGAATGACTGTGCTTTGTCCTCATTTTCTCCTCCTCCTCCTGCTCTTCCTCCTGCACCTCTTCCTCTGCTTCTACGTCCTTACCATTTTCATTGTCGAAGTACTCATTGGTCACCTATCTAGAACAGAAGAAATATACAATTCTATGGTTTTGGGGGGCATATTTCTGTATATTTCTTAATCTCTTTAATTCAACATTATGCATTGAATTCCTAATATAAACAGAACTGTAGACTGAATCTGCCTTTTTAAAGGTGATGCAGCAACCTACACCTTGCTGACTACTGAAGTGGGTGGGACACAATACCAAGTGTTTCACATATGCTAACTAGCCTGGACCTCTCAACAATCCCAAGGAGATGAAGGCTGTTGTTCTGCCCTTTTGCGGCTGAGATGAATGAAGGTAGCAAGATGAGGTAACACAGATTTCTCTCCTAGACAAACAGATGGTAAGACATCTCCTTAACCCTTGAACCTGGGTATTTCTGACTCCAGTGTCTGGGCTCTTGACCATATGCAACACTGACTTCTGTTGTCATAACCCTTGACAATACTAACATTCTTTGAGATGTTTTGTCTATTCATTTATTAACATCCTACTGTCTGCTCGGTACTCTCAGGCCTTGTGAGCACGGGGCAACTGCTAGCCTCAATAGTGTCATTGTCTGAAGTCAAGAAGTCTGTCTCTTCCTCACGGCCCCTTATGACGATGTCAGAAAGTCATTGTAATACTCTGATCTCTAAAGAGCAAGACATGGCTTAGCCTGCTGCTTAGAAATACGATGCCAGACTCTGGGTTTGAAGTATATGATGTGCATATGGATACATACGATGTATACATGTATGCATGAGGCAGGAGAGAGGCAAGATATTCAACTGCCATTGCTGGCCAATTCAACTGTGATATCACACACACACACACACACACACACACACACACACACACACACACACGTTTATATGTCCAAATGCAGAATAAACATGAAAGACAAATTTTAGGGGTCCCAGTGATAACAAGTCACGTCTATAGACCTTGTGTCCTTTGAAGGCATATGGCCCAGAAAGCTGCATTTGAAACCTCCATGTGCATCAAAGAAAGATACCACACCTTGTTCTCTGGAAATAAAAAGCAAAATCCTTCCTCAGGAAAAAGAAAGTGACTTTTTCCTCTCTAAGACATTTTGAAGTATTATGAAAAGCTCAAGCTGAAACCCTCATCAACTGTCATAAATCTATAATATTTAAATGTATTTGAACACCACTAATAAGACAAATTTTAGCAGTGCATTCTGGCTACCTTAGAGATATCGTCAAATTCCTGTCAATACTGTGTCATGTAGTTTTCATTTTCTTTCTAATTAATTCATTTATTTGTATGCCTTGCTGGGACAGGGTCTCATGTAGCCCCAGTTACAAGCTGCAGAATCACTGATGACCTTGAGCCTCATTCAGATCCTTCTGCCTCTCCTTACGGCATGTTGAAATGGCAGGTGTGTGCCTCCCTGGCCTGCGTTTGCAGTGCTGAGATTGGAACCCAGGGCGTGTTAGAGCTCTTACCAATACCTGTGCTTACAAATACACATCGAATTCCCAACACGTGTAGAGCTGTGTGCTGGGCATAGTAAAGTAACAGACCATTGTCTGCAAAAGCTGAGGCCATACACTGTGTGTTGCTGAACCAGCAGACACCAGTTCTTTGTAGTAGTCACATCCATCAGGACTGACGCTAATCAGTTTCCTACTTAGAAGATGCTTCTCTCCCCTCACCAAGATGAGAGTATACCTTTGCCGTTAATTTTATATTAATTAGCATTCACCCTCAAGAGATTTCAAAGTAGTACTAGCTATTAATTTCATCCTTACAAATAATGAAAATGGAGTTCAGAGAAGAAAATGCTGAGGCTGAGGTCAAACTCAGCGATTTTTGACCCTAAAGCCCATGATCATGGGAGGGGATGGCTTTCTCTAACCCACCCTGGTGAAAGTGATAGATTAATCGGAGGGGAAGATATCAAAGAAAGAGTCAACCTAAGGGCAGAACTCTGCAAAGGTGAAGCGTCTCTGTGTGATAGAACTCCCCTGCCCTGTCTGCACCTGACCCAGACCCAGCTCTGCTTCTTACTGTTTAGAGGCAAGTTTTTACACTTGCACTCTGTACTCTAGTTTCCAATACAGGACACTGTCCAAGAATGTGTTTCATTATATCTCTTTTCTTCTCTGTGTGTCCTCACTTTTCAGCTTAGAGTGCTTTTGAAAGGGTGATTTGGAGATAACAGGAGACATGAAATAGGAATAGCAAACAGGTTTTCAAAGCCTAAGCAGGTGCCTGGTAGCATTCCGTTATATTAATAAACTCATCTGAAAAGTGAGCACCCCTCCCAACCCCCATCAGAACAAATTTTAAGAGATTGGGCAAAAGCCTGCCAATATCTGTACCTGAAAGACTTCAAGAAAGAAATGGGATGGAAAGATCTTTGCATCTCACTTTTTCCCAGGTAGCTACATGACCTTGGTAGTGATTTCAGCATCTGGTGAAAGTTTCTGGAAAAGCACAGTGAAAGCCATTTTGCTCAAAGCCCTTAGCTTTTCACAGTACCCGTGCATTCCAATGACCACGTTTGCTGCTGTTGTTGTTCTGTTGTGCTCTGTTTATGCAATGTTGGGGGATAAAACCCAGAGTTTCCTGCTTGTTCAATAGACACTCTGACAACTGGCTTGCTACTTTTAAACTTAGGTTTATGCTTATTTATTTTGGCTTTATTAATTGATTGAGATTGTTTTACTTTGTAGCTGTCCAGGAACTCATAACAATTCTTCAACCTCAGCCTCTCTGATCTACATCGTAATCTCCTCCTTCTCTTTTGAAATTTATGTACACACTGTTTTCTCATATTGCTATAAATAAAAGAATAAGATAAAAGCTTTATTCTTTTTTGAGAGCTCTAGGGTTTACCTTCTATTTTGCTCATGAAAAATGGTATTTAGTTTATTTGTTTGAGACCAACTTTCATGTATCCCAGGCTAGCCTACAACTCCAGATATATGACCAAGGCTGACCTTAAATCCCTGACCCTCCATCCCACATCTCCTATGTACTGGGATATACAGGCTTGTCTTATGACATCCAGCTTTTTTTTTTTTTTTAAAGTATCCCATGACTCCTTTAATCCCAGCACTTGGGAGACAAAGGAAGTCTGATCTCTGTGAGTTCAAGACCAGTATGATCTACAGAGTAAGCATGATTCTAGGACAGCCAGGGATACACAGAGAAACCCTGTCTCGAAAAAACAAACTGAAAAAAAAAATTAAGAGAAAGAAAGAAAGTGTCCTGTGTGATGATTTTTTTTTTGAGCACCTACTATGTGCTAGATAGTAAGTGGGTGTACAAGACCCGGCCTCCATTAACATTGTCATTGTCATAACATACAAAAGCCAGGCAGGAAGCATGCTATTTCAATGTGGTGGGAGTAAAGATGTCCGGTGCAGTGGACACTCACAAACTAACTGAAGAGAAAAGCACAGAGATCACTCTGCAGGGTCCAAGCAACCCTTAAAGACAGTAACAAGTGTTTCTGAGATAATAAAGAAATCCACAGCTAAGGGGAGAATCAGTGAACCCCAGGCCTCTAGCCCTGCAGGCAGATCTTGTGTGCAGGGCACTTGAGGATTCCTATATCTGCACCAATGGTAGTATTTTTACAGATAAGTCCTGCTTGAGAGGCAAATGACACCTATGTCAACAGCAGCACAATATCTCTATTTTGTTTTGATGTTGACAAGGCCATTCCTACACAGGATCTATAAATGTGTGGCTGTAAAGAAAGCCATTATGAGAACTACACAACACCTCCCACAGTGTACAAAGCCAGAGAGGAAACTCTCATTATAAATTAATCCCATGAGCAGTATAAAATGGCTGAAGCATCTGCTGTCTCCTGTTCTGAACCTGCCTGCTGCCCTTCTTAGAGAACGAGGGAGGAGGTGGAGCCTGGTTAGCGGAAGAATCTTTTCCACACTTCCCACAGTGACCTTTAGATAAACATAACCCAAATCTTAAGAACTACCTGGCTATCCATAATCAAGATAGCTTTTGCCCTATTTGCATTTTGCAAATTAAGCATCTCTCTGAAGGCCTGCATTCCATTGCAAGCATCTTTTAGCTCCTCTGCACCTTCCCTGGCTCTGGAAGCGGTTTCCCTAGTATGCTAGGTACTGAACTTTGACGAAGAGTCCACTGCAATAACAGTAAAGTTTAATGGCGCATAACTTTGAGAGACTGACAAATTCCCAGCCAAAGTATTGATTCTTACAGAATTTATGAAGCACACGCTGTATTCTGTGTCATTATGGTCCATTTTTGGCTGAAAGAATCATGTAAAATAGATTTTTAAATGAGTGGTAATAGCCAGACATAAAGAAAGTATTGATGTGCGTCTTGGAGGGTGAAATAGCATGCCAGATTAAGGCAGACAACAAATCAAACACAACAGTCCCTCTGTTACTACAATGTAAATTCCCTGTTCCTTTTAATCACCCCTTCCAGTTCCCACTTAATTTGGCTTCTATAGGCCTCCTCTGAAGAGCATTAGAGACAGTAAGATTTTTTGCATACTTGCAAATACTATTTTGGGGGCAGTAGTGAGAGTCAAGGACCCGGTCGCTTAAATTTGGCAAAGCAGGTTGCTCTCATGTGGAAAGGGTGCCCTTGAAAGTAATGTTAAATAAAACATTCCACTGTAATAAATACATGTTTATAAATGGCACAAGTATTGGATCAGGGTTGGAAGGGTGAATGGGGTTTTCACTAATTTATCTGTTTTTAAATAAAAGGAAACGTTTTATTTTTCAGTAACAAAATTGTGTTCTTCCTTTACAACATTAAGCTAAGCTCCTTTCTTTTTCCAGAACGGACTTGTGAAGCTGTCTGTCTGCCACCATTGTATTGGAAAAGTGAGGAATTCCCTCCCCTAGTTTTGGGCTGTTCATCTTAGTACCTTTCATAAACAACTGAAATGGAAGGTTCCCCACACCACTGACATTTTATTTTGTCATGCTTTGGAAAAAGAGTAGCTTTCAAAAATAGTCATTTAAACTTTGATTTTATGCTTCACCGTGGAATACATGTTTATTAAATGCATGTCTCACCGACAGAGTAATCGATACAGATTGTGTAGTACATTATGAAGAAACCATGTCTGAGATTATTAGAAAAAAATTAAACGCCTTTGGTTTTGCTTACTTGGGCAATATGGGAAAATTAGCAGTTTAAATTCTTTTGTGGACCTCACACAGATTTAGCTTTGCACAGAACATGCAATAGTTGGTTTACTGCTGCAGACACATTTATTTATTTTTTTCCTTTAAATGAACTCATATATACCCTATGCAGTTATCTGCCAGCCATCTCATAAACATTAAGTCACCTGGTATCCGGATGTTAAAGACTAATGTTAATAAACAGATCTAACAGAGCAGTGGGAGATAGACAGGGAAAGGAAACTGAGCGGCTCTGCCTTTTTCTGAAACTTAGTGGTGTTTCCATCCCATTCTAGAAACTTTCAGAACTGAAAAGAGATACCATCCTGTCTGATTATACCAGGAACCCAAGAAGCCTGGATAGAACCACCATCACTAACACACACACACACACACACACACACACACACACACACACACACACACACACTTGAAACCCTGCTGGAATACACTAAATCTGTTTTCTAACAGATTTTAGTTTCCAACAATTTAGCCTAATAAAAAAGTATCGTGGCGGGAAGAAAAAGGCTGAGACTCTCAATAGATTTTTCTCAGGCCCAGCAGAGCGTGAAGAACTCTTCAAGCCTTGGTCAGCAGTGGACAGGAAGCCTGAAGAGAATGCTGGGATCATACACACACTAGGGCTGGGAGGCCCGGGAAGAGCCAGGTTTTACATAAGCATTTTCCCAGGACAAATGCAGACAAATTCAAACTAAGCAGCCTGGTTAGGCTTGGAGATTTCAACACAAATTCAAGGAACAGGAAAGCAAGTCCTCACCTCCAATCCAAACATTGCATAAGAGATGTCCATTAACATAAAGCAGCTAAGCTGAAGGGCTCCCTGTTCACAGTATCAGTGGAAGGTTGTTTACATGGAACTCCTTTTGGAGACCAACTTTTTGTTTCATTGATTGATGTGTTAGGAAAAGTCAAAGCAAATTTAAAATGCAGTCACAAGCCAAGATCCTTAGATCTTAATTTCCTGTTTTTTTTTTTCCAAATCATCACACCATTTGTTAGAAACTATAGGCAGATTATATACACTGTATATTCACATAAATGCATATTATTGTAACATCCAGTTGTGACAAAGTAGTTTTACTAAAATGGAAGATTTAGCAGATGAAGTGAAAAAAATATGTCATCATAATAGCATATTAGACTTTGCAAATGAATGATTCCTAAAGCATTAGCAATAGCTTTGTGTTCTGATTTCCATTCGTTGCGTTCATTTGACAACTAACACTCGGAATCCATCTTTGATCTTGGAAGACTTGAACAAATCAAAGTATAATAAATTCTAATACTTGGTGATGTGACGTGACACTCAGACCAAAAAGAAATGATTTCTGGTAGAGCCCCTTGCCTATAGTGTGTTTAGACCTGCCACAGCTGTAGTATCAAGGGATAGCTTACCTAGACAAGAGAAATTACATGTTCACAGCCTTCAACATTTCTCCATGCCCCACCTGAGTATCAAGGATCACCCAAGTCTAGTAATTATTTATTGAGAATTCATTCCACGCCACTCCTTACATGTGTAACTCCTGCCCCTTCTATTCTCTTCCTTCTACTCTTTTGTAGGATCAGCATGTTATTGCCATTTCGAGAAGAAAGGGGGTGGGGTGGGTGAAGGATTTTAAGGCACAACTCTGGGTCTGACCTTGTCACACTTCAAAGCCCTTGTGTAGCCGGTGACGTCTTGCTGCCTCGTGAAGAAGCCAGAACCTTCCCTGCAGAGTGCACACCCAAACTTGCCATTCCTGTTTGGGCTCTTTCTAGACTCCCCACCTGGATCTTTGACTTGGAAGAGCAATCTGAATATAGACGTCAGTAAATAAATCCTTTGCTTGTTTGCAGGTCTGAGGAGCAGTGGTTATGGATAGCTTCCGGGGGAGGGGCCCACTCTTCTATTAACTTTTAGCTCTAGAGTTCAATTTACTTTTTTGAAATGATGCTTCCCTCAGCGGAGGAGTTGTGACAGGATGAATCTCAAGCAGGGTAGCATGTGGTTGATCAGGCAGACAGTATGACTGCCAATTTGGCGTGCTTTTAAGATTAGCCATTTGTGTTGTGAAAACTCCTGTTAGCTTCTTACAGACACAAAGCGTGTGATGAGAAATTGTCTTTATTTTGCTTTGTGAATATCTGCCATTTGATTTTTTTTTTTTAACTTTGCAACATGAGCTGACATCTTCTGGGCTTACAACAGCATATTCCCCCACCCCCACAGAGAATAAATCCCCGAAAACACACTTTCTCTGTAGAGTCAACCAACAATGTGCTCAGAAATCACTAGAAATCAATTTCTATTAAGACTCAGCTCTGAAATTTACTGTGTGACTTTGGAAAAGCCACTTAAACCTCTCCAAAAACCTTCAAATATAAAATAACCGTCATAAGGATCAAGCCAGATACAATCTTTACAGAGGGCTTTACAAATTGTTGAGATTTATCCAAATGTTAGGGTGTTTGTGGGTATCATGTTTAATCGGATTCATTCCTTTTTGAGAAGCAATCCTGCAGGATACACTAGTAACTATCACCTTCCATCTGTGATATCACCTTTTGACCCCCGTCTAAAAAGAGAAAACTAATACTTGTTGGCTTCCACATCTACGTTCCTCTACTTTGCCAACAGTCCACAGGCCAGGAGCTCGAAAGATTTCCACCTTCGTTTCCTAAGCTTCACTCTGTGACGAATCCTCAAATTATTAGGAAGCCAGGCTTCGTTTCTTCTTCAATTTCTTACGATGTCTCTTCTTTATTTTGGAATTCCTTCTCCTTCTATGGTAGTTTATCTTTGATAATCACTGACTAAAGTCTAAGCTGCCTATTTGAGACTAAGGGAAGGAGTAACTAGCATACGAGGGGTGATAAAGGAGACCTGTATCTTCCTGTCTTCTCACTCATTCTTCATGTGCCTTGTACTTGCCCTAGTCTCTGAAAGGTGCCTTAGCGCCCTCTGCAGGTGATGTGGCCCTCTCCTCCCACAATCTTGTTTACGTTCTGGTTCTGCATGCCAACCCCTCTCCCCCCAAACTATTGGTGGGTGGAAAACTGCTCAGTGACAGGATGCCCTGAAGAGTGCTGGTTTAATAAAATTGTGAAAGAGATGGCTCTAAGATGGCTGTTTAGGTCCCTTGTGCAAGTTGGGGAAGGAAATGATCTGTCAGCTATTTAACATCAAGTACCTTTTGAGCTCCTTCACACATGATAAGCCATTTACATAAGGCAATCACAGGTGACCAATCGGAAGCCTGCTAGTGTCAAAGAAGTATGCTATTTTTCTGAAACTATTCTATAGTAGCTGCAGAACCAAAATTCTGATCTCACCATGACTAACCTAGCATTTCCCTTTTCTTTTTTGAAATTGGGTTTCTCTGTGTAGCCTTGGTTGTCCTAGACTCACTTTGTAGATCAGACTGGCCCCTAACTCACAGTGATCGCCTATCTCTGCCTCCCAGAGTGCTGGGATTACAAGGGTAATGCCACTACTCCTGGCTTAACCTATCATTCTTGCCTTTACCTTCTTTATCTTGTTTTTAATAGTGTCTGCCTTGTCTAGTAACTCTGTGTGTTACAGTTCACTCCCTGAAAGCTCCACTCACCCACCCATCGGGTCTTCCAGCCCGTCAAAAGAATCTTTGTGCTAACTCTAATCCAGTTTGGAACCACATCCTGGTACCTTTGTAAATGTTTCAGAGATTAGGTGCCAGTTTAGTGAGGACCGGCAAACACACCACAGAGGGCTGGTTTCTTGCTTGTCTTGTTTCCAGGAAGAGACAGAAACATTGTTGCTTTTGATTGTTTGTTTTAACTACATTTTATACTCTGGTAGCTCATGAACACTTGTTGAAACTTCTACTTCTTGAAATGTCATTCATCTCAAGCTTATAAACTGGCTTCATCAACCTGAGCTTTATTTTGCTCATTTCATGGAGCAGAGTGGAATTCTACAGACCAGTCCTTCGTCCTCCAAGAAGCCACTGGTCATGCAAGTCCCCTCTGAAGCTATTTTGAGATTTAGAGAAAAAGTTCCAAGAAGCCAGTGCTACATTTTAACCTAAATCTTTAGCAAAACAAAGATCCAGAGCACTAAAACCCTACAGCTCAAAATTAAGGGTGCAAAAGTCTACCTGCGCTTTCTGAAAAGCTGAAGTTAAAGAAGACTAAACTGCTTACAGGCAGCAAATCTTCAAGCCAGTCTCTGCGTCTTCAGCTCCAGGATTTCCTCATGCTAAGTAGCTTTAAAACTACTTAGCAGCCTTTAATTGACATCTTACTCACCCCTTAGCTTGCTTCAGCTCTTTCATAGGCAAGCTTTCCCAATTACAATTTGCACGCAAAAAGTCGCCTTAGCCGGATTTCCAAGGGGTGAAAGAATTTGGTGCAATTTCAATTTGAATTCTCTGATGGGGAAGGTGGGGATGGGGCGGTGTTTTTAAAAGCCAGTTATGACCATTCTGTGCTTCCTGAGGTCAATTCGGTTGATTACAAGGAGCATTCCAATAAAAGAGAACGAAAAGGAAGAACAATAGATCAAGAATTGAATTTTGTTTGGTTAAGTGAATCCCTTTCCTCAGATGCCTGTGTGTCAGGACTGCAGCCAGTCGGAGAAGGACTATGCTAGGGTGAGTGGCTAGGAAAATCCCTTGCCACTTCTTCAAAGAATTCCTAGATTCCCTTCTCCAAGTGTGGTTACTTCTATTATAGGGTTGTAATTTTATAAACTAAGTAAAATAACAGTGGTATGACCTTAGATCTGCTGTAGTTGAAATCCAATACACTTCTGTGTTGAATGATTATTGTGAGAATTATTTGGCATCATTTGAAACAGTAGACATAAATTCCTGACATTATCCCTCCCATCACACCCCTGCTCAGCAAACATCAGCCTCCTAAAAAGGGTAGATCCTGGGGAGAAACAGCTGAGCACCCTGAGTTTACGACAAAGGTGCATTTTGAATCTCAAAGGTCGGCACATTTAGACTCTTTTTTCCAAGACAACAGTCAGGAAATCTGGCTTGTAAGAAAGGAAAGGATTTTCTACATTCTTTTATTTTCTTAACTATAGAGAAGCAGGCTAGACAAACAGTACTAAAGATCAAGGGAAGAGTGAGTTAGGAAGAAGGTGGGAAATTCCTGGTACCTCAGTTCTCATTGGTAGCTGAGTGCAACAGCCAACTGAGGAATACTTTCTGGTTTTCTTCTCTTGGTTACTTCCTGATGAGGGGGGGTCGAATGGGGAACTTGTAGAGAGAAGTCCTAGAAGGAGGAGGGGTTGCTGAAGGAAACAGAGCTCTTGCACTCTTAAGGAAGGCCTTGGAGATCAGTCACAGGTTAATTCTGACTTTTTTTTTAAAGTAGAAACATCTGCCTTTATGGCTCTCCAGCCCGCAGCTCTGGAGTGGTGTGCTCAGTAATCAGAAGTTCCCAGCGATGCTGCGAAGTAGTCTAGCAACTTTACCACAGAAGGTTGTCCAAAGGGAACGGAGCTGGCAACTGCAGACAAAGGTGCAAGTGGGAAGTTTAGTCATGTGCTCAAGAATTCCTAATCGTCTGCAAAGGTGGGGAGGGAGGAGGTTGTGAAACGGGAGGTACCTGCAACACTGTCATGGTCCAGCGAGTAAATACCAGTGACATCACCAGAGGCAGCTTCTAGAGTGTTCCAGACAGTCACTTTGAGCTGTCCAGGAGGAGATATGGGGCAAACACCCTAGAAGGGTACCTCCTGTGATGCACACGGCTTCAATCTCTCTCAAATCGACGGGCTTCCGTTCTTCACGTAAGTCTAGGTGAAGGAGACACACATCTGACAAGCATTTCTGACTCACCGAGACAGAAACTCAGTTACATAAAGACATGGCTTAGATTACCACATGGGACCGGATCAACAATCTGACTGAAATAAGTTTTCCACTCCACCTGGTGATAGTGGGGTGGTAAAGAAGGCCTGGCCAGCTAAAAAGGACCCAAGCACCCTTCATTTCTCAGCTTGACGTGGTGTGACTACATTCATGAACACTCTAATTGCTCATTATTACGCCTTAGCATAAGGATTCCTAAGCACCTGCCCCAGTCACCATGTAAGTGTTAGACAAGGGCTTTTAGCCTTGGAGGCCAGGTGACAGGAAGAGAGGATCATGGGAAGGGGATAGAGTTGGTACTAAATTGGGAGCGGGAGCCCCGTGGAGTCACAGAAGCGTCAAGAGCGTCTTTCTGAAAAGTCTGATCTTGCTTTTTTAACACGCACTGGCTGCGGGTTGCTCCCCACAGAAAGTCTAATTGCATCAAAGGCCACCTACTAAAGAGCTTGGCCTCCGCTCCAGGCTTATTGCCTGCTGTCTCCCTGTGCGTGCCCTTCCTAGTGGGAAAGACAGAGAAGAAATAATAGGGAAGTTGATTAGGTGAGATTGAATTGGCAGGGCTTGGCAACTTGGCCGAAAAATTAATTTCTGGTAAAGAAGAAGAAAGGATGAAATCAGAGAGAAAAGCCTTTGACGACCTTAGGTTCTTTTAGCAGGCAGTGCACTGTGGTGGAGGGAGGGGACTTAGTAGTGTGCAAGTGTTCCTGATTCATTTCCTGTCCAATTCTAACATAACCGACAGTGTTGCCTGGTTGATGTTGTTGTCGTTGTTCTTAGACTCAAGCATATCTTTATTAGTCAAAACAGGAACTATGACAGTGGACATATTTTTGCCAACGAAAATAATTTTATTAATCTCTGTAGCATAAAGATCCATGCTTCCCATTTAATGGGCTCTTGGAAAATATTTCTGAACTATAAAAGCACATTTAGATCATAAAAGCACACCTGAGAGCCTCCTTTTTTATTCTTCATGTGTATGTGTGTACTTGTGTGTGTTGGTACGCAGGCAATTCAACTGGCCTGCCCTCAGGCTTTCGGGGTCCTGACAACATTGTAGGCCTTCACGCGTGCCAGGTGTGTGGGATATAAGAACCTGCCCACCATCTCTCCCTCCCTCCCTCCCTCCCTCTCCCCCCTCTCTCGATATATGTTTGTGTATGATAGCATCATGTTTACATGCTGAGGCTCGGGGTTGATGTTGGGTGTTTTTCACTGCTGCTCTACTTCACGTTGTCGTTTGGGCTAGGGTCCATCTCTGAACGTAGTGCTCACTAATCCTTCAGTCTCCATCCCTCCAGAGCTAGCTATTCCTTGGGTGGCTGAGATCCAAATCCAGGTTTTTGTGTTTATGGTCTTTTATACACAGCTAAGCTATCTCTTCAGGGCTGATCACCACCTTCTTCTTCTTCTTCTTCTTCTTCTTCTTCTTCTTCTTCTTCTTCTTCTTCTTCTTCTTCCTCTTCCTCTTCTTCTTCTTCTTCTTCCTCTTCCTCTTCTTCTTCTTCTTCTTCTTCTTCTTCTTCTACTGAACTGAAATAAATTTATTACCATCTCTAGGAAGCATGGAGTTTCCACCAGCCATCTGGGAGTTTTCCCCTTATTTAGAACGAAGTGTTTATGAAGGCGGCTGTAGGAAGAGGCCAGAGTGCAGGATTTCTGTGGGCTGGTGTGAGCAAGATCTCAGAGTATACTAGCAAAGTCGAAATGGAATGTTCTTTTAATCTTCCTACAACTTGCTACAACCTGGTACCAAGCCCACATGTGTGACCTGGCTTAAAGAAGGGATTCAGGGTATTCGGAAAAGACAGCGTTCTGTAGGCATTGGTCTCATTATAGCTACTGGCACAGGAAAATCAGGTTATAAATGTAATAAGAAACAGTAACAATACAACTTGAGAACTGTTCAGCGTACTTCTGTGTCTATCCCTGTCAATTCAAGAGACAAGGGTCTTTTTCAGAGTACAGCAAAGATCGTGGGAGATCACCAGTCCAGATCACTTTTTCCCCCCTCATACTTGACATACAGCCAGACCTGAAAGCACAATTACTCACTGGCATATTATAGGTCATTTTAAATACTGCAGTGCTTAGGGGCAGTTGCACTTGGACTCCTTCCCACACAGGTAAAAGTGATGCCAAACTGCTGAACAACAGGCCTAATTTTTCAGTCCACTCTTTTCTTGCTGAGATAAAAACCAACAGGAAAATAGTCCCTATTCATTTAACACCTTTTTCTTGGATTCCTTGGGGCCTTGCCCAGCCTTTCCTCTCTGTTCGGAATGTTCTAGAATGTTTTCTCTATTCTCCCAATTTGCACAACCAGGCCCCTCTCTTCCCGTTAGAACATTTGCAATTTTTCTCCTATTGCTCATTTAAGTTATAGTAGCTATAGGTCTATATTTTCCATGAAGGAAGAGGCTTTGCCAATTCCCCCATCTTCCTGTCTCTGGCATCTACGTCAGTGTCCAGCATGTGGGAAGTATTTGATATACTTACTTAAAATAATAATGGAAAAGACCCAATGTGTACAGTTTCATTCCAACTCTATGTTCCTGACATTGTAAAACTGGAATTAATTCATAAGAGAAAAATAATTTCTTCAGATGAGAAAAATTATTTAAATAAAATCACTCAAGATTTTAAGGTTTTAGAATTCTCAGCAAGAGCTAGAATTCTAGTGGGTTCTGGAACTGGGGGCCTTGAAATTAGCTGTTCAACCTGCTCTCACTATATTGATGGAAAAAGAGAAGTCCGGAAGCTCGGCAACCTGCCTCGGGATACAAAAGTGGATTGCAGAGCATTTGGCGTTAGATCTAGTTCACCTGGGGACTATTTCACAGCGCACACTTCTGTGTGCTTAGAGGGACCTACACCAGCATCTCTAGAACTGCAAGGATGCAAGCACTACCTTCTGGGGGAAGGCTGTGGCAAAAGCTGCCCAGCTTTGAGATTTGCCTTCAAAGTGAAGGACCATACTTTAACCAATAGGTAATGGTGAACTTTTCCTGTTTTATTGATGTTATATAGGTGTGCTAGCTAGAACAATGCTATTGAATTCGTGAAGTGGAAACCAAAATAAAAAGGCAGGCATGACCAGGATCCCAACATGCTCAATCAGCCCCATCAGTCCTGTGTAAAGGACACACCCCTGTGTCTCCTAGGGCTGCTGTACGGAAACAGTCTACATAGCAAGCACATGGGCAACTGGTGGACACACAGGCTGTCCTGAGAAATGTCTAGAAGGTGCAGCACTGGGTGATGTACATACTGAAGGAGAGAGTGTGGCAACTCATCACATGATATGGGTAATTTGTTATCTCAAAAGACTGAACGTTAGACCATGTGCCAGCTTATCCTGTAGCTCCAGAACTGTCAACAAGACTTGGGCTCCTCTGGAGTGCAGGCTGACTCTTAGATACTTGCACAGCTGTTTCTGGTTAGTACAACATTAGGGAATTTGGAGAATGGGACCACGCACCGTGATTGTCAGAAAAAGTATATGATAGTTTTACCCAGAGAATATATCTATATTTTCCATGAGTCTCAAATACTCTCATTCAATATTTATGCATGCAGAACTGATAATTATTTAAGCCTATCCTTTTTCATCATCATCATCATCAACAATGACATAATAATTTATTATGTTGTTTTAACAAACTTTAAAAAAATTAAAAAATTATGTACACTGAGGGGCACCTGCTTGCTGTTTTCTTTTGATCAGTACTGCACACCAACTAAAACCTGGGCTTGAGGATGGTGAAAAAAATCTAAAGAAAATAAACAAAGTATGGCAAGTGGATCTGAAAAACTAGGGCACTAATGTAACCAAAATCTATCCAGTGCAAATTTTCATGTAATTAATAAAAATATTATTATGAACAATTTATTACAATCTGATACCTATGCTAGGTCATCAACAGTTCTAATGCCCGTGGGTGTGTTTCAGCCTATGCTATTTGATTTGTAGAAAATACATGGAGAAATGCAAGCCTTTCTGTAGTTCGTTGTGTCCTTTAATGTGGTTGTGTCTGAGCATCTACTCTAAATCATTACAGAAGTTCTATGTATACATTTCAGATTATGAAGAAGGTGTGCTTCCCTATTCCTTCCAGCTGAAGGCAAACAGGATGGCTGGAGCTGCTGCAGCCGTGTTAGATCAGGAGACAGAAGTGACAGTTAACACTGGCAGAGCAGTTAGACCACGGAAACTTGTATCTACGATGCTGGAAAGCTGACACAGCCCAACACTCAGGATCCAGACCGCTACATGTAGGAGAACACATTTTTATCTTGTTTGAGCCGCTGCTGTTTGGGTGTTTATCACAGTAGCCTAACGAAGGTCCTAGTAATATAAATGAGATAACCAAACTATAAATAAAATCTAGTGAAAGTCTTAGAGTTTCTCCTCAAATATCTTCACCTAAAACTTTAGTGGTATGTGTGTGGGAAAAATCCAACATGATAATAAAATCAACAACTTGAAATGGACATTTCGTTTTGTTTTCCATCTCTTACTGTAATCAAGAAAACAGAATTGGCGTAAAGATGAAGGAAGAGAAGACAGCAGATGCACATGCAGGGAGGAAACACACACTTCATTAGAAACAGTGATGCTGGGAGCTCTAATTCACAATTCTAAAAGCTACAGTTTGCATGTGCTTCTGGCAGGCCCACTATGCTTTTCTTCTAATTATATTCACATGTAAATATACATATATAAATATACATGCTCATCCATCTTTCCAAATATATACAATGGACATATTCCATAAATTTAAAAACAGTAATTTGAAAATAGAATTAAAAAAAAAACACATAAGGGATTTGAAATGGTTTATGAGTTTCACAAGCTTTTCGAAAAATAAAGATTTTCATTATGAATAAAAGGCATAGTGATCTTTTTTGGGGGATGTTACCCTTAAATTATACAGTGTTCCTCAGATGGTCAAAGGTATTGCGTCCCATTTTATCATGATATTGTGTTTACAGAATAAAACAAGTAAATATCTGAGCCAAAGAGTGCAGTGAATCCTGTTTATCCTACTGGGTCCTGTTTATCAGAAGTACAAAGCAAGGCTGGCAATGTGGCTGTTAGTGGATTGCATACCCAGTACACACAGAGGCCTAGGTTCAATTCCCAGGACAGCATAAACAGACTGGTGGTGCACCCCTGTATCCAGTGCTCAGGAAGTGGAGGAAGGAGGACCAGAAATTGCAGGACATCCTCAGATGTCTAAGAAGTTCTCAGCCAGCTTAGACTACTTGAGAACTTGTTTCAAACAGTAAAATAAAAATACAGTCAAAGAATCCACTACAGGAGGATGGTACCGGCTGTTCCCTGAAACCCCGGGATACAGGATTTGCAAGGGAAGGAAGTCTCGGGATGAAAAGAGAAGCTGTAGCTGCTGACCCTGTTATAGGACTGCCTTGGAGCTGACCAACTTCCTTTCTTCCTCTCCAAATCAATATACAATGAAATTATCAGTACTAATCTCTGGCAAACAACAGAAATCATTCCTGCTTCAAGACATTAATGTGGAGCCATTGTGCACATTTGGGTTTTTTTCCTCAGCAGATCTTCAATTTTCCATTTCACTAAAGTAAAACGAAAGTGAAATAGTTTTATAAAACGAGCCAAATGGCAACTACTGAGGCCAAAGGCTACATTAAAATACCATTGAGGGAATTGCCCACACAGGAGTACCTGCGGATATGTGTGTTATACATTCATATAGCTTGTAGACAGTGAATGTTGACATGATTATTCTAATCTGTAATCTAAAAAGGAATTGAAAGTAATTAGCACTGAGACTCAGCTTGGCTTCAAAAATGCTGAAGCATTTTGGTTGCACCTGTACCCAGAAAGCGTTACAATCATGGCTGAACATACATGTAGAATGTCCAGGGCGATATACCTCCATGTTGAAGAATTAAGGATTTTCTAGGAATTTCATATTCTGTCTCCTTAGTTTGTGTTTAGATTATGAACCTGCTTTGCAGAGATGTGTTGAATCCCATGCTCTGTGCAGAACTGGGAATTCTGTTTGTGCCACACGGGACTTCTTATCCTGGAGAACTTACAAATAAACCCAACAGAACATCATCTGCCAGCACCCTGGTGTGCATGTGCACACTTTTGGAGACACAACCCTAGGAAACCACATAGCATGGTGTACTGTCCACCAACCGCTGCCCGGGACGTTCTACTCCCACTTGATCATTAAGTGTTATTTTTTTCTACTTCTTTCTCTACTTCTAGGTTCAACCAGTTTTACTAAAAGTTTATTTTATGGAAGAGAAGTTTTTTAATCTGTAATAAACCTTTCCCGTTCAGAGGAAACATCAGAGGAAAACAAAGCAAAACAAAACAAGAACACACACAGACAGACCTACAAAGAGAGAGAGGCAGAAAGCAAGGAAAATAGGGGAGGGTGGGAGGGGAGGGGGGTGGGAGTGGACAGAAGATAATGTGCTATCTCTACAGAGCAACAGCCCAAAGATGGAAGCATTCAACTTGAGTGGCTACCAACTGAATTATCACTTTAAAAAGACTGAAAAGCCAAAGAAATATTTAATGAAAAACCATCACTCCCTCATCATCCTTCGTTGCTTCTTCTCAGTCCTAGCAAAGAAACCTGACAGCTCTGGGAAAACACAAGCCCTGTCACCGTTTCTTGGAGCTGAGCCTCAGTCCTCAGAATCGCATTTCTTCAGTGTACACACACTTGTGCAACTCTGAGGCAAAGCAACAGCCCGGCAGCAGCTATTTCAAGCCTTATAAAACCCACCCAGAGATGCAGAATGATCGGACCAACAAGCCTCACTGTGGTGTCAAAAAAGAGGGGAAGGTACTTAGATGTGTACTCTTGTCATTGAATGAAAATTTACAGCACTCACCCAGTATTTGAAGTAATAAAGAGCCTTCAAGAAGAACTTGCACTTGATTGGGTAATCTTTGAAAACACTTTAAAATAATGGTCGACTCATTTAGCTCTTCCCAGTCCTTAAATATTCTCAGGCATAATCCAGGCAAAGTGTCACTAATATGGGGGTGATTCTGAGAATTATAGATTTTAAGAAACAAAGAAGAGAGTGTTTAACTAGGGATAGCATCCCACACCTGACATCCCAGTACTAGGAGATAGAAGCAAGATCAGAAGGTCAGGATCTACCTCAGCTACACAGAGAGTTCAATGACAAACTGGGCTGCTGTCTGGAAGATGCAGGAAAGGGAAGGGAGGGGAGGGGGAAGGAGGGGGAAGGAAGGGAAGAAACAAAATCAGTAACCAACACTGAGTCCAGTGTCACTTGGCATTAAAAAAATAAGATTTATTATTTATTATGTATACAATGCTTCACCTTCATGTATGCCTGCACTCCAGAAGAGGGCACCAGATCTCAGTATAGATGGTTGTGGCCACCCTGGGGTTTCTGGGAACTGAACTCAGGACCTTCGGAAGAGCAGCCAGTGCTTTTAACCCATGAGCCATCTCCCTTGGCATTTTTGCTGGCCATGAGGATAGTTGTACCTAGACTTTTTCCTCTCTCTTTTTGTTCCATTTTATTTTTCATTCTTTAAAGGGGTACAAATAAATTTCCAGTGTGTGCTGGCTCATTAACACATGGGTTCCTAGAACTCATGACTTGAGCCTCAGTTTGAGTAAAGGTGGGCTTGGTATTCTTTTTTCTTAAAACGAATACATTATGATGCCTGGAAAAGAAGCTCAGTGGTGAAGAGCACTCTTTGCTCTTGCAGAGGACTGGAGTCTAGTTCCCAACACCCACACTGGTAGCTCACAAGCAGCTTTGGTTCTAGAGCATCAGTCAGACTTCTTCTGGTTTCTGATGGTCCTGCATGGACATGCGCATACAGAGACAAGCAGGCGCACACACACACACACACACACACACACACACACACACACACACACAAATACAATATTAAAAACAAATATATTACTTATTCAACACTCTATTTATTGTCTGTCTGGTATGTCCTAAGCACATGACAAGCTTCTGGACTATACGAATGAATCAGAGAAATAATCCTAACCCATGAAACTTCTTAGGATTTTCATCATCAGGCGTGCCTCTTTTCAGACTGGCTGTGGTCCTGGCTCCTCCCTTTCCATCTGCACACATGCAGTGCCGTGTTCTTTTCTCTGAAATGGCTTCTGATTCATTCCTAATATTCCTTTTCAATAACATAACTTCTTCCCTTAAACCTGTGTTAGTATACAACTTCTAGATGCTTCCTTCTTTCAGTAAGTTCAAACTGTGTCCCAGGTATATTAACCACCAGTGACTCATCTTGCTAAACTGTGGTTCATTCCTTCATGCCATCCTGACACCAGAAATCTTACTTTCCTCACTCTACTTGGTCCTTAGAAATATTCACCTGTGAAGATGATGGAACTCTGGCCCTGAAGGTGATGGAGCTCAGGAAGGGTGAAAAGACAGGTCCGGGATTGTTCCGACAGAAAGGAACAGCATGGATTGCTTTAAACGCAGATGCTTGACTGGATGGGAAGGGGAGAAATGTGCAGCCATAGGTCTGCTGTTACCATGGAAGGATGGCTGTCAGCCAAGGTTCACTGTGCACTAAGGAAAGACCTTTGTGCCCAGCACTGTAGCCTTCACCTGGCTTCGATGTGCACCCAATGTGTCTTTCTTCCATCGCTTGCTTCCTGGCAGTCAGGCTCATTTCTTCAGTGTTCTTGGGTATTTTATACTCATTACTGCCTCTATAAATACTTAGACACTTCTCTTACAAGCTCCTTGTCACCCTCTGCTCTAAAGCAAAATTCATGATACCACACGTTTCTTGCAGAATAGTATTTAGTCCTGTGATCCCAAAAAGCTATGCTTATACATTAGAGCCACTTACAACCTTCCGCAGATGTTTATTGGATGCTTATTGGCTGCTTAGTACATGCCAGGCAACATGTCAGGTGCCAGATCATCAACACAAACAAGGTTAGACTCTAAGGTTACACCTTCCAGGTCCTATAGGATTCAAGGGAGATTCATTTCAGTTCTGGTCCTATGTTGCTTCTTTCCCCCAACTCTCTGCCTCTACTGGGAGGACTGTAAACACACCTTATAGTGAGAGACACAGAGCCAAGAGCAATGCACCTGCAGTCTTTGGGGTCACACTGCATGAATTCTCTGTGAGTATTTGTTACTGGGTCTGTTACAGCTTGCAGTACCTGGATCTCCCACCAACTGGATCCTGAGGGTACAGCTTAGGTTGTCAGGCTCAGCGACAAAGCCATCATGATGGCTCCCAACTTTCATCTCAACTAGCATCCTGAGGGATTTGAAACTGTTGACTCAATTCCTCCCAACACAGAGTTCACCAATAACTGAGGTTGGATTTTAAGTGATTTTTCACTTTTCACTGATTGGAAAGCGTACCACAGACTCATTCTGTGGCTTACCTCCAGTTCAGTATTCAAAGAACTGCATGGGACAGTCCATGCTTGATCGCAAAACGTTTGTGTTTAGATCCTTTTGCTGAACCACGGGCTGATGTAAACGTTCCGAGCACACGGGAGACAGGCTGCGCTAAGCTGTGATGTCTGTGGGGCTGGTTGGTCTGTCTTTTCTATGGATGTAGCCTATCCTGGACTGGAAACAAGCATTTGATAAGCATTTAACTGTACCCAAAATCCACTGGACAATTCATGCCATCACATGACATAGCATTTCTGAGAAGGCTGCATTCTTGGTCAGCCATTCTCTCAGACCTGCTCCTCCCCTCCCCAGCTTTCCTGCCTTTACCTCAACACAGACACAACCCCAGGGCCACTGCCTCCACCTCCCTGCGAGTTGCAATTCATACAACTGTCCTTGGATCCTTTCCTCCCAACAGCTCCGGGTTAACTCCCTAGAACAGCATTTCTATCCAGCCTTTCCGACACTGCTCGTTTACTCACCTAATGAAGCCCACAGCCCTCAGTCTAGTTTTCAAGGCTCTTCATAAATCTCTTTCCACCTTTCCCAGCAACATTTAGATTTAATGTTTGGCTCCGTGCGTCCTCAATTCTAGTCTGGAGAACTTACCCATTGTCCTTCTGAAGCACGCACATGTCTTATTTTTCTCTCCAGGGTTTGGCTTGTGCTATGATCCCATTTACAGTACAGTGTTCTATTTCCTCCCGTCAGTACAAACCCTGCCCATTCCATCTTAGAAGTCTATTTTATTTACAGAATTTTTCTTGTGTATCAGCCAACAATGCCCCACTTGTTCACTTAAATCCTGTAACATGCTCATTGAGTGCTTACTATAGACCAGGCAATATGCTAGGGGTTAGGTTACCAGTAAGGACAGCGGTCAACTCTATTCTAAAGAATCTCAGTTAACCACTCTCTAACTGCTGGAGCATTTACTAGATGGCTTACTTTGGCACTAGTTACATATTTCTGATTTTCCCTCAATCTTCTTAATCTTTTTTAGGTGCCTCTAAAAATATCATAAGGTGAATGATTTATACATAATGGAAGTTTATTTCTAATAGTGTAGGAAGCAGAGAAGCCCAGGGGCAAGGTGCCTGCAGATTCAATGTTTGGCAAGAGTTCCTTTTTCTTTTCCCAAGAAGGCATCTCCCTGCTTTGTTCTCACATAACATGCGTCTCCCATTAGCCTCTCAGAACTTACCAGGCCTTCTCATGAGTACCCCATAGGGAGTGATGTAGTCATCACTCTTAATTCTTGATATTGTCATATGGGGGGACATTACACATATGGATTTTGAAAGGACATACATATGGATCACAACACCAACAGGGAATGTTCAAGATAAGGAAGCTGTAGGGAAACTACAGGGCTTGGTTTGATTCCTGTGGTACACACTGTTATCTGTTCTGTATCTGGGCTCCTGAAGGGGAAAGCCAGTCTCCTATTCATTGGTAACTGTAATCACACCCAACAGATTAAATCCTCAATTTGAACTTTTCAAATGAAAATATTCGATTTTTTTGTATTGATCTTATGTTTGGTTTTGAAACATTATAGTGAAGCGTAATTGAAAGCTTTTGGCTTCTGTTTTTCAATTTCATTAAAATCTATCCATCAACTTGTTAGAGATGCTGAAGCCTGGGATGCTTCAAATGATCACTGACAATTTTCCATATTTTTATATAAATTTCCAAAATTATAGAATTAAAGCTGAGGAGGTGAAGAGATTGGTCAGTTTGTAAAGCACTGGCCATGTAAGCATAAGAGGCTGAATCTGGACTCCCTGTACCCACACAAGAAGCCAGTGTGGTGGCAGGTTCCAGAAGTCTCAGCACTGGGGAGACAGAGCAGCAGACACCTGGGTTCTTTTGGAAAGTCTTTTTATCCAACTTGAGAGCTCCAACTTCAGTAAGTGAGCGAGTCTCATTAAAACTATGGTGGAAAAGTGATTGAGGAAGACGCCTGATATTAATAAACTCATGCACACCTACATACATGTGCATACAGCACACGCATGTGCACATGTGATCTCATGCACGCACCAGTACCCACAGAGAGGAGGAGGGAGAAATAGAGAGGGCGAGAAGAAAGGGGAGAGAGAAAAAGAGAGAGGAACACAGTAAATAAATATATTGTGGCAGGATTAGTATGTTTGTATTTGCTTAGCCTGTGGGAAAACTTATGCTAGAATTCTTAACAACAAACAGACAACAAAATTTGATTTAAATTTCCCGTTCCTAAATATGGAAACTTTATACGTTTGAAATGAACGTTTCCTTTGGGTATCACTGACATCGGTAACGGCAAGGTGGAGATATTTACATAAGTAAAAACTATGTTTAAGGCAGAAAAAAAGTGTGAGGGCCGTTTCTAAACAGTATTTCCCCTCCGGAAACAGGGGGAACCTCAATGGAAGGAAATCCTAATTGGGCTTATAAAAGTTTAAACACAAAGTGATGTCAAACATGAATCATCTCCTTTCTCTGCATTCGAGATAAATTTCTTTTGAAGACCCTCAAGGACATCCTATATTTTTTCTTATTGATCTCAAAAGGTTAACTCTAATTGCTGGCTACCTATTTATAAGTAGCTTGTTAAGTATCAAGCTGTAACACTGAGATAAATTTGTTATGCAAATCACCTGATGAGGTAGAAGAAGCACTGAGTGAAGAAAATATTTGTGGATGGTAACAAAGGAGCAGGGTAGCCAGCCACTGCTTTACTATCATTATCTGTAGCATTTCTAGTCCAGCCTTGCTGGACATCAACTCCCGCAGGTCCAAAAGGTATCCCTCACACCTACGTGTTGTTAAGTTCCTTTTAATTATTTATAAAACAAGCAAACAGTAAAGGAGAAACACACTGTGCGATGCAAGGGGACAAAATGAGCTTGCAAATCTACTTGATTTGCTTTCTTTAAACATTTTTCATGTTAGATTTTATTTACTGTTTTATATGTGTCTGTGCCTGTGCATTCGGTGTGTGTGTGCATGTGACACTGTTCATATGCACATGTCAGAGGACAGCGCTAGAAAGTTGGTTCTTTCCTTGCAAAATATTGACCCAAAGATCTAACTCAAGGAGGTCGTCTGGGCAAAAAGTCCCTCTAGCTTACGACATCTTTTAAGTAATTGTCTAAAAATGAAACCAAAAGCTCTCTTTTACCTAGGAGACATGCTGAGTACAATATTTACTTTCTCTCTCTCTTCTTTTTTTGTTTTTTTTGTTTGTTTGTTTGTTTTTTTGAGACAGGGTTTCTCTTGTAGTCCTGGCTGTCCTGGATTTACTAGGCTGGCCTTGACCTCACAGGGAACTGTCTCTGCCTCCTGAGTGCTGGGATTAAAGGTGTGTGCTACCATGCCCAATTTTACTTTCCCTCTTTACTGGAGATTACTGATGGTCCATCAAGAAGAGGATGTAATTTAAAAAATTTTTTTAGATTTATTTGTATATATGAGTGTTTTGTCTGTCTGTCTGTCTGTCTGTCTGTGTATGATGTGTATGCTTTGTGTTTGAGGAGATCAGGAGAGGGTGTTCGATCCCTCAGAATTGGAGCTACCTCAGCATATAAATCCATGATTTAAAATGGGCCATGAATGCTTGGGGAAGTGGCTCAGGGGGTAGAGTACTTGCCTACCATTCTTGAAGCCTTGGCTTGATCTCTAGCACCTAAATAGTGGTTTATGCCTGTAATCCTAGCACACAGGGGGTGGAGGCAGGAAAATCAGGAATTCAAGGTTATCTTTAGCTACATAGTGAGTTCAAGGTCACCTACAGAGCATAAAACCTTCTTTCAAAACAGCAACAACAACAATAAATATAAGAAACGAGCCACAAACTCCTTGTTAAAGAAGAGCAGGTTAGAGCACTCAACATGTGAGAATGAATAATGAATAAAAATCAAGCAAGACTTAACTTCATTATACTAATAATTTAAGAGATCAGATGAGCTTTCCTTATCAGAATTACATGTTAGTTAACTGGTTTCAGTAATTTTCAATGTAAAGTTTTTGCTTCCTTTCTCTTTAAAATGTCAGCAGTGGTAATTCATTAAAGATAGAAAAATGTATGGTGACTGAGACACAGTCCAATGGTAGAGGACTTGCCAGTGTGTGTAAGGCTCTGGGTACAATCCCCATCACCACAAACTAAATTGACTATTTAAATAACAAAATGCCAAGAAATAAACAGAAGTATAGCTTAAACCACACAGAATTTCTTATGATGTACAGGGGCTGGAAGAGTGGTTCAGTGGCAGATCACTTGACAGAACTGTGGGAAATCCTGGGTTTGATCCTCAGATGTGAAAGAGTACAGATATACACACACACCCCACACATACACTACATACATAGAGACACAGACACATCACAAACATACAGACCACACACATGTACACATATATCACACATACTACCACACACACCACATACTTGTACCACACAGATACATAGACCACACACACGCACCACACCCACGTATACCACACACATCACACACAGACACACCACACACATCTCACACACCACACACACAGTCTTGACCAACCCTGGGTTTCCAGCTCTCCTGGCTGTGTGTGGTTGGCCAGTCACTCACTCTCTGGACACTGACAGTGTTCCATGCCTGTGTATGAGTTCCTTGTAGAGGAAGTGCTCATGAGCTGACATACAATGTGTCTTCCTATCCCCATTTGAACAGACTCCTTCATTAAAGTCAACCAGCAGCTGCTTCCTCCTTTTCCTCCTGTCTCCTGGCACACACTGTTCCACCAATTCTTAGGGCTGATTCTATTAAATCAGTGACTCTTATCTGGGTATCAGTGAAACTATCTTCTCAACACTGCCCACAGCAGACCACAGTTACTACACACAGGGGAAGGACTACTGAAGCACACTGTGCATTTTGTACTCAGCAAAAAGAAAAGAAGAATTTAGTTCTGGTGCATCATCTTTCCCATGTCTGAGTGGCCTGACACCCTCCTCAATCACATAACTAATGTGTGGGAAGAATGAACACTCTTTGAAAATGCAGTGACCCAAAAAGTTAAAAACGAAAAATTATGAAGCATCAAATGGCATGTTGTTTTCATTTTTCTCTGTCATAAAATAGATTCTGCTTAAGTGTCCATGTATAAAAATGTTCTGATATGGGGTGTTTTATATTATATATATATACCACATATATGGTATTTTTTGGCATTATTTATTTAAAGCTCAAAACAAGGAAAGGGCTCATACCTGTGATTCATTCATATTCTCACATCCAAATACAACCCTCCCCTTGGATGCTGGAATCACATTTTGACCTGTACACACCATGTATGTAATTTCATCCTTTATAACGTATTTAAACGTATTTTACTCTATATTCATTGTGAATAGTCTTAAAATCCAGGACTGAAAATGGCGGCATAAATTTCCCACATTCCGACACAAGCTAATTAGCTAATAGTGGGAGGATGGCCGAAAGTTAGGGTGAAGAGAGTGGGAAGTGCTTATGGAGAGCAGCCGCAGGTGAGCTGCTTTGGGCTTCCAGATAGGAAGGCATTAGTATGTGCCTCTTCAATGGTGCTTTGGGTTTTTTTCCCCCTGCTGATTGGACTGCCGATTCATAGCAGAGTCCTAGACCACACAGAACTACGCTGGCATTTCTCTTGTTCTCTTGCAGCTAGTAGCTACATCTGAAGTGATTCCGGGGAGGGGAGGAGGGATGGGAAAAGTCTGGCTTTATCTAAATGTAATCATGCATTATTTGGTACTGAAGTCGATTGTATTGCTTAGGAATTAAAAAGCCATGAGAGACTTCCCCTTCACCCTAGCCTGACTGAGATTCACACATTTAAGTTTCTCTTGTAGAAAGACCTCCATCTGGCGGTACAGCACATTACATGAAGCCCAAGCTTATCGTCTTTCAGTTCCTTCGACCCAGGAACATAACCTTGTCACTGAGACCAGTACAGCTGCAGGGGTGCCAGCATTTGTATGTATGTATCAGCGGACAGAAAGAAGGAGGGAAAAGGACTGCCACAGGCAATAGCACAAAGTCAAGGGCACCATAAGATTCACTCATTTCAAGGAGGCTGAGCCTGCTGGTGCCAGGTTGGGGTCACTCGCCACTCCCATAAGGCTTGTGACAATTCTTAAATAAGATCTTGGGTCCTTGTCCAAATACCAGAAATAATGATTGAAGAGTGAGTCACTGGTTATGTGTGTCACAATAGTCAGAACCTTGTTGTTGTGAAAGTTTCTGTAAAATGAGGTTTTGGTCGTGTACAGTTCTTAGGAAATGAAGAAGTGTTGTTTGAAGAGGTGTGTAAAGTATGCCACCCTTCCTGGATGAAAGTGGTTAATTATGAAAACTCTTCCTCCATAGAGCTGCTGTGCTACAGTTGACTAAACTGATTCAATATCACTGATATTTGGATTATTTGTTGCAGTGGGGTTTACTATTTACAAAACTAAGATTGGTACCTTTCCCTACACATTTTTTCCTTCATGGACTGCTTTGGATTAATGGTTGAACACTTGAAAGTTTAATTAATGCCCATCCAATATTAATGGAATAAACTGTGATCCTTCAGGGCTGGTACAGGCACCACAGATAAGCCAGGCCATCAAATCCTTGGACATGTTCATGGGCAAGTCGGTGGGGCCGCACATGAGGTGTTTAGGATTGGGGCATTGTGAGCTTTTGCCAATAGGATCCAGCCTGAGCTGGGCCTCATTTCAACAAGGATCAACTAACTTTTTCTTATAAATAGAAATCAATGTGGCACAGCAGAAAGTTCACAGAACTTGCCTCTGTGTGATGCTGGGCAGCAGCATGCTGCCTGCCAAGTGCGAATGAGGGGAGTAACCTCCCTTCCCCAAATTTGAAACACTTTAGATGGTGTAAATCAGAAAGCAGAAACTATGAGCCTAGAAGATAAGGCTGGAGAAAGGTCTGTGGTACAGAACATGATCGGTGTTTATGCTCATTTTTGAGGAAGGGTCTCACTGTGTAATTCACTCTGCTCTCTAACCTGTGGTCTGCCGTCTTCAGCTTCCTGAGAGACAGGACTACAGGTGTGAGGCACCTTGTCTGGTTCAAACAATGCTTTTGCTTTAGAAAAGCTAATGCCTCTGTATTTCCTGCCTGGCTCTTAGTCTTTAAATAACACCACCAGTGTTTTCGTTTCTTTGGTTGGTTTTTGTTTTTCAAGACAGGTTTTCACTATGTTAAACCTGGCTGTCCTATAGAACCCACTTTGTAGATCAAGATGGCCTTAAATTTGGATATCTGCCCGCCTCTGCCTCCCGAGCCATGCCAGGCTTAGATTCTGTGTGACTTCATCTTCAGAGAAAGCAAAGAGAAACGGAAGGGTAGATATGTTCACATATTGCTACAGTCAGGTTTCTAGAGATGAAGGATCACCCACAATGCACCATGGCTTCATGTAAGAAAAGATAGCAAGAGGAATTGCCATTTCATGGTCCAGAACCATCATGTCCCAGCCCTCCCATCCCTCAGGATGTGGGTCTGGACTCAAACTATATTTACCATAGCATAAAACATGGAGTAGGGCTCAGCAGGAAATCAGGCCCAGGCCCAGAGTGTTTTCTCTTTTGTTTGGAGTATAACTATGTGCATTCATGTGATCACACACTTTGAGGATGAAAGAAGGAACAATGAAAGACATCCCTAGGCCAAATTGTGAAGACAGCGACATTTGTTTTTAATATTGCTTATATAGTTATTTCCACTAAAAAAATAATTATGTGTATGCCTATGCCTACGTACCCAAGAGTATGACTGTGCACCATGTGAGTGGCAAGAGCCCTCGCAGGTCAAAAGAGAACGAATCTCCTAGAGCTAGAGTTAAAGATAGTTGTGAGCTGCCATGTGGGAGCTGGAGACAAAACTTGCGTCCTCTGCAAGAGCAGGGTATGCTCTTGACCCCTGGGACTTCCCGGAGACCTCTTCTCTAGCTCGTTGTTACAGCTCTCCTCCCTCCATTTCCTCACTTGCCTTCCATCTGGGCAGCATGGCTACTGCAGGTCATGCAGAACTAAGCTCTCTTTCCTTCCTCAGTAATGTCCCTCTTCTCAATATCTAGTATCAGCTAACTTCGTCTTTAATGGGTTAATCAACGAATGTGTTGATCACTTAAGATGTTAACGGCAGAAATGAAACAAAGTGATAGCTTTTTCTCTGGCATACATGAATATTTTACTTTAAAATTTCAGGTTGTATGTAAAGTAATGGGTTTAATTCTGATTTTCTTTTCATTCATATGGTCATGATTCTTGGATCTAATACAGAGCAGGTGATAGTTCAATTAGGGTGTTAGGTGTTCTGGAAAGTGGTAGAGGAAGAGGAGTCATTGGGTAAGATTAACATTAGCCATCAACTCCTGCCAGCTTTGCCTTCTGTGTCACACAAAGAGCCTGAAAGAAAGCCTGGACAAGAAGGCAAAAGCACTATTTGCAGGCAGCAGTCTTCTGTGAGTTTCTTTAGGAAAGGAGGGGCAAACTCAAACCCCTCACTGTGAGGGTGGCAATGGCGTATGAAATAGCTGCAGAATTAAGAGCTGGGGTGTGGTTCTGTAGGCCTAGCATGCTTTAGACCCCAATTTAATCCCCAGCACCACAAAATAATTACTAGCATTGTCACCACTAGTAGCCTGATGGTAATGAGTGCCTTAAACAGGCTCCGGATGCTGCTTGGTTGGGCAAGTGCTCCGCAAGCATGCACAAGACCCTGTGTCTACTTGCCAGTATTGTATACAATTAGCATTGTGATGCACTCTTGCCATCCTGATACTTGTGTATGGGCGGTTAAGGTCATCTTTATCTTCATAGAGAGATGAACACCAGATCGAGCCAAATGAGACCTTATTTTAACAAAACAAAGCAAACAAAACAAGGTATGAGTAACATTAGAGAAAAGCCAATGGCCTCTTAGGAAAGGTGCACAAAAAGTATGGTTCACAAGAGTGCTGGGAAAAATGAAAGTCCCAGGAGCTGATTCTGGTTGGGTGATATCACTGTACGTCAAGTGCAAGCAGAGCCACATTTAAAATCTTGAATCAGAGGAAGTCGTCATTTTAAAGACCTCTGAAATGACAGAGGCCACAAGCACAGGGTCTTTTATATGACGATATCTAAGGTTGATAAAGACCTGGCAGATAGTAGCTAGAAAATGAATGATGATTGTTGAAGCATGGGGACAGTAGAAGATGACTTCAGTGCACATATTTTTGCACTGAATTATAAACATTACACATTAACATTTCCGGAAGGAGAAACGTGCCTAGTGTCTCTTTGTTCTCCTACCTTCTCTCCACCATGTCATATACACAGTGTGTTCATGTGTCCCTACTGCCAGGCATAGGCATATGCACGTGAGCAGCATTATAGAGATAACACGGCAAATGCTTTATTAAATTTAATGCCTGATGCAGAATTTTAAGTTTGTTGTCTTCCACCCAAATTTAATGCTTTGGGGTTTGGGAACTTAAGGCTTGACAAATCAACTTTCTGTTCTTGAGTTAAAGGCAAATCAAAAGCATTCAGCAAACTTCATGAACATCAAATGTCAATTGCAACAGAAGATTTTGATATAACCGTAAGTAAATCCGAAACATATGGATTGAGTTTTCCTTGCAGTACTCTAATGTTTGAAAGGGAAATCTGTGCAAAAAAAAAATGTATTGTAGTTTTTCTGAAACCCTTAAAGTTGAAAAAATATTTTTTATTTATTTAGATTTAGAAATAGGATAACCATTTTGCACCCCGAGAAATTTAATTAAGCACCAAATTCCCTTTAAGCTCTGCATGGCACAGAAGCTGACACGAGCAAAACCTTGCTTTCAGTGGCTCTCAACTGCTACACTCACTTGAAGTATAGAGTCTTTCCAGTGGAAGAGCCAGGGCCTTTCTCTCTGAGCTTCTAACCACCCACATAACGCCCCCACCCCAAGCTGCCTCCAAGAAACACAGCCTCTAAATAAACACAAAACAGAAGCCTCAACAACCACATCACCTAAACAAAAACTGTAATGATGCTATACAACCCAAGATTTGAGGCCATCTCCCCACACTCAGGAGCTGTTACGTCTCTGCAGGTTCAATCACACAGGATATGGGTGGGCACCTTGATGCTGTTCGATTGTTTGGGGTTAGTGGTCAGACTTTGGTCTTTGACTAATACTACACTCCATGATAGAGTCCTGTCACACCTGCCATTGGCTTTGCTGGACTGTGGAGATGCAGAAGAGACCACAGGAAGATAGACAACTGGACTCAAATGAACACTATCATGACCTTCTGATCTATGCTTGGTGTCCTCAGTATCAGATCAGCCTTAAAAGTTTATGATTTCTCTCTCTCTCTCTCTCTCTCTCTCTCTCTCTCTCTCTCACACACACACACACACACACACACACACGCACACACAGCACATAACCTTTGAGTTGAGGTGCCTTGGATGTTGTGTCTCACTTCTGTTCCTTACTGAGTAAATAAGTATGCATCGAACCCTGTTTTTTTCCCTTCATAAATATGAGGATAGTGGTACTCCTACATTAAGCCATTCCAAGAAACGATGAAATCAACATTTTACCTTGAAGAATGTTTTGCATGTGGTTAATGCTCAGTGAATATAACTTCTGCCTCATCACATTGCCTGACATCCTAATAATTCATTCCATAGTATTTTGATTCATATCAGAAAATCATCAAAAATAAATGAAACAAAAATCAAGGTTTCAAAGACAACATTCTTCTTTCTTAGAAATGCTCTAATTACTGATGCCCAAGATTACAAAAAGATTATAAAATATCTATCCTGAAATTAGAACCATTATTCTGGCATTCTCAGTGAATGGAGAAAATACATAGGGATAAATAGAAAATGAAATAATCTTTTTGTGATCTTTCTAAAAACATTAAGCATTAAAAAGAGAAAAAAATCCACTTAGAAATTTTAAAAGAAAATGACTTTTTTGCATATTAGATATTAAATGAAAACCAATTGTTTTGTAGACTCCTCCCCAAAATACATTATAAATTTAAAGATGATTCACCAACTGCCCTTTATCAAATATCAAATAGTAGCTTCATTGATATTTGCTATTGGCAGGCACTGGGGACTAGGTTAAAAAAATTAGCTAACACAAAGCATTGACTCTGATTAAGTAAATTCCATTGAACTCTTTCTAGTAAGCATTATTCAGGTCGTGAATGCTAATTTGTCCTGCAGGGGGCTGTGCGTAATTACCCAGAACAACTATCAGCTTTATTGAGTTGTTACAAAACAGTATTACAGGATGGTAGTGTGCTGTAAAGGAAGGCAACCTTGGTATGGACGCAGAGAAGAGGGTTATTTCTCTTGTTCTTCTCTTACTGGGAAGATTTTGTACACTGGGTAGCAACGTTAATACACAGCCTTTTGCTTAGGATCAGAATGCCCTCTCTGTGTCACGGCTTGCTTAATAGTCATGTAGAATTCCAGACATGCAAAGACATGTATCTGGGAAGTGCCACCCAGCTACCAGAAACAGTTTTAGCTTTTACATACTTAAGATTGCATCGAATCAGAGCCGTGTTTAAAAAACGAGGCAAGCCATGGTACATTGGCTGCATTCCAGCTACTGCATAGAACTGCTGACATTACTAAAATCTAGATAATTTAGTCCCATATGGGGATCCATACCACAATTATATTGTCCCTGTTTCCACACAGCCCTGATTTTGCACTTCTTTAAGCCTGGCTTTTTATAATTTTAATTCCCTTCACCAATAAAGCAATTTGCATTCACACAGTCTTCTGCCTAAGTAAGGGGGTGGGGGGAAGAAAATAAGCAGATTTGTGCCACATGACTTTAGTCTCTTTACAGTTGATTATAAGGAACCAGATTCTTCAATGAACCCATTCTCTCCTCCCTGTTTAATTGGTGTGAAACATCATCACACTGAAAACTGGGAAGGCTAGCAGGCCGTGGGTGCATGTGGCAAGATGCACACCTGTTCAGTTCCTGTGTTTGATGAGACATATACCATGGACACCACTCAGGAATTAAACAGCTGTGCTGCCCTTGCGGGTGGAGGTAGTACAATCTAGCATAAAATACTGAGACTTAAAAACGGTATTTTTTTTTTCCCTAACACTCTACCATTTACGGAAATAATTTGAAAAATCTGCTATCTTGATCCATAGCAGCTGCTCCTGACACCTCATAAATGTTTAATAAAAAAATAATAATTTCCAGAAAACTCCTTTCTTTATAATTTGAACCAGTGTTGAAGTCAAATATTCATGTGAAAAATGCATTTTCTTTTCTTTTCTTTTTTTCTTTTTCTTTCTTTCTTTCTTTCTTTCTTTCTTTCTTTCTTTCTTTCTTTCTTTCTTTTTTTTTTTGACTCATCTCGGTGTGAAAGGAAAAGCACCCAGAAGAACATATAATGATACCAGACAAGTAAAACCGGAGACAAAAAGCAAGACTGTTAACTTGGGGCAAACTCCTTGCCCACTTCATCCCACACAGAGAAAATGCAGCTGGGGGTTAGCTGTCCCTATTAGATGCATGCTTTCAGACACTAGGGTGTTAAGCAGGGTGAAACTCTGTAGTCATCACGTATTCTAAAGTCTTCAGTCTGCTTCACTGTGACCTTATGTGGAAGGAAGACAAACTTCAAGGTAATGGTGGCAGTTTGTCCATCACGAAGTTGGGAGGATTTTAGTCTTTCAAACGATCAAGTAAAAATAACAGCGGTCACTGCCTGGGTGACTTCATACAGCTTAAGACACAATGTCAATTGTACTGCCAAGGAAAGGAAGAGATTTTATTTGATTCACTTTAATTTGGTTTTGTTTGTTGAGACAGGGTTTGTCTGTGTAGCCTTGACTCTCCCAGAACTAATTTTGTAGACCAGGCCAGGTTGGCCTCGAACTTAAGAGATCTGCCTGCTTCTGCTTCCCAAGTGCTGGGGTTAAAGGCATGTGCCACCATGTCCAGCTGAGATTTTATTTTTTAAGGGCCTTTTTTTTTCTTCTCCTCAGAGATAAGAAACATCTTCCTACATAGGCTTTGCTTAGCTGTCACTTTGCACCCTGTTTGCACGTGCTTAGAGTGCACGCGAGGCACTCTCTGAGTTAATTCAGCTCTGGGCTCCTCATTCATTCTCTTCTGAAAACCTGTGTGAACTTGGGTGGACTTACACACTACACCCAGAAGAATAGTTTCTCTTTGTCATGTAGCTTTGCTTGTTGCTGTTGTTGATGTTTTAAGGAGTCTGAGAATGAATCCTACTCTGAAAGAAAGACAACTCAATAATGAAGACTTTAAATTGTTTGTGGATGCTAATGATGATTTGTGCCAAGTATTTCTCATTTTCCCCCCTACAACTTGACAATGACAAAAGGACCTGTAGAACTGCCCCCTCCTTAGAGGAATAAAAGTAGCTCTTGCTGTTCACTGTAAACATAACCTATGCTTACTAACAGCCTTTCAGTAGATTTAAAAAAAAAAAATCAATACTACCACCAAAGCCTATCTTTTCACTTCTAGCCTTGAAAATATAAAATTGCTTTTCTTTTTATCATGGATCATTTTAAGGGAAAATGAGTACTGTACATATTTCATATATAGTATTAGGGAGTTTTTGTGAGTTTTTCAGGTTAATAATTTGGGGTCTGTGTGTGTGTGTGTGTGTGTGTGTGTGTGTGTGTGTGTGTGTGTGTTATATCCATATGTGTACTTGTGAACGCAGGTGCAAGTGCCCATGTGTGAAGGCTACAAGTGAATGTTGTCTTCCACTATTGCTCTCTATCTTATTTTTTGGGACAAGGTATCTCATGGAACTTGGAGCTTGCTGAAGTAGCACAGCCGGCCAACAAGCCCCTTAGACAACAATGTCCCTGGTTGTCCAGCTCTGGGGTGACAGTCAGTCACATGTCACTGTTCTGTGCTCTTGTGTGGGCTCTGGGTAGCTATCTGCACCTCAGGCTTCATGCCTGTACGGGAAGGGCTTTATGCACTGAGCCATCTCTCCAGCCCAGACATTTAGCTGTAAAGTCTTCCCATTATTTACTAGGTACCATCATTACTTAAGAGAAACCCCTTCTAGCCTTCAAAAGTGGGCCAGGGAGGATGCTTGCATATTTCTGCTAAGTCTGCTTTAAACTGGAGGCTATGTACCCGAGAAATATTACTCATTTGTGTTATCGTTAACACTTCGAACACAGCCACTTCTCTGGGTAATAATTATTAATACAAACGTTAGTTCGTTAGCAGGATAACCCCTTTGAGTTCTAAAGAGACATCATACATAGCACTTTAATCCGCAGGCAAGGCCAGGGTGTTTATCACCACCATTCACTCGACTTCTCCCACCAGCTGTGTGTGTTGAAACGAGCACCAACTAAATCTGTGATGAAGTTCTGTGACATTCCTTCCCTGGTCTTCTCTGCACTCTCAGTGAGAGACTTGGATGCACCCTTTCCATCTCTCACCCTGGAATTCCCCCTGTTGCGCGGACTTGCAAGGATGAGGAACACTGTCCCGAGCTACATCCTTGTATGCCGTTCAGAATGGCTGCTGCCCGAATGACCTTCTCTAGTCTGTACACAAGAAGTGACTGGAGAGCCTGCTTGGCACTGTGACACAGGGTGTTGGCTCGGCCCTGTGTCAGTTGTCACCAATCCATTTGCTTGACACAGGAGATGCTTTGCTCCTTGAACCAGTTCTTTAAGCTCTGTGGATAGGGTCTTTTAAAAAAATTTTTTTTACTCATATTCTTTTACAGTTTCTAGCATCATAATGTGTCTAGTTAAGAATCTGATAACATGATTTCTGCAGTGATCAAGGCAGGCCCAGTGATGACTATGACAAACTCACACGCGAACCGTCTGTCAAAACGCTGCGCATTCCACTTCAGTTAGAATATGTGCCTCTGAAGAAGGAAGGGGGTGGGGGTCTGTGCAACAGACCGCTAGAGATAGGGAAGTAGAAGGAATGTTCTGGAAGCAGCTTTTTCTGACATGTCACTTAGCCATGTTTTCCTCAGTGACACTAAATGATTTTTCTACGAGAGGAAGATAGTCTACCCTGAGCAGAATGAGAGCAATGCAGCCACCAGGAGAATAAGAAAAGGCCTTCAGGCTCTGAACGGCAGCCAGTGAGGGACTCAGAAATATGAGCATGTCTGGTAGCATTACGTGTATGTGTGAAACGATCTCCAATTCATTGCAGCATGGCAGGAGGGGGTGGGGGGCACAACAGCATAGACTTTAAAAGAGCATATAAATGGATCAGCAGTTTTGTGAACTGAGTTTAAAAGGGCACATGGTCTGGGATTTTTAAGGTTAGTTGCTCAAGCCAAATCCTAGAGCTTCCCTCCCTCAGCTGAATCCTGCGCAGTCTTGGTAGGTAGCTCAGCTTCTTTATGCTTTTCATTTTATTTTCTATGTGTGAGTGCCTACATGTAAGTGTTGTAACACACGAGTGCCTGGTGCCTTAGGAGGCCAAAAGAGAGAATTCGGTTTCCTGGAACTAGAGTTACAGATGGTGGTGAGCTACCATGTGGGTGCTGAGAGCCAATCACAGATCCCCTACAAGGGCAGCCAGTGCGTTTAACAGCTAACAGGGAATGATGGGCCAGTGTTGGTAGCGTGCCTCATGAGATGGCCAAGCCCTCACTTGGGTGCCCATTAGGCATTCTGTGGAGCCGTTGGCTAGGCCAGCTTCATAGGTGTCTACTCTCAGTGTTTCACTTCGTGTCAGCAGAGCGGGGCACCAGCCTGCACTCCGTAATGGTTTTGTTGTCTGAGTTTGTGTTTTACAGCGAAGTTGGATGAAATGTGTTTACTAATCCTCGCCTCCTTATTCAGAAAAGGAGTAGCCTAGGAATGAGGGTGTCAGCTTGGTGTTTTCCATGTGTGCGAGCCCAGTGAGTTGAGGTAAGTATGCTCCACCTGTGACGGATGAGTATTTATGAAAGGGACATACAGAGGAAATGCAGTTGTAAGACAATGCAGGCTCTGTTTCCTTCAGGCCTCCTTACTCCTCAGGGTGACAACGACAAGAACATGTGTGAAATGAGAAAGGAAGTGAAAGCAGTTGTGTTTGTTTTCTATGTTACTTTTATTGTTCTGGCGAGAATTAAATGCGTGGACAATCTACAGAATATGAGCTCTGAAACTCCAGTGAGTCCACACAACTGAAACACTCATATTTGCATTTGAATTTGGCATTGCGCAAAATAAAATTCAGCAGTAGAATTCTGGTAATAATTTACAGTTTTTCTTAGGGTGTTACATAGCAATAAAAATCATGTCATGTTGCTAAAGAGGCAGTGAAGGAAAGGGTAAACCAAAGTTTTCTAGTCAAAGACCTTTAAACTATTTTCTCATTGATCTTAGACTAGGAGATTCCGTGTTTTAATTCACCCTGAGCCTAACACACATTACAGGCGGCATTTAGAGTAGGAAACTCTTCTCCCAGGAGAATACAAAGAGGGCTGTGCATCTATGTGCATAGGTAGCATCAGCTTCCCACCTTTTCTAAATTACTCTATCTCTGATATCTTAATGACAATAGCGAGCAGAACCTATTCTTAGGGTATCAAGAATTGAATTAGAAAGCAAACCTGTCAATCCCCTGTCGTTGTTCCATTCAGCTTTACTAGGCAGCTTGATGGATGCCTTGCTAGTTCTGACATAAGATGTATAGCCACTGTTCCCACATGGTGCCTCCCTCCTGAGGAGCGAGATAAATGGCCACCACGTAATGAGAAAAAGACTTGAGATGAACACTCTTCCCACACACATGGTCACCAAGGAGAATGCCACTAATTAGAGGCCAAGAAGCAAACAATTTGTAAATGAATTAGTAAATGAACAATACCCGAGGGGCCCCAATGAGTTCATTTGCTTTTAGAGGAAGAGCAATTTACCCATCTGCACTGGCAAAATCAATCCCTTGTTAGCACTGCTTAATGCTAGTGTCATTGGGTTGAACTTCTTCATGTCCACTGTATGTCTGGCTAGGAGGGAGGAAAGCTGAGGGCCACTGGGCCCAAGGTATGGTTCTTGTCTTTCTGGAGGTTCATGGAGGATTCCCAGAAACTGACTGAATCACCACATCTCACCTGGGCTTGAAACATCTCAGGATTGACACTTGCTGTGTTGCCCAGGCTGGCTTCAAACTGTTGGGCTCAACTGGTCCTAGTGCTCCTGCCTCCAGAACGGGTGATTGGCGATGCAACACTCCAGATACAATCCACAGTTTGCTTTGGTTATTCTTGGAGGCTTGCCTCCAGGACCCCTGAGCACACTACTAAGCTCAAATGTTCCAGTATGTGACCATATCTTATGCTAATTTCTCCAGCATTTTAAACCACCTCTGGGTTACTTACACCACACACTACAATGTGAATGCTATATAAACCTTTTAGACAAGACCACATCAAACAAAACGCAACCATCTTCATGACTGCAGGATGTAACAGGGCCTTCGGCAGCACAACATTTGATGCAGTACACAAACTGCAGGGTCTCTGACGCTTTCCTCATCTATTTTGAACTAGTGCCCTTTGGAATGCATTTTGGGAAATGCCATATTAACTGCACATGTCCTGGCATCGCAGGGGCTTGAGTGAACCTCTAGTGAAGTAGATTGACATCTTCCTGCACACGGCAGCCCTGGCTGGCCTGGTTAGAGAGGTTCTCCCTCATCCTACTCTTTCAGCCTCCAGTAGTCCACGAATTTCACACAGAAATATCTTTACTCCTGAGCACCTTTGGAGCAAAGGTCACTGTCTTGGTAGTCCAGTCTGTTCTGGTTCATGTGCTACCCATAACTCTCTGTACTCACCAATCTCAGAACAGGGTGAGAAATTCGATGGCAAAAGGAAAGGATGCAGTAGACATGGAAGAGTAATTATTTAGCACCCCCATCTCCCTGCGTGCACAAGACGTGGCGAGTTTATATGCATATGTCTTTAGATGATCACCCGTGTGCACTTTTTGCACACATGTCTGTGAACATGTGTATGCAAGACAGAAGTAGTAGTCAGCCCTCAGTCTCTCTTTACCTTAATTTTAAGACAGGGTCTGTCACTGGTCCTGGAACGAACTCACTGACTAGAAAGACTGGTTGGTCAGGAAACCCCGGAGATCTTTCTGTATTTGCCTTCTTAACTCTGGGATTGCCGGTACATGCCAAGCATCCACCATTTTAAGTGAATGCTAGGGTGCTCGGCCATTTTATTGATGGCCTTCTAAATGAATTTTAGGAACATGATGCTCTAACAAGACTGTGTTATGCTTTCTGAATAGAACAGAATGTGTGGGCAAAGGTGCTTGCTGCCGAGCATGGCGACCTGAATTTGATCCTTCGAACCCACATGGTCAAAGGAGAGAACCACAACCTGCAAGTTGTCATCTGACCTCCACATGTACTCTATGGCATGCACATGCATGCACAAACACACACACACACACACACACACACACACACACACACACTAATCATTTTAAAGGAAGAACATGAATGATGGTTAAATGGGATTTGATGTTGTTACAGCAGCCCCAGCAGAAAAGCCTTCCTTGGACGTTTGGCACACATAGACACAGACCTGGAAGCTGGGGACAATGGCAGCATTGAAATGTCACAGAAATGCATACCCACCAGTGGCTGGGAGTACCGCTCAGAAAAATTTTCAGAAACCCTGTCTCATAAAAGATCTGCTCCCTTTTTAAGGGTTAAAATGCTGTTGTGCATCGAGGTGAACAGAAGAAGTTTTGTAATACTGAAGACTTTCATACTTGCATTTCTATAGTAATGACATTGTGTTTTTAAAGGCTGAATGTTACTGTAGCAGTGACCTTTGACCTTGAAACTACACTGTTGTCAAATGCTGATGTCATTTTCTTTGGGACCAGAGAAGGCTTTGGATGCAGGATTAGGAACATATTATTAGTATTAATTATTACTGTGGGTGTTTTTTTTTTTTTTTTTTTTTTTTTTTTTTTTTTTTTTTTGTGGGGAGGACAGGGTTTTGCTATGTAGCTCTGGTGGTCCGGGAACTGGCCTGAACTCACAGAGATCTGCCTGCCTCTGCCTCTCAAGTGCTGCAATTAAAGGCGTGTGCCACAACTCTTGGCTGGAACACAATATTATTTCACTGGAGACCCACATCTTTGAGATTTTACACACCCTCTCCCTCCCTCCCTCCTCTCTCTCCCTCCCTCTTCTCTCTCTCTTTGTGTGTGAGTGCATGAACACACATGTTTTCTTGCATAAGTTAGTGAGTATGCATGCATGTGTATGTGCATGGAAGGCACAGGTGTCACATGTCTTCCTTTATAGCCCTCCTAATGCTTTGAATTGGGGCATTCACTGAACTTGGAGCTCCACCGTTCAGCTAGACTATTGACTTCAAAGTGCCAGAGATCCTTCCAGCTCCACCTGCCAAGTGCTGAGATTACAGATGTGAGACACACCACGTTTGGCTTTTTATGAGGATAACTGGAGTGCAAACCTGGGTCTTCATGCTGGCATCGCCATCCCCTTACCAACTGAGCCATCTGCTCAGTCCCCAAGGTTTGACTCTTTCTGCTCTTTCACTTTTTTCAGTGTTAAGTGATTAGTTTTGGGCCTCAAATGGCTTCTTTGTGGGGGGCAGGCATCTTTTTCTTCAATATGCTTGCTTTATCTTTTTTTTTTTTTTTTTTTTTTTTGCTATAAACTTGTTAACGTGAAACTAATGACTTTGGTCATTTCTTAACTACGTAGCTCAGTACATTTGGTCTGTTGTGCGACGTCACCATCATCCATTTCTAGGTCAGCTTCATCACACCGGACTCAGCGCTTCCTTGAACAACTCATTTCCACTGATGCTTGCTCCCCAGCTCTGCAAAGCACTCTGCTATTTTCCCTGTCTATGAATTGAACTATTTTAGGCCATAATATTTCAGATAAGCACAGTCATATAGTATTTGTCCAGCTTATTTTCCTTTAGACTAATATCTTCACCGTTCATCTTTGCTGCAGCACATGTCAGGATTTTGGTTCATTTCAAAGGTCAAATGATATTCTGTTGTGTGCATGCAACACATTTTCTAGATCCGGTAGGATCTAGATGGATATTTGGGTAGCTTCCACCTCTGGCTATTCAGAACATGCTGCCATTAACATGGGTGTACAAATTCTCCTTAGGTTTCTTTTGAAATCTTTTGGGCAATCCTGCATTCATTCTGTGGTGTGCTCTTGCACGTTTCTCTACAGCAGCTGCACAGTGGGTGCAGCATAAGGATTCGGCCGTGTCCACATCCTCGCCTAAACTTGCCTCTCTTCATAATCACCATTCTACCTTGAGCTTTTTACACTCACGAATATTTCCCCCTTTATTCTCTGTAAAAAAAAAAAAAAAAAAAAAAGATTGGCAGTAAGTTTTCCAATCCTTTTCCATCCCAAGGACAAATTAGTCCATCCTTCTAATCAGTTCTATTAGTCTTGTCAATTATGCAGGGTGATATTCCACATATTCATAAATAGAGATATGCGATGATAAAAACCTGTTACTACGCTTTTCTTTGTTTCATTATATTAACAGCACCTACAGCCACAGAATACTGAAAACAAATAGAAAACTGCTATCTGAATTATATAAAAAGGAAGGCCAAATAGTTTCTTCTGACACCAATTTTGTTAGTATTTACAGCAGGTGGGCCTCTGTTTGGGGGCTTGCTGGTGATGGAATCCATAGATCTCTCTGTAACTTTTTGCATCTGGGCTCATGTCATGTAGCCTCACGTAGCTTCATAAATACAGGCCCTTCCTGCCCCATGGGGCTCTCACAAGGGCACAGATTCTAGGCTCAAACGGTGAAGCATTGCCTTTGTTGGAACCAACACCAGCAAGACGCTCCTATTAAATAAGACAAACAGGTGGCTGGATGTTTTGTGATCATTTTAACAATTGGGTTCAAGTCCCCGTTCCTTTCTAAATTAACTGCAAGGAGATCCATCACCCAGGCCAATAACTTACCTGGCAGGTTGTCCGGCCCTCACTGTCTAGGCTTCTATGATCACGGGTGTGAATCATAGCATTTACGCTGCCTAAGGCACCGACATAAGAAAGCACAGCCTAGACCCAGCTGATTAAGCTGTAGCATAAAACAACACTTCAGTAGTCAGGCACATGACAGCCCACGATAGTTTATTGGACCAAAGAGTATAACATTGTAATTTACTTCTATAATACAAGTCATGTTCGCTCTTATTGTTTCCCTTACAGAGTGAAATATGCAGGAAAGAGATTGCTGTACAAGCTTCATGTGTTATGCACCTCCAAAATTAGAGGGTAACAAACTGTCTTTATTATCCTGTGCCTTTGGTAAGCTGCCACAAATCACAGAAGCCACTGCAGGTGAGCATCTAGTGGCTTCGAAAGTCAAGGCAAACTAAAAGACTTCATGTCTCCGCCTGAAGCTATTTTTGAACTACAGTTGCAGCAAGACACAATTACTGCACTTCCTGACCCTTCCTTTTTATTGTGAGCTCCTAACCAATTTTTCTTTCCTATTGACAGGAAACTAGGATTTATAAAGTCTAGCTCGATGCAAATATTTCAAGGCTTAATTTCCCCCCCTCAATGCAATAGCGTAAGTTGCTTAGCGTTTCCGTGAGTTTATTTTTCTTTCTAAACTGGAATTCATGGCTGCTCTCCAGCTGCAAACAGCCCCAGTCACAGATAATTTAAAGAGAATAGCTTACTTGTTTGTCAAGCAAACATGTGTAATCTGATGAAATTATTAATGTCATAGTGTGAACTCTCTTCTCATAAATACAGTTAGCAGTGCTGACATTGCAATTAGGCTCCAATGTTCTGGCTCCCTGCTTATTCGCTCAATCTGTCAGTCCAGTGTGGGGGAGACAAATTGTGGTGGGCACTTGACAATGCACAAAAGAGATATAAACCTCATCTGATTAAACCTTGGTGAAAGATTAAATGGTTCTGAATGTTTGCCAGATTCTTACGATATGACATTTTTAACCAGAGGTAATAAAAAGTCCCCTTCAATAGAGGTTTTTAAAAAAAGACCATGGGGAGACCATATACATGCACCTACATGAGACATGTGCATGCACACATATGACAGAGGTGGTGAGAACGAGCATAGTCTCTTTTCACCCTGGATTCTGGCTTTATCACTTTATCATAACATGCTTGGCACTCTCTGGGTTTTTGTAGTAATTAGTAGGAGAGGAAACGGTACCAACTTACATGTGACTGCTTTCTGTTATCCTAATTCTCTAGTAGAGTCACTGCTCGTACTGGTCATTTACAACCAGGATCTCTGCTCTCATTGAGCACAACTGTCAGTAGAAATGTCTCCATGCCTGATCTAGCAGCAATCAAGAACGAGTACACTTTGCCCATCAGCCTGATCTGTTTTCAACTTGCTCCATACCTTTTCCATTACTGATTTTAGTTCACATGAAAATAGATAAATTAATTATGAGGGCTAATGCCTACACTGTACTTTTGGTAGCACTTCCTATGCCCCCCAAATTTTTCTGATTATTTTATATGCTTGCTATCATTTAATCCTGCATACCATGCAACTCCCTGTATTTACCCTCTGTTGTAGATGAGGAAACTGAGTTGCAGAAAGGGGAAAATAACTTGCTTAAAACCAAGTAGCAATAACAAGTGAATTAAGACATGACTATAGACATACAACCGTATGAGCTTACTAGTTTAAAAGTGTAACTATTGTTACTGTCTTTCATATTGAGATTACTAGGCTCCTTTATGTTCAGCAAGACCTTTTTAAATTCCCAGTCAGCACAGATGAGTACTGAAACATAAAATAATCATAAATAAATAGATATTTTAAATCTACAGTATTAACTAGATTTGCAGTCCCAGCACTCCAGAGACTGAGGTGGGAGGCTTTCCATGAGTCCAAGGCTAGCCTAGTATGCACAGTGAGTAATAGCTAGCCAGTGCTACATAGCCAGGCCTTGTCTCATTAGTCTTACACCAAGCAAACAAACAAAAGCCACAGCACCACATATTTGAAATTGTGAGTACTCATATTAGTAAATATACTAAATATGATGATTTATTTAATAACAAAGAAGCCTCTTGTACTTAGTCCTCTGGCAACAGAAGTGAATGCAAGTGTGTTCATCAAAAATGAAAGGAAATAGAGAGCCCAGAAGAGGTAAGCTGTCTCTACCTAAAGGTTGTTGACTTGCCAATGAATTGAAATAAGACAGGAACTTTTCTGCACTCAGTTATGGCTAAAATCTTCCTGAAAATTCAGAAGAAGGAGGGTGGGACTTTGAGGAGGGGTGTTCTGTAAGCATGACGTAAAGTGAATAAATAAATAAGTTAATGCAAAAAAAGGGAAAGAAAACTCAGAAGGAACCTGCAAGAGATGTTCCAACCCCTTTGTTCACTTTATATTTGGTTAGTAAAATGTGGGGTAGAGGCTTTTTGCCTCCATTGCAGGAGACTTGTGTGGGGACAGACCCTTCTAGGAAGATGGGATTTAAAGCAGCCAGTAGAGGAAGCCAGACTTACAGGGAGCGAGCAGAGGACAAGGCAAATTCCTAAGAGTGAGAACAACACTGTCAGTTGTGCTAAACAGCGACTTCCCAACTCTGAAAGTTCATTATATTTATTTGTCATCAGACTAATTATTCTGCACTTGTTGCTAAGTCTGTTGCTTGCTTTCTCGTGAGCAGAGTCACTTCGTTCACTTCTAATCTCTGTCTTCTAAATGTGATAAGCACTATAAAATTTCTTTCCTTGTATGGGAATTCTAAGGTCTTTTTCCCCTCTCAACAGCTTGAATTCCTGTATTCTGATTAAGATAGATGAAGTATTTGCATTCTATCCATATTCATAATCCTCTTTCAGAGTCAACCTAAAATACCACATTTGTTGCCCAGGCAGAGACAGGCAACGTGCTGGCGAGCTCTGCAGCTTTTTGTCTCAATGGATAAGGACCCATCGCTTTCAAATCCAACACAAGAGTGGTCACTAGGTGAACTCAAGCCATAAAAACTCAGGACAATCATCGTGCCTTTTGTATGTGGCAGAAATGATAATTAATGATCTCCCTTTTTATGCTACAGAAAAAGAGAAAGCAGTGCATTTGACAGACATGTTATTAATAGTTTCTGCCAACTTGCCATGCATAAAGGGTTTATTGGTTGCAACACCAGTGTATGAAGACATTCTTTTCCTTGAAATGTTCAAGATGGTTGTTTTATGGATGAAAAATGAATGCAATCTGTCTACCACCACTCAAAGTTTAGGTTTCAATAATAAAATTAAAACGAGTGTGACATTTCCTATTGTGGTATTTAGCCATCTGCTTCCTGCTGGTCTGAGCAATGATGGCCTTACCTGGGTAGTCTCCATTTAACAAGAAGACCCACTGATATGTGTCTCATGGTTAATTTATAAAGAAGATTTATTACTGATAATGATGCTTGCATATCGGCCATTGTTCCTTGGATGAAAGTGAATCCTTTCATCTTGGGTTGGAAGTTTTTTCCGGATTGACAAATAACAATAGATGCTTGGAACTCCTCAAGGACTAGACACGTAGAAAGTAGATGCAGCGGCAATGTGCTCCCCTGACAGAGTCTTGCCAGGTGGGTTACATGTGACTTTAGGTGAGTGCCTAGTATTTTGTTACTTAACATTAATTAAGAAGAGAGGTTCCCAAATGCTTTCTCAGCATTTAGGAGTTAAATCCATAGATTTTTATTTCCCTTCATTTTAAAATTGCTTCATGAAAGACTTACTTTAGGGTAGATATGCTATGTCAATGGTTTCTGTCCCTTGATTAATCGGGAGACATGAACACCACTTTACCACATGGATTCACAATAAAATAATGGAAATACCGCCAGCAGCCAGCTTCATCCTCCTTACAGGGGGGTGGGGAGAGGGATACTCAGTATTTCAGTAAGTCTTTGGATTTTGTGTCAGACAAAATAGAATGTAGGCACATGAATTTAGATACATGCATTATGTTCAGAAGTATTCTCCCTGTTGACAAGTTTTTAAATATGCCTGTCTTATTTTGTTTGTAATAATCACTTACTAATTTATATACCTGCTCATGTTTGCCTCTATCTCTCACAAACTTTAGTTTTTAAAAGTCATAAATGACTTACAAGAAGGGGAACGATGCAGCTAAAAATGAGTATTTGGACATTGATCTTTCACTCATTCATTGTCTCTGAAAATGTTCATGCAGCACCCTTCCTGCACATATGCTAATGACTTCCACCATGATTACCGATTTCTCTGAATCTTTCATCCTTTGTGGGTAAATCAGCCAGGAGGGGAGAATAAGAATCTCCTCTCTGCTGTGCCTGCTTCAATATCTGTTCCATCCTCATTCATATTAGTAAGATCCCCACTTCTCAGGCTTTTACTCCAATATTAAAAGGCATTTTAAAGCTCATCAGGAATTTCTAGTTATCCATCTATGTCACAGTTGGTTCTTTGATGCAGTCTAAGTACAAACTTGCCTACTCCCACTTACCTGGGAGAATATTAATTTTATGAAGTGAGAGCCGGTAATGGAGGTGAGCAGCTTCGTTTATTTGGGAAGTGTCAGTCCTGAACACTATTTAATTAATGACCCCGAGCTTAGATGCTGCAAATAAAAATAAATGTAACCAATGTATTAAAATATCCCAATGCGAAGGCAAAATATGTGTGGGTGGGGTGGGAGAGTGTTGTAAAAGGTATCGATTTTCCCTGTGCTGGTTGTAGCTGTTCTGAAAAGGGTGGCTAGCTAGTCCTATGGACTTCTCCAAGTAATCCCATACTGATAACTAAAGCACAGTGTGCTGTTGTGAATTTGTTTATTTTCTCAGTAGTGTCTCCTCACTGATGACATGAAATATAATATGGCTGTAGGTGATCTTTCAAGGCTTCTCCTCCAATAAAATTGCGACTGTGTTATTTCTATAAAATAGATTAGAGACGATGATAAAGTTGTTTTATGGTATGGCTTTTATGATCCTGTCCTGGGAAAAGCTACTTAAGAAAACCCTGTCCAGCTTCAGAGAAAAGGACTCAGAGACTGACTCCTAATTAGACTATCAAAAGTGAGCACAGGCAGGGTGACAGCATGTTCAAGGCAGCCCAGCACCCAGGAATATGAGACAGGAAGATTCTGAGTTTTAGGCCATCCTGGGCTACATATCTAGTCTCTTAAACCAAAGTAAAAACAAAAAGCAAACAAAATAACCAATCAAAAAGATAAGCACACACATATCAGACTCCAGAGGTGAGATTCCTTATCTTTCTCAGTTTAGGGTAATAGAGAAGTTGCTAAGGATGCTGCTGCTGACTGATCGAAGCAAGTCTGCCCCTTTGGTGCCTGAAAAATCTACAACAATCTGAAGCTACCAGCCTGACAGAGCCAAATTACCATTCAGGATTGACACTTAGGTAAAAGAGTTTGCAAAACTGGGTGCCATTAGCTCACCGAACACTGTCAAAACACGAAAGAGACTTGCTTGGGAAGGCTGACTCTGGTGTTCTCAAGGACCTTATAGAAAAACCTGCTGCTACACCTGTTCAAATGGCTTCTAGTATCAACCTCTTTCTCCATTCCCAGTGACTGCTTCCATTTTTCCCATGTTGAAACTCAAACTAAGAACTTCTCCATAGTTCCCATGAAGGAACTTACAAGGTTTTTGGCTAAGTAGAGAATCTATAGACTAGACTTTTCTTTATCTGTGTTTATATGTTTAAAGGTACACATGTGTTAACATACACCTGGAGGCCATGTGATAACCTTGGTGGTCATTCACTAGTAGCTTCCTACCTTCTTTTTTGAGGTAGGGTCTCTCACCACCCTGCTGCTTACTAAGTAGGCTACATGGTTGGCCACTGAACCACAGTGATTCGTCTGTCTCACCTACACACTGTTAGGCTTCTGAGCTCTTGATACCATGCGAATTCTGGGGGTGAAACTCAGGCCCTTGGGGTTGCAGGGCAAGCACTTAATTTGGCTAAGAACTCGCCCAGCCCCTGATTAACTCTGTTGTGCATGGTCCTCATCCCCCCCCACCGCCCCCCGCCCCACCACTTACCCATGTAATCCTTCCTCTGGACAGTTTCTCGGGCAGTTATTACTGATTTGTGTTCTCATTTCTTTTTGATAATTTTTGGCTTGTTTTATACACATAATGACAAAGCCAAGACTGAAATAGAAATGACCTCACTGACGTGTCTCAGCTGACCAGAGATAAACTCACACCCCAAATAACCGCCACTCCTTTCCTTCCACATATCCCAAGAAACGGAAGACACACATAGCCAATTTGCATTTTTCTTTTCCTTTTTTTTTTTTTTTTTTTCTGTATTATACAAATAGAACCTTTTGGAGAAGCAGCCCTAAAAATAGTAAACACAAATATATCTTAATATTTCAAAAGCTAAAATTTCAAGGACTTAGAATTAAAGATAAGCAGATAGCCAAAGATGTGTGGAAAGGAATATTTACTGCAACTCCATACCTATGTTTGTCAGTAAACACCCTTTAGCTGAGTGTCTGTCTTTAGATGGCTGGGACACACTGGTGACTGGGCTGGATATGGTAAATGATTCTGTCTCTACAGAACCTTCTTTGGAAGACATGAGACTGAGGATTTTTATTGTGTTTGTTTCTAAAATTTTCTTCCAAATCTCCTAGAGGCTTGATGATCAACGCCCCCCCCCCCCCATCTATTAATGGGACTGTTTCTTGTGAGTAGATTACACTGTTTTTGATGAAATTTGGATCTGTTTTGCAGGCATTGTTTATTGTTACATTACCATGTATGGCTTTATTCCTGGGCCAACCAACACCCAGTATAGGTTTGACATCATCAGAGTTGACTGGTGCCACAATTTTTTCCATTCCCAGAGTAAATGCCTTTCCTATTCTAACTATGGACTGAATACCAGATTTAAAAAGCTCATGAGTAGAAGCTCATGCGTCCCCATGCTAGCAAATTTAGGCTGACGTCAGCTCAGCCCTCTGTATTGGGGGTTCAGAACAGTCTCTGGTCCACAACATCAAATGCCACCCTTGCTTCTAAAGCTTATTTCCGAACCCAAAATACTGAGCTTTTTATCCAGTTTTGAGGGTGAGTCTATTCACTCAAAGTCAGTTTTTCCCAGTTTAGAAATGAAGCGTTCCTAAATTTAAATGCTGATCATTTTCAACCAGAGACACATTTGGACTTTAGTAAGCCAAGGCCCAAGTATAATATTTTTCCTTTGGAATTTATTTTTTTTCCCCTGAGCAATAACCTAAGTATTTCTGTTTTATTGCATTTTCATTCCCTGGTGGCTCTAGTCAATACACTGTCATTATCAGACTAAAGACTTTTACATGCAACTGAATTTCAAACGTATAAAATATACAAAAAAACTACTTGAGAATTGGTATTTAATAAGTGAGTAGCATCTAATGTGTGCTTCACTTCTTTGGTCATTTTGCAAAGATATTTACATAAAAATCTCACTTACATGTATGTCTTTCTTTCCTTGTTCTTCTAGAAATTTTAGTAATTCAAACAATATACATAAAGTGATGAGTGTCTTTAATGATGATGACAATATTGAATTGTAAAAACATAACTGAACAGAACACTGTTAGAGTTTCTACTTAGAAAAACATTGGTATGGGGATGGAAGGACACAGGGGATTCAGGAACCCCACAAGGAGACCATCGAGTCCTATGGAACTAGACCCACGGGCTCCTGCACAAATTACTGCACCAACCAAGGACAATGCATGAAGTAAATCTAGACTCACTGTTCAGATCTAACCAATGGACAGCCTATTTTCTTCTCCACAGTTGTGGGGAGAGCGGGGACTGTCTCTGACATGAACTCTGGTGCCCTTGATTTGATCACTTCCCCTTTGTGGAGAGGTCTGGTAGCACACAGAGGAAGGGGAAGCAGGCTACCAGGGTGAGACCTGGTAGGCTGTGGTCATATGGTGGGGGAGGAGGTCCCCTTCTGTCAGAGGTCTAGGGGAGGAGAAGAGTGCGGGGAGAGGGAGGGAGGATGGGAATGGGAAGATGCAAGGGAGAGGATAACATTCAGGACATAATCTGAATAAATTATAATTAAATTAAAAGTAAAAAAAAAAAGGTGTGTTGGGGGGATCAAGGAATGCCAGAAATCATGTCATGCAATAGAGTTCATGCAGGAGATGGGGCAGAGCAGGGGGGCAGCCCAAAAAGCTTCGAAGAGGATGAGGGGATAAGAAGACAGGAGGGGAGAACGTGACAGGGGGATGATGATGGACATAGGGACTCACAGAAAGACAGACAGACAGAGAGAAGAGAGAGAGAGAGAGAGAGAGACAGAGACAGAGACAGAGACAGAGAGACAGAGACAGAGAGACAGAGACAGAGACAGAGACAGACAGAGAGACAGAGAGAGACAGAGAGACAGACAGAGAGACAGAGACAGACAGAGAGATGGAGACAGAGAGAGACACAGAGGAGAGAGAGACAGAGAGGTGGGACACACACACACACACACACACACACACACACACACACACAGAGAGAGAGAGAGAGAGAGAGAGAGAGAGAGAGAGAGAGAGAGAGAGAGAGAGAGAGAGAGAGAGAGAGAGAGAGAAAACAGGGAGATACAAAAGAGAGACAGAGAGGGAGACAGAGAGAGGGCACAGGGAGAGAGAAAAAGAGTGACAGACAGACACTGGTGGAGAATGGCAGCAATGACAGGCCCTTTGAAGGGTACCCATGTTGCACTTGTGATGATGACATGGCTGCAGGCACTGAGTCTGAAGGTAGGCTGGGGCAGACCTAGTTCTTAAGGTCCTAACGCTACTACTGCACTACTAACTGGAGACGTAGCAGTTATCATTTCTTTCAAGAAAGTAATGAAACATCTGTGAGTAATGCATGTACATTCTTTTAAATAAAGAAGTACATTTCTTTCCTTTTATGTAAAAGGCCCGAGGTAAGGGATCAGTCTCCGTAGTCATCCTAGATCGCATGGTGCTTGCTGTAGTACCAGCTTCTGTATCTACATCACTTTGTACAACTCTAACTAAAACAGAGGATGGCAAAACGTATTATTTTGTGAGCATTCAATGGAGGAATAAAAGGGAGGATTAAGAAATTAAGTCCCTGAAGTGGTGAGCCTTTTACCTTCCAATCCTAGATTAAATTTTCTTTTTTCCTCCCTTCCTTCCTTCTTTTTATCTTCCCTCCCTTCTCCTCTTCCTTCCACATATCTTTCTGTCTTCCCTTTCTTCCTCCCACCCTCTCCCCCCTCTTTCTTCCCTCTCAGATTTGTCAGGTCTCTCTCTGCAACCTTAGGTTCTTTCTCTTCTCATTTAAGATGTTGAGTCATCTTCTGTCTATACTTTAAAAATAATCTTGCATTTCTTTCTTAGTGTAAAATGATGCCTCTCTTTATCTCCATATTCACAAACACTAACTGTTTTATATACATATATATGTATATATATACATAGTCATCAGAAGATTGCATTATGCCTGCATCAGCTTTGTCATCCCCCCAATAATAAAATTCCAAAGCCATGCCTAGCCAGCTTTAGAAATTCATTAATGAAATCATAGCACATCCCCCTGTATGTCTAGCTCACGTTCACACACATGGTATATTTGTCTACCATGTAGCATGGAAGAGAAGTTTATTTTCTTTACATTATAGCAGTCAGACTCAGGAGACAGGGCATTGAATCCCTCAGAGAAATTTGGCAGTATATAGAGGCACATTTGGTTATCTGGGGGATTAATAACAGCATGTGTCAATGCTGTCAAACATCCTGAGCACAAGGATCAGATAACCATGCTCCAGTTATATGGCCAAAATGTCAGCTTTATCCAAGAATATCAAATAGTTATCTTTGAAATACTTATTTATGTATTACATCATTCATGGACAGGAAATGTTGTGCTCTTCATGTGAGGGTTTCATGAGTAGGGCAGCAGAGAACATTCCAGCACGTATCTCTTGCCTTGCATGCATGTGATGTGTATTCACTTCACGGTAGACAGGATTAAAATGGAGGCATAGTGAACTTCCCCCAAACCATCATCTTGTCTTTTACAATGACTGGGCTAGGCCAGTGAGATGGCTTAGTAAGTAAAGGTGCTTGTGATGCAAGCCTGGTGACCTGAGTTCAGTCTCTGGAACCCACATAAAGGCAGAAGATGAGAACAGATTCCACAGGTTGAGCTCTAACTTACATATGGCCACTTCCATACACACATGTACACACACACTCATGGTATATGTTCTAGTTTCTCCGTGTTCTCATAACCTCTTGAAATTGTCATGGAAAATATTTGTCGGTATTAGTAGCATTCAACTTTAATTTTAATTTGCAGTTTTTTATGACTATAAAAGTTGTGACCATTCCTTATACCTATATCTATTTGAGACGAATTTAGGTACTATTGGATCCATTTGTTCATTTTTGCACAAGGTTGTTTGCATTCCTTCATATAATAAATGTACGAAGTCTCTCAAGTAATGTAGAAAATAAACATAGAATATAAGCTGGCCCTAAAGTAGTGGCTTTTTCATGGTCCTTGTATCTATCTTTGCCTTTATGGGCATTTTCATTTTTTCAGATGTTCTTTTCTTTTTTATTGACTAAATTTGTCCCTGGACAGTTCCACACTTTAGATGGCCAGAGTTACTGGCTGCCAGGCACTCATTTCGTGTTTGGGTTGGAATATTTCTTTCGGTTTCGATGGTAATGAATGTGACTTCTGTGTAGTCTATGGAAATCTTCATGCCTCTCACTCTCTTGAGGAAAAGTTTTGCTTGGTAGACAGTTCTTTGGTCACCAGTGTTTTCTTTTAGCATTTTGAATATTCTTGCCATTGATCTTTGGTCCCATAATTATTTTGAGGATCCCTGGCATGAGATTAATCTCCTCTGTCTTGCTTCTTTCAAGACTCCCTCTTTGCCTTTTGAACACTTGATGAAGTATGTCTTGACGGGACTATAGAATTCTTCTCAATTGAGATTTTGAGTGTTTATATTCCTGTGGCATCAAATTTGAGAGGTTTTTACACCTTTCTTTCTTCACATATTCTTTCATACTGTTTCTTCATTGCTGTGGTTTTGGATCCCCCCACAGTGTGCATATTGTTTACACCGTCCCACTTAATGGTGTCTTACAAGCTTCTTGGGTTCTGTTTATTTCCTTAGTTTTACAAAACCTTTTGAGACAGGTTTGTTTTGTTTTGCTTTGCTTTGTTTCTGTTTTTTGTTTTGTGTTGTTTTGTTTTTGTTTTTGGTGTGCATGTGTGTGTGTGTGTGTGTGTGTGTGTGTGTGTGTGTGTGTGTGTGTGTAGCCCTGGCTGTCCTAGAACTAGCTCTGTAGACCAGGCTGGCTTCAAATCACAGAGACAGGTTTGTCTCTGTCTCCATGGAGTGCTGGGATTAAAGGTGTGCAGAACCATCATCCCACTGGAATTCTTTTTACAATCTGCTCAATAATTTTTATTGTCCTATCTTCATTCTTTTCTTCCCTTGAACAAATCTACCTTTTAAACCCTCTAGTGTTTGTTTGTCTTTCATTTTGGCCATTACACTTTTTTTAACTTCCACTCCTCTTTCTCTTCTCCCATCTCTCCTCTTCCTTCTCTTTCCCATCCGTTTTTTCTCTCTTCTCTCTTTCCCTTACTCATTTTTGTCCTTCTATGCCTTTACTCTCCCTTCCTATGCCCTAGCTGTCTTTCTCCCCTCCTCCTTCCTTCCCCCATTCCTCCTTTTCCTTCTCTTTCTTCTTTTAGGTTTTCTCTGTCTTACTTGATTCTTCTACTTTGTTTATTTCATAGACAATTTCCTGGCTTTCTTCCTATTTTCTGTTAGTTTTTAATCTTAAGACAGCAATTTCAAAGCCTTTGTTTTGTAAGTTTGCTATCAGGTCTTTACAATAGCTCTTTTGGTTTTCACTGCTGAGTTTCTTGTGTGTGTGTGTGTGTGTGTGTGTGTGTTTATCTTGTTTTTCTTTTTGAAAAACAGGCTTTGAGATCTATCAATATGCTTATGTAGAAAATCATATTCTCTTCTTCAGTTTGTTAATGTTCCTGCTTGTAGCTTTTGTTTGATCTATTTTACTGTTATTAGCTGTCTCTGTGGCAAAAATCAGCCAGAAGTATAAATTTAACATATTTTTAGATATTTTTTGAGCCTTTCTCTGGAAATACATAGTCTCTTTCTAATTTTTTTTTTACATTTACAGTTTTCTTTGCATGTCCTACTTTTAACATCTGACTCCCATAAGAGATAAAAAGAAAGGGAGAGATAAAGAAAATATGAAGAGTGCTGGCCCTTTAAATATCTTAGAAACCCCTTACAAGTCTATTTAGTTGAGGGGGGAATAAAGCAGCCATCAGTTCCTAATGGCATGCTTTGATTTCTGTGATTAGAGCACAAATCCCTGAGGGCAGGGTGCAATAGATCCCTTACTGAGCTAGAGTACTGAATTGAATATATTGCAATATGTGCCTAGGAGATTCTCAATTTCTTAGTATTTGTGAGAAAAATCACCTTAGGTCAAGAGACTATGCAGCAGTCTCTGAACTCTCCTTTAGCCCACCCATGTCCCACATAAATGAGTATTCAGACAACTCACTGCCACACTCAGGATGGAAATGGTTGTCCACACCAAGTGTCACTAAATACACTTCCTTGCATTTCAGGAATGCCTGCTTTTTTCTAACACATTTTTAGAAGTTTATGACGTTTTAACCTCAAGGATTATTGGATTATTTGTTCATTAGTATTATTTTATTTTAGTTTCTTACACCATTTAGCCTGGTCGTTATTTGTATGCTGAACCTTATCATTTCTTGCTACCTTTGTAAAGGCATACACTGTTGCTGAATTAGAGGGCAAATAACTGGGCTGTTTAAAGCTGGGCCTAGTGGGGCATGGAGGTAATTACAGAGCAAGGGGGAGCTGAGGCAGAGGCTTGCTACAAATTTCAGGTTAATTTGGGTCACATAACAAATTTCAGGCCAACTGGGGATGCTTAGCAAAATCCCACCTTAAAAAAATAAAAGCAACAAAAGAATTCAAGCCTTTAGAAATTTGCCAAATATGAAAAAAACTTTTAAAGTCACGTGTTTGAGGAATAAATGTCCTGGGGGCTGTGAACAACCAAGAAGCACGTGGTGGCAGTTCTGCAAATTTGGAGACAAGAGATAATTTCAGGAACCATATATGGAAGAAAAGGTACTGTATCATCTTTTAGTAGCCACCTCAGTGAATCCCAGTTACCTAACATGACATTCAAGCTTTTTCTAAATGTAGACATACTCTGCCCGAGCCTATAAGCCATTGCATTTAGCCCTTTGAAGCTCAGATGGGTACAATATATTTTTCCAAATTAGTTAATACGCAGAGCAAAGATACTGACGATGTGGAAATCTCTGTTGGGTTGACTTTAGAGACAATTTGTAGACCACCCAAAAATACTTGCTTTTAAACTGCTGGGCAGGAATTGGAGTAGAATCATGGAAACAGCTTGTCTCCTCATTTCGAGGTCTTTGTAGTCACATAAGAATATAAGCCCATGAATACAGGGCATTAGTGCAAAGCTCCGAGATGTGCAGACTTACTGTAGCCATGCTACTTTGTCTGGCCTGCATCCGCGTGGTGAGGGAGCTGGTACTTTTATGTGTTTGGAGGCCATAGAGAATGATGAGTGAAAAGACAGCAGCTTCTATTGTGTTGATCTTCTAGGGATTCTTAGCTCACTGGCGAAATCTCAAATGGGTCCGTGGTTAGGTGGGTCGTTGCTTCCCCTTTCTTTATGGAACACTGCTGAGGTGGCCTTGCTCCCCCCACTCCCACCCCGTTTCCTCATAGCTATACTAGCCTGGTTGATTGTTATTGCTATTGGTGCTTGAGGCTAGCATGGGATGGTCTGATTGGCTTATACACTGCACAATAAAGTTAGATCTGTACTTTGAGTCTGGTCTCCCTAGTCTGATTCCTGTGGGCTCTGACACCACTCATCCGCCTTCCCTGGTTCCTGATCCCCACAAATTCAGAAATGTATACACTTTCTAAATGATCAGGTATAGCCACAGATTTGTCCTGATTAAGTCCACCACAACTGGTCTCATTTGAGGATTTGATTTAGTCTCTTCAAAACTGCAGATGCCATTATACGGAGGAAGCCCAAGTCTAGGAGACTTTAAATGAGCTTGTCTTACCATTGTTAAACATGTGTTGTCTATCTCCCCATGCCTATTAAAGAGTTTGTGAAGGAAAACATGTTTGAAAACACCTTATTTAAGCTCAGACTTCAACATGAAAAATAACCTGCTCAGCAGCTCTCACACTTCTAGAATGCAATCCTGCTTTTGATTGTCAGCACGAGGAAATGTGGGTGAGACGGCTCTGTGCGGGCTCGTTGCTTTGTTTACACGACGCTGAGTCTGTGTTGTAATCACTCCTGGGGAACAGTATTTCTGCGCATCTTGGAGTTTTATATATATTGCTATGAATAGCCCTAATGCAGAAGCAGTTTGAGCACTGTCTTTTTGCTTTGTCGTGCCTCTCTCTTCCCTTTCTGGTCTCACTTCATGTCTTTCCCCATGTGTTGCTTTCTTTCTGTTACTTGCTTTCTTTTTTTCTCACTCTTCTTTCTTTTCTTGGAAAGGCCTTGTGTGTTCCAGGCTAAGCATTTTAAATAAAATTAGAGTGACACCTCAGAGGAAGGATAGCAGGCTACAAGAAGAGACTTGATACCCTATGAGCATATACAGGGGGAGGAGGTCCCCCTCAGTCATAGTCATAGGGGAGGGGAGTAAGGGGAAAATGGGAGGGAGGGAGGAATGGGGGGATACAAGGAATGGGATAACCATTGAGATGTAATATGAATAAATTAATAAAATATATTTTTAAAAAACTAGAGTGACACATTATACTTTTCTATGTACTTGCTGCAAAATGCTTTCTATATAATGAAAGTATAATGTATATGTGTAATGTATATATAGACTATAAATGATATATATTATTAAGGGACAAGCCATAAAATAATAGCCTATAGGAAAGAATTATTCATATTACATCTTTAAACTGATGTCTGTCCAACATCTATTGTGTTCATAAATATGAAGTAGATATATATTCATGTCATAACCTATTGGAGGCTATGGGCTTTTGTATAATATCATATAGTGCTAGGGAATAAACCCCATGGCTCTGTCCATGCTGGGGAAATGCTCTATCACTGAGCTTCACCCTTAGCTGTATTTTAACAGTTTTCTAAATTTAAATCATAGTTGTATAATTTATAAGCAGGGATAGTAATGAAGGCATGGGTTAAAAGTGGAGGGAACATGCTTAGCTAATTATTTCAAGCCAAAGCAGAGTTCACAGGCTTGTACAGCATTGATAATTCGGCTTCAACTTTAGTTTCAGCCTCAGAATTATGCAAGTAAGATGGGGTTTATGTGGGTTCTGGCCTCAATTTGCAATACTCTGGATTCCAGGGTTAGGTAAGAGTTACAATAGTGATTATATATTTTGTAGGAAAAGTACACTCAGAGAGTAAATAAAACATATACATTTTAAAGACACATTGGGTCAATGTGATGAATCTTTCATTAGCAAATTTGCAAGAAATATAGGGTGACTTGTTTAAAACTTCTAGAAATATTTTTGGCTACAACTTATAGTCTGTTTTGTTGTTACTTAAAAATTGTTTTGTATATCCATTCTTCTACTGAGGGACACTTAGGCTGTTTCCATGTTCTTCTGGCTATTATGAATAAGGCTGCTATGAACATGGTTGAGCAAATTTTCTTGTTGTGTGCTGGAGCATCTTCTGGGTATATTCCAAGGAGTGGAATAGCTGAGTCTTGAGGAAGCCCTATTCCCAGTTTTCTGAGATAGCACCAGATAGATTTCCAAAGTGGCTGTACTAGTTTGCATTCCACCAGCAATGAAGGAGTGTTCCTCTCTCTCCAAATCCTTGCCAGTATGTGGTGTCACTTGAGTTTTTGATCTTAGCCATTCTGATGGGTGTAAGATGGAATCTCAGAGTTGTTTTGATTTGCATTTCCCTGATGACTAAGGAGGTTGAGAATTATACCATGGAGTACCACTCAGCTATTAAAAACAAGGAATTCCCAAAATTTGTGGATAAATGGATTGAACTAGAAATGATCATAATGAGTGAGTTAACCCAGAAACAGAAAGAGTCAAATGGTATATACTCATTTATGTCTGCATACTAGCCCAAGGGGCATGTCCCATGAAAGTCTTCACTAACCGGGAAACTGGGATAGAGGGGAGGACATCCTATTGGGACTCTAGATGAGAGAAGCATGGGAGAATGGCAAAGCTGAAGGATCCAGAGGGTCCTAGAGACCTACAAGAAGAACATTATGATAGGCAAATTTGGGCCCAGGGGTCCTGCTCAAACTATGGCACCAGCCAAGAACAATACTTCAAACCCCTACCCAGATCTAGCCAATGGTCAGAACATTCTCCACAGTTGAGTGGAGAGTGGGATCTGACTTTCACACGAACTCTGGTGCCCCATATTTGACCATGTCCCCTGGAAGGGGAGACCTGGTGGCACTCAGAGGAAGGATAGCAGGCTACCAAGAAGAGACTTGATACCCTATGAGCATATACAGGGGGAGGAAGTCCTCCTCAGTCACAGTCATAGGGGAGGGGAGTAAGGGGAAAATGAGAGGGAGGGAGGAGTGGGAGGATACCAGGGAGGTGATAACCATTGAGATGTAATATAATTAAATTAATAAAATAAAATTTAAAAAATTGTTTTGTTTTGTTTTGTTTCTTAGTGCTGGGGACTTGTGATTACTAGGCATCTCTCTACCACTTAGCTAAACCCTCAAGCTCTATAATTTGTTATCTATCAGAATTTACCAGCATCTGCTTCTTTTAAGAGCCACATCATTAGTTCGTCTCGCCATAGCAGAGCCAGCATCGCAAAAGAATAGAAATGACTAGTGCGAGGGGTTTTTATTCTAACCTCGTGAGGACAGTCTGCTCTGCCTGAAATGGAGGTTAGCCATCTACAGGAGCCATAGATGGCCATTGTGAATACAGTGTGGCTAGAACTATCAACAGAACACAGACACGGGTAGGAAGGTCCTAAGAATATGTTGGTAATTGGCTTTAAAAAAAAAAAAAAAAAAAGCAAACAACTGAGAGGTAAATGTGTGTGAGATGGGAGTAGAGGAAAGGAGAGATGGAGTCAGGAGCAGGAGGACCAGGGATGTCACTGACCAGAGGTGCAAAGCAGCTGGAAGTAATTCTGCAGTTTGCAGAGCATTTTCGACCCTCCTTATAAACCAACCCATACGGTAAATGGGGCCCAAAGTGGGTTACGGAACATTGTAACCTCATTTCACCTTATTTAGCTATGTGCCAAGGATCTCAGCAGGTAGTTCAATTAACTTCCACTAGTTAAATGGGATGAAAATGAGGTTACCCAGATTGACAAAAACTCGACTCTTGTTCCCCCCCCTCCAAATCAGGAGGGGTTTGGCCCTGGGACACAGCTCTAGCTGGTGGGGCCCCCCAGGCAATTGCTGGTCTGAACTGAACAGGAGCTTCGGAGCTCAGGGCCACAGCTTCATCCTGAAGTCTCAGCAGAGACAGGAAATGACACTGAATGGATGGCTACTGCATTCCTGTGGATGGCAAAGGCTCATTGCAGGCTTCTAAGTCTTCTCTCTTTCTACAGCAAGGCAAGACCCGGATGGACCAAACGTTCCCAGGTGATTTGATTTGACATCTGAGAATGTGAGCAGTGGGTTTCTTTTTCTAAAGCCTGAATTATGTGAGATTATTTCCCTATTGATGGTGGAGGCTTTGAGTGTAGGAATCTCAATTCACTCCACTTTGTTCCAAAATAGTTTCTCAGACTATGCAGCTATTTTAATATGTTTAAAGGTACACTAGATGGAAGTAGGTTTTTTTTTGTTTTGTTTTGTTTTTTTTTAACATCATTTAATGAGCAATTGTGTTTAGAGGCAGGCAAAGTTCAAATTGCATTTCTTTAATTTATATCTATTTTCAATTACAGCAAGTGGTTTTATGAGTAATGGCTACTTTCAACAGATAAAGGAACCATATAATGTTAAAATATACAAGTGCTCAGATTCCCTGGGAGCACAGGGTTCAGGTGTATCTCTTCAGATAGATAGAAGGACCACTGTGTCTAGTATTACCTTGTCTGAAGGCAGTCTGTGGTAACAATGGGGTGTGGCACTGTGATAAGGTGAGTTGGCCTTTATCTACCTCAATTTCCTCATCTGCAAAAAGTGTTTCATTTTAAAACTAAGCACATGATGATTCGTTTTAACTGTCAACTGGAATAACTGCCTGGGAAGAGACTCTCCATGAGGGACTGTCTAGATCGGCGTGTGCCATAGGCATGGCTGTAGAACATTATATTAATTATGCTAACTGAAGTGGGAAGACCTGACCAATATGGGCGGCACCATACCCAGGCAGAACGGGGCCAGGGCCATGTAAGAATGGAGAGAGCATACTCAGCCTCAGTGTGCATGCATTAATTCACTCCTTTTTCTCTTAACTGGGTATGTTGTGACTATCTACTTCAAGTTCCTGCCTCCTCCCTTGACTTTTCCATGATGACTAATTATAATGTGAAATTTTGAACTAAAATAAACTCTTTTCCCACTAACTTTCTTTTGTCAGGGGTGTGTTAGGTATCAGACTACGCTGTTCTGAGGAAGAAATAAACTGACAGGATGTCTTTCTGCTGTGTAATAAATATTGCTATTTCTATGTTTATTTTTTATGGAGATAGTGGTAATACACCAAGTAGAGTTTTAAAAAAGTATTATGTCTGAAGTGTAGCTCCAGTATCAGAGGTTATATAATAAAGTGTGTGTATTCTTTCATCATTAAATAAAAGTAGTCTTCCTTTCCATGATTGTCTTTATGTTATATATTTAAAAAGATAATTCTGCCTGTAATCTTTGTTCTCAGGAAGTCATGAGCTTGCGGCTGGTCTAGGCTACACAACAAGACCAATAAGACCGACTCAGGAAATAAATAAAAGAAATCCCATCTGTGTTCTACAGAGGAATATGTTCTGAAATAAAGAATTCTATCTTTCTTTTCTTCCTTCTTTCTTTTTTTACTTCTTTCTTTTAAAGACAGGGTTTCTTTGAGTAGCCTTGACTGTCCTGGGACTTGCTTTGTAGACCAGGCTAGCCTAGCACTCAGAGATCCACATGCCTCTGCCTTCTGAGTGCTGTGACTAAAGGCGTGCGCAGTCACCGCCAGACTGAAATCAAGTGTTCTAATGTGAGACACTGCTATCTCACGAAAGCCATGGGGACCACGCATATGGTTTGTAATTGGGCAGCAGAGTGCTTGTGGTGCTTGTAAGCCCCAGCCACTTGTCATAAGGAACACTTCCTGTGCTGCCTACTTGAACTGTTGTGTTATCTCGGTGGAGAGTGGATCCTTTGGCTCAAAGAATAACCACAGGCCAGGGCCTGGAGCCTCTTTCTGCTCTGGGTAGGAGTTTACTGTTTGCAGATGCTCCAGGATGAGTTGGCTTTATGCTGAGGAGCAGGGGCTGGGCTGTAAGCTGCCTCCTCCCCCTCAGTACTTGATGGAGTTTGCCTACACTCTCTTTTAAAGCACTATTAGGGTTTGGAAAGAATAATAGTAAAAATGATGACTTTAACTTGTGTGAGATGAAGATGTCTTATAGGGAACTGGAGTAGAGTATAAAAATGAAGCAATTTTGAATGCCGATTGTGTTTATCTGGTTTAGTCAGTCATGCACAGAAGCAGGACAATGGTGTTCTCCCTTATAAGTATTACATCAATTAAACTAAATAATTATTTTAAAACAGGAATTAATTTTAATTTGGCTTATTTAATTTGTTGTCTCCAAAATGTTGTCTAAAACTCTGCCAATACTGGGGACAAAAACTAAGTACATGTGAGTAAGTGGACTTCAAGATACTTTTGTTTTAGAGGTGGTGGATATGGCCAAAGTACATAATTTAGATGCATGAATAATAAATGCTTTTACTTATTTAATAAAAGTTAAATGTTTCTTACATAATATTTTCAAACACAATATATATGAGACTTGATAAAGAAGTTAGTGCTGATGGTTCACTCCAAATAGGGAGACAGAAGAGCCCTGAGCTCTGATGTGAAGCTCACTATGCAGTGACACTCTACATAGTTGAGAGATAAGTGTAATAAAGCAGACAACTTCCAGTAGCATCTACTTTTTGTTTCATTGAAGTAAGAAAAGAAAATTTACTTTAAATAAATATGTGCAGGTGCCAGTAGTATTTTCCTGACTTGCACTGATCACACACACACACACACACACACACACACACACACACACACAGACACACTGCTACCACAGGACACAATGATGGCCATAAAGTCTTCCTCTCTATGCATATTAGAAAGGGAAATTTGAGCCGTGCTACTAATAATGATGACTACAAATCCTAGCCAATCAAACCAGAAGGAGCATTGAATGTATTCACTGTGAACTGATTAAGGTTTAAACACCAGGGACTTGAAACAAACTATTCTTATCCCCTTCTCCAAACAGAGATTTGAGTGTACAGAGCAAGCGCCGGCTCCGGCTGCACTTAGAGAGCCACACGTCTCTCTAAGCTCTAGGAAAATGGAACGGAGCCCAGTTCAAACTGGAGGTGTCATCTTGTTCTAGCCAGCTGGGTGACAACCCAGGTGGAAGTGATGAGGTGCTAATTAAAATGAATAGATATTCCATCATGGTAGTGGTCAGGGGCATCTGCACGAGTAGCCAGAGCCCCATCACATGGCCCCAGCCTGTCCAGAACTTGGGTCTCTCTCTCTCTCTCTCTCTCTCTCTCTCTCTCTCTCTCTCTCTCTCTCTCTTTTTATTTCAATGAATGATGTGAAACGCTTTTACTGAATTAAATGCATGTGTACATGATTAGATAGATAAATACACACACATATATATACATACACACATTTATACATGCATGCATACATACATATGTAAATGGCAGATTTTTCTCAGTTACATATATGGTACCTATTACCATCTTGTATATGGTTTTGACTCTCTTATATCTACCTTACCTTCGAGTTTTCTCCCATTACAGGTTTTTGTTGAAGATGGTGCCTCCTCCTGCCTCTGTGCTTATTTACCAATTCTCCTGAACATTAATTTTACCTGATGTAAAAGATATTGAACACAGACCCTTGGTGAAAGTCTGGGGTGTATTTTGATTTTTAATATTTTAGTACAACAGATTAAAGCATCTGCTAAAATAAATAAGCAATATGAAACAAAACCACAGTTGATATTCTCTGGTTCTGGAATATCACATGCGGTTGTTCCATTCGTGCTTCCCAAGTTGAGCTCTGGCTGAACCACATGAGATGCTTCTATATCTGGCGCCGTGTGACAGTCTGCACAGATGCTCTAGAGACATTGCAGCCCGGTTTGAGTGGCTTTTTAAAACAGAGAGTACAACATGACCAAAGCAGCCTGCTTGATTAGATGTAGCTCTATGTCTGCCTCTGACATAGAGGTACATTTCAGCGGCGATGCCTTCATGGCTTTAGGCCATATCACACACCAGCAAGGCCACGATGGAGCAGGCAGTGTGTTTCTGAAGGAGGCCTGCCTTTGCTCCACTTTGTATGTCCACAGCCCAGGATGCTTTCAATCGAATGTCTGTGCCAGGGCAGCTGGTCCATGGAGAACTGTAAGGGGTCTGCATTGTGTGAACGCTTCTCTATCCAACAGACATCGTGTGTTGCCACAGAATTGTGTCTTTGCAACTTTTAAAGATATTTTCTAATAAGTTGACTTAAGACGTAGGTTCATGTAAATTTTAATCCCCTGTAGCTACTGGGGAAATCCACACTCAGCCTCCTCACACTTATCCATGTTTTCTTCTGATTAACAGAAGAATGTTCCAGTCTTTCCTGACATGTCAGTAGCTCTCCTGGCTCCCTACTTAGCCTTCTGTCTCTTTCAGGGAGATATTTAATCCTTCAACACCCTCCTTTTCTCATCTGCAAAATGAATATGAATCTAACATCAGAGAATCATGGTACATGGTATGATTGGGCATATGTAATCAGTCACACAATGAATGGTGGTTACACCCTCTTGGTATAGAGGTAGGTCTGTGATGATCAACCAATCTGGAGAATAGATGGAAAAAGCAAGCTCTTTGACAGACAAGATGGACTTTAATTTGGATATATTCCACCTAAGTTTCCATGTGGCTGGCCGAACAAAAGCCAGATATGAGTGTTCTTAGTCTAAGCTGTGGAATGTAAAGATTCCTTACATGAAGAATACAGAAAAAGCAGGCTGAGGTCAGTCTGGAAGGAAATCTATAGTCATTGGTAAAGGGAGGATCTGCCTTCTCTAGGGCTGAGCTTCCTAATCGGCTATACCCAAGCAGTCAGTCCTAAACATACACACATACAAGCCACATGAAGTGGACTCAGCAGGTTGTAGATGTGCACACAAGTAATGCTTAAAGAAGAAGAGGTCATGAATTTGAGAGAAGATAGAGGAGAGACATGGGAAGAGTTGAGGACAGGGAAGGAGGAAGATGATGAAAATGCAGTGCTCAGGTATGAACTTCTCAAAAACTTGAAATTATTTAAAACAAAAGAGGAAAAAAGACAATCCATAGCCAGAGCAATAGAAGCTGGAGAGGAGTTTGAGGATTAGCGGGTGGTGACCATCCCATAGAAAATAGTAGAGTGACAAGATAAGGCATCACCAGCAGAGGTAGGCCAGAAGGTAGATTCTTGACCGAATCTAGAATCCTGTCAGACAGCTTTGGGCATGTCTATGTCAATGGCCATTTCTAGGCTGCGTTAACAGAGGTGAAAAGACCCACCCTAAATATCTGTAGCATCATTCCATGAGCTGGGGTCTCAGATTGCCTGTAAAGGAGAAAGCTTGCTGAGCATGAATGCCCATTGATCTCTGCTTCCTGAGTACCGATGTCCACAGACACAAATTTCCCTCTGTCCTGTGAGCCGGAGGAACTTTTCCTTCTTCAAGTAGACGTGGTCAGGTATTTTATGGCAGTACATGTCCAGTACAGAAAGCCAACAGTGAGCAATGTTGAATGAGGCATTGTAATGGAGATGGTGGCTTCTTAAAATAACCATTTTGAAGGGTTATGTGTAAGAGAGTGCAGTCCACAGTGGGATGTAGAAAGGCTACTTGGAAAGGGTAAAGCCAGAGAAGCATGAACATGTCTCTCCAGGGAGTCTGCTGAGGAGGAGGAAGAAGAAGAGGAAAGGGGGTCTCATCATGAAGAGTTCAGGTGGACGGATCTTTTTAGAGCACGGGAGAACATTTGCTTTAGATACATATTTCTGAGCATTTTCCTTTGCCAACACTTCTTGCTTCTTTAAATGACCCAGCCCCTGTGTTAAAAGTCCAGTCTGTACCTCAAGGTATCTGAATGGAGGCCTCAAACACATAGTCGGCTCTCCACAGCACAATCGTTTCCCACTTCCTTTCACTGTATGGGTTTTCAAGCCATGTATCTGCTTCCAATGTCTACAGTGAAAAGTTTCCTTCTCAGGAGAAAGAGTCAGTTGAGACCTAGCTCCTGGACATTGCTATTGGCAGAATTCTCTCATACTTTGGGACTTCTTCCTCTGAACACTTTCAGGTTTCCTTGATGTAAAAGAGAAACTTAGCCCCAAACAGAAATGGAAGCACATGAGGCTTGTGTGTCTGGTTTCCCTGCCTTCACCACTGGCAGTGAGTGACACTTTTTTCCTCACAGATTATGACAGCCTCAACGTTTTTTCTGAGCACATTCTCTGGCAGGATACTACTAAGTCCAGGTGACACCGGGCAGCAATTTTTCATCCATACTCTTTCTCTCTGCCATGTGACACATTTGTTTTGACCTTTTCCCTTTATGACTGTTTTGGTCCTTTGAACAATACTCCTAATTCTGAGAAGTCATTGCTTGCACCTTCAGAAGATGGGGAAAATCACAAAATCTTGTAAGGTTGCACAATTCTTTCTCTAGCATCTACTCAATGATGGAAGATCTTCAACTAAAACTGGCCCGTGATAAGAACAGAAAAAAACTAGAGATGCCAAATACCCTTTCAGAAAACCTTCTAAAATATACATGCATGCTTTTAAGCTCCTGAGAAAAACACACCCATTTACAAGGCTACTTGGTACCTTTGAGTGACAGCATGAAGCAGCAAACAGAGAGCAAAAATGGTCGGGACTCAGATGCAGCTGTGAGAGTTGAGATGGTCAGCTGTGCAGGGGTGGGGCGTTGCCAGGGGAGACGGGAGAAGCTGACTGTTCGCACATCATTTTGGCCAAACTCACACCTGTTAACAGCCAATGTTACCTTACATTTTGAAAGGCAACAATGGCTCATGTTGTATCATTTTTCAAAGTGTTCAGGCAGAAACTTCTAAAAACCTAGATGCTTAACATTTTGTTTGGTCCCCAGTTTTGCAGAACAGCAACTGATGTCAGCAAGCTCCGGCAAATGAGAGGAACAGAAAGGAAATTCTGTAGGAGTCTACAGTACAAACGAGACTACCTCCAATGGCTTTTAGGCCCTGGCTTCAGTGCAGGGGCACTTACTACCCACCAAGGCATTTTCTCAGCAAAGGTTAGAAGGCCTGCAGATGGAAGCTTGTAGCTTTGTCGCAATGACAATCTTTCTTGCTGCTACTCGAATTTACATAAAGTAACGATGCAAAGCGCTCATCATGATCCAAACTCAATCTCAAACAAAATGACCAGTAATTGAAACAACAAAGGTAATTGGCCACGGATGATAGAAGAAATTTCACTCTAAGGAGCTTACTGACTGGAAAAGATTCAATAACTCCAAAGCACTGGAAATATTTTAGGCACCACAAGCCCTCGTTTGAGTCTATTGGCAAGGAGAATGTAAGAGCCCTTGATTGCCTAGCCTCATGCAATGCTTTCACTAGACTCTGTAATTTCTAAAATGGACAGCATTTGTGGAAATGATCAGGCACATTCCCCTTACCTACCAAGCACTGTGCTCAAGGCGGAACACAGACATCAGTTCCCATGCCACCTGTGTCTAGTTTACTGAACATGTTAGACTTCGTGGAAACAAAAGGATCTCTCTCTCTCTCTCTCTCTCTCTCTCTCTCTCTCTCTCTCTCTCTCTCTCATTTTCAGCTAGATTGTGTCAGATTATTCTCTCAATAAGTATTTATTTATTGCCCAGATGTTATGGTCCAGGTAATATTTTAGGTCCTTTAGGGAATGGGTAAAAAAAAAAAAAAAAAAAAAAAAAACAAAACTAGAAATGAACCTTTTTAGTGGTAAGATAGGCAAACATAATAATAACTGGTTTTCATTTTCCTGTTTCTGGACTCAGGCATATTCCACAGTTTGTCTATTCAAGTTGTCATTTGGTCTTTCTTTTAGAAGATTTCATGTAGCCCAAATTAAAACATTTATTTCTCATCCAAATCAAAATTGCTCGCTCCTCTCTGATCCAGCTGCCCCAGCATGAGCTCCATTAGGCAGAGCATGCATCGTTAGGAGGAAGAGAATCATGAAGTGGCTTGAAAAGGGGCCTGGATGCCAAGATGGCCAGACCAGGTTATTCCTAGAGCTCTCCTGCGATAACAGCTCCCACTGCACAGGAGATCCCTAAGGACCTAGGCAGCCCTATGCACATTTGCCCTGTGTGAGTGGCATTCTCTCCTCCCCCTTGCATGTGTATCTGAGTAAATGGTTCCCTTCGGAGTTGTTGCTCAGCTTAGAATGTGAAAACAAACACACACAGCCCTGGCCTAACAGGAGGAAGGTTCCAGGATTCTGCCCTTGCAAATTATATTCTGCCCTTGCAAATTTTATATATATATGTGTGTGTGTGTGTGTGTGTGTGTGTGTGTATGCATGTATATATACATACACATATATGTATGTTTTTATTCTTTAGGTTCATACTATAAAGCTGGAGTTGTGTGTGTAAGAGTCAAGGAATCATTTTAGTTATCTCTTAGCTATCTCTTGATACTGGTGTAGACATTGCTGTCCCTTGGGAAAATTATTTAAGACAGACACAGTTTGCACTTTGCTGATAAGCATGTTTAAAACGAACAAACAAACACAACATTGCTATAGCCATGGGATGCATGCATGCTTCCCAGAAGGGCTTGAACCAGTGGACTCTGAGCTATCATATAGCATCCAAACCAGGCTGAAGTTGACATATAGCAACATGAATAAGCATGTTTAAAACTGTCCAAGAAAGGATCAGCTCCCCCACAAATCAGTGTAAACCTTAGGCTCACATAACAATGTATTTTGTGTTGGGCAATAAAGTCTTAAGGAGCCTTAAATCCAAAGGACTCAGTCCTGGTCTTCCTAAGGATTTCTACCACCTCACTAAGAAAGCAGATGTGGTCCCTAAGCATCTTCAGAGGGACAGTAAAGATGTAAATGCCAAATCCTGTCTGATACAGAGAGGCAGCTGAATCACCCATGGACTCAAGAGGCTTCTCAGTGCCAAATGGAAACAGGGTCATCCACAGCATCTGACCCAGTGGCATAAATCTGTCTGGAGCAGTAAAAACACTTTAAATAAATGGGGGAAAAAGTCCAAAGACACAGATGAGGCTGGATTCATGAGACCTTCAAATAAGAACGAGTGTCGCCACTTATCAGCACACTCATTAAAACGGGAAAGGAAGAAACAGCCAACATTGTCCTGATACTAAAACCAGGTAAAGACACACAAAAAAGGTGATCATAGACCAATCTCCCTGCTGAATTCAGATGCAAAAATCTCAACAAAATACTTGCCAACCAAATTCTTGAAAACACCAAGGGATTACTCATCACGATCGAAGTGTTTGTATTCCAGGGATGCAGGGATGGTTCAACATATACAAATAAACAGTTGTGATGCATCACACAAGTGGTTTCAAGGACAGAAATCACAGTGCCCCTTTGACAGATGCAGAAAAATGCAGAAAAGGCTTTTGACAAAATCAACAACCCTTTAGGATACACATTCTGAGGAACAGAGTTAAAGAAACATATCTCAACATAATAAAGCCCATCTGTGACAAATCTACAACAAAAATTATATTAAATGGAAAAAATCCATTAAAAATATTCTATTTAATCAAATTCTTATTATGTCAATGTAGGGTCATCATAAAAAGAATCAATGAGATATTTCTCGTTCTTCTTTTTCCACATTCCAACTTTGAAAAACAGACCCTATTGAAGAGGTCCAGCCTGTTTGAATTCAATTGGCCACATTTCAAATGTCTGGAGACCTACTGTGCACAATGCTCACTCTTTTGCACAGCACAGAGATAGTTCTTTCTTGAGAATGTAAGAACAGCTGCTGTCCTGTCGTGCTGGGCACTGTAAAATTCATTTATATGTCTTGAACTTACACCTCTTCTCCCATTACTCCTACCTACTGGGGACTTCTTCCTCCTCTGCTCTTTCCTCTCCATGTCTTCTTCTCTCCTCATCAATGATCTCCCACCAACTCCTCCTGTAGTTCTTTTTATTCTATCATCAGTTTCTCCTTTCCCTCCTCCTTCATCTCCACTTACACTGATCCCTCTAGCTCAGGCGACAAGCACTGGTGCCCTAATTATGAACAGCATCTCCAGTAGTGTCTGAGGAAGAGATCAGTGTCAAATAGATGCCCAAAAGATGTCCTCTTTCGATTATCTTCATTCCTGAAGTATTTAATATGTTAAGTTAAAATTTTATGTATAATATCGACAACATGCAGTGTGGGTGAAAAGGCAAGCAGAAAACAAAACAATAAAACAAAACAACCACCATCACCAACAGCAGAAAAAAATCAGTAGCTCTTTCCATTGCCCTTGAGGGAGGACATGTTCTTTCCTGCGGTGGGGCAGTGTCTCTACTGTTAGGAAAGGGTGGCGAAATGGGACTCTACTGTGCTAAGGACTATGTGACAGATGCTCTGGGGAGTAAAGATTGCATTCAGGTGAGTTTGTCTTCCAGATTCTCCTGTTTACTTATTGGCACTAATAAACAGAGGACTTCATGATAGGTCACTAGAGCAGAAAACAAACAAAAATATCAAATAAAATATTGCTGGAGTTAGGGGGAAAACATGAACCTATTCATACTCCCCTATAAGAGTAATATGTTTTAATTTTTTTTGATAATTCTTGAAGTCATTTATTTATATTTTTCCTATAAATTTTGATGGCTAATTTCAAAGGAAAGGGCATTGGATTTCATCTCTCTGTACCAGCACAGTGAAAGAAATATTTAATATTTAGGAAAAGGTTGCAACTTGAAGTTGGAGAGTTACAGATTGAAAGTAAATACCAAAGGCTCCAGACTCAGTGTACGGACAGGAATTAGTTATCTGTACCCAGATCACTAATAAACCGGCCAATATCCTGGAGGAAATTAGTCTAGAAATACTTTAGATGGCGTCTCCTTTCTCAGTGGCTTCTGTAGCTATGATCAGGTAAGATGTCAGCCCAAAAGGGAAAGAGAAGATACAGGTCCCACACAACTTCATGTAAGAAAGATCTTATTTGCAGTTTCTCCAGCTAAAGGAACAGCAGAGCCACAATTAGGGAAATTACATTCTGTGCACGAACACATTCTTCTCACTAACTTAAATTTGAGTCAGGCTTTGAATCATTCTTATTCAACAATGGTTTAAACCTGCAAGAGGTAAAGCCTGTGTAAAGGGAGGCCCTGCTCCTTCTGTATAAACAGTAGTAGCTAGCATAGTAACACATCCTCCAACACTAACAAATTAAAAGTAATTGTATTAATTATTTTAATTCCTTTCTAAAGACTGAAATAAATGAATCGTGTTGTCCTATTCTTAAATAGTTATTCTCTTTTCATGTTAATTTGGGCTTGTATCTACAACCCATGATTTGACATACATACACAGTAGGGTGGATTTCATATTCATTCATATAATATTGCAGCACATTTCTCAGAAACTTCTTAATATTGGAATGCTTTAAAGGGAAAATGAATTATTTAGCCATGGAAGAGGACTCTAATGAGCCATTATTAAGCTTTTCAGATAAACATTGTATTGACATCTAGTGGCTACAAAGTCTGATAACAGATTTATGCTGTAAGCATCTGTCTTAAGATGTTTTCCATCTCAAAAATCTCTTGAACAAAATATAGACAAGGAATACATCAAATAGTGGGTTGAAAAATCTTTTTCTATTGGTATGTTAAACAACAAGGATTGGTTTTGAATGATCTTAAGAAAGAATTGTTTCATGGTTGCCCAAGAAATATTAATAAACCAGTCCATTTCCATCTTAAGGCTTGAAAGCCATCTTATAGTAAAGAAAACCTAGGCTCATTCCTGTTTATAATTTAACCTCTGTTTCTCAACGATTGGACTATGCCCCACCTGTAACCTTAACTACAAATGGTTCTGTATTGCCTGATCTCTGAAAGGGAAACCATGCCTTTGTTTCAAAATGTTATTATGACCACCTAATCATGACCCAGCCTTGTTATGACTGTCTTGCTATAGCCACTTTGCAAACATGCCTTTGTTTCAGGTTGTTATGACCAACTTGTAATGCTTATGCTCTACTTCTGTAACCAAGCCTATTTGCCTGCCAAATCCTCGACCTGGAAACCCCTATTCCTGGAATATAAAGGCCCTTATCTTCCCCATGTCCAGTGATGATCTCTGAACCCCTCCTTTATGAGGAGAAAAGCTCATGTATGCAAATAAAAATTGCTTTAATTAATTTGACAACAATTTCCCTTGCATCTATGGAATTAACAAATTAAGAAAATATCCCAGATACTTAGTGAGAGTTCATAAGCTACATACATCACACTACATCAATCGGCATTCATAGAGATCCTGTGTGATACTCTTCTGCAATGTGCTTACAGAACTTGGCTCATTTACAGCTAATATATCATTCAAATAAAAATTTTAAACTTGTTTTCAATGAGGAAACTAAAGATGAGAGGTCAGACTACTTGTTAGAAGTTAGATAACTACAGAAATATGTTCAAAACTCAAACCTAGATTTGCTCAAATTTCCAGTCTGCGCTCAGCCAAGCTGCTCTTCCAATACACATAGAGGCAGCTCTGTATGGTATTGCCTCCGTTCAAAATTAACAAGTAGAGATGATTGTAGTAATCCTTTTAGCTAATGCTCCTTTAAAACCCATAACATATCAATCTTATTTTTCCTCTGGAGAAGTAATTCTTCTATGTTAATGACACACATAATTATGTAACATACACATGTGCGTGTTATGGTTTGTAAATACGACATTCCTACAAGGAAAGGAGATGTTCTTCTGGTATATATATGTTTTCCAATTTGAAAACTTTTTGTTTTTGTAATTCTGTTCTGCTGAAATTCCATAAGACGTTGTCACAGAAAAGCCTCTTGGTGAGAAATAAATTTGGGGCCTGGATTCTATTCCCAGCACCGCGTATAAGAACCAGTACATTTATAAAAGAAGTTGATAAAACAAAAGCTAGTGACCTAGACAAAGGGATAGAAGGGCATGGAAAAAAGGCTTCAGACAAGAGTATTAAGAATAAAAAGGAAAGGAGTTGGATGCAGAAAAAAGATGCTGGTAGAAGGTAGAGTCTGATGGAAATAGTGACAAGTGCTCACTGAAGGACAGCAAGAGGTGGTGTTGTGGGGTCGTCAGAGTCTGTATAAGAAGCAAGAGTGTCAAGCAGAAGGGTAAACAGTTTTATACCTGTTCTATAATAGGCTCCAAGTGCACATAACCTAATGAAGAGAGTGAGCGTACAAACATGTACAGCTATCAGTCCTATCCTTCTTGGACCCTTGGATGACTCTCTAGCTCAGGGTAAGCTGCTTGTATCTGGACAAAATGACATGGAGGGTTGGGGAGGAAAATACAATGTAAAGATTAGAGTAGACATGTTTCTTTTTTCCCCCTTTATTTTTGGGAGTATGTGTAGTGTATGCACGTATAACAGTTCGTTTATGTACATGGAGGTCAGATGACAAATGTAATTGTATAATATGCACATGCATTTTGTGGTTCAAGAATATGACACATCTGCAAAGAAGAGGGATACTTTTAGTGGTATTTGTGTGTGTGTGTGGTGAATACATGTGTAAATACTCGTGTGTGTGTGTGTGTGTGTGTGTGCTGTGTATGTGAAGGACACATACGTTTCTTGTATCTCAACGGTTTTTTGAGACAAATTTTTCACTAGATCTAAATCTGACTCACTCAGTAAGACTAACCAGCTACCATCTCTGCCTTCCCAGTGCTAAGATTATAGTCACATGCTTAACTTTTTGCATGGGTGCTAGGGATCTGACTCTGTCTCCACACTTACACAGTGAGCCATGTCTCAGTACACACTTTTCTGCAGGCTGTAGTATTTCCTGTCACTGTAGCGGTTCCTGGCCTGGTTGCTTCCCCCAGCCCTCTCTGCTGTAAGTGCTCTTTCTGAAGGCCTCTCATGGATGGGGAAGCATTATGAAGTCTTTCAGTCAATCCACAGGTGATATCCACCCAGCTCTAGGGCTGGAGACAGTGAGGGACCAAAGGATCCTTCAGAAATAGAGAGCCAGGGAGGAACGGGAAACACAGAGAGAGGGTCTTTGTGATGAGCAATAGAAGGAGTAAGAAAGTTAGCATTTTCAGATCGGGAAGCTGTTAGCCTATGAGGAGAAGGCAGTTGCGAGAACCTGAAAACCAGTCCACCCTAGTGAGATACAGACTCACCAGAGAGATCACCTCAGCCCTTGGTTGAAGATTGACAAAAGTGGTTTCCAATAATAGGAAGGAAGCATGCAATGGCAATGTTGTAAAGACAACTTTTTTTTATGCTTCGGTTGGTCATAAGATAGCAAAGACAGTTAAATACAAGAATCGAATGAGAGCTGAGAACTCAGGAGGTAACAGTTGATCTGTAGTAATTTGGGGATGAAGAATAAAAGGAAAGCTGAAGGGCTTTTAAGTCACTGTAACAGGAGCACAAAGTATGCTGACAAGATCCATACAGTGTAGAAAGAAGACACAGGCCCTGATATCAATGGCAAAATGGCTAGGACTTCTTTTAACTGTGTGAGAGAGTAGTCTGGTGTCTCGTCACATCAAATTAGACCAAATTTACAGAAGTATTCCCCAAATTTTGCTGTACATTAGAATCTTTATTTAAAAAAAATTCACAGTTTTATTGCACATGAAGAAATTCTGGAAATCAGAATGTGTGGTCTAGAACCAAAGCCTTAGCAATTTTTTCTTTCTCTCTCTTCCCTATCCCCTCTTTCTTTTCTCCTCCTCCTCCTCCTCCTCCTCCTCCCCCTCCTCCTCCTCCTCCTCCTCCTCCTCCTCCTCCTCCTCCTCCTCCTCCTCCTCCTCCTCCTCTTCTTCTTCTTCTTCTTCTTCTTCTTCTTCTTCTTCTTCTTCTTCTTCTTCTTCTTCTTCTTCTTCTTGGCATTGGATGGTACCCAGGGCATTTCCCATCATGGACAAGCAGTCTACCACACTACAACCCAAAATTTAGCAATTTTGGAATTAATTTTAGAATTCTAGGTGAGTGCAGTTGCTGCCAAGTGTGAGAACCACAGACTGCAGGCATTGCCCACCTCCCCAGTGCTTCTCTTAAAAGCGATTATTGGTTCTCGTCCTCTTTCCTCTGTAGGGAAATAAAAAAGCAGGGGTTTTTTAAAAAATAAAAGAAATCACCTAGTTATATGGCAGTGTGGCTTATGAGTGTATTAACAACCTACACAAGCCTAACACTGCACAGAATTGTACTAGGTTTTTCCTTCCTTTGAGATGACTATTTGCAGGCTGGTCTGGAACTTAGTGTGTAGTTGGGCTGACTTCAAACTCATGGAGATTCTCCTGCCTCAACCCTCTGAGTGTTATGATCATAGGCCTGGGCAGCCACACCCAGCTGTTCTTGCCTTCTTGATGCTTATTTTTACTGAAACTTCATCGTAGTTTATTTCTGTGAGACAGGATTTTCCCATTCTAGTTCAGTATATTAACATACCGAGCACACATATTACAGAACATTGTCTGTCAATTGAAAAACGAGAAATGCTAGGTTGACGAAAACTTGGCATAAATTAGTCACAACATATTCAGAAATGCAGCCTGTCCCTGAGCCTCACACAGGATATGCATAAAAATAGGAGGCCATGATTATTTCGTGCTCAGGGTATTGGATTTGTGCTCACATCCTTTAAATATTAACAACTCCTGAGGTATCAGAAGAGCTTTCACATGAGTGTCTGAGGTGACAAGTAACTCATCCTGTTCTGCCTTAACAAATGGAGTCAGTGTTCGATGAGGTCACATAAAAGTTCCTTTCCCAGAAGTAGTCAAGTCTTATTAAAATGGGGCAAATGAAGGGGATGCCTTGTATTTTTCTTCTCTGATTAGGCACATTCAATTCTGCATTATCCCACTTTGCTTTGATGCCCAACAAGATTAAAATTTCAAATACAGTATGCTAAATTTATAATGTAAATTTAAAACAAAATTACTTATAAGAAACCAACATCAGCATCCAGGGACAAGGCTGAGTCATTAGCATAATTTACACCAGTGAAGATGCTCTGGCTCTTGTTATCTGTGGCCAATTATCAATTACTGGTCAATGTTAGAATCATTCACCATAATTATTCCTCCAAGGTATTGTCCTGGGATATAATGAAGAGTTCATCCTATCACTTTTCTTAGAAAAACAATACTTAGTGGGCTTTTTGTTAGAGTTTGTTTGGGGGTGGTTATATTTATTTATTTATTTATTTATTGTGAGTTTTTTTTTAACTCTGCAAGAAAAGCAAATTTAAATTGTTACTATGGAGGATTTTTCTAAGATTTTAAATCTTTAGGTCTTAAGCATCTAAAGAAAAGAATTTAATACATCCACAGTTGGAAGAAAAATTTCTAAAAAAAACTCTTAAAAGGTTACTATTTCATATTTGTACTGTTTTACAAACGTGATTCAAATTAAAACATAAGTTTTTAATTTGAAAAGGTTAATTTTCACTTCTTATATTCACATTTTTAACATGAATTCCTTTCTTTGTATATATAACTCCTCTCTATTAAAATCGACCCTAAAGTCTGCAAAAACCACCCTTCCATTTGAATTCCTAATGACTCCTCCTATTGTCTCATTTCTGTTTGAACCTGTCAATCAATAGTGAAAAGGGCTAATCACTCCCAGAAACCCCAATGTTGCTCACAAAAGTATCAGTCACTAAAAAAAAAAAAAAAAAAACCAATTGGTCATGGACAGACAGGAAATCACACCTGGGGCCTGGAGCACAATGGAGTTTATTAAGTCCATTTTGATCGAGTCCAGATCTCCCTACAAGCAAGGGTCTGGGATCTTAATTTGAAAGTCAGTGAAAATCAGCTAAGGTAACTTAGATCCATCGCCTCCCATGGCAGTGCAGCAGAGTCTCCTGGCTACTTCTGCTTTCTATGGGCACAGTCTTTACTTTTAATTTTTATTTTTCTCCTCTTGTTTTTAAAGATAGGGTAGGGATTTAGTTGGGTGCTGGTTGTTTTAAACTCTTGACTGATCCACACTGTTTTTCAGTTGCTAGCTGTTTTCAAACTCCATTTTTCTAACTGAGGAACCTCCACAGGAAAGCTATTTCCCACTGATTCTCCACTGCAGCCCTGCCCTGCTCCAAGCCCTGGCTGAGCTGACTCCTGAGTGCAGTTGTGATGGGCATCAAGCAAGTGCCCTAAAGTAGTGTAGCTCGAGTTAAGCAACTGCACTGTCCCCGTTATGCAGAACACCAACTTTCTTTCAGTCTTTTCATTTTTTTTTTTTGAAAAAATTTAAACAAACAAACAAACCTCAACCCTAAATAAAAATCCACACAGCTTATTTGCTTTCTTTAGGGCAGCTGCTCCAGAGGACTGGTATGAAAGGGGAGGAAGACATGGCTATCACTAAAGAATAAACAGTAATTACCTTGTAGAAGTCTCCAGAGCGATCGATTACCTCTCTGGTTTGTAAGAGCAGGACTGGGAATACACAATAATTGATTTCTATTACTTATGTGTATTTTCCTTTTAGCTTTCTGAAGAAGCAATGTAGTTTAATTGACTTTAATTTCAAATTACGTATTTTTATGACTCCTGGAGTTGGCTGGAATTAGAATGAACAGAGTTGCTGGCCCCATGAGCTATATTCTCCAGAGACAGCAGGAAGACTGTGTGCTTGGGTGCATTTGTGTATGTGTGTGAGGCAAATGCATTTTAACGATCATGTGTCTTTAACTTATTTATAGACCTTTTGTTTTTTTTTTTTAAACAGTAGTTAGCTGTTTGGTTAATTCTCCTTATTTTAGAAAAATTAAGAATTTTTCACAGAGAGAAATGAGAATGGCATAGTGAGGTTTGGCACAGTCTCAATGGAGATGAGCCTCCTCCATGCATGGCAAATGAGCAGAACCGTCAGTGGCGGGCCTTTGCTGCCTCATCAGACACCAGCATGGACCGTCCCTGCTGTGATGTTACGGTCCAGTCAAGTTCCTGTGAAACTGTGAGGAACTGAATTAATCTAACCCACACCTTCAACTTGTACTTTGATAATGAGAATAAAACACACTTCCAAATAACCGGGCAACTGAGGCATCTACTGTGACACTGAACTCAGGAGATGAAAACCCTTGCACTTGAGAACATGAACAGTAAACTTGAGCTATAGAATGTTCCACCATGAAACAAAGAAAGTTTTCCGGAGAGTGCCATATTCCTGGCTTCCTATGACCTGATTAGGGGAGGCTCTGTGGTATTTTCCACAATCAGAAGGATAAAGCACACTTGGGTTGTGCTGCACATCACATTGCTATTATGACTGGTTAATCGGAGTTTCTCTCCCCACCCTGCCTTTTTATGATACGGTTTTCCCTTTTACATTTTTTTTTTTTTTGTCTGCACCATTTTTTCCTTAGGGTCTAGAGCATTTTAGGTGACAGAGAATGTGTTTGCAATGAGATTCTAACAGAGAGATGCCCTCCTGGGTTGGTGACATCATTCGGGCAGACACTGAGGTTTCCATTTTTCATTGTTTGGACAAAAGTGATTAGGAGATTGCTTATTCTCCATAAACAAAGCAAGGGCACAAAATAAAAAAAGGGAGCTCTGCCATGGCACAGCATCACTCTGATTTCTGTGATTCCAAGGAACTGTAGACACACATGGGATGCTCTAAGGTCTGCTCATAGTTGGCACAACCACATCTAAGGAAGTTTGAGTTTATAATATTATTTTCTATTATGATTCTAACCACAAGAAACCTAATAAACTATCAAGAATGACATTACTAGCACCAACAGCTTAAAACACAGAAGTTTTTGTCAAAGCCTTTTTCTTTCTACACACAAGACAAAATTAATGATTTAATGTAGCAGATCTATTCAAATGAGTAAAAATATGTTAATTTATGGTATATCTTTATAAATACTTCCATAGACAAAAATCATGTGTAATATCACAAATTCTAATTTCTCCTATCTTGTACTTTCCCCTCATAATGTAGATGTATTCTCAAAATTTAAATATGGAATTTCAGCCTTCACAAACTGCTAAGGAGCTAATAGTTCTGGTGCAGGAACCATTGTGTTGCTACCGTGTAAGCTATCTGTCACTAAGGAAGAATCAGCTTGCAGTACTTGAGGTTGCTACTTTAATACCAGAAGGTTTCACCAACAATACAGAGGCTGCAGACAATGAAGCTGAGATAGAACCACTGACACCAGGCTGTCACTCGGACAATGCCACCAATAGCATGAGTGACATCTGATGGTGGAACAGTAGGCGACTGAGACATGGTAGGCTTGCGCTTTGTCAACTATTCCTTTTCTTCTTTCTCTCCCTGGTGGCTATTTGTCATTCTAAGATGACGACAGACTTCCCTTCCCTTAGACCTTTCTGAACTCTGCTGTTTTTGGACATCATGGATATCGCTAAAGAAACTATTTGCTACGCAGTAATTGTATGCCACCCCTCATGGAAAGGTGGACGATAATGAGGGCTGTACGGAGAATAGGCATCCTGTCAAAGGGAAAAAGAGCGGCTTTTCAGGAACACAGCCACACAAAGTGCCTTATAGACTTGTCCCGGAGTAACTGTATCAATTAACCATGCTAAAAGCTCGAACTCAGATGGGCACTGCACACAGCATGTCTACTGGCATTTTATTATCAAGTCCATTATGATGAGTTCATGTCCTAGACAAAGCGAGAACAGAAAAAGAATTCAGGCTGACAAATTAGACTTGAAATCAGTTTCATTTACATAACGACTGGAAGTTCATTAATAACGGAGTTTTAATTATTCATGCTCTTGTTTCACTAGATACAGCAGTTTCCCCCCTGCTGTGTGGGATGTCTGGATTAGCTAAAATGAACCTTAGCAAACGGATGGGCTGCCCAGAAACTTGGAGGCTTTTCTCTTTTCACACTGCTGGAGCTGGCTGGGGGCAGGGAGGTGGCTTGTGTGTACAAACGCGGGCCCAGTAATGAGCAGGCAGGAGAAGAAGGGAGTGCTGAATAGAGAGGAAAGATACAGGACAGCAGTGCCTTTGGTTCTGTGTTCCATGTAAACTGAAGAGAAGGAGAAGATACTGCAACTGCCATGCGTACAGGCCTTCACTTGAGACAACAGTGCCTTCAGTATCAGCTGTTCTGAGACTACTCAGTGCGTCGCACATCTGTGAACAGACTGTGGGTGTGCCACTTTTTTTTTTTTTTTTTAATCTTTTGATACAGGATCAGAGCAGGGTTTGCTTTACTCTGCATGCATTTGGAAGACTCAAAAGGAAGAAGAAGAAAAAAATATGACAACCCTCGCTTTCAATTATCTAGAAAAACCCAAGACATAGGTTGACAAAAGGCTTTTATTCCTTTCCCTTCCAATGACAACAATGGTGAAATTTTTGTTCTTACTGGTAATCAACAACAACCCTAAGATCTTTACCCTAAAGAACTTACTTGCCTGGGCACACCTACATCTTTTCACTCTGCCTGGGTACCACTTTATGATGAAAGTGGTTGAGGAGCTCGTTGCTAGGGGCTTATTGCATCTCTTCACACACTTTACTATTTTAAGGGACTTGTTCACAAAAGGCGAATTCCTGATAAAACAAGGCCCAACTGTTCTCTACATTTTTACAGGTGACCAAGACTAATAGAGGGGCCAGGCGTCCTTTTCCACTTGCAGTCTTAGCACTGCTCCAGCATCTGGCTTCCAGGGATGATTTTTGCAAATACTTTAGAAAAAAGTTTTGTCAGAAACAGCCTCACAAATAAGCACTAGGAGCATTAAGAAAAGGGAAACAAATTAGGAAAAACAAAGTTTAACAAGAGCTGGCTCTGTCCACTGCATTTTCTAGATTCTCCCACTTGACGTAAACGGCACCACAGTATTGCTCTTGTTTTACCAGCATGGAAACTGAGCTCAAAAGGGACCTAAAAGTATGTGGTGAAAGATGGAGTCTGCCTGACAGGAGGTTCCTACAGATCTGTGTACATTTGGAGACTAGAACCATTTTTCTATATATATTAATGTTTCTTTTTTCTCTATATATTCTCTCTAACAAATTGTTGCTTTTCCTCTTCTTCTTTCTCCTCATCCTCCTCTTCTTTCCCCTCTTCTTTGGAATATGGTTGGCTTACTTAAATACAGACTGTCATAGAAAGTCATATACTTAAGCAAAGAGGGAACACTTTGGGAAAAAGATGCTGTGATCCCATCACTGTTACCCTTCCTACCCCCTCTCTCATCCTGTTCCCTCATTTCATCTACTTCAAAGGTCTATTTTAGTTCTCCTTCTGAGTGAGATCCAACATCTTCACTTGCGCCTTCTTTGGCTTCCTTGGGTCTGTGGACTGTACCATGGTTATCCATGTACTTTATGGCTAATATCCCTTTTAAGTGAGTACATAACATGCATGTCTTTTGGGATCTGGGTTACCTTACTCAGGATGATCTTTTCTAGTTCTATCATTTTACTGCAAATTACACAATGTCTTTTTTTTTTTTTTTTAAATAGCTGAGTAGTATTCCATTGCTGTAGGAAAGGGAGGACCAAGAGAGAGAATGGAAATTGGTGGTGATGGGGCAGGAAATCTTTCAGACAGGAGAGGCTCCCAGGAGTCTGTGGGTATGACCCTAGTTCTGCAGCTAGGTGGGATTTCCAGTGGAGGGAGGAGGACACCAACCCACCTATAAAGTCTTTGACCCAAAATTTGTCTCACCTACCAGAAGTGTAGGACTACAGTTGGAGCAGAGATTAAGAAAATGACAAGTCAATGACTAGCTCAACTTGAGACTCACCCCTATGGGAGAGAGCCAGTTCCTGACACTATTAATGAAACTCTGCTCTGCTTGCAGACAGGAGCCTAGCATATCTGTCTTTTGAGAGGCTTCATCCAGCAGCTGATGGAAACAGATGCAGAGACCCACAGCCAATCAATAGGTGGAACCTGGGGAGTTCTATGTAAAAGTGGGAGGAAGGATTGAGGAAGTCGGAGCAGACAAGGATAGTACACGAAGACCTACAGAATCAAATAATCTGGGCCAATGGGGTCTCACAGAGACTGAGCCCCCAAGCAAAGAACATACGCCTTTGTAGCAGAAGTGCACATTAGTCATGCTGTGGGTCCTTTAACAATGGGAGCAGAGGTGGTCTGCTGCCTGCCTTCAGATCCTTTGCAAGTAGCTGGGCTGCCTTGTCTGGCCTCAGTGGGAGGGGATGTGCTTCCTTCTGCTGTGACTTGAGGTGCCAGGGTGAGTTGGTTTCCCCTTGGGCACTCCCTTTCTCTGAGAACAAAGAGACAGGGGAATGTGGACAGGTGGGAAGAGGGTGCTTGAGAGTAGGACTGGGAGGAGAGGAGGGAGGGAGCTGGCATTAGGCTGTGAAGTGATTAAAAAAAAAAAAAAGATGCTGATGTGAACACGGGCCATAGGTAAGGTAGACAGTCTATTTTGCCTGATACTTCATCCCAAATGCTCCATTGCATGGCCAGGCCACCACCACCTCTCGTTAGTTGAGCGCATTTTGCCCCTACACAAAGAAAGAAGCTTTTCCCCTTCTACTTTGCCTTCTTTCTATTTCTTGTCAAACTCTCAGCTCTTCCTTGTTGTTTAAGAGGACTGGTGCTTAGTGGCTGGTTTTCTTCTGTGTGTAATGAGTGCACATGTTTGTGTGTACGTGGGTGCAGTTGCGTGCATGCACAGAACACAAGTGATGGTCAGAAGACAACCTTGTATGTTAGTCCTCAAAAGATTTCTACTTTAATTGAGACAGCGTTTCTCATTGGCTTGTAACTTCATCAAGTAGGTTAAAGTAGCTTGGCCCACGAAGTAGCAGTGGTTTCCCCATCTCAGCCTCTCATCTCGCTTTGTTTGGGAGTACAGGTACATTTCACTGTGCTCAGCCTTTAAAGTGGATTCTGGGTGTCAGAACTCATGTCCTTTCTCTTGAAGGCATGCCCTTAACTAACTGTGCTTTCTCCTGAGCCCCAGCTAATTTTAATTTCAGATTTTACTTCAGTCCATTACGCCTGGTCTCCCTGCTTGTGCACCCCTGCTCCCACTTTGCTGCTCAGTTTATACATCTGTATGGGAGAGTTTGAGTGTTTAATGATTACTTCAGTGTGACCAGAATATATTTATAGTATTTTACCTTTTAAACCTTTCAGAAGTAGACACACACACACACACACACAGTACAAAGAAAAATGAAATGGCTCAGGGGAAAGAAAGTGCACTGAAAGGACTTGACAGGATTTTGTACTCGTGAGCTAGCCTGAGGAACATGCTGGACTTGAGTTTAATGAGATGTGGGGTGCAGTTTAGGCATCAAGGCATTACTGTCATTGTGACACCTCAGTGATACCCTCAGACAACCTGGAAATTCAGTCTCAAAGGAAATGTTCAAATCTGTGACCATTTTCCATTTTATTCCCACTGACAAAGTCAAGGGGGTAGCTCTTCAATCTAGGGTTTTGAATGGGTGAATTCTCTCAGACATATTCCAGCCCCAAAGACATAATTTTTGAAAGCCATGTTGTTGAAGCTTTTGGGCCTGACTATTTATCTTGAATCAAAAGAGTTTGAAATCTAAAAGAAAATCTTGGGAAATTGCTACTTATCAAACGCATCTATTAAGAATAACTGCTTTAGGGATAAAAATGCAATTTTTGTTTTAACGTTGTCAATTTTTCTTATGATGGCTGACATAAAGCAGTATAAAGCAAGGGCCCCACACAGATTATGCAAGCATGCACCGAACTAACCTCTCTCCAGTCTTTGTTTCTGTGAACTTTGATTCTCCGATGGAGTGACACAGGGTGTACTCAAGCTCAGGAGTAGCTGACCAGATCAAAACAGACTCCACATCTTTTATGTGCTTTGTTGTTGTTGTTGTTTTAGTTTGGTGAGGTTTTGTTTCTGTTTGTTTGGCTTTTTTTTATTTGTTTGTTTGATTTGTTGGGGTTTTTTGTTTGTTTGTTTTTTGAGAAGATGAACATGAAGTTTGCTGGATAGGGAGATGGAGAGCATCTGGGAGGAGTTGGAGGAATAAAAAAATATGATGAAAATATATTGAATGAAAAAAATTTAAATCAGAAAGAAAATCCTTATTTTAGTTATGTGCTGAGTCATACACACAAAAATATTCTGAAGACCATTATCCCTGTCACCGATAAACTATTTCACATACAAAATCTTCATAAGTTATTAAGACAATGGCTGAAGAACAGGTTCAGTAGGTAACATGCTTGCCATGTAAGTGTGAAGATCTTACCTCTTGTCCCAGCACTCACACTGAAAAGCAGGAAAAGCAGAGTACAGGGGGACCCATATGGAATCCCCATGCTGGACACATGGCTTTCTCAGGCTCACTGGCTTGTTTAGTTGAATAGAAGGTAGCTCCATCCTCAGAAGAAAGACTTGTCTCAAAAAAATAAGATGGAGAGCAATCATGGAAGACAACTGATGTTAACCTTTTGATGCCTCATCTGCACGCACACACATACACACACACACACACGTACATGTGAGAGAAAGAGAGAGAGAGAGAGAGAGAGAGAGAGAGAGAGAGAGAGAGAGAGAGAGAGACAGACAGACAGAGAGACAGAGACAGAGACAGACAGAGACAGAGACAGAGACAGAGAAAAACATGAATGCAACACAACAGTGGGTATATGGGTCCATACTGAACTTCATAGCTTCCTTCTGTAAGCAAAGGAACCAGTCACCAGAGTGGCAGTACCCACAGGTCAGCAAGTAGGTGGCAGAGGTAGTCTGTGTCTTGTGATCATCACGGAAACACAAATCAAAACTTTAGTGAGACTTCATCTCACACCTTGTAGGCTGGTTATTATCAGAATAGCAAAGACAAGTGGTGGAATGGATGTGGAGAAATTGGAAATATTGCAGACTGTTGCTAGAGATGTACAATGGTGTTTTTGCTGTGGAAAGCTGTATGAGGTTTCCCTCAAAAATTAAAATTACAGTCACCATATGGCCCAGCACAGCTGGGTCAAATAGATCTGGCTAAGTGGATTAAAATTAGAATGCTGTAGAGAAAATACTCTTTTGTTCATTGCAGCATAAGTCACAGAAGGCAAAAGAAGTGAGCAACCTGAGTGTTCAGGGCCAACACATAAAGAAAGCAAGGCAAGTGCCCACGGTGGAAGCTGCTTTGCTTCTAAAATTGGAATTTTGCAACATATGACTTGGGCAAAGCTTGAGAGAATTATATTAAATAAAATAAGCCAGTTGTAAAAGGAGAAACTTTGCTTGGTTCCGTTTGTTGAGTTATTTAAAGTCAAACTCAAAGGGTCAAGAGGAGAATAGCAGCTGCCAAAGTTTAGAGGAGGGTGGCACATTACCATAAGCAGGTGTGAGGTTTTAGTAAGATGAACAAGTTTGAGATCTATATTTTGTGGCACTGTGCATATAGGTAATAAAGCTATTGTCCCATAAAAACACCAATGTATGTGTGTGTGTGTATGTATGTATGTATGTATGTATGTATGTATGTATGTATGCATGTATCTATCAGCTATCTATCTATCTATCTATCTATCTATCTATCTATCTATCTAAAGGCATATAGGTAGCTAAAGACATGTAAAGCTCTCAGTAGCTGAAGCTGGCCTCAGACCCACTACGTAGCTAAGAATGACTCTGAACGTCTGATTCTCTGGCCATCACCTCCCAAATGCTGAGTTGCAGGCATCCACCACTGTCCTTGATTTGTGTTACGATAGAATCCAGCACAGCACCTCTTGAATACTTAGGCAAGTAGTGTACTGACTGAGCCACAACCCAAGTCTCTTAATATTTTAAAAGGGCAGATCTCATGGTAAGACATCTTACTACAATAAAGAAAACAAGAACATGTGCTTACCATTGGCACATTGCCATATGCAGAAAGGAACAGAATGTCTGTGTGGTATAATGATGGACTTTATAATTTTTGCAGCTTTGCTTAATTGCAGTTTTCTTATGTATAAAGCGAAGTATAATTTTTTATTGAGTTTTTTTATAAATTCAAAACAATGCTGTATATACAGCATAATGGCAGTACACCTGGTGGTTGTTGTTGTGATCTGACTGGAAGTTAAGGAGACCAGTTATGCCCAGTGGGCATTGAATTTATAATGTGATGTTGTCAGATCCATAGCACCAAATTGAAAAGCACATGTAATTTTCTTTCAGTAATGGGATCAATAGATTTCCAAGGTGTAGCCTCTGTGGCCTGATGTGGGGCCTCGATGCAGTGTTAACATGCCTGCTGTGGGCTGTAGGGGAGGAGGAGAAGGCACTGAAGCATCCACACGTCCCTTCTGAAGTGCTTTATGCACTGTCAGAGTATTCAGAAAACTCAGCTGGGCATGGGCACACGCCTGTTAGTCCAGTCATTTCTTTATAATCTCTGCTACATAAAAAGTTCCTGTGTAAAATTTTTAAAAGCTCACTGGTCCAGAAATATATTTGTTTTCTTTTTGTAGATCATTTCAACAAAAATAAGTAAATTTAAGCTAAAGTAAAAAAAAAAAAAATGTAAGTATATGCCCCACCCCCAGATATCTTAGTCTATATCAAGTATTTGATTACTGGTGAAAACAAATTATTGTTGACAATATTAATGTTAAGTAATAAATAAAAACTTAAATCCTTGAGGATAGCATAGAATAATCAATCCTTTTTAAAAAGGAAAAGAAAAAAAATTTCAGAAACAGTGCACTAGTTAGAATCCAATAGCTACGTTTCTTCCCTGAGGTACTAAGAGTGGCAGAACTTGGGACGTTGTATTTACAAGCCTTTGGTTCAATAGCAGCATCATGTAAACTGAGCCAAGGTAGGGACAACCTGTGACTACAGCACTGGGAAGTGAAGCCAGGAAGATAAAAAATTAAAGGTCACCTGAGTGGTGGCACAAGTCTTTAATACCAGCACTCTCAAGGTAGAGGAAGGAGGATCTCTGTGAATTTGAGGCCAGCCTGGACTACAGATCAAGTTTCAGGGTAGCCAAGGCTACACAGAGGAACTCTGTCTTGAAAAACCAAAATTAAACATATAAGTAATTAAAATTTAAGATCATCTTTAGCTGCAGTCAGTTTGATGCCACTCTGTGCTACCTGAGACTTTGTCTCAATAAATAAATAAACAATAATCTAAAAACCTGAATACAAAAACTCTCCATATAAGATACATTTTGGGCTTCATTTTGATTCATCTCTTTCTATATTCAGTCTTTTCAAAAGTGTATTATAGTTTTATTCCTATTATTACTATTTACCACCACCACCACCACCACCACCATCATCATCATCATCATTGTTATTATTATTGTGTGAGTGCCATAACTCGTGTGTGGCAGTCAAAGAACTTTGTGGAATCAGTTCTCTCCCTTCATCTTTATGCGAATTTCAGAGATCAGATTTAGCTCACAGACTTATGTGGCAAATTCCACCAGGCCTGGCTCATTTATTTTCAGATTTACTTGTTTCTCAGTCATGTACCTACATGGGTGTTTTGCCTGAACATACGTATGTGCACTGTGGACATGTCTGGTGCCTCTGGAAGTCAGAAGAGGGTGTCTGATCTCCTAGAACTGGAGTTATAGCTGGATCACCATATGAGTGCTAGGATTTGAACTTGGGTCCTCTGCAAGACCAACAAGTGCTCTTAACAGCTGAGCAACCTTTCTAGAACCCTCCCCTAGTTCTCGCCCCTCCCCCATCTTAATTTGATGTGGGTCCTGATGATCAACTCAGATTATCATGCTATTACAAGTACTTTACCATCTGAGTTATCTCCTCACTCGTTTAAATTTATTTTTTAAAAGTCGTTTAAGAATTACACCTATCATAGAGTGTAAGGGCCAGAGGGGATAGAGAACACCAGAAGAATAAGGCCTCTAAGTCAACATGAGCAATGCTCATGTAAACTCACAGAGACTGAAGCAGCATGCCCAGGGTCTGCATGGGTCTGCACCAGGCCCTTTATGTATATATCACGGCTTCCAGATTAGTGTTTTTATGGGGTTCCTGAATGTGCAAACGTACGGGTCTCTGAGTCCTGGGCTCTTTCTCTTTTGTTGACTCAATTTCTAGGTAGTAGTTTTTGTTTTATCTTTATATATTTTGCTTTGTTGTACTTTATTATTATATCTTAGAAGCCTGATCTTTTCTAGTAAGATACACAATGGGAGTGGAACCAGAAGGGAAGGAGAGTGGGGAGAACTGGGCAGGGTAGAGGGAGGGGAAACTATAACCACGATCTGTTATGTGAGGAAAGAATCTATTTTTAATAAAAGGGAAAAAATCATGTCTATTAGTTTTGGAAGGCAGGTCAGTTAGTACAGTTCTCGCTTCTCATATCCAACCCTTGGATTCCATCACCAGCCCCAGCTAACATGATTCATGTGGTGCAAGCTCAGAATCCCAGCACTTGGGAGGCAGAGGCAGGATGCTCAGGAACATAACTAACTTGAAGCTGGTTTAGGTCACAAGGCACCCTGTTGCAACTGCAACAACAAGAACAATGCCCCCAAAGAGTCATAGCCATTTTGAAACTGGGAAATGGTGACATATTAAGAAGTCATACTGTTGTTGGATGGGGAAGGATTGTTCTAAATAGCTGTGTTTCCAGAACGGATGGGAAAAGCAAGGCGGAGGCAGACGTTACAGAGAGAAACGCAATGAATGGGTTCTGTGTGGAGGAGCTGGTGACAGAGTGGACTTGTCCACTGAAGGGCTTCCTAGCTGAGGATTTCAAGTTCGTCATTCATCTAGCCAAGGCTTCATGCGTAGTGTCTCTAGGTGTTCTTCAGTGAGGCACTCACTGACTAAGGAGGAAGCCTTCAGGTAGGTTTAATGCCTGAGATTAAGGCTGCATTAAGATTAAGACTGAAATGGACTGCCACCAATTAGCCCTCTAGCCTTTCTGTAAGCCTTGAATTTTTGATGCGATCAATGACACCAGAGGAGCCGTCTTCTGTGCAGCGGTTATTAAAGATATAAAAATCAATACAAAGATGATACTTGGAAATCTATATCACAAGATAATGAATCACCATGAGAGCCCACTAGGAAGAGTGTTAGCAAACCAAACAGAAGGTTTGTGCAGAACAAGGTGTTTCACGCCAAGAGAATTGCAGCTGAATTTCGTATGAGGCAGATATCCATGGAGCATGCTTATGGCACAGCTGCATGACAAGACTTTAATAAAAATTAAGACAGAAGTTTAGTTAGGCAAAAGGCTCCGGCAGCATTAAAAGGGAAAGGCACTATAAAGAGACATAACTGTGGACAGCAAAGGAACCAGAATCGAGATGTAAGACTGAGCTAAAACCACCACGATTTAACTTTAATTCATGACAAAATAGCATCAAACTTTCTCTGTCGGTAATCTCCATTCAATTTCTTTTAAATGAAGCGTGATTTGCCGGCACCTTGCATCTGTATGTCCTGGTTGCTATTGGAACTGGGTCTTGGGGCTTCACAGGATGGCCCAAATTTAATTTGAACTGGGGATTGATTTCGTTTTCTTCAAAGGAAGATTTTTTTCCCCCTTCCAAAAATTGAGCGAGGGCCTGACATTGCCAAGTTCATTTAAGTTTTCCCCTCGATCCAATTGCAAGTGACATGAGAACATTTATGTGCTCGGTCCTTAAGGGATGTCACAACATTGCTAATGATGTCACAAATGGCTAAGAACATCTTTGTGCCTTGAAAAACATGGATTCCTTATCATTTCTTTTGTTCCTGCTCTAGACTTATTCATTTTTATTTTATGTGTATGGGTGTTTCGTCTGTGGGTTTGTGTGTACACTGTGTGCATGTCTAGTGCCCAGAAAGGCCAGAAGAAGGTATGCAATCACTTAGTACTAGAATTACAGATGGTCGTGAGCCACTATGGGTTCCGGGAGTCTAACCTGGGTCCTCTGCACAAGCCGTCAGTGCTCTTAAACGGTGAGCCATCCCTCCAGCCTCCACCCCCATCATTTTTTTGAATTTTGGCTGCTAAGCAAAGCACAAAAGGAGCAGGCCTGCCACGGTCCTTGTTCGCTAAAACACTGTATGTTTAATAGACACTGAATTTATGCCCTAGATTTCCCAATTTATAACTATGTAAATAAAGTTTTATAGACAAGGATTAGGAGAGGATGTGTTTTGTGTATATTGGGTGGTGCGAAAGTCATAAATGTTTCTGTTTCCTTTTCCTGCAATGTGTGCAGGCGCCCCTTGCTGCATTCTCCAGGGGCTGCCCTTCTGGAGAGGCGGCCTCCAGACAACAAAGTATTAAGTCCTTAACTGAGAAGTCTGGTTCTGTGTTCATCTGTAAATGTTCTGATTTAGAGAGAGAAGTCATTGCTTTTCCTGGAGTCTTTTCTTCTACTCCCCATTTGAATGCCAATACAATTTCCAGGAAAATGAAACAATGATTAGTTTATATTATTGCATAGTAAGTTGGGTTTCTCTGTGTTTTCATTGCGTGTTTTAGAGGTTGATTTAATCAGCTGTGGTTCTTGTGGAATTGGTAAGGTTTTTTTTTTATTCCTAATGTCTTGTATAGGAGCGAGACACATGTCCTGTAGCTCCTTTAACAGATCTTTTTAGTTTTGACTTCATTTGCTACCCCATCCCCGCCCCACCCCTCCCCAAAATCCCAAAGCAAAGGAACCATCAAGTATATAAAACAAGAGGAATTTGGTTAGATATAAGTGAAAGGCAGACCTCTTGCTGGCAAGATCTGCATATGAGCAATGTGTGCAGTTTAAAATCCTGGTTGTGCAGACATCTCTGCTTCTACTCTTGAACCCCAATTGCCTGGGGAACATGGACTCTCTTCAGCTGCTCAGTTTTCATGTCAGCATTGATGATGTTCTGAAGGGCATGCCCTAAACCTCTGTGAAAATGTACTGTACAATTACATGAATCCACTTAGCATTTCCAACAGTTCTAGGATCTGGTAGTGACCAGGAGACTCTCTGGGATAGCCTTTAGACTCTATGAAACACTTTGTGTCGGTTTTTTTTTTTATTAAATATACTTTTTAGTTTTTACTTATACATTTATATTACTACACACATATATAATAAACTACCTACAGCAAGAAGAACCACGAAACAATAAGGAATTATATAAATGTTACATTCATAGTGTTTTAGCTATTTGTGTTTGGCAGCGTTGAAAAAAATCATCTTTCCTATGTTGATGAGTCTAAAGTTATGAATGTAAATCAATATCTATCATATCTCATCATTATCAGCTTATAACATTTATCTAGACCTAAAAAACATCTTAAATCCTAAACAATTAAGCTTAATTGTAAAACTAAACTATCTGGTCTTCAACCCCATCAGAGACCTGAGAAGGAACAAATTACCTGAGTAAACAGGAAGTGCAGGTTAGCAGCTTCCAAAATGAAAAAAATGACAGACACAGTTTGCTGTGTGAGCAGTCACCCAAAACTCTCTGTAATGTTGGAGCATCATCTTCAGCATTCTGGCCCAATATATCTGACAGACATATTTGTGAGTTAGGAACTATTGAGGATTTGCTTACCCTGTCTTGATAGAGTTTGGCCATAAACTCTGCCTGTATCCAAGCTTATCTATTTTTAGGCAGAATTCTGTCTGTGATAGAAACAAGGACATTTTTTCCCAGTGGCTTGTTTGACACATTTGAAGCCATCTCCATAAGGAGTTTCTTTGATGCCTATCATCTTTTTTGAGGTAGCCTGGGTGTTGCCAAGAGTTAACCTGTCTCATTATAATTCTATATTTGAAATAATAAAAAAAAATTTTAAATGCCATATTCTGTATGCCTCTTAAGGAACCATGAAAGTGTTAGCTCTTCTTGCATAGCAGTTTTGTTTATCTTAATAGATGTATTTATTAATTTATAAATAGTGGTTTTGGGATATAGCTCAGTAATGAAGCATTTACCTAGCATGTTGAAGGAAGCGTTTGGTTCATTTCTAAGCACAGCATGTTAAAAAAAAGCTATTACATTTAAAAGCTGAGTGTGATCAGTCATGCCTAAACTCATAGCATGAGAAAGACTGAGGCAGTAGAATTTCTGAAAGTTTCAGGCCAGTCTAGGTTACAGCGTGAGACCCTGCTTCAAGAAAGAAAGTGATTTATGAGCAGATGATGGTAGCACGCTGTGGCTATGGCTGTCTCTGAGGACCTGACCCAGGGGAAGGATTTTCATGAAAAACTGTGTAAAACAGCTTTTGGTGGTCATATCCTAATTGCTTTCAGAGAAAGCTGGAGCCCTTACATTTTGGTTATTAAATAAATACAAAGGACAAAAATCTAGACCTGGGTAGAATAGTCAACCCTTTTAATAGGTGGGAGGAGTAAAACAGCAAGTGAATAAAAGCAAAGACCTTCATAGCAAACTGACTGAGTAAAAAGGGCATGTTATAAACTGGGCAGGGCTGCCCTTGAGAGAAAGTTCTGTTTCAGGCAGTGTATGCTCACCAGATTAAAAAGTGATGAAATCTTAAGAGAGTAAATAGGGCTGGGAAGGAAGCAGGCTAGATAGCTGGACCATGGGAGGTCAATCAGAAACGCTGTTCTTTCATATACCTAATGTGGTAGAGAAAGACAGGGGAACCCATAGAGGGCACTTGCCTTATTCCATAAAGCACACACACACACAAAAAGACATTAAAAACACCTATAACTTAATTTGGGAATTAAGAATAGAGATATATTGTATTACTGGATATTATACAACTCAACACTAATATACTCTTTAGTTTCTATGTAAGAAGAAACTGTTTTAAATGATTACAAAATTAGCACCTGATGGAGGCAAAGAGAATCACCCACAAATTATACATGCTTGGCTGTATGAAGTTGTCCTTTTTTTTTTTTTTCTAAGAAAACTTAGAACTATGAGCACTTGAAGGCATCTAAGAGTCAAGGCTGGGGGAAAGCAAATCCTAAACTGTCTAATTTTAGGAGAGAGAAAGTAGAATTCAAAGATATATTTACACATATCACACACACACACACACACACACACACACACACACACACACACACACACACACACGCACCATTGGGTCTGTTTCTTTACCACTGGGACTTGGAGTTCACCTCCAAGAGAAAGCTCACTCACTCACCCACTCACAGTCATTGATTTGTCTGAATCTGTAGCTCATCTGTTTGCAAAATGTTCATTGACTTCATGGGACAGAACAGGTAAGTGTTCGTTGGTGTTAATGTACATGCATGCAATAAAACTGTCAGCCCAGGCATCTTCCTGGTACCTGAGCAAAATGTGAAGGCGTAATTAGACAGTGAGCTATGTTAGGAAGAGGCTAAAAGAACTGTGCATGATGGAAAGAGGCTGGCCTTGAGCCATAGAGAGACATGGGTTCGAATCCTACTGCTACTTAGCTACATTTGATCAAATTACACTTTTGAACTTCATTTATGTTTAAGCTGAGAACAGTGTATTATTCCTAATGTATGTTTTGTGAGAATTAAATGAAATGTATGTAAATTAGAACATGCAACTTTCATTTGATAGTTTATTCTTCCCTTCTTCTATGTGGCTTCTGGGGATTGAACTCACATCCCTAAGCTTGGCGGCAAGCTTATTTCTCACCGAGCATCTCACTAGCTTAATTTTAATTAATTGCTTTGTTTGGCTGGTTTTTCATTCATTTGTTCATTACCTTTTTTTTCAGCTATAGAGTTAGAAACCAAAGCCTATGAATGTAAGCAAGATGCTACACTATGAACTTTTCCTCCATCTGGCTTATCTTTATTAAGACAGCATTTTAGGCCTGCAGGGATGGCTCAGAGGTTAAGAGAAAGGTTACCGCTCATCCAGAGACCCCCATTTTGGTGCCTAGCACCCACAGCAGTCCACTTACAATGGCTTGTGACTCCACCTCTAAAGGATTCAACACCTTCATCTGGCCTCACTCATGTGAGTACATATATAAACAAAGACACACTCACATATGCACACATATATATACAAATTACAAATCACAAAAAGCTAATACTTATACACTTTAGGGGACAACATGATAACTCCACACGTGTATATAGCATGTAGCTATCATGGCAGGGCAATAGGTCTTTTCCTCTTCCTCAAGAGATAATATGTTCCATATTGAAAATTTTCATACTACTTTAATGACCTTGAAAATTTCCACAGATTGTTGTAGCCAACAGCTCCTGCCATGGTGCTGTAAAATACTGAAATGAATTCTAATGTCTGCACATTTTTCTATTTCTTAGAACAATGGCACCCTCCTTGTCCCCCTTCCTGGACTCTTGCAACTGCCGTTCACTGTCTCTGTTACAGTGAGATTGACTTTTCGTTTGTTTGGGGGACAGTTTGGGCAGGGGGGCTGTTTGGTTTTTGTTGTTGTTGTTTTGCTGTTGCTGCTATTTGTTTTGTCTTCAGAAGGGTCTCATTCTATAGCCCAGGCTGTCCTAGACCTTGAACCACAGCCCAGACTACCCTCAAACATCTGTGCTCTTACCACAGCTTCCCAAGTGCCTAGATAACAGAGCCATGAGCCTCATGGGTTGTGTCAGGCTGAGTTCAACTTTTAAATTACAACACAGGTGTGACAACGAGGGCAACTGTCATTCCTACACTCTGTTTTGACAGCATGTGTAACTTAAAATTTTAATGTGAACAGAAAATTTTTAGTTGTCTTTGTATAGGTCAAGTTTTGTATTATTAACCTGAGAATAACTCCCTGGCCCCGTTAGGTTGGTAGTAAAGAGTTAATTCACAGAGCAAGGTTCGAGAGACTCAACATTGTTATGGCCATGGTTCCAGCTTCATTAACAGGGTGGCTTTGGGGAAGATCAGGCCTAATAGGAGGCAGCCTGATGGGCCAACAAGGACAGTGAAGAGAATAGGCCCCAGGGGAGGACACTGGTGCCTGATGCATCTCCAAGTCCCTGGGCTGGACTCAGCCGTGTGGGACTATCCCTGGTTCCTCCTTGCATTCCCCATCCCTTTGGTCAAGTACTTGACAGGAGCATCTTGACAGTGGAGGAGTTAATTTGGATTCATCTTGGAAGGGACAAAGTTCATTATGCTGGGAAAATACAGGTGGCACTAGGGGCTCAATTCATGGCTCTGGGATCATGCAGCTTGCTTACATCTTGCCTAATTCGGGAACGGAGAGATTGCTCTATCCCTAGTAGTCTAGAGATGAGCTAAATCCCTTATTGACCCATCCCCAGTAACCTGTATCTGCCTGTGAGGCCTCACCTCCCAAGGTTCTGCAGCTTTCCCAAACAGACCACCACCTGGGGCCCAAATATCCAAGCATGTGTGTCTGTAAGGAACATTTCACACTCAAGCCATAGTAAGAAGGTTTTGTTCACAGGACAATTGTGTGACTGAAAACACAGCAGTGGGGGTGCTCATCTGGGAAAGGGATTTCCCCTCTTCATCCTAACTAAAATCAGCAGTAGTGTTGATCCTGAGAGGAGGCCCTGGTTCCCACTAAGCTGGACATTTTCTTTTTTTTTTTTTCTATTTTTTTTTTATTAATTTATTCTTGTTACATCTCAATGTTTATCCCATCCCTTGTATCCTCCCATTCCTCCCCCCCCCCATTTTCCCATTATTCCCCTCCCCTATGACTGTTCCTGAGGGGGATTACGTCCCCCTATATATTCTCTTAGGGTATCGCATTTTCATGGATGACTACCTTGTCTGAGGAGTCAAAAACTCTCCTAGCTCCACAGTGAGTGTCCGAGCTCAGGTAACCCCTCCACCTGGCTTTTAGTGGTGAGACATTTTCTAGCATACATGTACAAGCATGGTACCTATTATGCTTTGTCCTAGCAAAGTGCAGTGCATATAAACTCTCTCAATTAAGAAACACGGGCTTTATGATTTATTACTCTATCTGAACATTCTTTTTTCTGTGGCATGTGAATATTTTTATACGCTGATTTTATTTGTGCAAAGAAAACACAGAGATCTCTGAATGAAGCCAAAATGATTCCATTTGCACGTTTTTGTTGGAGTATAGTGGTTAATCTCATCTGTCAGCCTAATGAGATTGAGAGTCACCTGGGAGATGGAGTTCTGGGGACATCTGTTGGGGAACATTTTCACTGGGTTAGTTGCTGCAAGAGGGCCTGCCTACCGTGGGTGGCACCAAATGTTGGCTTGGCCATTTGGACTATACAAAACAAGTGAGCTGAGCAGGAGCTTCCCTCACCTCTGCTCCTGACTGCTGATGTGGGGGTAAGCAGCTCCTGCAAGCTCCTGATGCTTCCTGCTGTGATGAACTGCAGCTGTAAGCCCAAATAAGTCCTTTCTCCCTTAAAAGGCTTTGTTGAGGTATTTTGTGACATCAATAGAAAAAGAAACTAAGAGCTGAAGGATCATTTTTAAACTAACCTTCTACTCAATGTCCAAAAGGCAACAGATAGCAGACTTAGGACCAATTGTACATTACAGTCTGCTAAATATTTTTGTTGCTTTAGAATTTTTCTCTAAATATTACCCTTCAAATTTGAGGTGGTTTTTTTTTTTTTTTTTTTTTTTTTTTTTTTTTTTTTTTTTTTTTTTTTTTTTTTAACCATTTCTTAAAGTTATAACAGAAATTGTAATTGTAGCCAGATAAATTCTAGTTACTCTAAATCATTCAGAGAGCACCACTGAGAACTTGGGACTGGAGCCCAACCTGCTCCCTCAGCTGAACAGACATCCATCCCTGTCCTGTTTGTTACCATGACAATGAGTATATTGACAGCATTAGATTGAAAAATGATGCCTGACTACTATGCTGTATAATTTGGAATTTCTAAAGTATCATACCACAAGCACTGTCTCAATATCTAATACTGTATCCCACACAGTTGCATTGCAGTCAACGTATTTTATTTTTTTAAAGGCATCATATAGGGGCTGGAGAGTTGGCTCAGCAGTTAAGAACACTTACTACTCTTCTAAAGGACCCAGGGTTCAATTTCCAGCACCCACAAGGCAGCTCACAACTGTCTGCAACTCAAATATCTGACACCCTCCTACAGACATACATGCAAGCAAAATACCAATGTACACAAAATAAAAATGTAAAAGACACTGTATATACTGGAATATATTAAAAATAAAACAATGAAAGAAGTATCTCAGAATCACAAAGGAGAGGAGTATCTTTTATTTTTATGAAAAATATTTTTCCCAATAAAGTAAGACGTGTAACTATAATTTCTATTTTGCCCAGTTTTGCCATTGACAATGAATATTCATGTTGACTAATGCTATCCATTTGGAATATGATCAGGTTGGGTAAAGCTCAGTGGCAGAGGGTAGATTTTGCATACATGTAGCCAGAATTAAAACCCTAGGACCATACACATATATACAAATTACAATAGTATAGTTAATAAAGATGATTCTATTCAATTCAGATGTTATTACAAATTAATAGATTTTGATATCTCTATAGACCACTTACTAAAACTTAAAATATCATATTATATTGGATTACTAATGAAAATATGCCTAAAGTAAAGGATAGCATTTGTAATACGTTCTAAGCAAAATAAATGGTATTTCTACATATAAGCATCTCAATGGCGTATGCTAATTCATCACTGTGTCATCATGAGCATGACAATAACCAAGGGCATTTTAGAGACAAGGAGTCTAAGACTTAAAGCAGTACATGATCACCTTTGCACTGATCCCTGATTGTGGTCTAGAGTGCTAAAAATGGTGCTCCAGTATTAATCTCTGTGTTCTCCTACCTCCAGTCCCCACAGGAAAGGAGCATGGTGGAATTAAGCCATGACTTGGCCTTGCCTGGGCTAAGAGCACCATGTTTTGATCCTTAGAAGAGAAGGAGGGATGTGTGCAGAAATGGGGGCGATTGGCGAGTCCACTGGAGAGCTGAAGTCATTAGCTGTCCACAGGCTCACTGAGCTCTAATGGTGGTCATAATCCTTGCTGTGATCTGGAAGCACTGCCTTTACTCCCCTGAAAGCCTTTTTGTTTTGCAGTCTCCTTTTCATTCAGCTTCCTGAAATGCTATGCCAAGTGATGTTTGCATGTTTCCAACATGGCAACGAGTCTTCTAATTGCTTCTCCCACTACACTGTATGCTGGCAGGAATGCACCCCACTTCCAGATCACTTGATACCTCCTGCCACCTCAGGGCTCGCCAGCACACATTCATTGGCAATGGAATGCCAATTATTTCCTTCCTGGCATTCCCGTGAAAACATGTTGTAACTCCTTTAAAGAGAGAGGGATTTGGGAGTTTGCTTTTTTTTAATAATTCCCACAGGGTTAGGGAGGGGTTAGCCTGTGGGAGACGCTGGTTTGCATCCACCACTGAAATTCACCAACACTGAAATTCATTCTATTAATCATGCTATCCACAACCATAAATAATAGCAATACTGATAATTACAAGTTTGCAGCCTATGGGAGTTGAGAAACTGAGGCAGAGACGATACAATAAGAGTGCTAGAGCTAATCAATAAATTTCATGCTTGCTATGTACCAGCAATATTTCAAGGATTCTCAATCTACTGGCTTGATTGTATTATTCCACAGCTTGGTGAAATGTGTACTGTTATTACCCTCATTTTGTACATGAGAAATATGAAACCTATAGATAATGGTGAAAGAACCATTTGGATTATTAAAATAATAGTACTTTAAATTCAGGTTGCTGCTAAAGCCTATTACTTCAGTTGTTGGAGGTAGAGCAAAAGACTGTCTGGGAGAGGGGTGGCTTCTACAAATTACCACTCTTAACCAGGAAAGTAACAGGCAGTGATGGGCAGTGAGTTAGACACAGGAAACCTTCTATTATAAGGGACTTCATCCCACCTTACTTTACCAAGCAGCATCCTCTAAAATAGCCTTAACTCCATCCTACCTCGTCAACCAGCATCCTTGGCAGAAGAAGGCCAACCGGGGCCCGTTATGCCTTTACAAAGGAATGCGTCCTAGTGGCTCCTTGCTCTATGCTACTCTAACTCATTCCTTCTTGATTGTGACTTGTGATGCCCACTGACATTCCAAGGCAGGAGTATCTTACCATCACAAGAATCCTTTGGTACAATGCTGGTATAGGTAGGCAGCTAGCTGACAACAATGTACAGCAACTAACAAGAAGCCACGCGTTCAGTGACTCACTTTTCATCTCTACCCTGCACCACAACCTTACCCTGAAATAAAGGCTTGTTCTTGTTGAATGTCACAACTTAGACAATCGCCCACAAGCAAAGCATCATGTACACATGATTGAATTCACACCATAATGAAAACCATAATGTGACTTACTTTGAATTTCATCGTTTATCTTTAGAAATTATGTGGGCTCCATAGTCTCCGGAATGAGTTGTGGGGAGAAAGTGGCCTGTCACCTAGAACAAAAAACAAAACAGTCAGATTTTCAGAGTCAGCATGAGAAAAATCAAAAGGATTTCAAGAAGATTCTCTAGTCTCCATGCTAAATGTTTTGCTGCAGGGCCTAGGCATGAGGGCAGCTCCTGGCACAGAGGGACACACGTCAGCAGAGCCACCATGTTTGTATCCAGCATTTGAGAAGTCAGTTCAGATGAAGAGAGCAAAGGCTCAAATGGTTCCCGAATGTGAATGATGCAACCAAATCCAGGAAGGAGGAGCCTGCTGCCACCCACCTAGGAAGATGGGTTAATCAGAAGATCGAGCCTACTCTTATCTCAGTCATTAGGCAGACATTGATACCACCTGCTCACTTCAAACATACGAGTACTGGCCAGACATCAGAAAGCTGACACCATGGGGCAAAACTCCTCTCTGTAGAGTGACAGGAGGACCAGGACCCAACTCTGACCCCAAGAATCTGTGCATCTGCTCCTCCAGCAAGCAGGGGTGTGAGGGTGAATCACGGAGGGCAGGGAGTGGAAGATGGCTATGCCAGAGCACAGGAGCTAGGGAAAGTGAAAGTCAACTGAAACTCGAGAAATATTTAATGTATTGGGGAAGGTTTCTGTTTTTTGTTTTTGTTTTTGTTTTGTTTTGTTTTGTTTAAGGGGGAGATTTTTTTTCCCTCTGAAATAATTCTGTCCCTCAGATTCAAAGTAATGATTCTTTAAAAATACACAACAGGTGTTGTTTGTTAACTTTATTGCTTTTGAGAACCACTGTTTCCTTTAGGTACTTGCTACTCTTTCTCAAAGCATAAAGGAAGGCCCAGTTGCCTGATTAAGTTGAGGGCAGCCAATGGCCAATGTCCAAAATAACTCCATGGAATTTCCAATGAAAAGCCAGTTCCTTCTCACCAGTGGAAGAAAGGGAAGAAGTGTAGCTAATCTCTGCAGTAGCCAATCTCTGCTTCTTTCAGCCTCTCCAACCATGGAAAAGAGACCTTTCAATATTTTCTTAACCTTTGACATTCATGGGATCCTATCCATGCCTAAAGTGAGATAATCAAAGCATCTCACCTATGTAGCAAATGAATATTCATGGCTCGTTTTCTTTTCTTTCTTTCTTTTTTTAATTTTATTTTGAGACAAGATCTCCTTAGGCAGCAACTGTCCATAAACACTTAATTCTCATTGCCTCGGACGCTAAATTGTTGAGATTAAAGATGTTTACCATCGTGCCTGACTCTCAACTTCATCTATCTTTCTCACCTTTCTGCCTGTCCTTCCCATAAGAGAGAGACATGCACTGTTAGTAGTCACGGCCAGTTGAAGATTCACCAAGGAATGTCTTTCTGTATGCTTTGCACATTCTTGTTCTAGTCTGAATTACCTTGTCAGTGGTAACTTGCTAACTTGGGAGGGAAAAGGTAACAGAAGTTGGCTATCTTGCTTGGAGCTCTGGGATGGCAGCCTGCTAGCTAATTATGGCTCTCCTGCTCTCTTCTGTCTTTGAGAGCCAAAGTATCATGTGTAGGTTTTGAATACTTAAAATTCATTCCTAATTAAGCAATGTGTAGATGGATGGATTTTCTATCAAGCGAGTCTCAAATCTGTAGCAGAAAATGAAGCAGCATTTCTGGCCTGAGCCAGAAACAAGGTTAATCAAGATGCTGCATAAGAATCCTACTTTCTAATAAAAAGTCTTCCTCAGCAGTTTTCTAAAGCACAGGGCTCCAAGATGGGCTAGCCTTTTATATATTTTATTTTAATGTCTGTGATGCTGAGGAATTAGTCCAGGACCTCACACTCGCTAAGCAGGTTTTTTTTTTTTCCCAGTCAGCTGTAGTCCCATCTCCTCATTTATATAATTTGAGTTTATTTATTGAATTTAACCATGATGCCAAGTTTATGCATCTCTTACTCTTTATTTCCTTTAAAAGCTAATTGAGAGAGAACAAGAAAGTAAGATTTCAAGGACTAGAAAATTTGAGATTTCAATATATATATATATGATAAGTCTGACATGAATTGAAGAGACACATAAACACTTCCTGTATGTGAACCCAACATAAAACCAGGTAGGTGAATGAGGGTGAATGGTTTGACCTTACAACGGTGGTAAGTGGGGCTGAGGATGTAGCTCAGTTTATAGAGCTCTTGACTAGCATGAACAAGGTCCCGAGTTCAATCCTTGCCATCAACTCTACATAAAATGGCTCATATTGCTGTTGCCTATAACCTTGGCACTTAGAAGGGGAAATCAATGGTATCAGAAGTTCAAAGTCCTATCATGAGTTACTTAGTGAGTTCAAGGATAGCCCCAGGAACATGCATTACATGCCTGTGCACATATAACAATAATTAACAAAATAAAGTAAAAGTAACTATTTTTAAGAAAGCTGTTCTTTCGAGTTTCTCCCCAAAGTATGATTTTTTTTTTTCAGTAAGGTTGGCCACTAAGTCCCAAATTCAGCAATCCTCCTGTTTCAGCCTTTCTGGTAGCTGAGATTACAGGCACATGACACTATACTTGGCTCCTACTTTCTTCAAAATTTGAGGTTACTTTTTCTTTAAAAATTCCAAGTTCCATACAATATAATTTTAATACATTAAGTTTAATCAAGCTAACTAGTTGATCTATATAGTGATAATATGTGTATTTACAAATACAAGGCCAACACTCTAAAACCCTAGTAAAGAAATTGTTCCTTTTAACTGTACTGTAGGGGAGAAGGTTTCAACAAGGTTCAAGAAGCATTAAGTTCCCAACAACACTAAAGCCATATTTTCATCTGTCAAATGCAAATGAGCATAATTATGAGTAAACATAGAGAAGAGTTCACAATTCATAAAAAAGTTCAAGAATTGAAATAATATCAATTTAGAGGGAGAAAGTGCATCTGACATCCTCTCATCTGGAGTATAGGCAAACGACAAGCCTTTGTAACACAACACGGATACATTCATTTTGCCTTACATCCAAATAAAACATTTTTAGCTTGTAAGGTTCAGCAAACTCCATTGCCTTAAATGTGTGCATCTTTCTACCCTGTCCTCCTGCCTGGACTGTGATAGCAATCTCCCACTTGTCTCTACCTTCCTTTGAGGAGTGGGTACAATTATTGAGGTGGGCCAGTTCCGCTCTACCATCTTCCATGACACAGCTCAGGGAAGCTTTTCCTATTACCACTAACATTGCCATTTTTCTAATTAAAGCAACTCGTAGAGTATTCTGGGCATATTGGAATATTCATAGAAGGAAGTTTACCCTCTTACTTGGGGGCTTGGCTCTAGGATGGGGACATTAACCAGTCAGCAATCAGTTGGGAACAGGGATGATGTTTGAGCAGGGAGTGAGTGAGCCAGAAATCCAATTTTGGCAAGTCAAGTATCCATAGTCAGGATCAAAGCAAGGACAGAAGATGAATTTAGTCAACAATTAACTCAGGTAATAATTTTAGCAAAATTTAAAATGTAGTACTATTCTGTATAGCACTATGTCATATTAGCCGTATGGCTTAACTATTCCCTAAGAATGAGGCCTTGAATGGTAGGTAGTACCAGTTGGGACAACTATCTATTAGGTGATTAAGATGTAGAAGTTAAGAAGCTGGTAAAGGTCAGTGCTCTCATGGTAGGGAGACAGCAGTGACAGCAAACCAAACAGAATGTGCGTTGGGACTGCTTGGTCTGGGAGAGCTCTTCATGGCATGTTTAAGCTGAGTCTAACGCTGGAAAGATTGGCTAGTGGGCTTTCACGGTCCAGACAAGAATGTGATTAATGAGAGCCTAGATGAGGTGGTAGCTGTGGGAATTAAAAGGAAGCAAAGGATGCAAGAGGTGTTTCAGAGACAATCAGTAGGAGTTGGCTACCACCGAGATGGGCAGGAAGGGAGGAGTAGACATAGACAAATTAGAAACATGCTCCCTTGTGGAAGAAACTGCAAGGCTGCTGGCCAAACTACAGATGTCCAGAGGAATGAACTAGTGTAGGGAGGTGAAACTGAACGTAGGTGTGGCCCTTCCTATTTGCTGCGTTAGAATGTCTCATGAGACAGCAGCTAAGAGCCATAACCACAAGGTTATAAATTAGAGCTGGGACAAGGATGAACTTTTTCCCTTTTTAGTAGATGAGATAATTAAAACTAAGATGGTCTAAAATCACCAAAGCTGAAAGAGACAGTACATACAAGTGGGAAGTCTGAGACAGGACATACTTAGAGGGCAGCCCAGATACAGGTCAGGCAAGCAGGGCTGGTGAGGTAGACAGGTAAGAACTGTGGCTCTTTTCTTTACTGCAAGCCCTTGGCATGGGTTAATTTACTTAATTTGCATGATGATCCTTAGAAAATTGATTTTGTTGTAAACCCTACTTCATAAACTGGAAACTGGAAGGACAGAAAGTTTGCAAAGGCCACGTCTTATGCACAGTAGGGGCAAACTTCAGCTTTAATTCTGCCTGAGAGTCCCTGTTCTTTACAAGTGTGCCTGTGGAGTAAGCAGGAGCTTGTTTGTGTTTGTTTATTTTGAAGCTCTGCCCATTGATGCCAGGGCCTCAAGCATTCTGGGCAAGTATTTTACCATTGAGTTCTACACTCAGGCCAGAAGGAGCAAGTTTCCAAAAAAGCATTGTTCTCAAGAAACTATGCCACAGATTATATTTTCATGGTTTATTCAGTAAAGTGGATATCCCCAGTCGTAGGCTAAGGACTATGATAACAGGCCTAAGAAACACATGTGAGTGGGGAAGTCTTAATAGTATTCAAATAGCAGTCTGCAAATTACATGGGTTCTGCTTTCAAAAGTGCTGAAGAGCCCCTGGACTTTTGTAAGGAGGGAAGGAAGATGCTATCAGGGAAGTCTATGCTACCCTGGGAAAGTGATTTTCATGCAGAGATTGTTTTAGTTAGGGTCACTATTGCTGTAATGAAACCCCATGACAAAAAGCAAGTTGGGGTGAAAAGGGTTTATTTCACTCATAGTTCCATATAGCAGTCAGGATAGGACCCCAAAGAGGGCACGAGCCTGGAGGCGCGAGCTGATGCAGAGGCCAGGATGAGTGCACCTTACTGCTGGCTCCTCATGGCTTTCTCAGCCTGCTTTCTCATGGAACCCGAACTGTGGCTGTGTATCTGACACTGTAGGACACAGAGCAGTTTCATTGTTTTCCAGAGCCAGTTGCTACTGCGGGTTTTATAGTTGGCAAGTCAGAGCTAGGCAGTGGTGACACACTTCTTTAACCTCAGCACCTGGCAGGCAAATTATGGTGGGTTTCTGAATGTGAGGCCAGCCTGGTCTACAGAGCAAGTTTCAGGACAGCAAAGGCTACACCGAGAAACACAGCCTCAAAAAACCCGAACCAAACCAAACCAACCAAACCAACCAACCAAACAAAAACATCAAGGCAGTAAGTCAAACGGCATTTTTAAAATCAAGCATTGTGAGACAATCCCTAGATAAACTAATCAGTAGATGGTAAGGTACAACCATAGGGAAACACAAGAAGCATTAGTTTTTCATAGGCAAATCAGTAAACTTCTATAAGAGCAACAGACTTTATATGACCCAGACAAACACAGGAGTGCATCTCATACTGTTGTTTCTCAAGCACTATCCTAGTTAGGGTTATTATTGCTGTGATGAGCCATGACATGCTTGCTCTTGTTTTTGTTAGCAAGTCCATTCCTTCACTGGCACTAGAGCCTATATCCTTGGGATTCTGGCATATACTGAAGACCAGCTGAGACAGCTAGCCTCAAAGATTGAAAAAAACCTACTGTATTCTTGAACCTTCCTTCATAGGTAGCCATTGTTGGATTAGCTGGACCACAGACTGTAAGCCATTCTAATAAATCCCATGTATATATATGTATACCTATATAATCTTTTATCTATACATATATGGGATTTATTAGAATAGACACATATCACACATGTGCACACATACAAATGTGTGTGTGTGTGTGAGTGAGAGAGAGAGAGAGAGATTTATTCATTCTATAAATTATGTTTCTTTAGAGTTCCTTTAGAGAACCCTGACTAATACAGTAAGGAAAGGGTTTATTTGGCTTAAATTTCCAAATTGTAGTAGTCTATTGCTGAAGGAAGTCAGGACAAGAGCCTGGAGGCAGGAGCTGATGCAGGGGCTGGTACAGGAGCACTGCATACAGAGGTACAAGCCATGGAGGGAGCACTGCTTACTGGCTTGTTTCTTATGGCTCATTCAGCCTGCTTTCTTACAGAATTAGAACCACCATGCCAAGGGTGGCCCTACCCACAAAGGACTTGGCCTACCCCTATCAATCACTGATTATGAAAATGCCCTACTGGCTTGCCTACAGCCAGATTTATAAAGGCATTTTCTCAACAGAGGTTCCCTCCTTTCAGGTGACTGTAGTTTGTGTCAAGCTGATGTAAAACTAGGCAGCAGAGGAGCTGAGGAGCTTTATACTGCATTGCTGTTGGTGTGGGTGTGAAAGCCTGCACAGTGTATTGTGTATGGTATGTGTTCAGAACCAAGGCTGCAGTGAAACCACCTGATGCATTGCCAGAAACACCTTGGACTCATGACCTATTTGATTATGAATTGAGTTTTGTTCATTGTGCATTCAATAACTTTCAGTTACATAACTTCATGTAGAGTGGTTTAAAAAGCAACGAGGACCTAAATAGTGAGCAGGAATGAGCAGGAAAAAGTTCAAATACCATAATTTGAGAGCCTTTAGACAAGGTATTTGGAAATCTAGTTTAAGGAAATCTAGGACAAATATATTGGACAAAAGACCCCAAGGATTCTGTACTTTATTCTCAGAGCAACAGGAAGATATTGAAGTGGTAATAATTATACTTCAGAGGGTGAATGATAACCATTCAAGTTCACATATCTGCTAATGGAACCAAAAGGGAGCCCTAGGTACATCTGTGGCCCGGACTTTTCTTTCACAAAAGCTTATCAAAAATCCTGAGCTGTCTTACAAATGTTTAAGAATGCTGCCTGGAGAAAAACAATGTTCTTGTTTCTGTTTTTTTTCTTTTTAGCCAGTTGTGGTATGGGTGGTGTCCTGATTTCATGTCCATTTCTGTGTTAGAACACTTCGATCAGCTGGCATGCAGGCTGATGCTCAGAACTGCTTATGGGATGCCACAGCTCACAGTGGTCTGGGCTCTCCTACATCAGTTCACAAGCAAGACAGTCCCCTAGAGGCATGTCCAGAGGTCAACTATTTTCTGGGCTATCCCAGAATTGAGCCTTTATACGCAGGTAACTCTAGGTTGTGGCAAGTTGACATTTGAAATTAATCAACACAACTAGTATGGATAGCCCATGTCTTAGTTACTTTTCTATTGTTATGGTGTTATGCCACAACTAAGGCAACTTATAAAAAGAACAGATTTAGTTTACGCCTCACAGCTCCCAGAGGGATAGCATCACTGGTAATCATAATGTGGAGCATGGCAGTGGCAGACAGGTAGGGTGCTGGAGCAGTAGCTGAGCGCTCACATCTTGGTGTACAAGCATGAGGCAGAGAGCTGCTAACAGCGAAGGGCATGGGCGTTTGAAATCTCAAAGCCCAACAACAGTGACGCACCACCTCCAACAATGCCATACCTACTAATTTCTCCTAAAGAGTTCTAAGAACTGAAGAGCTTCTGGGGGTCATTCCCAATGAAATCACCACACCCATTAGTATTATTTAAGGATATTAGCCATATTAGCTACAAGTATGGTATCACAGTACAGGTGGAAAGATATGACCGGTTTCAGTGTCAATGGTATTCATAACACCGAGAACTCAAATATGGGTTCCATCCTGACCTTGAAGAAAAAAATCACACAAATAGAAAATAATAAAATGTACCACAGCAATAAGAAATGACTGGTTCTATATATTTATTTTGTATGTTTCTAGCTTAACACTTTATTCTAAATTTATGCAATGTAAGTTTTTTTATAATGGGTCTCTAGAGAACAAAGCATTTTCAAAAACGCCTGACACTTAAGTGACTTAAACTGGTGCTAGTGCACCTTTGCCAAGCCTCCCTTGGGCATACATTTTTAGTTCCTTGTTTTTGTTTTGGGGGAAGGTTCCTGAAATGTTAGACCCAGGCTTCCTCACATCTTTCCATGCATCTCACTATGTTGATTAAGGTTAATGTTGAGGAAGAGGGATACAAAGATATTTTCTCCTCAAACAGGCCTAGCGTAGAAGCTGATAAAGGCAATGGGGCCAGAAAATGCCCCACACAGCCATGTGGGTGATTTACAGGAAACATGGGGTTCACTCACTCCTCTCCTCCTATTCCATCAGGAGAGGAGAGCAGGATTCTCATTTCAAATATAAGCTTATAACTTGGATCACAGCTAAGTGTATAGTCTCTGTCCACATTATCATTCGGCTCTATTATTGTCATGTAACCTCCTCTTTAGGAAAAATCAGTGGACCCTAAAATAAAATGATCACAGACATGCAAATGAAGGTAGCTGAATACTCAGGCTTTGGCAGTGTTACTTGAGTTTGAGATGGCCTCAGAAGGGACAATCATAATATTTTTCTGGCTGTCTTGTCTTGATTTATAATTTGAATCTCCATAAATGATAATAGAGAGGGCAATTATCAAAGAAATGGAAAGGGCAATTATCATTAAATTGAAAACACATCACACATCCAACACGATGGATGTCTGAGCTAAAAACAGATTTTGTGGATCTTGCAACTGTTCCAGAGGAATTTAATGGAAGCAACTTCGTCTCCCACCTCCTCTAATTAGCCAGATGACTTTGGATATATCCTCCCCCCACTTTTTTCCTTTCCCTTGGATGAAAACACAAGACAAGAGTTGTTCATCTAAATAGGTTATGTGAATTTATGAGACTAAAGCAATTGTTATCTACTTAGTGTACAAAAGAATTTCCTCTATTCATTCTCCCTTTCTTTCTCTCTCTCTGAGTGTGTGTGTGTGTGTGTGTGTGTGTGTGTGTGTGTGTGTGTGTGTGTGTGTGAATTCAGGTGTGTGGAGGCCACAGCATGGGTGCAGAGGTCAGAGAATAATTTCAAGTGTTACCATTTGCTGTCTGCCTTGTTTTAAACAGGATCTCTTGTGTTGACCCTTTGTGGGCCAGGCTGCCTGGCCTGAGAGGCTCTGAGGAACTTCAGCCTCCCATGTCATTTCAGGGACCCTTGGATGATAAACATGAGGCATCTGGCTTTTGCGTGGTTTCTGGTACTATGAACTCAAGTCTTCATACTTGTGTGGCAGATAAGATACCAGCTGACCAATTTCCCCAGGGGCACTCTTCCCTCCATTAAGAGGGTAAAAGCAGTAGTGGAAAATTAGTTCTTTTGTCCTTACCTGTGTAATCTAGGGGGTAGCCTTTTCATATATACCAAATGTTGCAATGAATGAGCTTAAGTGAAGCAGCAATGTTTTGTTTATGAGTTTAAATATCAGATGGGACACTAGCATTCCCCTAAAAGGTTTTTGCCTTAGGCAAATCAAATGAGTTATAATCCAAGCAAGCTCCAGGCATTAGTTCTCATGACTAGGAGAATGAATAGAACAGGTAAATGCTTATGGACAGAGCTCATAGAGAATTCTTGTCAGCTAGATCTAATCCTTGAAAAAGCAGAAGTCTAGACGATCTTAGAAAATGGTGGGGGCCGTGAGTCTCAGCATACACTTCAATTCCCTCTGGGTGGTGTCTTTCAGAGGACCTCTATGGTAGGCTCCCTTTCTGTTCCTTCTCTTCAGCTGCTTCCAGTGTCTATTCTACTTGTCCTTCTGGATGAGAATTAAGCATCCTCCCTACGGTCCTCCTTGTTATTTAGCATCTTTAGGTCTGTGGATTGTAGTGTGGTTCTCCTGTATTATGTGGCTAATAGCATCTTATAAGTGAGTCTATACCATGTGTGTCTTTCTGGATTTGGGTAACCTCACTCAGGATGATCATTTCTAGTTCCATCCACTTGCCTGCAAGTTTCAAGATTGCCTTGTTTCTAATAGCTGAGTAGTATTCCATTGTGCAAATGTACCACAGTTTCTTTATCCATTCTTCAGTTGAGGGACATCTAGATTGTCTCCAGATTCTGGCTATTATGAATACGGCTGTTATGTCCTTATTGTGTGGTGGAGTATCTTTTGGGTATTTGCCCAGGAGTGGTATAGCTGGGTCTTGAGACTTGAGACTCACAGCCAAACTCACAGAGAGTCTGGGGGTAGAAGGACCTGGAGGGGACAGGAGTTCCATAAAGAGACCAATGGAGCCAAGAAACCTGGGCAGGGGTATGTGTGGGGGCTGCAGAGACTGATGTACTAAGCAAGGACCATGCATGGTGAGGCCCTAGACCCTCTGCTCAGATGTAGCAGACAGGCATCACAGTCTCCTTGTGGGTCCCACAATATGGGGAGTAGAGGCCACTTCTGACATGGGTTCTAGTGTTCACTTGTTGCTCACTTCCCCCTGGCAGAGCAGCCTTGCCAGCCCACAGAGGAAGAGGATACAGGCAGTCCAGATGAGACTTGATAGGCTCAGGTCAGCTGTCTATCTATAAATCATTCATCTTAAATTTTCTTGTTCCTTATTATTTTTGAGAGATTGATTTTCATGGCCAATAAACATATTATAAAATGCCAACAACTCCGCAGCTCTGAGCAGATGCCAAACATTAGGCAGAGCCTGGGAAACCCTGTAGAAGAGAGGGAGAAGGGATTGTAGGAACTGGAGGCATTGAGGACACCACAAGAACAGGGCCCACAGAATCAACCAAGCAGGGCTCATAGGGACTAAAGTGACAATCATGGGGCCTATAAAGGTCTGTAGTAGGTCCCCTACATTTGTACAAGGTTGTGCAGCTTGGTGTTCTTGTGGAACTCGTAACGGTGGGAGTAGGGATGTCTCTGACACATTAGCCTGCACTTGGGACCCTTTCCCTCCAACTAAGTTACCTAATCCAGCCTTGATATGAGGGTTTGTGTCTAGCTTTATTGCGTCTTGCTATACTGTGGTCAGTTGGTGTTCCTAGGAGGCTTGCTCTTTTCTGACAGAAAATGGAGGAAGAGTGGATTCAGGAGAGAGTGGAGGTTTTTTTGGGGGGGGGAGTGTGGACTGGAAGGAAAAGAGAAGAGGGGAAACTGTGGTCTGCATATATTATATCAGAGAAGAATGAATACATGTAAAGAAGAGACGAAAAACATCAAGAACTCAAATAATAACAACAAAAAGCAATGTTTTCCTTAAAAAACAAAAACAAAAACAAAAAACCGCTTTTCCACTGTGATCTGAGAATGCAACTTAGTGACAAACCCCTTGCCTAGAATGTTTGTGGATCTGGGTTTAAGGGTCAGCACTGAAAGCGAAAAAGGTTTCTCCGAAGTTCTGAGAGCTTTGAATTTACCAGCCTTGTACAGCAGCTGTTGCTAAGTGATTTACATTCTGTGTACCCTCCCCAAGGCTGGGGAATTTCCCTTGAATTACAGGAAGTCCCTCTCTCAACATGACATTTACTTCCCTTGATGTCACAATTTCTCTTGATAAGTATAAACATTTATTTTTAACATGATTGTTAGATCTTATTCAGTATTTGCTTTCAACCCCTGTGTCAAGGACAGATAGAAAAGAAAGGTCATCTCCTGGGCCAATACACTCTCACAGTGCATGTGGAGTTAGAAAAGAAACAAGCAATGCTATTTTCCTATTTTTTAAAAGTGTCTTGAAATGTCAGAAGAATTTGTGAAAGACAGGGCAGAGAGAGAGAGAGAGAGAGAGAGAGAGAGAGAGAGAGAGAGAGAGAGAGAGAGAGAGAGACAGACAGAAAGAGAGAGAGATAGATCTTTAACAAGAACCATAAGTGAAATAAAATTCATGTCAAAAATTTCTTCAGGGTTATTTTAGAAAATTTGTGCTTTTTTTTTTTTTTTTTAAAAAAAACAAGTTATCTCCTTTTTCCTTTTTCTTTATTCTTTTTTTAGTTCTTTGAGACAGAGTTTCTCTGTGTAGCCTTAGCTGTCCTGGACTTACTTTGTAGATCAGGCTGGCCTCAAACTCAGTGATCTGCCTGCCTCTGCCTCCCTGAGTGCTGGGATTACAAGTGTAATCACCTGGCATTTTTTTAAAGCTTTCCTTCTTTCCAAATTCCACAGAAACTTCATTTTTTTTTCACTAGTTCTAAGCCATTAGTCCACTGAGTTTCTGAGTTTCAAACTAAAACAACAACAAGAGCAACAACAAAAAACCTTACAGTTTTCCAAAGTGGGGAAACAGGTAAAGCTTCTATGCAATGTGCCCATCATGAATTATATAAACACACAAGTACATCTGTAAATCATTCACCTTAAATTAAGAGCCTTTTATTATTTTGAGGGATTGGTTATCTTGGTCAATAAACTTATTTTAAAATACCAAGAATATAAACATATTTTAAACTACCAAGAAATGTTCTTACTTGCTTTTCACATGAATCCAGTGATATATTTCAGATTATCTGATTTTACATCTCTGAGAAGTTACCAAAAAAAAAAAAAAAAAAGACATAGCACACAGCAAGCACCAGAAGACCTGAAGCACAGACCTTGCCGATTCTCCGGCCTTTGTGGTACAACAGGACATCTCTCAACTGTGCTAGCTTTAGCTGGAAAGTAAGCCCATTTTACAATTGTTGAGCTTGATAGGATGTTTTCAGTTGAATTGTTCCTATGAAAGCTAAGGTGTATAGCTCAGTGGTAGGGCAGTTAATCAGTAATCAGCATCAAGGCCTTGGGTTTGATCCCTAAGAAACAAGCAAAAACACAAAACAATTTTCTCCCCATGAGGGCGATTTTTGTTTGTTTGCTTGTACAGGCCAGACAAGAATTCTGCCTCTGGTTGACGTCACCAGCCCTTGAGTTGTTAAGACTGGATCCTGTTATATTATATAGCCTAGGCTGTTCCTACATTCACTCAAGCTCTAAAGATGGAGAACACAGGTGTGTGACACCATGCCTGGCAGCTGCTCACTTCTAATATGCTCGTAGACATGCCTGACTCTCATTTCCCAAAGCCAAACACCTCACATGTTCAATTTCTCCATTCCTAGATTCACTGGAGATACATTCAGCTCACTATGAGGTCATCAGATATTTACAGTGTGTTCATTACAGATTGTGTCAAGTAGTCTTCTAATCTCTGGGGAATAATACATATAGGAATATACATTCAGTGCTTGGGAAGGTTTTCTTTGAGTGAAAAAATAAACATATTCATACGGACAGGGACACACACATACACACACACACACACATTGACTCTGGTAAGATAGTGAGAAACTCAGTGAAGAAACAGGAAGTAGGATAACATTCGAGAAGATTAAAGTTAATTTCTATTGAGTATGTATTACACATGTGAAATGCTAGTCTAAGCTCGTCATAAAGGTGAAACTGTTTAGTTTTTAGCATGCTCTTCGTAGTTGGTGTTCTATTCACAGTGGGTAACTGCAGTGACAATCTTCTCCCCCAGGATGAGATGTGCAGTTGACTGCTTGCCTTCAGCCTGTGGGCCTTGTTGACCAGGTTGATGGGTAAGGGAGGGGCAGAGGCTACAGGGCATCTGTTTCTCTTTAAGTTGTCTGGCTCTTTCTGCCTGGTCTGGATGTCTTAGTGCTAGGTTGGAGGAGGAACCCCATGCCGTGATAATATTCCAGCAACAGTCAGTGCAAAACACTGCAAAAGGAGTAAGACTTTATTTTTGAGATGATATGACTTGTGAACGTGGAGTGAGTTGCAGCAAGTGACATATATCAACATGGAAATTGTATCATGAAGTTTTATAGCTAAAGAAGAAAAGAATGTCATAAGCCACTTTGCAAATGTCTTGATGGAAACATTAGGCTGGTTAGTTACAGCAAAGCAGGAAAACATATGTTCTAGAAATTTTGGGTATTGTCTGATACTATTCTTAGCTTCTAGATTGGGAGAAACTGGTAGTCCTTAAGTGAATATACACCAAAGGTTTCATGGGACAGTAATGGGGATGTGAGGACAGACACAGTGATGGACAGTGAGTGACTGTTAAGTGTATAGTGTGGAGTGTAACATCTGAAATCTTGTCAACCACAACAGGGTAGTTTTAATTATTTAGCCTTGTAGACTCTGTAACATGGGTGTGGCTTCTTTCTGGGAACTTCAGTTCCTGCAAAACAGAGGCCAAGTTTACACTGAGCCCTGATCAATCTGAGGGCCAGAACCTCAGTGTTCCAGTACTGCAGTGATGAACTCTCCAAGTGTGATCTATCCAGTAGAGTCCAGCTCACCCTTGGCACAATGAGAAGCAGGAGGAGTCCTCTAACCTGTTGTACCTCTGTGAATTTAGTTGTGCAGTGCAGAACAGTTGGAGCAACTGCTGTTTTCTTTACAGGTGAACAAACACAGAGGAAAGAAGGATTAACTAATAAATGTGTCACACTGTACAATCTGCATTCACGCCTTGTCAGCCTCACTTCCAGGCCCATCTTAAAGTCTGCTACCACCCCCATCCCACCCTGCCTTGACACCCTCGGTGAAGTCAGTGCTGTAGACATCCTTGGATACACCATATAGGCACTGACTGGTTCTCTTGTCCCATTTTCTCCACGGACTCACAATGGTTAAAAGTGAGGCCCCTCCCACTGGGACCCACCTCCTGCCAGGGTGCTTTTTCAGCAAGGGACCTTGTGCTGTCCTTGTCCCAAAGGCATTATGCTGTCTGTGGTCTTTCAGTGGATTGGAATCTTAGAGAAATAAGGAGAGTATGAAGGAGATTGACCCACACTAATCTATAATCCTTTCATTGTGTTGTAAAATTATGAGAATTATTCAAGTGAAATAGGAAATTGACTGCCATTTGATTAAATAAAAGGGAAGGAGCACAAAGTAATTTTCTTAAATTGAGGGCAAATAACTGTCACAAAAATCAAATTTCTTGGCACACAAATAGGTCACATCCTTTGCCTACTGGGCATATTTGGGTGGGAAAAGAGTGAGTGGATGCATGGCCCTGGAGACTCTTACCCAGAGCATCTCTCCACCAAATGGCCATCAAGCTGCTCCAAGTGAGCTCAGCAGGCATAGCTCCAAAGGGTATTTACCATTTTGTTTAGCAATTTCCATCCTGAAGACCTTTTGTGCACAGCAGTGGGACAGGTCTCAGCACAGAGGAAAAGTGGCTGTGGACGAGGCCTGTCCTCCCTCCCCGGGAAACTCCCGATAGTCTTGAAACTTTCCTGTCGGACTATTATACAATCCCGGGCCTTTTCCAAGCAGGAAGTATGATGTTCCAAAGACAACTTGACCTCCCGACTGAAAATAGGCCCGGGTGAGTAGGTGAATAGAGTTGCGGGTGATGAGTACAGAAAAGAGTCAGTCCTGGTGTAAGTCGACAAGATTCACAGATACAAACAAGCTAATTTTGTAAGGAACACACACTACCATTTCTCTTACGACAAAAATCCCAATTATTTATTCCCCTCAGAGTATTTCTTATGCGCCCTTGAGTTTCTAACGGTCAAGTGTTCCGTAAAAAAAGTCAACATAATTACAGAAAGCAGCCGTAAAACAAGAGTACTCTGTTCTGTTTCCTGCCTACCCACTGGGGTGACTCCACTGAGTCCTTGAGAAGACCCAGCTTTCAGGAGCTAACCCCAAGATTGCTTGCTGGGGGCTTTTACTCCTCTCCTCAGCAGTAGTCCTGTTGGTCCCCTAGCCCTGTAAGCCGACAGTTGCCCTATTGTTTACTTTGCAGTCAGAAAGGCAATGGTCCCCATAAACTTAACAGCCAGGGTCCCCCAGAAGCAGGTCCCCATCTCTAGTTCCCAGAGGGGCTTCAGATGCAAGCAGTAGATTAGCATCTCCATACTTGATGCAGTCCGTGGCAAAGCCTGAATCAGCAAGAGCCCTTTGAAAAGTGTGGTCAAGGCTAAATGATTTGCTGTGAGACAATTTTGTTTTTGAGGAAGAGAGAAATTAGGGATAACTTCTGAGAACTGAATGCACTGGCTGAGGGGGTAACACAATGCAGGGGACCTCTTGCCCTCTCTCAGCGTTCTGGTCTGTTTCAAGGGGTGGGGGAGGGGAAAGCCCAATTGTGTCCTGATGATCAGAACATTCCCTCCGTGAGAGTGCAAGAAAGACACATGCCACTATCAATTAACCATCAGCAGGGCAAGGTATTTATCCTTTCTGTCAGGTTCTGTGGGAAGCGTGCCTTATTAGCATTGAAGCCCAAAGAAGTAATAGCGCGGTTCACAATTCACTTACCATACCAGGAAAAGCAGGGCAGGCACTCTGGGTTTGGGAAAAATAAATAAGTAAATAAATAATATATAAACACGATTGCTCTTCCTGGTCTCTACTGCAGTCCCCAAATTGAAAATCATCTGATGAAACCCTGTTTCCTCTCCTCTTCTCTCCGTGTTTTTACAGTGGAACAGAAGCTTGCATTTTCAATCAGTTCCATCACAAGCCTGCAAGTGATCAGGGGCTGCTAATTCCCTGGTTTGCCATCTCCTCCCCTCCCCTCTCAGCTGCACTTTGAGTCCAAGTGGCTGGCCTGGGATTGAGCGATTCTCTAGGGCCCATGTTTGTGGCCCCATCAGAAGAAACTTCTTTCCTGCTTTCAGCTGGTTCCTGGCACGCAGCAGGGGGATCTGTGGTGAGTGGCAGCTTGGGACTCACTTTTCATCCAGTCAGGTTGTGGTTAGGCTTAGTAGCAGCTCTTCCTTATCCCTAGCCACTGGAAACCCGTCCCCCCCCCCCCGAAAATATATCATTTTTTTCATCTCTCTCTCTCTCTCTCTCTTCTCTCTTCGCTCCCTCTCCTCTCCTCTCTCTCTCTCTCCTCTCTCTCTCTCTCTCTCTCTCTCTCTCTCTCTCTCTCTCTCTCTCCCTCTCCCTCTCCTGTCTCTCTGTCTCTGTCTCTCTCTCTTCCCTTCCTTTCCTTCCTTCCTTTCCTTATTTTTCTCCCTTAAAGGGATGGCATAGTTCTTGGCCCCCTCGTCACCCTTAAGAGGAAACCACAGAATTATCATTGACACTCTGGAGGTAACTTGGGGAAAATAGTCCAGGGCCAGCTCCTGGTGGTCTCTGCTTCCCAAGTTAATTTAGGTGTTTTCTATTGAAGATCTTAGTAGAGCCGGTTTCCTTTAACCAAATTGCTGATATACAGCTTCACTAAAGAATCAGGGATTAAATAACACTGCTACTTTTTAAAAAATTATTTTTTGATTTTTTGAGACAGGGTTTCTCTGTGTAACCATGGCTGTCTTAGACTCACTTACAATTCAGGTTGGCCTTGAACTCACAGCAATCTTCCTGCCTCTGCCTCCCTGAGTACTAGGATTAAAGGTGTTTGCCAAGGCACCATGCTCAACACTGCTACCTTTTTATATTGAAAAAAAAAATACAAGTTAATTTTACAATGTGAGGGTTTAGAGTATAAGGTTTGCGTTTTGAGAATGAATTAGGAAAACATTAGTACCAAACTTGTTAAGATAAAACAATCAGATGTGGATTCTGGGGATGCAGTGGACCTCTTGGTACAAGTCTTAAGCCAGCATTTAGCGGGATTTAGCATTTCTTGAATCAGTTTGGCAAGCAAAAGAGAACCATATAAGGTTGCCAACATTTTGTATTGCCAAGTCAGATTATCTTAAAGACAACAAGAACTGAAGCACACCAGCAAGACAGGAGAAGGGAATTGTCAGTCATTTCTTGACTTGAGGACACATTCACACTGGAGTGGGTGGGGGCTGAGGGAGGAAAGCCATTGTCTCAGAATGCAAGAAACCTTTGTCGAGAATGTGGAGCTGTGACTCCCACGCCACTGTCCTCAGGGATGTTAGCAGCAGCAACTTCCTGAAACTCGCCAAACCCCTTCCCACCTTTCATCATTTGCGCCCCTGCCTCTGACTGGAAATGTGTGCCCTGGGACCACTAGGGAGCTCGCTACTCCACTCTAACCCCTCCTCAGGCTCATAATCCTCCTTCCCCACTGCCCTTTCTTTCCACCCCTCCTTTCTTTTCTTTTCTTCTTTGCTTCCTCCTTTTTTCTTCCCTCCCTCTATCTCTCCCTTCCATTTGCCCCTGTTGACTGGGTCTTCTGTACCTAGACTGGCCTGGCACTGTAGCACAGGATGGCTTCAAACTTCTAACCCTCCTGTCTTTAAATCTAAAGTACTAGAGTTGCAGGGGTACACCCACCACACCCAGATTATATGGCATTGGGGCAGGGAGGGGGTGGTGGAGGCGAGGCCCAGGACTTCATACATACTGCAAGCACTTGTTCAAACTGAGACACATTCCCAGCCTATTGCCTTATTTTTCTACAAAGACTTGTTACTGCCTGGAGTTATGTGGTCATTTGCTCATTGTCTACCTCTGTGTTTCACGAAGGCAGGGAGGCCATGTGCTTTTTGTCTTATTGTCACCTTTCTACTACTACATTTTATACACACGTGTAGTTGCATAATCCTTTTTTATTTCATTTTATTGTTGACAAGAAAATGTTTCCCCAGAGCTGAAATTATTTGGTATATGAAAACCATTGTTAGCTTTTGTTCTTAATTTATCTATTGTATGTACATGAGTGTTTTGTCTGCATCTCTGCCTGTGTACGTGGGCCTAATGCTTGTGGAGGACATAATAAAGTGTCCAGTTCTTTGGAACTGGAGTTACAGACTGTTGTGAGCCTCCATGCTGGTGCTGGGAACTGAATCTCAGTCTTTTGGAAGAACAGCCACTGCTACAATAGCTCTAGCCCTGTGTGTGTGTGTGTGTGTGTGTGTGTGTGTGTGTGTGTGTGCGCGCGCGCGCGCGCGCGCGCACACACCCATGCATGCGCATGTGCTTGTGTGTGTGTGTCTTTTAAATTATAAAACCACTATTTTTTGAGGAAGAAATGGAGGTGCTTCAGTGACACCGCTCAGGGCACAGCAGAGAGAAACAGACACCTGACTTTCCTCCCTTAAAATTTCTTCCAAGCAGCAGGAGAGTCGTGTTTCACGGAACATTCAACCAACTGAGAGTTTGCCGAAATTGGGGCTGCTTAATGATTTAGGGAGCAGAACCACTCCTAACACCAAGGTAGCCTGTTTGGAAAGGATGCATCTCTTTCCTTCCTTCCAACATTGCCAGATTCCACAGAACAGGGCAGGTGGCCCACGCAGCTGGGAAGGAAGAGACAGTGACAGAACAAACGCAGATTCCTTTCATCAGAGTTTCTGTGGCACAGGGGCTTCACAAACAAGACGCAAAGACCCAGGGAAGCCTAGTTTTACACTGAGACTTGTGAGGGTTGCCTGCCAGAAGGGCAGAAATGTGTCTTACACTTCTGAGGGGTAGGGACAGCCATTAACAAAACTGCCCGAGTCCATGGGAGCCAGCAGTGCATAAAGAAGTGAGAATGGACAAAAGAAAATGATCACATGCTTGGACAGAGACGGGGAAGGCCAGCAAGGCTGGGCTGTTCAGACTCTTCTTCATCTCTCTGTGACACATTCCTTCCTCCCAGGTATGGGGCAGAACCTCGCTGTACAATCAGAGAATTAGGTCACGGAATTTCTCTTTGGCCACACATAGGAAGGCAGTGGAAGGTCAAGGTGTATTTCTAGTGCTCTGACCTGCCTTGAGGGGAGAGGCACTCTGATTTCTGTGGATTGCCTGAGGGAAGGAGAACCGAATGGTGAGCCTTGTATAGAAGGGCAGAGAGGGACTCTGCAGCCCTTTTGAACATCTTTCTCTTTAAGGTACTCGGTGTGTGAAAGGTCTCCCTGGCAGGCGGGATATTCCCTTCTGAGCACCAATACCATTTTCCTAACCTTGTAGCTTATTGACACCTCTGAACTTCTCTTTGCAGTTTATCCTGAAGCAGAAGGTGTTTACTGACACGCAGAGCTCAAGTTTTTCCTGGGTGGAAATGGTGAAACTAGGATGCCAGGTGAGGCACAGTGAGCTTCTGTTTCTTGGGATGATTCGCTGAAAAGTGACACAATGCGAAAGGCAGGCTTATAGACCAGCTCGACTACTAACAGCAGTGGGTCACTATAACAAAAACTGCTTTAGATTGGCATTATAGAGAACTCACAAGCAGATATTTTGAAAGTATTTCTAGTTTTGGAGCCCTATGGGGTGAATCAGATTTCCTTTTATTCTTTTAAAATTATTACTTGAAAAAATTGTTATTTTGTTAGTGTATGTGTGTCACAGTGTATATGTGGAAGTGTGAGCACCAGTACTCTCTTTCTACCCTGTGGCATCCAGAGACTGAGCTCAAGTTGTCAGGCTTGGCATCAAGTGCCTTTACTAACTAATCCATGTCTCTGCCTCCCCTACCCCCTCCATTTTTGATCTTTTGAGGCAGGATCTCATACCTGGAATATACTCTGCATCCAGAAATGACTTTAGGCTCCTCATCTTCCTGCTTCGCTGCTCTGCCTCCTGAGTTCTAGGATCATTGGTGTCCTATCAGCCTCTTCTATGATCCTGAAAGCCTAATTGAGGACTGTTCAGATGGAAGGAAAGCAGTCTACAAGCCAAGCTCAAACCTAAGTGTTTACTAGGAAACTGGGAAAGTGTATGGTTTTCCTTTGTGGGGCATATGGGCTGACTCAGAAATATCTTTGGAAAGTGGTGCTTGTAGGTATCAGAGTTCAGGGTCTGGTGTCCCCATATCCAGCGTGTCATGCACATTGCATAATCCCTTTGCCACTGAGCTCCACTGATCCTTGCTTCCATGCTATTTATTATAACCTAAAGAAAACAGAGAGCTGCTTAGAAGCAAAAATATTCTCTCACTTTTCTACCCTGAAACCTGGCATATAGGAATTCTCTGACCCGCCTCCCCTAAACAGAAGTCCAAAGACCTCCATGTCCCAAGCATTCTGCTTTACACCTGATGGTAATAACATCTGAAGGGACCAGCTTTGCTCAATAGCTTGTCACGAGTAGCTGGTATCTTCTGCCGCTCACTCGCCTGTCCATGTGGCCCCGCTCCTTTAGAAGACTGTCTAGAAGAAGAAACACAGTGGTTTCTAGTTTTTCAGTCTTCATTTGTGAGGGCTCCACACCACAGAGAATGTGGGGTAAATAATGTTGCCATGCTTTTCTCTGGTGGTCAGTGTTGAACCTTGGGCTAGATGAAAAAATATATATAATTATGTCCCTTACAGGTTCTGGGTACAACAGAATGCATCTGTGGTACCACACCTGCTCAGCAGACTGCAAAAACACTGGGTATGGTTAATAAAAACCACCTAAAAGGCAATGGTTTTTTAAACGATTGTCCTCAAGGTCTCACTGCTTTGCCTGTAGAGTTGAAGATACAGTTTCTCTTGTCTCTTACTTCTCAATTCTGGTGAGCTGTAAAAAGCATTGGAATGTTTTTCTTTTGCTACTTTGTTTCTTGTTATGGGATGCCAGGAGTGAAATATCTGCTGAGTGGAAAAAAAAAAAGCCCACGAATGTACACATCAAGCTTAGCACAGATTTTCCTGTTATAAACCAGGGCCAGTATCTCCTTTGCTGCCTATTTATGACACTTAGCAAAAGCTTAAACAGGCGAGAAAGGGGAACAAAGTTATAGGGACAGGGAAAAGAAGAAAATAGAACTTGAGAGTTCAAACATACCTATGTGTATGAATGTGAGCATGTGTTTGTCTTGTCTGTATATATGATTGGTCTCTTTTGCTGTCTCTGTCTCTGTCTCTCTCTGTCTCTCTCTGTCTGTCTTTTTCTCTCTCCCTCTTCCCTCTGCCCCTCTCCCTTTTTTTCCTCTCTCCCCTTTTCACTCCTCTTTCTCCTGTTCTTTCATGTCTCAGAATGGAATATAGATTGGGGGATTTGTAGCATCTCTGTGGATTAATCCATCATATCCTGACAACTGGATTCCCAGAAACAGAGAATTAGACTTTTGGACTGGAATCATTTTCAGTTGAATCTTATAGAGTACTCTCTTGAAGGCTGGCCCATAGTGGATCCTCCAACAATATTAGTCACTTGTGCGGATATTAATTGTTCCCTTTAAGACACCAAGCATGAGCTAGAAAGATAGGGCAGAGGGTGAAAGCACTGGCCCTGTAAGCCTGATGGCCTAAGTGTGCTTCTGGGAAGTCAGAGTGGAAGGCACGAACAGACTCCCATTGTTATCTTCTGACCTTTACACATGCATGAATTCAAACACACACACACACACACACACACACACACACACACACGCTAGAACAAACAAACAAAAGAGCAAACACAAACATTTGTGGCTGGGTTAGTTAGTGGCAGAGAGTTTGCCTAGGGTGAGATTGTCTGCTTTTCATCTCTACCACAGCGACAAACAAACAAAACAGGATTCCAGTGCCCAGGCAGCTAATTCCAGTGTCTCAGTACCATTCCTACTGCTGTGACACCAAACATTTGGTAGCAGGTGAAGATAAAGTCATTTGGCTGACTTTTACAGGGAGAGATGAAGAATAAAATGTTAAGCAACTTAGGAAAAAAATCAGGAGTGTTAGATTTTGAACCACTGTTTGGTCAAAGGTAAATTCTTCTTATTTTACTATCTCTAATCAAGAAGATTAAAAGTGGAGGTAAGGCTCAATGCTTTTGATATTTATAATAAAATGTACATTTATTTAAAACTACCAGGGCACAATGATAGATGCAATTGTTTGTAGTAGAAGTGGATTGTGGACAGAGCAGCCGGTGAGAATGTTTCTCAAGTATGCACGCAGGACAAAAACCTCCAGGCACTAAGAAGTCTCAATTGGCTTTTCAGCCACACTGTGGTTTATTGTATTCCTTATACCCAGCTCTAAGAAGACACTACATACCATTGTGTCTATTGGAAAAATCATTATGGTGCAATTAAAAGCAATGCTGTTTCCCAGATGAACGTGGGCTTCAAGCCCTTGTGTCTCACGGCTGGCTACTTCCTTGAACCTCTTGTGGCTGTGTACTCTGGTGACGGTCAAGAGATGCAGCTGTCGAGAGAACACGCAACAGATGGCAGTTGCAGTGGATGTATCACCCTTCCCGGGAGCCTCTCTGATACCCGAGCTGGGGACCTCCATCAGTGCTGGTGTGCAAATGACTCCTTTCAAGTAACAGTGGTCTGGGATGTTCAGTGACCAAATTAATCTCCTTCCAGAAATGTGGGAAATTAAATTGCCCTTACAAAATGAAGTGCAAAATAATAATGCTTAAATATATTGTCCCTTTAAAAACTTTTAAACTTGTATAGATAAGAGTGACAGAGCAAGAGAAAGTTGACACATCAGGCAATAGACCCCTTTTTCTTTAGGGCAAGAGCAAAGCTACCCTGGTCGCCTTTCTCATTGTGTGAAGGTCTATAAAGATTGGTTTTATATTTCTTATTTTAAAAAAGAGCAATTTAACCTTGGCCTTGGTAATGACATGACTTGTTGAATGACATGGTCTATAATGAAATTACACTAAGTGGTTTGAGAATTAATTAAGTGGTTTCATTTTACATTGTAGCTGGCATTTTAACACAAAACCCTTAAGCCCCCTCTTCAGTACTGTTCCTATGCATATGTGTGTGCGACATTGCTTGAAGAGGACAGCTATGGATGAGGCTTGTGAGCAGTGCGTGAGCGGGTGTGGGGTTGGCCTCATCGCTCAGTACTCAGAATGTGAGTTGCAGACGACGTCTGACTCATGTTCCTTCCTGTCAGTCACACAAAAGATTCAGGTGCCAGAGCCTCAGTTCTGTCTAGGGAACATTCCGGTCTGTCTGGGTGTGTAATTCAATGACAGGACAATCTTGAATAATAGGTATAAGCCTTCCCCTGTGTCCTGCAAACATGCCCTGGTACACCTGCCTGATACTTCAACTGCCTTCCAGCCTCTCCTAGCAGTGCTGGCTTTCTTTACGTTGACCCAAACACAAAGGTCAGCTCTTCAGAACAGGTTTTGTGAGGGTTATGATGTCCTTTATGGTTAAGTTTGGTTTTGTTAAAAGTGTTGTCTTCCTTTTCTGAGGTTATCAAAATTGTGTCCAAGGATATATATTTATTCTAAAACTCTGATTTATATTTATCTCATCATGTCAGAGAAGAAAAGACCACATGCTGTATATGCTCTCTGTTAATGTAACCACACTGTGAAGTCTCACCTGTCCCTCTCTGAAAGATTTGTTAGTGGGTCAAACACATGAAAGAAAGCTGTAAAAGGCCCTCTCTCTCTCTCTCTCTCTCTCTCTCTCTCTCTCTGTCTCTCTCTGTCTCTGAAACAAGAAAAGGAACAGAGACAGAACACAGCCTGGTATAAATGACATAGTATTCACTTTAAATACGTTGTTTGTATTTGAGACAAAATTATTTCAAGCATTGTACAAAGTCCTCTACATAGAGCATTAGCTTTTACTTTTACAAATGTGTGACAGTGGTTAGCAGCCACAAGAGCAATACACTGCAAACAGTGTTAAAGCTGATCCTACACCCAAGCAACTAGGTCATCTTCCAGGAGCCTGCAGTTCTTTCAGAAGAATATAGGTATTTCTTCCCTAGAAAAACTTTACTATTACTCTTGTTGTTGTGTTTTCCACACAGGGTTTTTCTGTGTAGGCCTGGCAGTACTGAAACTCTCTCTGTTGACCAAGCTGGCCTCAGACTCAGAGATCTGTTTGACTGTCCCCCAAGTCCTTGGATTAAAGGCATGCACCACCACTTGGATATATGTATTCTGTCATGTTATTAATAGATGTATGGGTTAATTAAGAAAACATTGACATATTCATTTGTTTGTATAGTGAAAGATATCTTTATATTGTAAAATACTACAATTTCTATAAAACTCTGACAGACAACAAATACATATTCACCTTTTTTGTTTGTTTTTTAAAATATGGAACACATTGAATTTGCATTGCATCCTTGCACACGGGCCATGATATTCTTTCCTGTATTGTTCCAATCTTTGTATATGTGCTGCTGCAGTAAGCGCATACGTGTTCTTTTGAAAGATCCAGAAACATTTGTAATAAGTTATTTGAAAATTTTATTTGTAAAAAACAATTTTATGGTGGGGAAGAGCCTGGAACACATTGGCACAGGAGACAACTTTCTGAACAGAACACCAACAGCCCAGGCCTTAAGGTCAACAATTAATAAATGGGACCTCATGAGGCTGAGAAGCTTCTGTAAGGCAGGAGACACTGTCAACAGAACAAAGCAACAGCCTACAGACTGGGAAAAAGATCTTCACCATCCTTACACCTGACAAAGGTCTAATATTTAAAATATATAAAGAACTCAAGAAATTAAACACCACCAAACCAAATAACCCAATTGAGAAATGGGGCTCAGAATTAAACAGAGAATTCTCAAGGGAGGAATATCGAATGGCTGAGAAACACTTAAAGAATTGCCCAACCTCCTTAGCCATCAGGGAAATGCAAATCAAAACAAGTCTGCAATTCTATCTTACACCCCTCAAAATGACTAAGATCAAAAATTCAAGCGACACCACTTGCTGGCAAGAATGTGGAAAGAAAGGAACACTCCTTCATTGCTGGTGGGAATGCAAACTAGTACAGCCATTTTGGAAATCTATCTGGCACTGTCTCAGACAACTGGGAATAAGGCTTCCTTAAGACCCAGCTATTCCACTCCTTGGAATATACCCAGAAGATGCTCCAGCACACAACAAGAACACTTGCTCAACCATGTTCATAGCAGCCTTATTCATAATAGCCAGAACATGGAAACAGCCTAAGTGTCCCTCAGTAGAAGAATGGATAAAGAAACTATGGTACATTTACACTATGGAATACTACTCAGCTATTAAAAATAAGGAATTCCTGAAGTTTGTGGACAAATGGATGGAACTAAAAATGATCGTAATGAGTGAGTTAACCCAGAAGCAGAAAGAGTCAAATGGTATATATTCACTTAAAGCTGAACACTATGCCAAGGGGCATGTCTCATGAAAGTCTTCACTTACCAGGAAAGTGGGACAGAGGAGAGGACATCCTACTGGGACTCTAGGTGAGAGACGCATGGGAGAATGGGGAAATAGAAGGATCCAGAGGGTCCTAGAAATCTACAAGAAGAACATTATGACAGGTGGATCTGGGCTCAGGGATCCTGCTCAAACTATGGCACCAGCCAAAGACAATACATGCAGTAAACTTTGAACCTCTACCCAGATCTAGCCAATGGACAGGACATTCTCCCCAGTTGAGTGGAGAGTGGGGTCTGACTTTCACATGAACTCTGGTGCCCTGTATTTAACCACATGCCCTGGATGGGGAGGCCTGGTGGCCCTCAGAGGAAGGATAGCAGGCTACCAAGAAGAGACTTGATACCTTATGAGCATATACAGGGGGAGGAGGTCCCCCTTAGTCACAGTCATAGGAGAGGGGAGTAAGGGGAAAATGAAAGGGAGGGAGGAATGGAAGGATACAAGAGATGGGCTAACAATTGAGATGTAATATGAATAAATTAATAAAATATATTTTAAAAATAATAATTTTATTATTTTCTTTCATGGAAATTAAAGGAAAATTCTTCTTTCCATCTATGGAATTGAATAAGTGTGTAATAACAGTACTGAGAATAATTTCAGATCCTTCTCCAACAGCCTACAAATGGTAATACTTTACAGACTGAGATTGTACAGGAACAGCATAACAGGACATGTTTTCAAACATAATTAATAGATCAAGACCTCTGTTATTTGGAGGTTAAGGAGGGGACAAGTTAGAAACCAGAACAAGTGAATTATAAAGTATAATGATTACCTTCCTCTCTGTGCGTGTATCTGTGTGTTTGTGTTTGTATGTCTTGTGTGTTTGTGTTTGCATCTCTCTCTCTCTGTCATATGTGTGTGTGTGTGTGTGTGTGTGTGTGTGTGTGTGTGTGTGTTTATGTATGTATGTACTGGGAATCAAACCTAGGGCCTCATGATGAAAGACTATCCCTCTACCAATGGAGTTATGTCCCAGCCTCTGTATAATTTTTATTGTAGCACTATGAATTAAGTGGAAGGGGCAAATACACAGGTGGAATGCTCTGTGGTCACCTCTGTGTCTTGCTGTGATGATGCAGGCTCAGGGCAACACTAACACTTATGTGGACACAGGACATCCAGTGGGTCCACACGGCACACAGAGGTGAGATGAAGTAGAGAACAAAGGAACTGTTTGGTGTCAGGCACTGGAGATCTGAGCCTTTCAAAGCACCCCACTATACAATGGAACTAGTGTGCCCCCATTCTACTACCTAGTTCAAGCAGGTGAAAGAATTTTACCTTTTGCAAGAGCCCTTAAAACCCACATTAGACTCCAGGATTGTACAGTCTCAATTCTGAACAGGTATGAACTTTATATGCAATTATAATGTTCATATCTGCCCAAGAGGTGGACCGATAGTAAAAGAAAGTAGACAAACTATAGGCCAATGAATCTGTGGTATTGGGTGGATATAATTTAAACAGTTGTGTTTTTTTCTTTTTGTGAAGAATAAATACACAATTGGAGAAAACACAACACTCTAAAGGGATTACATGTCCCTAAATACTTTATAGCTGTGTTAAACACAATGCTGTGCTTTCCTGCTTCATTCTGGAGGAAGATTTGCTCAGAATCATTTGCTCACCAATACAACCCAAAAGCCCTTCTTTGAGGTTTCTGTGTATGGTTTTCATGCTGGCTCTTCTGTCATTGTTTAGCTATCTGCATGTAAAGACCAAGTTCTTTGCATGTAGGAAGACAGGTGGTGTTGATTTCATCAGGAACATGTGTACCCCTGTGCTTTTACCCAGCAGATATTTAATGATTTCCCATTTAATGTAGTTCATCTTCCACAGCCCTGAGTTCAAACAGAAGCAGCTGCTATTAGGCATGCAATAATATTGAACTTCCCACCAACGACCTATGAGAGCGTCTTTCTTAGCTTTAGCTACTGAACCCATCTGGCCTTTCCCCTACGCCTGACAGCAGAGGGAGAGAAGCTGTTTACTTCCCATCAATGCAATCTGGGACAGAATGTATAATTATGCTAGCAAAAGATCTTCAAATCAAAATTCCTGTGTTAGCAGCGATCTGTAGCTCTGGAGGACAAAACAATACACTTTAGCTCATTATCAAAAGAACAGTGAGGAAGCTCAGGAAACATGGAAAACTCCTGCTGAGCTGAAATCAATTCAAAGGGTAGAGGTGTCCCTGGCTGCAATCTGCAAGAGAAACTTATTTTCTTATAACTTCTATCTGCTTTCTTTAGTGTGGAACAGGCATTTTAAACCCTCTCTTCTCATAGTTTTAGAAGATATCTAGACAGACATGGAATTAGAGAGATGAAAAATTATCTATAAAAAGTTGACTTTCAAAAGCTTAAGGCAGGGCTAGGATGTGGCTTAGTTTGTAGTGTGCCTTCATAACACACAGAAAACCCTGAGTTCAGTCCCCTAGCACTGCCTAAATCTGGTATGTGGTACATGCATATAATCCCAGTATTCTGGAAACAGAGACAGGAGGATCTAAGGTCAACCTTGGCTACATAGCCATTTTAAAGCCAACTTTGGTCAACATGAGACCCTGGATTAAAAATTATTAACATCATCATCATTACAACACACACACACACACACACACACACACACACACACACACACACAGCTAAAGTATAAGATATGTAAAGAGATTGAAGACTTTTGGAAGGAAAATACAATATTTATTATGTTAACAAATTAAATGCATGTTGTATATCTGAACTTAGTGCTTTTAGAATTATTGTCAATTTGTTTTAAAAAATTGACTACAGGCCATGCCTCTTTGCTCATATATTTTTTAAACATTGTAACATCTGTAAATTAGGATCTACAAGAATAGGAAAACCAACTATGAATTTTCACTATAATTACAAGCCAGCCAGAAAACAACTATTACCTAGCTATGGTGGTGTCTAATGTCTTGGTTGTGTGCTGTGGGCCAAAGCAGTTTTCTTTTCTAGCAATAGATTCTTACAAAACACACGAGACCGTTCAACTAGACCTTTTCACTGTGGACAATGTACTTGACGGTATCTAGTCTAAGATTAGACAGCGCTTTTCTCTGCTGCATCATCTTTTGTTCTTAAAACTAGGGTTCTTAAAGTTAATGTTATATTTTAAAGATCAAGTTTGTTCATAGTTTTAAAAAGTTGTATTTACATCTATGCATATTAGAAAATGCTGAAGTAATGACACTATTTTATTTATGTATTTTTAGTATTGAAGTTTGCACAGGGGGTCCCATGCAGGTACCTCTTGGAAGTATAACCCAAGTGCTATCTGTATTTTTATGTTGAGACATAGTTTCAGCAAGCTGTTCAATCTGGCCTTGAATTTGCTAAGTAGCCATAGAAAGATTTGAATTTGTGAGCCTCTGGCTTCTAAGGCCTTTGCCATCAGAAAAGCTCTAAAGGTTTCAATGTATTATCTAAAGTTTGATGATGTTTAGTAGTTTAGACTCAGTTTAGTAAAGATGTGGATAACTTCTACCAAGTTTACAATTGTTAAATTATAGTGTATAAAACGTAAAGTGATTCTTCGTGAGATGATTGCATGAAGAAGAGTCCAAACTGCATGTGTATGAAGTTTTGTCAGACACACCTGTATTCTTAGTACCAGGAGGTGGAGACAGGAGGACTCGGGGTCTAGGTCATCCTTGCCTATGTAGTAGGCTTCAGGCCAGCTTAGGCTAAGTGAGGACCTGTCTCAGGAAAACACTGTAATGTGCTCCAACTTAACTGTGTACTGCGTCTGAGCCACTGACAGGAAGCCATTGGACTCATTTATCATGTGCAGTTTTCCTGCCTGGCTGGCCACAGGGACAGGACACACGTACCTGGGTGCTCAGCTTTATCTCTAGTTGGAAGAAGCCTTCTAAGTGATTATTTATTTATAGCAACTTACAGATTTTCATGCGAGCAAATGGATGTGTCAGAATGGAGAACTGAGCCAAAATGATCATGATTCTATTAAAAAAGAACCTATGATCAAAGTGTACATTCCATCTTAACACACATCTGTCCATGTGAGTTGCCGCAAATTGAAGCTCAAGTGTTCATGCATCAAGCTCAGCAAGTTGGAAAATTTGATTTGGGAATCTTCCTCATGCTCCTTCCCTAAGTCTAAATACTGACAGGTATTTTACATGATTTTTTTTATCCCCCTGTTTGTTCAGTTCCAAGATTTATAGGAGCTCTAATTTGAAGCATGGCAGAAATGTCACTGCAGAGACAGCAGGGGTTTCCTCCACAAAATTTTATTATAATTGTTTCCAGGACCAAGGGCAAATTATTGCGGGGAAGTATATATTTAAAAATAATGCTTGCATTCATTCTTTTTAATGCTTTGAAAGTAAATTCTGTTGCCTTGGTTTGTTTCTAAGATGGTAGATGTCCTGGTTTGTTTTCCTCTGAGCAACATTAACATGTGAATTTGGTAGTGTTATTAGAGGCCATGTTTCCACAAACAGCCTGGAACCTTGGCTACATTACTGTATGAATGTGGTAGAGCACTCAAAGAAAGTGAACATTTCACAACCACTGTTCCCATGAGCTGTGTCCACAGGACCCTCTCAGGTTTGTATCTGTTATGTGGTAGGAAATGAAAACCAAAATAGAAATGGCATTGTCTTGGAAAGGAGGCCTATGGATAGGTCTGGTTCTGACAGAAAGTGGTGATTGGGAGTTGATGACAATTGAACTTTTTCATTCTGGTTAGAGAACTAGTGACTTTTTAAATAACCTGTTACGGGATAGCAATATTAAAGGTAGAAAAGATTGAAAACATATAAACGCCTCTTAAAGAAATGACTTGGCAACATTGGAGATATGGAATCTGTGGATGAATTACCAAGGAACACATCCATGGAGGATAGTGAGTCTAATAAAACTCAAGCCATGTTACAACGTTTCTCCCCGCCTGATCAGTGATGACACACTAAGGCAGAAAGCTGAGGTGTCTCTCCTTGTCTGTCATGATAGTTGTGACTAACAGTGTACAATAAAAGACAGATTAACAAGGGAAAGGATTCCTATGTCCTTCCCTTTCCTTTTCTCCTCTTCTTCCTATTTCCTCCTTTTTTTCCTCCACCCCTCTCTCCCTGCCTCTGTCTCTCTCTGTTTCTATCTCTCCTTCCACCTTTCTCTCTCTCCTTCATTTCTCCTCCCCCCTTTTGGTGACAGGGTCTTACTGTGTTGCTCTGCTACATAACCCAAACCAGCCTCATATTCTCATAACCTTCTTGGTACAGCCTCTTGAGTGCTGGGATTACAGATGCGAGCCTTCCTCTCCCACCACAAAAATGCACTTCATTGGTTTCATATGGAACAGAAGCCTTTAGAACTGAGGAATCACTGACACTGAGAATGCTATATTTTATGCTTAAGTTTGAGGGAGAATGGGGCCTTGTAGAGAACTGTGATTAACCAAAAGCTATGTTATCTAATGCAATAGACTGAAATGGAAACCCTGCAAGGCCTGTTTTTCTGGATTCTTCTTGGCCACCTTATAGTTCTGAAATCAAAGTCTTATGTCTTTCTGCCAACAGGATGGGGGTGGGGTGGGGATGGGAGATGTTGGAGGGATGGTGTCTTTGGCTTCTATTGCTATGACATGACGCCCCCTAGGGAAGAGGAATACTGACAAAGTCGGAGAGAGGCATCTCTGAGATGCTTCCAAAGCCTCAGCTGAAGGATCTTAGTAAGCCAAGGCACAGCCCTTCTAGGTATCTTTCCTGCAGCCTGAGAAGCAAGATTCTACCAGAGCCAAAGTCCTATGTAGAGGAGTAATCCAGTCAGCAAGAGGCCAAAACTGTTGATGAGGAAGGACAAGAGGCTTCACCTGAGAAGTTATTTAAAAAAAAAAAAAAAGAAAGAAAGAAAGAAAGAAAGAAAAGAAAAGAAAGAAAGAACGCTCATATGGGAACTTAATGGTATATTGATGACAAGCACAGGTATGCATGGAGATTTTTTGAATACTATTCTATAAAGTAATAGTCAATTAATGCGTCCATGAATTATCTTCAAAATGATTTGCCAATTTAGAAGAGGGTAGCCGTGTACTCCTAGTCCTCCTGTGTCATCCTTCTAAGTGCTGTGATTACAGGTATGTACCACCACACCTGGCTCTAAACTATAGTCTCAAAGTATAAATATTTTTTTAAGTTGTACCTAGTAACCTTCAGTTATTTCCATTCCTTTAAAAAAGATTTTTTAAAATGTCATCCTGTTCCTCACAGATCACAATCAACTATGTTACAATTACAAAAATGTAGCTTAAAACATTTAAATTGTACTTTATAGGAAAAGAATAAGGTAGTAAAAGTAGATGTTTGCTGTTCCTAGGATACAGCTTGGCACAGAAAGGAAAACACTTTACCTCTTAAGGCTGTGACTCCTTTAGCAGCTTCCAAGGACAGCTTGTCTGAATTACCTGGGAAACTTGTTAGAAATGCACATATTCCTGGGATCCAGGCCAGATCTATGGATCCTGTTCAGGAGGGGTTACACACAGAACTGCTTTTGCCACACACACATAGCTGCAGACGTTGTTGAAGTGTGGGCCACGTTGAGGCCCTTTCCGGAAATCTCTAATGTATATATTACCTTAGAAGCACCACCCTGCAATAGTAAACCAGCAGGGTTGGTTCCCTGAAAGTGTGACATAAAGAAGAGCTTTTCTTGTTCTATTCCTGCACTTTGTGCATTATTTTGTACAGGCCAGTCACTCAACCAAGATAATGCTACAGCAACAGAGAAGTGTGATTTTTTTTTTCAATTACAAAACTATGAGGAATATTACTTGGATGAAAAATGTACATCTTTTCCTCCTTTACTCATCAGAGGGCCATAATTAGCCAACCACAACTAGGAGTATACAAAGGAATTTGACTATTTTGTACATGTCATGTATTCAATAATATTTATATTATGGAAGATAAATAGATACTTTAAAACTAGCTATGGGAGACAGTTAGTGAGGGACAAGCCTCAGTAAAACCATAAACACATTAAACACGGAGTAGGTAGAGATACTGCATTTGTCAACCATTAATTCTTTTTTCTTTTTACTTTTAAGCAGAATATTGTTTATTGTGTGCTCCACAAAGTGTTTATCTTCAGGGATAAGCTTATTATCCTTGAAATTCCAGAATATGAATGTTGTCATCTGTAGAAATTTCCTAAAAGAAAAATTACTTCTAGTAAAGAAAAAAAAAAAGAACCCAATCTGTTAATGTTCACATTTATTCATTTATTTCATCACTCAGCAAATAGTTATTGATGACATACTCTGTGCATAGCTAAATTAAGATAAGGTCTCTGGCCTTGGTAAAGCTCATAGCTTAAAGTCTTGAGAGGAGTCAATAATGACAAAGGGCTCGAGAATGAATCAGATAGTTAACAGGGACTCCATTTCTCCTTTTTAGACTTCAGGCTTGAGTCTCAGTAAAGGAACGAAATTAAACAGCTAAAGGGGCTGAGGGGGGATCCTTGAAGGCGCCTTTCAAGGGTTAGCTGCAGGAAGGCGGTCTCCATTGACATTTCAGGATTAAGCCAGAAGGAATCACTTCTGAATTTTATCACAGATGGTTTCTCATTCAGTTCCTGAGGTTCTGATTTGGGTCATACACCCTGGGAGTATTTGTGAGCAAAGTCATTAGCATTTCCCTCTAATTCCCTCTTTGTTGAACCAAGCTGTCATTGGCTAAATAAACAAGCAGTGAGTGTTTATAGACCATAGCTATGATCTGTCCCTTCCGCTTCTTACTGTATCTTTGGCCAGGGTGTTGTTCCTTCCACACCATTGTTAGGCAGGGTGGGTCAACATCCTGTTTCTTTATGTAATTATCCTTGTAGGAGCTGTGATAGTGGTGTCTACTAAAATTACAACCCTCTAACTACTGAGGCTACTGTTGCAAGTTTTTAACAAAGAGATTACACAAAGAAGGGCACTGGTGACTCTCAATTAAGAATGTGATGAGTTGAAGGTATTTTGTAGTAGTTGAAATCAGTGAGTCATTAAGAATTCTTCTGCGATACCACTAATTTCTTTGTAATGTCCTTCTAATTGCAGCGTATAAACAGATGTGAGTTGGACTCTGTGTAAAGCATATTAATCTTGTCTTTTCTGGTTAAAACCATTTTAATTCCCGCTTCTCGTACAATTGAACAAAACAGAGAGCTTTTCTCTTCAGTGCTTGGCTGACTAGCTTCTGGGTTTCCCCCAGTATGGGATGTTTGCTTTCAGTTGGAAACGTGTAGGTTTTAGGTGTCCGGTGAACAGCTACATGGAAAATGAGGATGACCAAACTTCCTTCTAGACCCTATGAGTCAAACAGGAAAGACTCCTTCCCCCCCCCCCCCGAAACAATGGGGAGCACGTGTCATGTAATTTTCAAATCTTGTATGTAAGTGCCAACGGCAAATGACGATACGTGAGATCCCTTCTTAAGGACAGGACCTGTTTCCTAAAGCCTTTCCATCACACAGTAAAGCTGGAGTCTGCGATTAGACCCAAGAGCTATTTAACAGTGCCAGAAACACGAAGAAACTTGCACATTTCCTTCAAGCAAGATAATACTCCCCAAGGAGCAGCCTCAGCATTTGGTCAACCTGACTCAGTGGGAAGAGCGCCACCTATTGACCATGGCCACAGAGTGGCAGCACCTGGCCACCCTTGTAGCGTAACCCCCACCCCTAATCCTGCTTCCCCAGAGAGCTGAGGATAATAACCTTCTGAGGTGGTCTGAAGTTCACCTAAGTGTTTTCATATCACGCCTTATAATTTGAGGCAAACACATGAATTTAAATCAGTTTTTCAAACAACCAGGCCTCTCTTCTCATTTACTAGAATGGGAGAAAAAAAATCCATTTTATTACCTTAAAGATGCCAAACAGTGCCATTTTATTACTGTGGGAAGCTGGAAGTCATTTCCGAACTCTTTTGGCAAGGGTGCTGTGTAGAGCGTCCAATTCAGCCCTTTAAGTGTCTTCTGAGAACCACCACACAGACTGTGATTTACTGTCTCCAGGAGTTAAAGGGACCCTTTCTACCCTGAGACAGGAGAAAGAAAGGTGAAGTGTCTTCGCCAAGCATCCCAATGAGACCTGCAAAACTAGGAGCTGACTCCGAGCAGGAGGCAACGATGCTTAGACGCTTTGAGGACGCATACTTTTTCAACACATAATTCTTATTTTGGTACAAAAGATTATGTTGGAAGTTCTTTAATGTTGTGGCGGTTTCTGTCTATTGAAATGGGTCTTCCTGGCACAGTCACAGGCATGTTACAGTTGGTGAGGATATGGCTCTTTTGTCCCTCCCTCCCCTCTCAATGTAGCCCAAACAGGTCTCAGTACTCTCCCACAGCAAGTACAAGATTGGAGGAAAAAAAAAAAAAAAAACAAACCCTATGTAAATAGAAGCAGGCATGATGACACATATACTCCTGTGATCACAGCACTAAGTGGTGGAGGTAAGCTAGCCCCTGCTACTAGAGAGTCTGAGGTCAACCTGGGCTACTTTTGAGCTTGTCTCTAAACATACTTGTACATATACATTTGTACATACAAACATGTTTACACATATGCATGTGTATACATACCTACACACACACACACACTCAACCTTTAAACAGCAAAAGTCTAAAAATAGCATATATACACATAAGTATGTTGCTTATATATAACATATACATATGTGTTCTGTGTACACATATATACAGTACATATTTAACATATGTATGTGTGTGCAAAATATACACACATACTGTGAAGGTACCAAAGATGCATAAACATATTCAATGGGCTAAACGCAATTGAACAAGAGTCAAAAAGAGTTTTGCATATTTCCTAATTTGCAACCAGATAATGGAAAGACTCCAGCCAGCCTTGTTACCATTCACGAGTGACAAACAAGAATTTTAATTTCTGTGCTCTCAGCTGACTCAGATCTCTAGTGGCTGATTTCGTATAAGCTCAAAGACACTATCCTTGATGTTACCTAAAACCTCGCCACACACATGTCTTTTCTTCCCTTTATGTTATTGTGAGGAGGGGGTTTTGACTGGCTTGACTCTTCCTGTCACCCATAGTCATAAGCGTCAGGTGCTAGGAGTGAAAACACAGAGACAAACAGGATATTTAACCAGAGGGCATATCATACTGTGTGTAACTAGCCTAGTGTTTGGCACACAGTGGGCTCTGTTTAAATTACGAAATAGTGTTAAGTTATACAATCATGATATTAATTGTTCCATCACATAAAAGATGAAAAGCTGCCTGTTAAAATAAAAGAGGATGCTAAATTCCCTTCCTGACAAAGCTCGGAGCCACCGACTTTGAGGAGAAAGGCTAGTCTTTATTTACCTCTGTGTTTTTCTGCTTTGATGATGACTGTCAAAAGCAGCTCTCTAGGCAGAATGTCATTTCTTTCTTGTTGTAAACAGCCCAAAGTCTTTCATGGGGCAATGCCTCTCCAATAATAGCATGCTTTTTTTGTTGTTTATCTTGTAAAAGTAAGTAACCCATCAATTAATTGTTAGAGCATTGCAGAATAAACCTGTGTGGCCTTGGGCATGTTAGGCAGAATGCGCCCTGCTGCTGTTACAACCCTAGCCCTTAGCAGAGTACTGCATTCATAAACTAGATAATAAAGCTATCTGTAATGGCAGCCTGCAGTTCTCACATATGTTTCCGTTAGGTGATATCATTTTCTTCCAAAGTTGTGGTTATTAATGAGGAAATCATCATTTTATTTCATTTATTTTTGTTCTGCCAGGCAGGTTCTGACACTTGGAAGAGACATAAATTACTGGAGATTGTGTGCACTCTGCTTTTTAGCACCGGATGATGTATCTATCCTAAAGTAGAGCTACATCCAGCAGCTTTAGGATGTCAGAGTGCTTATACTGTGGAATTGGGTAGAGGTAACAGATTTCCTCAGTAGCATCTGTCAGATCAGAGGCTAAGAGACATGGAGGACTGGATCTAGGGGGCCATGAATACAGAGCATACTGTTCCTTGCATGGTGTCTTAAGGAGAGTAAGTGAGCTCTGAGGTTCGGATGCTTGCACAAGGGAAGAAGTACTTCCAGAGAGCAAGCATAATCTGAATTAGGGCCAAAGGCTATTCCAAAGGCACAGCAGCAAACAGGATTATGTTTTATGATGGATTAAGAATGCTTTTCTTCCTCTGTGCGCCACCAGGCATCCCCATCCAGGGGACGTGGTCAAATATGGGGCACCAGAGTTCATGTGAAAGTCAGACCCCACTCTCCACTCAACTGTGGAGAATGTCCTGTCCATTGGCTAGATCTGGGTAGGGGTTCGAAGTTTACTTCATGTATTGTCCTTGACTGGTGCCATAGCTTGAGCAGGACCCCTGGGCCCATATCTGCCCATCATAATGTTCTTCTTGTAAGTTTCTAGGACCCTCTGGATCCTTCTATTTCCCCATTCTCCCATGCTTCTCTCACCTCCAGTCCCAATAGCAGGCTAGCAAGAAGAGACTTGATACACTATGATCATGTACAGGGGGAGGAGATCCCCCTCAGTTACAGTCATAGGGAAGCGGAGTAAGGGGAAAATGGGAGGGAGGGAGGAATGGGAGGATACAAGGGATGGGCTAACAATTGAGATGTAATATGAATAAATTAATAAAATATATTAATAAAGAATGCTTTTCTTTTTAAAAACGTGTCTGCACCATCGATTTCTTGTGTTTTATACTGTCTGTTCTGTTTATGCCTCCCTCTATCCATCTACCATTTGGTCTTCTATCTATCTCAACCAAGTCCTTGTGTCATTTTATTCTTTTGTCTCATCATAAATCTGAGCTATGTGAGGTCTATTCTTCGTGACTCATACATACACTCCTAGCTAATGGCAGGAACACACAGAAGTGGAAGTCTCCTTTCTTAGGCTGCTTGAGAAGATCCCATGGGGCTGAGAAATGGAGGCACATCGGCACAGTTGTGGGGGACAAGAGATGATAACACGTCACTCAAGGTCTAAGGGCTTGTAAGTCAACACAAGTGTTCTGGGAAAGTCTGTCACAAAGGTTCAACTGTCAGAGGCAAACGATAGGAATTAGGGGATGGTGATGAGGACAGGTCACTCAAGAAACAAGGTCTACTATACGCAAGGTCATCATTAGGGTTTATTTCTGCTCACAAAAAATGACAATTTAAAGGAACTAACTTCCTGTCACACAATGTGAAGTAATGGTTCAGTTGGCCGTGACGTGGAGGTGACAGTGTACTAGTCACCAGCTCTACCTCTGCAGCCAGACTCTCCAGGGATGACTTCTGACTCCTGCTCATTCTTGTTGACAACCTGGAGGAAACATGACTTATTTTCTTCTGCTTCCATTTCCTTTCTTGCAAACTTGAGAACAATTGTCTATCTCATGGTGAGGACTAAAAGAAGTTAAACATGAAAAACTCATACATACATGGCTTAAAAGAATATAGTAACGGAGTGAGAGACACATGGGAAGTTAGTAAGGCACATGTATGGTGCTTTGGTGAGGGTGCTTTTAGAGAGGATTACTACCTAAGGTCAGGGAACCACACTAAATGTGGACTGCCCCATCCAATAGGCAGAGGAGAAGACAGCCATTAGCACAGGTGGTGGCAGCTCCACAGCCCACCATGACCTGAACTCTTCTGCTCTGCCATGGCTTGCCTGCCATGATGGCCCAGTTGGTCTTTTCTTCAGGTATTTCTTATGGCCAAGGAGAGTCTCACACATATATGTAGTAGTTAAATTTTTCTCTTAGTTTACACTTGAACTATTGATGAGTGATTACTGATAACAGCATGATCATTTCTTTGAGAGGCTGTAGCAAAGTATCACAAAATGGGGTTCACCACACTCAACAACCAGAGGCTCCGTCCTCCCTAAAACTTAAAACTTGTACAAGATAGAAAAAAAATACTGGAAAGAGTTCAGGTGCTCTGCGTTCAAACTTTCTTTTCTACCGTCAAATTGGGGCCTTTTAGCAAGAATTTAATGCCTCTAACTTGTCGGGCATGGGGGTTCAAATGACATTAGTGTTTCTCTCACGGACTGTTTTGAACATTAAATACGATGGTGTGTTTATGACTAGCATCACCTGAGGTTCTGTTCCCTCATCCTAGAAAACCTTTAAGAGACGAAGAAAGTGCGTAATGGCTAATCTAAGCATTCTGAGAAAAATATCTTTCCCAAAATACACTTCCAAGTTTGAGAGATCACATATAAATAGGCACATATCCATGTGCCAGCTCTGGGAAACAGTCTTGAACATTACTGCTGACTTTGATAGCCTGCCTTGGCATTTCTGCCAGCACTTGCTCTCTATGGCAGCTATTCATAGCACACCCTTGAATAATGTTGTACGTTATATGTGGATGGCTCCTCCAATCATGCTGGAGACAGTAGTAATGGTAACTAAAACAGCCATCTGTAGAATGAACTAAGCATGACCATCTTCTAATGTAAAGTATCTCTGTAATGAGTGTGTGTGTATATATATATATATATATATATATATATATATATTCACATATATTGTATATATAAAACATATATATGAGGATATATATTATATTGGAGGAAATAAGATAATACTTATATATTATATAAGGACTAAATATCCTCATATATAATCCTTAGAGTAACCTAGGAGAAGATAGCAAAATAGTAATAGAGTAAGACACTGAACACACTAACCTCTTTGTTGGATGTAGACCACATGTGCTATGAAAAGATCTCTAATTTTGTATAAGATAGACATAAAAAAAAAAAAAACCCTGAGTTATATAGGAAAACAGATATTGCACCAGGTGTTTTTCTGGAATTATTTTTCAATTGCAAATATTGTTTTACGTGTCTGAGGCCAGTTGATTCAAGCAGTGTATGCAGACTGCCTTTAAATCAATTCCGCAGAGCATGATGTTTCTAATGCTGTTAAAATCTTTGGTCTCTCCAAGATCTTTGCTGTGTCTCTCTGACATACCAATTACTTAATACTGTTACATCTAAGGCCAGGGGTCGTTAGTCTGCCTGAAGGAGCACAGAGGTTCCAAGCCAGCATAGCTTCTATTTTATTAATTTTTTCCCCTTGCCTGAAACCTGATTTCTTCTGGGTTTGACCTAATTCCTTTGATGCCTGGGGCTCGGAGGCCAGGGCTAATCTGGAGGAAAGGTGGAGACAGCTGAGAGAAAGCTGTAGGAAGGAAAGAGTAGCACCTGGGAGTTGTGCTCCTCAAAGCCAAAAGGAGCACTGTCAAAGCAGATTGCCCATGTTCTACCCTAGTTTGTAAAGAAGAACTCGATGCACTTTGTTAGACAGGTTTCTCCTGTCTTTGGTTTTTTTTTTCCCCCCGTTTAGATAGCTAGTCAACACTTTACAGTGAGGGCAAAGTATTGTGGTAGAACACCGGGTCTGGGGTGGTAGCAAACTGCTAATTGTTAGCATGGCACCATGAATCTCGGTGTAAGAAAAATGCTTAGAAAGAGCCCCGCACATCACGGAGAAGGCTTGCACTGACGCTCACAGAGAGGTCACGTGATGCTCTCAGCTTTGTTCCTATGCTTTGGAACGTGCTGTGATTCAGACTTTCCTAGACCTGTCCGTTTATTTATTGTACCTCTGGGTCTGTTCCCAGGAGCTGTTTCCCTTTGGGAAGTAGATTCTTCTTACTCCTCAAATATGCTACAGACATCTTGTAGTCATTAAAGCGCCTAAGGCAGGGCCAAAGAGGCAGATTTTTCTCGTGTCTTTGCTCATCTTGATTTTGATTACGTTGAGTCTTGAGGAGTGGGAAAAATGGCATTTCCCACTATGCTTGCTTACAAATGGCACACTTCTTTGTTTGAAATGTGAAGAAATCATACTTTTGTATGGATCTACATAAAAAGGGCGGTGAGGGTGTCCTTTTGTGATCTGGTGTATGAAGACTTACAAAGCCATCGTGACTGACACCTGCCACGTCAGACGAGATGAGCCATCCAAAGCAAGGAGTTTGATCAGAGGCAGCAACTGTTTTCAGCGCAGTAGCTTGCCCCACTACGGGGAGAGTTTTTTTTTTTGTTTTGTTTTGTTTTTTGTTTTTTTGTTTTTTGTTTTGTTTTAACTGCACACCGTGCTTGGCCTCCCAACTCCATATTCATTTGGCACCCAAGTTCATGTTTCCTAGTCATGCAAACAGCCTGTGTCCTGTAAGCAGACAGGATCCACTCAGTTTTGGAGCTGTACTCTGGCCTGCCCTGGGTGTCTAATCGATGTAGCTTTATGCTTCAGGATATAGTTGCAGATTCTAAAACCTTATCTTAGGCAGTTGTTTAGACCAATTTATTCATGGGCTATGTATGATGCTACTCTGTACAAACGTTACTTTTTGTGTTTTTCCAGTGAATGGAAAAAATAAATAAAATAGGAAGGATATGATAGGTCCTAGGTTTTGGCACCAGATGCATGAAAAAACAAAATAAATAGAAAGGAAAGAACATGACTGATTGTTCCTAGGTGTGGGGGAGGAGAGAGTTTAGTGTAGACAAAGGGAGAGTACAGCCAGAGGCAGAGGCATCTGGGAAGAGTCCAGAGTGGACATGAAGGTGAACCAGGCCATGTGAGGAAAAAGAGGGTGGGTATGAAAGTGGGAAGAGGGTATAGCCAGACCAAGAGGCCAGGAGGTAAAGGGTAGAAAAAAGACCAGATATCCAAAATATTTGGATTACATAGAGAAGGGCAGCTGAGGGAAGGACTGCCCAGGCCCTGGGCTGGAGAAATTTAAGATATGCCAGCTAGAAGGTTCCTGTAACTGGCTGGGAATGAATGATAGATACAGGGAGAACTTGGTGACCAGGTCCCACTTTGATAATGTTAATGGGCACCTCAGTTAGCCATTTGTGCCAGGTTTGAGACCGAACATCCAGGAATGGTAGGTTTGTGTTGTTTATACTTTCCTTTTGAATTTTTCTATTAATGGTGTACAGACCAGTTAATAGGCACATGGTGAGGAAAAACGTTCCTAGAAGGAAGGGAGGACAGAAGAAGGTCGGGAAGGAGCGAGAGAGGAAAGAAAAGATGAGAGGAGGGTCTTAAAACCAGATAAGTCACAATATATAAAACTAAAGCTATAATTAGTTTTAGATAGAATACTGGCACCAGTTAGTAGGCCTATGTAGGACTAAGTATTGTCACTCTATTTTAGCATAGAACCAACATTTTTTACACTGATGGGAAATTTTTGGCTGTTTGATCTGTTTCTGACAGAACTGGAAGGGCCATTTTAAAACAGCTGTACTCTGTGCCATCTCCAATTTGATACAAAGAAATAGAAGGTCATTTATGAGAGAGAGCTGGTGTTACATCACTGGCCCCTCCCACATAGACAAATGAGCACCCAAGACTAGAAAACACATCTACAGCTTAGACCCCAGAGCATTCCTTCCTTAGAGATTTCCTTTGGCAGAGATATCCAAAACAACCCCATGTTTAGGAGTTCACACTGTTTAGTTTTGAGACCCATTATAGTACATGTGGTGGGCAGGTAAAAGATTAATTTGCATTTGTAAACGTGCACACCCTTGGGGGCAGTTGTATTTTATGCACAGGTGAGCTACGATCTTTTAGCAGCAAATCTATGCAGCTGACACTTTTATGCCTCTCATTTAAAAAAATTGTAAAAGCATGGTCTAAGCACGTCGACAGCTTATTCTCAATATTAAGCTGCTTGTTAAATTCATCTTTGGGTTTACATTATAATTTATGTGGTTCATAAACAAATATTAGGTATAAACTTTATATGTATCTACATACATTTATTTTTCTAAGACACCACGTTGTTATTACTAAGTACAGTAAGAAATAATTTATTTCTATCTTATCAATACAACCAGCCATTCATAAAGGGCTCCAATTATACTAAAATAAGAAGACACTTTAAAAAACTAAGCATGATCTTCTTATAGAGCATCTAGAAAAGATTGTTTCTATTCTTGCTTTTTTTTTAAAAAAACAAAATTATGAGACTCATTCGGTAGAATGGCTCCACATAAGCTGTGCTCTGCAAAACTCCCCTGCACACAATTTTATTTTTACAGAATCCTGATGAGCTGCGTGTGGTGCTGTGGAATTCTTCAAGCGAGCTAGACCTAATGCTTATGATAATGATCATAGCAATTACAAACACAATAGATGCCCATTGCCTCTGATGAGTTCTGAATTCCCTAAGAAAGGAAGCCGGTCTCTTTCTTCCCCAGTGGTTCTCATGTCTCTGCCTCATTGCTGAGAACTAATAGGTAAAAATGCAAGCAGGTGATGCTGTAATGCCACAGGGAAGCAAAAAGCAAGGTTGCTCTTATTTCCACTTGTTCTGCTAACCCCTTTCTCAGATGATCTTGGCAGTTTTACCGTGCTACCTCACTCTCCTTCTGCTAACCTCTCCGGGAGAGCAAAGCCAGCTCCTCCCCCTCCCGCTCTCCTGCAGTTTCATTACGTTTTCTTATGTGCATACCATCAGGTCCTCTTGGACACATAATAAGATTTGTGCCAGACTATGTTTCTTGGCTTTAATGGTTAGTTAGCTTTCCAGAATACACATGCAGCTTTATACATGCTTTTATTACTGACATCATGAGAACGCATCGCTCCTATGTTTACAATCGGGTGTTCACCCTTAAATAAAAGCCAGGAGACCCGGTTGTTTAAGGGAATCTTTGAAAAGCAGAATAAAAACAGCTGTTATCTGCTTGAACCATTTCATTTGCTTTCATGATCTGCATGGTAATGATGTGTAGCAGTGGGCAGTCTCCTGTGCTCATTATCCACCGTACATCACAGCCTCTTTCAGATCCGGATTGAGGCTGGTTCACAGAGTTCCAACACATCATTTCAACCTCACTTCTAACAGGTGCTGGCGTTTGGGGGCAGGAGACACGGGAGCATAAAACACCTATGCTTGCTCCCCACTAACCTCCGGATTCAAGAGGCTGGCTTTCACTGGCAGGGTGGGTTTGAAAGCAAAGCCAGCTCCTTACTGAAATCTCACTCACCAGGAACACATTGTACATATCCCCTTGTCAAACAAATGAACAATGGGGTGGTCTTTATTAATCAAAGCCTGGCTAAAGCAAGTGCAGATGGGAGGGAACAATGGGCTCCTTCTGCATCAAGATTTCTAGAAACAGGAGAAAATGTCTTTTACTCTCCTTAAAGAGCCAGGGCCTAGAAAAGAACTCAAATCAAATTAAACCCAAACGAAAGAAAACAACACAAATAAATAAACAGAAAACTTTCAATTCCGTTATTGTCAGGATCTGAAATGGAGAGTCGATAATGCTTGCTAACTGCCAGTCAACACTATGCCATCACCAACTGTTTTTGAAGATGCAGTGGCATCTGCCAGGGGTCAGCAAGCTTAAGTTGGTTTGAGCATCCTCTTATAGCAGATATTGATGACTGGGGACCAGAGTCTTTCTTTGCTTGAAGTCAGTGACTTTTGAAATGCTGGTAGTGAAGCTCATGCTGATGAAAACGCCCTTGTTATCTTTAGTTAACAACAATAATAAAGTTATCCATAGCATTAGCTGAAGTGTTGGGGGGATGTCACTCAGCACCCACAAGGCTTAAAACAATATTAAACTCAAATCATATTTTCAAATTCCTTTGTGACGTCCTCAGGCCGAGGATGTGTGGCTTCTACAGACAGAACAACCCAATGATATGAAGATCACTGAGGTCCAGCTCTTTCTCCAGATGAAAGCTCTCATCAGAAAGTAGCAGCATTTTCCCCTCCTTGTTCCCAGTGAAGAGCTATCAGCATAATAGATTAACACATGGCTAAAGGTTTTTAAAGGCTCTTCTTAAACTTTTGCATAATTAGAGTCCAGATGGGAAAATTTTCTACTAATAGATTAAATATGTGTGAAACCTCAGATTAATTATAAATATCTTTTTCAGGAGGACTACAATTTTATGGCTTTTCATGAGGAGATAATGTTTTATTGGATTTTGAGGGAAAATGAAATAAAATCATTATATATAAGAAGAATTCTCACACACACTAGAGTCATGATTCCACAGTGACTTTTTGGGGGAAGGAAAAGAGATTATCCAATTGATTTTTAAAACACTTGTTGGAAAAATTGCAAAATTCCTTACGAAAACACATTCTATTATTTTGGAAATGTGATATTTTGTTCTCTACATATGAAACAGTATATTCCAGGACCCATATAGTGAGCCTCTCTCTTGAGAAGCTCTTGTCCACTCCAGAATATATTGAAATGTCCTTTTCTTAAGCCTTCCTCTTAATGCCTGTGCTTAAGTCTATATTTAAACTCTTTCTTAACTCCAACTTTTCTTCATGAAAAAAGCACTCCAAGTAACTCCCTGAATATGTGGAAAAACAACTAATTCTAAATCAACACAGAATCTTTGGCAAACGCTGAAGACTTCATTATTCCAATTTCCTGGTGGTGTTGAGTAAGTGATAATATCTTAGTGAAATTCATTTTCAATGAGAAGCTGGAGTACATCGTAGCCCCCCTCACAGAGTGGGCATTCCTCAGAAAACACTTGCATATGCCCAAGGAAGTTTGTTTGGGAGGCATCTTACAATTCAATGCAGTGTGTGTACCCCATAGTGTAAACTCATGCACTACTGCCTATGTGGAAAAAAAGACAGTTAAGAGAGTACTTTAAGTACCGGAAACTTAATGGTTCCAGGTTACTCTCTTGGAATTCCAACAAAGGCTTTTAGAATCTCGTGCAAGCCATGTTTACATCCAGTCTTGTAAATGTTGTTTTTATTTCCTTAGAAGAGGGCAAGAGATAAGAGCTGTACCCAAGCTTTATGAATACATAGCTTGGGCTGAGCCTAGACTGTTTTTATCTAACTATCCCTAGTCCTAGGCCTGAAAGCTTCTAGGCCCCATACAATCTAATCTTCTGCAATCTAGGTCCCTGAAGGCTTCAGCTTCCAGCCTTCATCTGCTAACCCAGGCCTAGAATGTTTTCAGCCTCTGAGACTTACTGCTGAATAAGCTCACCCTTTCTAGCTAGCTCTTTCTGAACTCCAGCTGGCTGGATCAACTCGGCTGTTTGGCTCAAATGCCTCTCCAAGCTGACTGATTCAAAATGGCTTCTGTCTGCTTCTCACTGAATTGCTCTGCTTGGAACAATCACCTCTGAATTCCACAAACTAAACTTCACTGAACTGCTTGCACTGAACTCAACTGAATTGCACCAGTCTGTACTGTATTCTTATACTGTACTCTCTTCCATTGTACTTCTCTCTCTCTCTCTCTCTCTCTCTCTCTCTCTCTCTCTCTCATTGTGTGCTTCCTATTTCTGACTCATTCTGTCAATTTTTTTTTTTATTTGTCACTTTGCCTGTCTCCCAGTCAGACATCATTGTTTGGGATTAAAGGAGTATACTAAAGGTAAATTCATATTGCAGGCAGAGGGATTAAAGATATGTATTCTATCCAGAGGGATTAAAGGTATATACTAAGGGCATGCCTGTATTCTAGCCGGATCACAAAGATCTAGCTCTTTCCATGTGATCCCTTGCCAGAGTAGCCATGTTGATGGACTAAAATTCCTCTACAGAATTCAGACACTCCCAATAGCTATATTATAAAGTAATCTTGATTTGTCTATTATTGAAACTTAAACTAAAAACAAAAGAAAATAAGTAAGCAAGGAGTAACCACCACTTGTTTCTGTGTTAAAAAGACCAAGAGAGACCAAGGGTTTGTGTGTGGGTGACTGGAGGTGGGGAGACAAGAAAAGTGCATGAAAGCAGAGATTTTTTTTTTTTTTTTTTTTTTAATGGGAAAGTAAGCGATGAAGGGGAAGGGAGAGGGAGACTATTCTCTATGTGAGGAAAAGCATCAGGCCAGGAGAATCTTGCAGCTAGCCCTTGGAAGAGCATGGGTAGACAGACAGACAGCAGATGGGGGGGGGTGAGTAAGGAGCCGTTGGGGGAGTACCAAGCCTCATGGCATATCCGTGTGCATTCTGTGTGTTCAAAGACCCTGCCTGAAGCAGCAGAAAGAGCAAGTCCTGGCTTTTGACTTGTTTCTACCTCTTCCATCTCTGTGATCTTTGACCGAAAACAGCTTCTCTGTGCTTCACCTCCTCATGTACAAAATGTGGCCTCAAAATATTATAAAAAAATTGGGCCTGCTGCTGCCCACCTGCAATCCCAGAATGCAGACTGTAAAGACAGGAAGATAAAGAGTTTGAAATTATCCTTAGCTAGCTAGTGAGCTTGACATCAGCCTGGGTGACATGGGAGGGACCCCATCTCCAAACTGAAACAAAATAAAAACTTTTACAAGAAAATTTTTGCACAAAAGTTCCTGGAAGATTATCTGGGACATACAATATTCCATAAGACTTTGTTACAAAATTATTCTTGTAAGAATTTTGTAAGATGGCAAACAATTATTTTTACTTTTGAAGCAAAAGTTATTGAAGCCACAAAGCTGATACAGGTTCTATAAGACTCAGGATCTTGTCAGTAGTAAGCATGAGATTGACACTTCTGATTCTAGGATCACATTTCACTGTGCTCAAGAACATCCTCAGAGAGCACACTGTGTAGACCAAGGATCACTTATAAACCAAGTTAGGGAAGGTCAGTGTCTCAGTGTGCTTGCTTCCAAGCCTGCCAGACTGAGCTCTACCCACAGTGAAGCACATGGTGGGAGAGAACAAACTCCCACAAGTTGTCCTGTGACCTCTGCATGTATGCTTGCGCAACACACACACACACACACACACACACACACACACACACACACACACACACCACAGCGGGGTGGGGGGGGGGGGGGGCGGGGGGGATACATGGGGAAAAACAGAACCAAGTAAGAAACTAACATGATTTTCTGATAAGCCTCAAAAATGTTGGTTTTACTATTTCTCACTGTCATTGATGGAAAGATAGGTGAAGATAAAATACAGAAACATTGAATCATGGAAAGATAAGTACATGTTCCCCCATAGCATTCTGATTTTTAAACTAATATTTCTTTTCCATGAGTACCTACTTATTCTCTTTTTAGTAATAACACTAGGTTTGATATGGGAATGGAGATGTCTCATCATTAAATGAAAAAATTGTCATGAAAATTTCAACAAAAATTTTAATTGTTTCTATTCTGGGGGTCATCATTTGATGCCAAGGTCAACTCCCCAAGGGCCCCCTGACATCCAGACTCCTCTGAGTGTATCTGAACTGGTTTTTAGCCTTTCTCTCAGCTCACTCCCCTTTGCCTGTTGTAGCGTTCATTATATGTTATTAAAAAATGCTTAAAAAATGATCGTCTTGTATCTGGAAACATTGTGACTAGATGATGCATGAACCCATCCCCCATTAGCTCTGGCACTTCAGATGTCACTAAGCTTGGCGTAGGATTCCTGCTCGACTTGGGTGTGCCAGACATTAGTGTGGCATCATCAGAAGGAAGGATGGCGAGGTGGCTTGAGAGGAAAGGTGCTTGTCAGCAATGCCAGTCACCTAAGTTTGATTCCAGGAACCTACATGGTAGAAGAAGAGAGATAATACCTTCAAGCTGTCCTCTGACCTCATAGGTCAATAAACAATAAAGTAACATTTCTACCAAGAATTTAATAGTTAGAGGCTCTTGGAAGGATTAAATGAGTCTTGGGGCTAACAGGCAGCTGGCAGTGATGGTGGTCAGTTTAAATAGATGCAGTGCACATATGTGGATTGTCCAAAGCTGCCAAAACAAAGTGTGTGTGGATAAGGCTGTCTAATGTCTTTTCAAAAGGCAAATATGGTAATAGTAATACAATTGAAAACAATGAAAAAGATAAGATCAGCTTTTTAAAAAGTTACTTCAGATCAGGATACAGAGTTCAAGAGGCCTTTTTTCTTTTCTTTTGACTTTTTTCTCCCCTCAGTCTCTTTCCTCAGTTTGAGTAGAATCCGTTTCTGTAATTTCATTAAAACAAGGCAGCTGTAGTTTGAACCTATAAGTTCAAACAGTGGCTATCAGAAGGATGGGTGGCAGCAGTAGTTCCCGCTTTCCCTGGTGGATGCTCTAAGTCTGTGTCAAGGAAGGGTCACAACTCTGCGACCCCTGGGTGCATGAGCCTTGGTGTGTGTCATAAAGCAAGCACTTTCTTCATTGAATTCTGGAAAAAAGTTTCTGTACACAGCAGGTGAAATAACATCCTGGGGATCCTGGGAGGCAGAGTGCCACGTTCCTTCCTGACCTCAATTTCCCAAAGACACTATGTTGTCTGTTTGTGTATATGACATACTCACTGGGAGAAGTGCAGGGCTGAGAAAAACTGTGAAGTTCCCAATAGATACCTACCCAAGTCTAGGGGGATAATAGTCTTAGCATTAGTCAAGGAAATAGACTGGTTTTCCCTCATATTTGAGGAGGAAGAAAGGCAACCTAACTTGGATGTTTGGTCAGAATGTGTGTCAGTGACCAACTCTGCCCTTGCCAATGCAAACTAGTCTGATAACACTTAACCTTTTAGTAGAGAACCCCACTATGTTATTTCTTACCTATACCCCAACAAGTGATTGCATTTTGGGGGAGTTTTTCTATGGATTTAGGCAACATTATACATTTGTGCTTCTTCTATTTTAAGCATAAAACTTCAGAAGAGAGTACAATTATTTGAGTTGTAGTTCCCTCAATAGATAATCACTTATTACCTACTTTGTTCAAAGAGGTAGCAGAAAATGGAATTGCATAATTACTTCATGGGCAATCAGGTGTTTCTTGAACTTGATAGGTTAAAAATTCCAGTGAAGAGTACCCACGTTCAGAAGGTGGAGGACAATGGTGTTCACACAGAAGGTGTTCACAGTATGATGTGTATTTATTTTATGGTTATGGGTATGCCATGCATTATCTCCATGTAGATATTTAATACAGCCTTTCTCCAGTCTCTCTCCAAGGCTGTAGAAGAGCCTTTCATGATGGAGGAGGTCAGAAGCATCTCCTCACTTTTCACATGGGCTTCTCTCTTTTTTTTCTCACCATCAAATTAAAAGTCAACAACAAGCAAGTAATTAAAAAGGGAAAATATAGCTACAAAGGTGGTAGAGATAGGAAGGTTGTTCAAACCTATGGGTGTTGGGTCACTTAGGGCAGAGAGAGGGAGAAGGAGAGAGAGAGGGAGAGGGGGAGGGGAAGAGGAAGAAGAAGAAAAGAAAAAGGAGGAGGAGAGAAGAGAAGAGACGAGGAGAAGCGAGGAGAAAGGAAGTATGGTGAGTCACAACACTCAGGAAACTGAGGTAGGAGCATTGTGAGTCACATTATCCTGGGCTACAGAGTGAGACACTATCTTTAAAAGAACAATGGAACAGGAAAGGAAGCATGTGTAATTTAAAAAAAAAATCACAATTAAGATGGCAGTGGGTCTGAGGTGGTCCTTATAGGCCATAATGGAAGGAGGGAACTGATTTCTAAATGTGTGTCTCTGCCTGTCTCTGTCTGTCTGTCTGTCTGTCTGTCTGTCTGTCTCTCTCTCTCTCTCTCTCTCTCTCACACACACACACACACACACACACACACATTAAAAGCTCAAAGTGAAGTTGGGCAGAGGTTTCCTTCAGAGAGCAGTGGGATAGGGGAGCTTCTGGGCTGTGGAAACCACCTGGGAAGTCATTTTCACTGCCCTTCACACGCATCCTATGCTTCTCATGCTGTCCTGCATCCATCCCTCCACTAATGTTCTGGAACATGAAGTTTTGTTTTATCTGAAGCTTCTGCACAACCAAGCTGAATCACCCATCTTTTCCCAAAACAATACAGTCCCTGGGACTGTTTAAAGATTGCTTTCTGAGAATTTCTGATTTTCCTAAAACTATAATTGCCAATAAAATTTTCACAATAAAATTTACCTCCATGTAATGAGAGATTAGGGAACCAGTTACATTGTCTTTCTTCCTTTTTTTTCTTTGTAGTGTTAGGTTGCATTGGAGAGGGAAGGGCAGACAGCTGGAATCTATAAGTATCTGGAAACATCAACAGTGTTGAAATTTACATTGCTGTGTGCAGATGTTATCAAGAAACTAGGAAGAAAAATTGCATACAAACAAGGAGAGGGTAAGGCAGTTTTACTCAAGAGCCATTCCTTCAGATGGGACAGACAACATGACAGTTGCTCTTCTCCAGAGGACTGCTTCTTATCCATAAGATGGAGCTGGTAACGACAGCCATTTTTGGCAAAACCTTTTCCAGCTTGGTGAGATAGACATGATCTATAACAGAAGATTGACTTAAGCACACATTTTTAAAGCCTTTTTATACTACATTTAAAAAAAGAGGCAGAACTATGGGAAATGGTGCCAATTGGCACAGCTTTTCCCCTGGAGTTCCAAGTTCATAGAAAAACTCCTATCTCCTACTTCTCCTGGGCATGGCCTCTGATAAATTTTTTTCCTAGTGGAGAGGCTGGGCCACACCTTCTGTTGCTAATTCCTAGCCAGCTTATCTGGTGGAGACTCCTTGTTCCAAGTGAGGTGCTTGGGGATGTGGGATTATACTAATGTGACTCTAACACAGATAGGGTTTTACTTTTCTATGTCCTTGGGGCTTTATCTGCCCACTTAGCATCTTTGTTAGTATTCGATCCTGCAGCATAATTCTGTAGAAACTAGTTAAAACAGATGAGGCTCCAAGTCCATAAAGAACCACCCCCCCCAAGGCAGCAAAAATTATTTAGGAAGGCAGGCACAAAACTTATATATCAAAAATATGCTCGAAATCTTCCTCTGAAAATAGGATTTGTTTTCATTGTTTGCATCTAGACAGGACAGGGCTCCTTAAGGCCAGGAAAAGCATTTTGGTTTTTGTTGTTGTTTTTCTGGAACTTGAGGAGTGGGGATGGCAGGAGGTGTGCATTTAGTGCTTTTATGCATGGCTTAGGATCACCAGAGGTACTTATAGTGGGAAATAGCTTGACCTGTGTGGGCAGTGTAATGCAATCAATCAAACATGAAATATGAAATTAGGTAGGCCTGCATCACATCTTCCTTATTTTCAGTGTGTGTGTGTGTGTGTGTGTGTGTCCATATGGATGCAAGTGCCTCAGGAGGCCAGAAGAAAGTGATACGTCCCTTGAAGTTGTGTGGTGCAGGCATGGGACACAAGCGTTGGGACTGCAGATCCTTTGAAAAGCGAGAATGTACTCTTACGCATTAATCACACTTCCAGCCTCCATTTTGATTGCCTAGCAGAATATTTATGTGATGTTGTGGGTTGCTTTTTCTGAGGTTTCATGCTTCTCATTCATAAACTTAGGATAATGATCACTATAGAAACAAAGTAAGATGATCTACATAAAATATATAATCTAGGAAGCCAAGTATTTATCAAAATGTGAGAATTTCAATGCAGCGGCGAATGTTTTTGTTATTTGCTATGCTCTCCAAGGCATCCAGGAATGTAAAAGACTTGTTTCTTTATGTCCTCTGTGGGAGTTAGATTTTGCGAACTTGACACAAACCAGAGCTATCTGGAAAGAAGGAACCTCAGTCCAAGAAATGCTTCTGTAAGACTGGACTATGGGCATGTGTGCGGGCATTTTCTCAAGTAATGACTGATGTGAGAGGTGCCAGCCCACTCTGGGTGGTGCCATCCCCTGGCAGGTAGGATTTGCCTAAATAAGAAAGGCAGATGAAGGACCCAGAGGAAGCAAGCTAATAAGCAGCATTCCTACATGGGCTCTGCTTCAGTACCTGGCCCCAGGTTCCTGCCCTGATATCCCTCAGTGATGGATTATGACCTGAGAGTTGTTAGATGAGATAAACTCTTTCTTCCACAAATTGCTTTTGGTCCATGCTTTATTAAAGCAACAACAAATCAAATTAAGATAGCCTGAATGTTTGCTTCCTGGAAAGGAGAGGTAGATGTGCACCTTCCCACCAGAGAAAACAGTGCCTAGTATGCCACAGATTTGGAGTGTGAAAAATGTCAGTAGGAAAATCATCAGATGTGGATGCAGGGACCACAGATGACCTCTGGCAAGTTTGGAGCTTCACACAAAGGCACATGAAGATGTACATCTTGAGTGCTGGGATTATAGGCATCTGCCATTACACTGATGGTCTGTGATGCTAAGATTTCAGCCCAGGGCTTTGTGCATGTGCTAGGCAAGCATTCCACCAACTGGGATTCAAACACAACTCTCTATTCATTGTTCGCCTGTTGTAATGAAAGGTTTCTCTATGTCCGCTCTAGCTCTCATCAAATGAGATGGAGACCTGCTACATTTAGTCTCACCCTGGCTGCTCTCCTCCATCTCTGTCCTCATGACGACTCCTCATAGTGACCTCCTTTTCATGGCATGGTGACCTCTTTCTTCTTCTTCCCTCCACACCCCTGCCCCAAACCTGGGACCGGAAGTCCTGCCTACTGTCTCCTCTGCTCAGCCATATGTTCTTCATCTTCTTTACTAACCAATCAGAGATAACTGGGGAGTAATTTTTACACAACACTTCAGACAGGAGATTCCTCAATAACAACGGCAATGCCAGAATCTGTTAGGATTTACCTCTCTGCCAGGTCAGCAATTAACAATGGAATATACAGAGACACACCTTAATATGATGTGAATGAAAGTTACTCTTGGGGTATAAGAGCATATGGCCACATTTGACTCCTGTATCTACAGCCCGAGCATGAGTAAATGCTCAGAAAGTAATCTATGGCACCAACGAATCAACGTCGGTGAGTTCCCCATTAACAAATCTGATTGCCTTTTGTGCTTTAAGACAACATATGCTAAACTGGAGCTCAAAATAAATTTCTAACTCAGTAGCCACCCAATGAGTTTTTAGCACAAGGGTCTCCTTAAAATGTCCAAATGCTCTATGAGTATTTGTACTTGAATTATCTTGTGATTGCAAAGGTATATAACACAGCAGGTACTAAGGCAGCTCCCACATATATTCAAAACTAGTTGTATAAACAGTCTTTGTAGACGAATTCATATAATAGTAAAATAATCAAAGACTGAATAGAAAAACATGTGTTCACCTATAGTGAATTTGTTAAATAAATTATGCTACATCCACATATATATATGTATATATATTTAAGTAAAATAATTTATAGGGCTAGAAACCATGGTGGGTAAATGTTCACAGATGCAGAGAAATGTCTGAGGACACAGTAGAGAATATGTCAAATTTTAGTATGGAATATATAGTAGATTTCCCACTATGTACGAAAACCACAGTAATCTGCTTAGGTTAGCATAAAAAAAATCTTTGGAAGAATATAATAAACTAGATTGATTATGGTAGGCATGGGGCCTTTTTGCTCTACCTTGTTAACTATTACAATATTTAAACTATCCTCTAATAATAAAGGAATATTTGCATTTAAAGGATTAAAATCGCACATCCATGTTTACATGGCGCCTTTGTTTATGTATGTGTATGCCCACATTCCTCCCCAATTAAGATCAACATTTCTGTCAGTGGCAAACTTTAATGCATGGCCTTTGTGGAAATTTCTGTTGATTCCCAGAACTTCACTGGGACAGGGGCTGAAACTCGGATTGGCAGTCTTCCTAAGCAGTTGAGCAGCATGTGAGTTGTTAGACGCTTTCTGCCTACGTCATTCCATCTTTCTGCTCATGAGTACTATAGGAAGATCCAAGTGAGAATGGAGAGCCCAGACTCTGGTGGCAGCTCATCTCACAATGGAGGCCCAGGACTCTACTTCTTCCTGCTTTTTTTTGGGGGGGGGGGCTAAAGTACAGGTAATAGGGTTGTAGGGTACACATCCACTGAGCCATTCAAATGGAGCCCAGGGTGAAACCACCATTTCACCTGTGTTACCAGGTCATCTGGTTAAGAGACTTAGCGGCACTCCACCTGTCTACACACCTAAATCAGAGGTCAGATTAGTCCCTGTGAAACTCTTTTCAGAGATGGTGGCTCACAGTTCAATAAGATCGTGTTCTGCTCACATCTCTGGTGACTCCCAGCCAGGGCCTAATAGAGAGCGGTTCAGGTAAGGCTCATCAACAGAGGGTTGGGAATTAGTGACTAAGTTATATTTATCAGTCGAGATGACTTTCCAAGTTCCTTCGGCAGGTAGATGAGACAGCGAACAAAATTCTGGTGCACCACTCCTGATCCCTTAAGTTTAATAAAAATAGCAAGCTATTTTTCACCATCTCATTTTTTTTTTTGAGATAGGGTTTCTCTGTGTAGCCCTGGGTGTTCCAGACTAGCGTTTTTAGACCAGGGTGGCCTAGAACTCACAGAGATCCACCTGCCTCTGCCTCCTGAGTGCTGGGATTAAAGGCGTGCGCCACAACACCCAGCTGCTAGCATCTATTCTTTATTATCCTTCTATTTATTTCTGAGTTCATGTCCATCTATTTTATTCATTTAAAAAATAAACTCCTACCTTTTGGATATGTTTTCTTTGCCTAAAGTCTTTTGTGTGTTAAAAAGAAACTGTTTTATTGTTCACAAGGTCTTTCATTTCCCTGCGGTCACACTATTCAATGTTTTGTGGTTCAGTAAGGTTACTTATTCAGATGATCCCTCTTGCTAAAAATGGCTAAGAGTTCTATATTTAAAAAGCTGTTTTGAAAAAAAAAAAGCTGTTTTGAAAGTGTCTAAGAGATGACAAGAGTGTAAGACATTTAGGACAACACTGAAGAAATGTGAGGATCCAGAGAAGTGAAGCCTTTGCCATGAGGATATTTTTGCATCTTATCAGTTCAGGATTACAGTTGCACAGTCTTTAAAGATCATTAGATGACAGACCTGCAACAGGACCTGCATTCTATATGGAGCCAATAGGGAACATGTTTAGCATTCTACCCTGTGCTTCCACTGGGAGAAATTAATGTTCTAATCTGCTTAGATTGCTAGGAGAAAATGCCACAGACTTAAAATAACAACAACAGCAACAACAAACCCAAACAAATAGAAAGCTCTTTCCTTCCCGTTTTGTACTTAAGAAGTACACCATCAAGGGATTGACAAATGAGCTCTCTTGAACTTGTTTATAAAAACATTATTCCTGCCCTCAAGGGCTCGGCACTGTGGAACTAATTACCTTCAGGGTTGTCTAATGTCTTCATTTGGTGTGACAATTTTATCATGGGTAGGCATGGGCATATTCAGATCTTAGTAATTTGGTATGTCAAATGGGAAGACAAGGAAAGACAAAGAAACTGGTGAACATCTCTGTGGATTTTCAGCCCACGCTATGTGCTAGTTTGGTAACCAGGGTTCTTAAGTAAGGCCTGGCACTTAGGAGCAGTAGGTGGATGGGAGAACCAGCATGTGCACATCTGAGGGTAGGCCTCAAGGACTTCTCATAGGTCAACACACAGGAAAGGCAGGCACTACATGTGAGGGTCAGGAGGCGGCCACACAGAAGGAACAGGGACTGAGACTACTCTTGTCGCAATTAAGGAGTTAAACACAAGTTTATAAATAGTTGTGGGTAAACAGAAGCTGTGAAGAACAATCTAAGATAATCGAGAGAGCACTGCCTTGCGAAGTTTTCGAAAAGATAATTCCAAGAATCCAAGTTAGGGGCTACAGATAAGACTCTGTGGTTAAGAGCATTGGGCATTTCCCAAAGGATCTGGGTTCAAATCTCAGCACCCATAAGGCAGCTCGCAACTGTCTGTAACCCCATTTCCAAGGTACCTGACACCCCCACTCATAGAAGCAGATAGAATACCAATGTACATGAATATATATGTATATGAACCAATTTAACAGGGTATTAATGCTAAGGATGATAGGTCAGTAAAATTATCAGAAGTTCCTTCACAAGTTTAGACAGAAGAATTACCTGGAGCGGGAGGGAAGGCTTTGAGCACAGAATGGAGCGCTACACAATTTAGAGCCCCAGAGGAGGGAAGAGAGGATTAGACACTGCACTGTTCAGAAAGGGATGAGATTTCTATTTTCTCAGTTGACACAAGACACTAATCCATAGACTCAAGGGGATGCTTCCCTTTTCAGACAGGATACATAGAAGAAATGCTACTCTGCCTGCATCTCTTTGAAACTGTGGGCACCAAAAACCCTCATGCACAGTTCTGAGGTCGATCTGCCTTGTTCAATCATGTGGCATAGATTATTTCATTATCTAACCTTCAGTCCTCTTTAGAGACGAGGATTGCAACCTTCCTTCCTTCAGATGATCCCTCACAAGACAGGTAGTGCATGCACGCATTGCTTTAAATAGAAAATACATAACGAAACTGTTTTACCTTGATTGTTAATATAGAGGACAAAAGCATTTTGAATACTTTTATACTTATTCTTAAATTTTTTTCTAAGTTTAACTCTGTAGCCAAAACACTTTGGCGATATTGTCTGCTGCTTTATTTTCTTTAAGATTTACGTTATTTTCTTTTATTCCTGGTGCTGGTGGTCACACGTAGTGTCTCACATATGCTCACCATGTGCTTAAACTCTGAGTTAAACCCTTGACCCTGATTCTTCATTGCTTTAGAGAATTGTTGGTAAATGAAAGAATCTGTGATATTTGGTACAGACTTGAGACTTCAATAACAATTGCAATGAATAGTTGGTAATTTGACTTTGTAAGTTCAGGTGCGCTAACAGACACTATTCCAGGACTGGCTTTACCAACACTACCAGCTTTTAAAGAATATGCAACTTTCCTTAGGATCTCAGATCCTGAGTCATCTGGGCTGATGTGAACTCTGAGCAGAAAGATCAACTGTATAGAGTTAAGAATCAGTAACGATGGCACACACCTGTAATCCCAGCACTCAGGAGGCAGAGGCAGGCAGATCTTTGTGAGTTCAAAGCCATCCTAGTCTACAAAATGAGGCCAGGAGCGCCAAGGCTACACAGAGAAACCCTGTCTCAAACAAGAAAAGAAAACACGAATATACAAAATTAGTAAAAATATATGCCATATTGTCGAAGTGGACAGCTGTCCTTCCTTCTGTCTCTTCTTTCTTTTTTAAGGCATATGTGTGCATGTAACTGTGTGCGGTACAGGTACACCTGTATATACGGATGACATGCAAAGGCCAGAGGTCTCCTGCTCTGTCACTTTCTGCTTATTCCCTTGAGACAGGGACTATCACTGAACCTGAAGCCAGGCTGGCAGCCAGGAAGCACCAATGATCCTCCTGACACCCCAGAGTGCAGCTTCTTATGCGTCTTAGGGATTTGAACTCAGGTCCTCACATGTGTGCAATGAGTGTTCATACCTGCTGAGCCATCACCCAAATACCCTAAGTGCTCCTTGAGGTAATATGAAAGCATCCTTATCAGCTGCACCCACTGAACAGTAATGGGGAAAAGACACATTGGGAAAATTATGAAGATTTACCTGAGTTCAGTTTTTGTGATAACAGTAGCCATATTTAACATGATCATAATATTTATTTGGCACTAATTACATACATCCGATTGGCCCAAAGCTCTTTTAAATTTAGGATGTACATGCCACATGAGTTCCTTTATTTATCTTTCTATAAGGTATGGTCACGGAATAACCAGGTTCCCAGCTTGAAGACACCTGGTTCTAGGTACTATAGAGAAACATGGTGATAGTGTGTGGATCTGGAATTGCTTATGGATGTATTATCACATGACTTAAAAAGAGGCCTTGAGCAAATATGTACAACACACACACACACACACACACACACACACACACACACACACACACACATACACCCTGCATGCATGCACGCATACACCTTTGAGAAGATGGAGACTAGCAAATAAGAGTAGCTTGATTGGCGTGTACTACACACTGGAACCAAGGCCAGTGCAGCTGAGCTAAGTGAGTGCTTTCCTGCTTGCTAGCTTGCTTCTCTTAAGGTTTTTTTAATGAGGGAAACCATGTCTGTTTCTTTTCATTTAGCTAGAGGGACAGTCAGACATGTTACTATTCTACCTTTGACTCTGACCTAGTCCTTGACAGTTTTTTATGGTAAAAAAAAAAAAAATAGTTTGTTTTTGTGTTTGTTTCATTTCTGGTAAGAAAAAAATGAAAATTCTTTCAAGCTAGTGACATTCAAACTTAATTGATTGGGCTATTTAAACAGAAAACAAAACGAAAATTTCTCAGCTGCCATTTTTTTTTAAAAGAAAATCTTTTTGGTAATTAACCATACGTTCCTGCAGGACATTAGACAATTATAGAAATATGCGGAGCTACGTGGTCTTGGACTTCAAGTTAATTCTCATTTTCCTGGTTTCTTTTTTTTTTTTTTTTTTTTTTTTTTTTTTAAGTAAAGATAATATATTTTATTTTTAATTAACTAATTATTTGTTTATTTATTTTGCTTATAATTTCAAGGGATACAGTCTACCATGGGCAGAAAGTCCTGGTGACACAAACAGGAGGTAGCTGGTCACACTAACACCTGATTGTTAGGACTCAGCTCTCTTTCTCCTTTTTACTCAGTTCAGGACCCCAGCCTGTATTTGGGATGTGCCTTCTCTTTTTTTTTTTTTTTTTTTTTTTTTTTTTTTTTTTTGGTTTTTTGTTTTTTTTTTTTTTTTTTTTTTTTTATTAATTTATTCTTGTTTACATCTCATGTTTTATCCCATCCCTTGTATCCTCCCATTCCTCCCCCCCCCCATTTTCCCATTATTCCCCTCCCCTATGACTGTTCCTGAGGGGGATTACGTCCCCCTATATATTCTCATAGGGTATCAAGTCTCTTCTTGGCTACTTGCTGTCCTTCCTCTGAGTGCCACCAGGTCTCCCCCTCCAGGGGACATGGTCAAATGTGAGGCACCAGAGTATGTGAGAAAGTCGTATCACACTCTCCACTCAACTGTGGAGAATATTCTGACCATTGGCTAGATCTGGGAAGGGGTTTAAAGTTTACCTCCTGTATTGTCCTTGGCTGGTGCCTTAGTTTGAGCGGGACCCCTGGGCCCAAATCTGCCTATCATATTGTTCTACTTGTAGATTTCTAGGACCCTCTGGATCCTTTTATTTTGCTGTTCTCCCATGCGTCTCTCATTTAGAGTCCCAATAGGATGCCTTCCCCTCTGTCCCAGTTTCCTGGTAAGTGAAGGCTTTCGTGGGACATGCCCCTTGGGCTAGTATGCAGATATAAGTGAGTATATACCATTTGATTCTTTCTGCTTCTGGGTTAACTCACTCATTATGATCATTTCTAGCTCAATCCATTTATCCACAAATTTCGGGAATTCCTTGTTTTTAATAGCTGAGTAGTATTCCATAGTGTATATGTACCACAGTTTCTTTATCCACTCTTCTACTGAGGGACACTTAGGCTGTTTCCATGTTCTGGCTATTATGAATAAGGCTGCTATGAACATGGTTGAGCAAATTTTTCTTGTTGTGTGCTGGAGCATCTTCTGGGTATATTCCAAGGAGTGGAATAGCTGGGTCTTGAGGAAGCCCTATTCCCATTTTTCTGAGATAGCACCAGATAGATTTCCAAAGTGGCTGTACTAGTTTGCATTCCCACCAGCAATGAAGGAGTGTTCCTCTCTCCCCACATCCTCGCCAGCATGTGGTGTCGCTTGAATTTTTGATCTTAGCCATTCTGATGGGTGTAAGATGGAATCTCAGAGTTGTTTTGATTTGCATTTCCCTGATGACTAAGGAGGTTGAGCATTTCTTTAAGTGTTTCTCAGCCATTTGATACTCCTCTGTTGAGAATTCTCTGTTTAGTTCCAAGCCCCATTTCTCAATTGGGTTATTCGGTTTGGTGGTGTTTAATTTCTTGAGTTCTTTATATATTTTGGATATTAGACCTTTGTCAGATGTAGGGTTGGTGAAGATTTTTCCCAGTCTGTAGGCTGTCGCTTTGTTCTCTTGACAGTGTCTCCTGCCTTACAGAAGCTTCTCAGCCTCATGAGGTCCCATTTATTAATGGTTGACATTAAGGCCTGGCCGTTGGTGTTCTGTTCAGGAAGTTGTCTCCTGTGCCAATATGTTCCAGGCTCTTTCCCACTTTTTCTTCTAAGTGAGTTAGTGTCTCTGGTTTTATGTTGAGGTCTTTAATCCACTTGGATTTGAGTTTTGTGCAAGGTGACAAATATGGGTCCAGTTTCATTTTTTACACATAGACCTCCAGTTAGACCAGCACCATTTGTTGAAGATGCTATCCTTTTTCCATTGAATGGATTTGGCTTCTTTGTCAAAAATCAAGTGACCATATGTGTGTGGATTCATATCTGGGTCTTCGATTCGATTCCACTGATCAACCAGCCTGTTGCTGTGCCAGTACCATGCTGTTTTAAGTACTATTGCTTTATAGTACAGTTTGAGATCAGGTATGGAGATTCCTCCGGAGCATCTTTTATTGTACAAGATTGTTTTAGCTATTCTGGGTTTTTGTTTTTCCATATGAAGTTCAGAATTGAACTTTCAATGTCTTTAAAAAATTGTGTAGTTATTTTGATAGGGATTGCATTGAATCTATAGATTGCTTTTGGTAGGATGGCCATTTTTACTATGTTAATTCTCCCGATCCATGAGCAAGGAAGATCACGCCATCTTCTCAGGTCATCTTCAATCTCTTTCTTCAGAGTTTTGAAATTTTTTTCATACAAGTCCTTCACTTGCTTAGTTAGGATAACTCCTAGATATTTTATATTGCTTGTGGCTAATGTGAAGGGTGTGGTTTTCCTAATTTCTTCCTCTGCAAGCTTGTCATTTGTGTATAGGAAGGCTACAGACTTTTTTGAGTTAATTTTGTATCCAGCCAATTTGCTGAAGGTGTTTATCAGCTTTAGGAGTTCTCTGGTGGAGTTTTGAGGGTCACTTATGTACACTATCATATCATCTGCAAAGAGGGATAATTTGACTTCCTCCTTTCCCATTTGGATCCCCTTGATCTCCTTTTGTTGTCTTATTGCTCTGGCTAGAACTTCGAGTACTATATTGAAGAGATATGGAGAGAGTGGGCAGCCTTGCCTTGTTCCCGATTTGAGAGGAATTTCCTTGAGTATCTCACCATTTACTTTGATTTTGGCTATTGGCTTGCTGTATATAGCCTTTATTATGTTGAGGAAAGTGCCTTGTATCCCCGATCTCTCTAAAACTTTAAACATGAATGGGTGTTGAATTTTATCAAATGCTTTCTCTGCATCCAAGGAGATAATCATGTGGTTTTTTATTTTCAGTTTGTTTATATGATGGATTACATTGATGGATTTCCGTATATTAAACCATCCCTGCATGCCTGGAATGAAGCCTACTGGTCATGATGAATGATATCTTTGATGTGCTCCTGTATTCGTTTTGCAAGTATTTTATTTAGTATTTTTGCATCTATGTTCATAAGAGAAATTGGTCTGAAATTCTCTTTCTTTGTTGAGTCTTTGTGAGGTTTAGGTATCAATGAGACTATGGCCTCATAGAATGAATTTGGTAATTTTCCATCCATTTCTATCTTTTGGAGTAGCTTGAAGAGTATCGGTATTAGCTCGCCCTTAAAGGTCTGGTAGAATTCTGCACTGAAACCATCTGGCCCTGGGCTTTTTTTGGTTGGGAGACCATCGATGATTGCTTCTATTTCTGTCGGGGAAATGGGACTATTTAACTTGTTTATCTGTTCTTCACTCAACTTTGGCAAGTGAACTTGATCAAGAAAATCGTCCATTTCCCTTAGATTTTCAAATTTTGTGGCGTATATGCCTTCAAAGTAGGATCTTATGATTCTTTGAATTTCTTCAGTGTCTGTTGTTATGTCTCCCTTTTCATTTCTGATTTTGTTGATTTCAATACTGTCTCTCTGCCTTTTAGTTAGTTTGGCTAATGGTCTGTCTATCTTGTTGATTTTCTCAAAGAACCAGCTTTTGGTTTTGTTGATTCTTTGGACTGTTTTCTTAGTTTCTAATTTGTTAATTTCAGCCCTGAGTTTGATAATTTCCAGGCGTCTACTCCTCTTGGGTGTTTCTGCTTCTTTTTTTTCTAGGGCTTCCAGTTGTGTTGTTAAGATGCTTATGTGCGATGTTTCCAATTTCTTTTTAAAGGCACTTAGTGCTATGAATTTTCCTCTTAGCACTGCTTTCAATGTATCCCACAAATTTGGGTATGTTGTTTCTTCATTTTCATTGAATTTCAGAAACTCCTTGATTTCTTTCTTTATTTCTTCCCTGACCCAGGTGTCATTTAGCAGAGAGTTGTTTAGTTTCCACAAACGTGTAGGCTTTTTGTTATTTCTGTTGTTGTTGAATTGCAGCCTAAGAGCATGGTGATCTGATAGGATACAAGGTATTATTTCAATCCTCTTGTATCTGTTGAGGCTTGCTTTGTGACCTACGATGTGATCAATTTTGGAGAAGGTTCCATGGGGTGCAGAGAAGAAGGTGTATTCTTTCTTGTTTGGGTGAAAGGTTCTATAGATATCTGTTAGATCCATTTGACCCATGGCATTGGTTAATGATGTTATTTCTCGGCTTAGTTTCTGTTTCAATGACTTATCCTTCAGTGAGAGTGGGGTGTTGAAGTCTCCCACTATTATTGTGTGGGGATCGATGTGTGGTTTAAGCTTTTTTAGGAGATCTTTTACATATGTGGGTGCCCTTGTATTGGGAGCATAGATGTTCAGAATTGTGATGTCATCTTGGTTGACTTTACCTTTGATAAGTATGAAGTGTCCTTCCTCATCCCTTTTGATTAATTTTGGTTGAAAGTCTATTTTGTTCGATACTAAAATGGCTACAACCTGCTTGCTTCTTGTGACCATTTGCTTGGAATATTTTTTTCCAACCTTTTACCCTGAGGTAATGCCTTTCATTATGGGTGAGATGTGTTTCTTGGATGCAGAAAGAATGTTGGGTCTTGTTTATGTACCCATTCGGTTAGTCTGTGTCTTTTTATTGGAGAATTGAGGCCATTGATGTTGAGAGATATTAATGACCAGTGACTGTTAAGAGTCTTAATTTTGATGTTGTTTCCAGTCGAGCGTTTGTGTAGTTGTGTTTTTGCCATGGGATAGTTATCTATTTCCTGGGTAGTTTTGGTTGTAGCTTGACCCTTTGGGATGGAGTTTTCCTTCTAGTACCTTCTGTAAAGCTGGGTTTGTGGATAGGTACTGTTTGAATTTGTTTTTGTCATGGAATATTTTGTTTTCTCATCAATGGTTATTGATAATTTTGCTGGGTAAAGTAGTCTGGCCTGGCATCTGTGTTCTCTTAGGGTTTTGCAGGATCTCTGTCCAGGACCTTCTGGCTTTTATGGTCTCTGCTGAGAAGTCAGGTGTAATTCTGATAGGTTTACCATTAAATGTTATTTGGCCCTTTTCCCTTGCAGCTTTTAATATTTTTTCTTTGTTCTGCATGTTTTGTGTTTTGATTATTATGTGGCGGGCAGTTTTTCTTTTCTGGTCAATTCTATTTGGTGTTCTGTAGGCCTCTTGTATGTTTATAGGCATCTCTTTCTTTAGATTGGGGAAATTTTCTTCTATGATTTTGTTGAGAATAGTTTCTGGGCCCTGGAGTCTGATGTCTTCTCTTTCTTCAATGCCTATTATCCGCAAATTTCTTCTTTTCATGGTGTCCTTAATTTCTTGGATGTTTTGTGTCAGGAGTTTTCCAGATTTGGCATTTTCTTTAATGGTTGATTCAATATCTGTGATTGTATCTTCTAGCCCTGAGATTCGTTCTTCCATCTCTTGGATTCTGTTAGAAAAGCTCACCTCTGTGTTGCTCGCCTTCTTCTCTGAGGTCTCACGTTCTCGTTTTTCTTCTGTCTGTGTGTTTATCATTGAATCCATTTTCATTTTCAGATCTTGAACTGATTTTTGATTTCTTTCATCTGATTTTTGTATATTCCTGAGTTTCTTCCATTGCCTCTTTATAGGTCTTCAGAGCTTGAACCGTTTTAGCTATTTCTTTCATCTGGTTGTTTGCATTTCCTGCAATTTTTCCAGTTCCACTCTATGTGCTTCTTTTATGTCTCTCACCTGTTTGTCTGCGTCTTCCTGCATTGATTACGAATTTTATTTGTTTCCTCCATTATCATCCTCATTACTAGGATTTGAGGTCATTTTCTTGTATTTCCGTTGTATTTGAGTTCTCTGGGTGGTTTTCTTTGGGGATAGCTGGAAACTGGAGACGCCATGTTGTTTTGGGGTTTTTTTGCGTATGCTTTTTCGTTGTCCTTTAGACATCTTGCCGTCTTTGTTTTTGTTGGGTAGCTTCCAGAGTTGAATGGAGGGTGTCTGATGATAGATTCACTTGTTTTCTTACGATTTCCCTAGGCTGCGAGCTCAAAGCTTCACTGGTGTGGATGTTAGGAGGTTAGCCCTGTTGTTCTGGTCTCTCACAGCCAGTGATCCTCAGTCCCTCTCTGCTGTGGATCCTGCAATTGTTCTGGGTCTCTGAATGAGCGTTGGGTCAGGCCAAGGTATCCACAGCCTTCTGTGTTCCCTGCCAAGTCCAGCCAGGAGCACTGGGACCGAACCACGGGCAGAACTCAGCTAGATTCTCAGGGCCAGAACCGTCTGCCAAGCTCAGCTAGGGATTTTGGGCCCAAAATGCACACAGGGCCCAGCCAGAATTTTTGGGCTGGGACTACGCACCAAGCTCCACTAGGGCCTTTTGGCCCAAAGTGCGTGCTGTGGTCAGTTATTGACTCAGGGCCCGAACTGACCACCAATCTCAGCCAGGAATTCTGGATTCAAACTGTACACTGTGTCCAACCAGAGTCTTAGAGCTGGTGGAACCGAGAGCTCTGTCCAGCCTGTGCCACAGCAGGAGAACTGCGGCTGCTCTGAGTTAGCGCCAGTAGTGGAACAAGTGCTCCACCCGGACTGTGTCACCGCAGGGGAGCTGCCGCTGAGCTGAGGTGGTGCCTAGGATGGAAACCGAGCACGTTCACCAAGCCTGCGCCACAGCAGGAGAACTGCGGCTGCTCTGAGTTAGCGCCAGGGTGGGACAAGTGCTCCGCCCAGACTGTGTCCCCGCAGGGGAGCTGCCGCTGAGCTGAGGTGGTGCCTAGGATGGAACCGAGCACGTCACCAAGCCTGCGCCACAGCAGGAGAACTGTGGCTGCTCTGAGTTAGCGCCAGTGGTGGAACAAGTGCTCCGCCCGCACTGTATCCCCGCAGGGGAGCTGCCGCTGAGCTGAGGTGGTGCCTAGGATGGAACCGAGCACGTCACCAAGCCTGCGCCACAGCAGGAGAACTGCGGCTGCTCTGAGTTAGCGCCTGTGGTGAAACCAAGTGCTCCGCCCAGACTGTGTCACCGCAGGGGAGCTGCCGCTGAGCTGAGGTAGTGCCTAGTGTGGAGCAGCGTGCTCAACTACGCCTGCGCCACAGCAGGGGAGCTATGGCCACGCTGAGTTAGTGCCTCAGGCAGAATTGTTTGCTGGGCCGGGCCAATACCCGGGACTCTGGGGCCGAACTGTCCGCCGAGTCCAATCTGGGTCCAAAGGCTCCACGCGACCCAAATCCTGCCCCGAGTCCCCTCTCCCGCAGCAATTCCCACCAGCCACCACACCAATCGCCTCCACCGGAAGGCTATGAGCTGCAAACCTCAGCCGCCGCTGCTGGTGCCGCTGGTGCTGCCGCCTCTGCCTCTGCCGCTCCGATCAGAGAAAAACCACGCTCCTCCCGTGTGCAGGGGCACGCAGGTCCTCCGCACCCTGGTCCCTCCGAACCGTGGAGCACTCCCGCTGCCGTGATGTTCGGACCTCGGTGTTCCTGGCTCAGAAATCTGTGCAATTCCCTGAATTGTTCACTGGAGCCTCCAAACGCGGTCCACACTGCTCGCCGCCATCTTGGATCCCCCATTTTCCTGGTTTCTAAAGACCGATCGCTTTCTGTGGCAGTGATTTCAGGGACCATAACTCTTTGGCTCCTCTGTAAACAATTATGCTTTTTGAGCAGCAGCGCATGACCTGAAAAGCTGAGTTCAATCAGTTCCCCCCCCCCCCCCCGCCCCAAGGAATCATCTTGTATAGATATTGTGGGACTCCTGTAGCTTTAATTTTAGTTTGCAATGAACTATGGCACAAACTTCATCATCGGCGTGCTAACCTGCTTTCAGATTTGTCTCCGTATTTGTCACCAGAACTTTCTGTGTGACTAGGGCAGATATTCCAGCTCCCCAAAGTAATACCTAAGGATTTGTCCTTGCTCCTCTTCTCCAAGGCAGCTGCTAGCCTTAGCCTTACACACCAGGAAATATGATTGTGTCTTTTACTCAAGTCCCTGGGTGTGCTTATTGCTCATTGATAGGTGAAGCCACTTGCCTTTGTTCTTTGATTTAATTTAGTTGACATCAACCATAAATTGTGAACACATCAAATGCTTCTTGACATTTCAACTTGTATGTTGTACGACTGTAGCAACAGGAGTGTCTACCCAGACTCCATCCTTGCAGCCTTTGGATTGTGTTTTGAACTTGAAAAATATATTTAGTTTTAAAGTATTTTTTTTTTTTGTGCTAGACCTATATTCACATAGCTTTATGATTTTCCAATATTCACACAAGCCCCCAAAGCTGTACCTCACTAAGGAAAAATAGTGGGTTTTAAATAAATTTATAGAACCATCACATTTATATGGCCACATAAATAAAAGAATATGTGGAAATAGTATTGATGAAATTTAAGCATTCTCTTCAGGTTTATGGAAGAACAAAGGAATGGAACACTGGCACTTTTTATATATTTATCAAAGACTGCCAGACTACAAGCAGCGTATGTAGACCTGACCACACTGTACTATGCTGTGTGCCAGGTGGAGGTTGTGGTGTTAAGTGGTATGAATGTTCAAAACTCAGAGGAAGAAGACACACCTGTTTCTCCCAAACACTAATAATCTGTAAAGAAGATAATTGTTCTGGAACTACGTCTTGAAACTCCCTGCAATTAAAGAGAATAGATGAACTTGATAACTCCACATCTCTTTATCCTGTTCTGTGGCTGAGCAGCTTATGAAGCCTCCCTTGGAAGCCACCGTTTTACAGTGGTCCAGTGCTGCTAATGGCTCATCCGTGGGTAGAGATCCAAAAGCCTTCATCCTCTCCAGCTGCCATGCCAGGAACCCTTCCTTACAGCACAGAGCACAGGTGAGAGTGAGTACGGCCATCGCTGATGTTCAGATGCCACAGCTGCTGCTGGAAACCCCTTTCCTCAGTTCGAAAAGGAAGTAACACATGAGACATTTTAAATGGTGAATTTCAAAAGGAAGCATCGAACAATAAGGAAAAGTACAGAGTGAGATGGTCATCTGGTTTTTTTTTTTTTTTTTTTTAACTCCAGACCATCCTCCTTGTGTCATCTTACCCAGCCAGATTACAAGTTTTAATAATATTCTTCATATCTTTTTGAGAATTTTCTGTATCTCTCCAACCTTTATTCTACATAAATGAAATTACACAACAAAAAGTATTGTTGTTTATACTTAATTTGTTATTACTTTTAAATATAGTGTGTGTGTATGTATGTATGTATGTATAAATGTGAGGTTGCACACTTGGTATGGTGCATGTATGCGAGTCACAGGATGACTTTTGGGAGTCAGTTCTCTTCTGTTACCTTGGGATCCAGAGTCAAAGTCAGGTGGTGAAAAGGAGCCATCTTTTATCTGTGGAGCCATCCTGATGGCCTTCAGCTGATACACATTTCTACATATGGAGAACACATAGATCTTTCTTATTTTAAAGATCCATGTGGCATGTTGTTGTATGACCATATCTTATATCAATACATTTCCAACTGGTATGCATTTGGATAATCTCTGAGCCCTATCTTTGGTGACAAACCCACAATGTACATTTTGACAGATATCTTTGCACATCTGTGTGAGAATTTGAAGAGAAAGGCATTTCTCAAAGGAGAACCACCAAATACACCTTTGCCTTTGATGGTCATTGTTAAACTCCCCTCCCTAAGTGCACCAATCACTGTTCTGTCAATGGGGGAGGAAATGCCTGCTTGCCTGACCTGGGTCAAAACGGGGTCCTGCAAAAGCTTTATAACTTTTGGTCATCTTTCTAATACTTGTTTTAATGATCATTTCTTTAATTATTAGGGAAGTTGAACATCTGTGACAAACTCTCTTCCAGAAGACTCTATTTTGCTAAATAAACAAGAACATATGATGACCTAAGAAGACTCAAACATCTACGCACACAAATGTTTTATCCCACTCCTCCCCTTCCTATTTTCTTCTTCACCTTTCCCTCCTCCTTCCTCCCTGCTCTACAGCATACATGGCATGAAAACAATTTACAACTGCTTTTTCAGATGTTGAAGGTGTCCATATGGACACTGACATGTAGTGAATACTACATGTTTTAGGTTAGGTATTTTAGCAGGACCAGTTCAGGTCAATCCATTTAAAATGCAACTAGATGTTTTGAAGGGACTGAGATAGGTCAGACTGCTAATCTAATTTCTAATTTCTAAACTGTTGATTTCTAGAGGAAGACCATCCTTCTATATGGCAAGGCATTTCTCTCATATGATTCAGTAGCAACAGCTCCAGTACTGAGTAGGTTGAAAGAAACAATGGGTGAATGAGAACAACAGTGTTGGAAGGATGACTTTTGCTTCCCTGGAAGCCCAGAGCTTGTCATGTGTGCCCAACACGAAAGGACTGTGTGGACTTGTGGACTCATGGACAATGGCCCTGAAACCTGAGCACCCAGGTAAACAATTGGTATGCTAATTTCCTTATTGGAATTATATTGGAGATTCTCTGACAAATGAAAACATTTCAGAATGCTACTTAGGTTTCCATGAAAACACTGATATTTTTAAATTAGCGAATTAACAAGGTATTCTTTACTCACCAATAAAGATCTTTCCTATATCTTGTTACTATCATTACTGCTGAGATCTTGAGATATTCATGCAGTTTTTCTTCTCTCACTATTTACTTATGTAAGATGTTCTGTTTTGGTAATGAAACAGAATCTTTGAATGTAACGAGTTTTGATCAAATGATTTCTTAGGTTATGTTCTTTGTCTACCCCACAACCCCAGTACTCTATAACTTTCTTTCAATACTAAAGTCAATGTAAAAGTTGCGTTTCTAAACACCAAATACCCTAACAGACTTGTTGGTGCATACCTGTAGTCCCAGCACTAAAGAAATGGAAGCAAGAATAACAATATAGGTGTGAGACCAACCTGGTCTATATAGGGAAGGTTAGGCTGGACAAAGCTGCATAGAAAGGTTCTGTCTCCTAACCAAACAAAAAGTGAAGGTAACATAGGCATTACCATGAAGCTGAACATAGTTGATTTTCAAGCCAGACAAGGGTGGGTTCCTAGACTTCAACATATGGAGAGACTGCTTAGCTTATAAGAGCGCCTCCAGCGGAGTGTGATTCTATAATTAATGGGCACTCGTGCTGTTATTGTCTTAAACTCAAATAACAGGAGTAGTCTCAATAACAATTTTGGGCTGTATGTCCAACCTCGGAATGTGGAATGTGGTAAGAAAGAATTCACCCCCAAACTTATTTACAGAAAAAAAAAAAAAAAAAAAAAAAAAAAGCATTGTATCATTGACTCTATTGGTAGAGAAGAATAAACCAGAACATTGAAAGGAAATGATACATTCATATCAAAAGGGGAGAGAGGGATATTAAAGCTTTTAAAAGTCATGTTCATAACCTAAAGTGAATACAAGACCAGTCACTAACTATGTCTCTAGTTTAAACCAATAACTGGATTTTGTGTGTGTGTGTGTGTGTGTGTGTGTGTGTGTGTGTGTGTGTGTACACGAGTGCTCATACATGTACAGGGGTGGATATTTGATTGTGCCACAATGCACATACAGAGGAAGAGGACATTTGTTGGGTCTCACTCATCTCCTTCTACCTTGTTTGACTGAGTTCCCTTCTTGACTGATGCATATACCAGGCTAGCTGCCCTGTGTGAGCCCAGAGTTCTCGAGACTCTTCTGTCTCTGCTTCACAACTTTTCATGGGAACATTGGAGTTAGATATGTGTAGGGATCCAAAATTAGGTCCTTGCACTTCCATGGCAAGAAATTTGCTCACAGACCCTTCTCTCTAGTCCTCCAATTGTCAGTTTTCCCTTATTGGTGAAAACCAGTAATGAAATACAGGTCCCCACTACTATCATTAGCTTTAACTCATTGGAAGACTTCTGATGGACCAGTGTTATGAAACCAAACATGAGAAATATGTAGTAGGCAAACTGTTTATTTTCAGAAGTTATGTGAAATAAAAGATTATTAATATGACCTAAAATATAATTACATTTAATTTAAAGCTAGAGATAGAATTAAAAGACTAAGTTTCACTGATGATATCAAGAAAATATTAGTAACTCAGGGATAATCTTAGAAACAAATTCCTGACTCAGATATAACAATAATTATGAATGCTGATGCAGTCTTTATGTAACACATAAGGAATTAAAAACCTTCCTGAGATCTATAACTCACAACAAAGCATGACTGTGAGAGAGAAGTGTATTTAATTTATATTTCACGTATTTCCCACATGCATTTATATGTTTCAAGTTGTTAAAATAAAATAGGAGTTTGGAGGGAAACTTAAAACTTTTCCCCCCTAACGTTTACTTAGGAAGAATAAGCAAGCAAGACTTTTAAGTTAAATTTGAGGTAAACACTGTCACCACTACCAAGAAACACATTGTAAACTAAGAATATGTAAATCTATGGCTTGTGTATAGAAATGGGCAGCTGAATGGAAAGGGATAGCTATTGAGGAGTAGGTGTTATTATTTATAAAGATGTCATGTTCCTTACAGTCATTGTAAATCAATAGAGCAGTGAGGAAGAGGCTGTTGAAAACAGTGCTGGATGAGCAGTTAGCAGCTGGGAAAGCCTCTGTGATCCCCGCTTCACACGGATTCCAAAATCAGCTTCCGGTGGGCTCACATGCTAAGGTGGCAAGCCCAGACCATTATCAGACAAGAGAAATGCCAAATATGTGCTTAGATTCTTTTACTAGATGAGTACAAAGTCACAAATGATTAAAAAGAAAGTACGAAATAAGTGTGTGTGTGGCTGGGAGACCTCATAGTCCAATTAAAGAAAATAATATTGAATATCAATTTATTTCTCTCTAACTGAGAGAGAGAGAGAGAGAGAGAAGTGTTATTTCAATTCCTTGCCATCACTGCTTAAATCTTACAGGGTGTTTTATCATAGGCTGCTGCTCAAGCCTGGGTACTTGAGTTGGGATGCCTGGTGCCCACATAAAAGCCAGGAGTAAGGATGCTACTTGTGATCAGTGCTGGAAAGGGAGAGGCAGGGATCCTGGAGCATGCTCACACAAACTGGTGAGCTCTGGCTTCAGTGAAGGTCTGCCTCAAGAAGTAAGGTTATATCAGTGGTAGAGGAAGACAGCCATCTTTGACCTGGGCTGTTAGCATTCATGGGCAAGTGCACAGGCAAGGCATGGAATTGGATTTACAAAGATAAGAGCGCTCATTAAAATAAAATGCCTCAATTTATGTTTGATAAAAAGTTAATAACGTTGTGTTTAGTACAAGGCAGGGGAAAGAAAACAACCCTGGGAAGAGGAAATAAACATGAGAGTATGCCCAGTTCATTAGGAGCCAACGAAATGCAAATTAATTGAAACTGGAAAAACATAGTTTGTAGACCAGGCTTCTTAAAACACCCCTGTACCCCCAACCTGCTAAGACTGGAACAGTCTGGGGATTTATATATTAGGAAGAATGTGAGGCTTGGTTAAAGCCATCTGCTGTGCTCAGCATACTCTCCTGTGCAGTAGCCCTGGGCACTAGGACCTGCCCCTTGTGCCTCTGTGGAAAGGAAGGACTTGTTTGACTGGACCTGATTGAAGGCAGGGCAGTTTGTTCAGTTCACACAGGAATGTACTCTCCCAGCCCAAGGAAGGGAAAGTTGGAAGGAGAAGAGATGGCAAGTAAAATTATATATATATATATACACACACACATACATATCAGATTGAAGGAGGAATGCCAGTAAACAGCAAACAAAAACATAGCTTCTATTTCCATGATCACGCCCACAAAAACTAAAATAAGGAAACAGAATATCTGCTAGCAGGAATGGTGGTGCAAATGCAAGCTTTGCTACCAAGGGCATCTTTTATACTATGTATTATTGGATAATAACTATCAATTAAAATTGGCCAGAAGATTAAAGAGTACTTTTCAACCACTTAACACACAATGTTTACTAAATACTGTGTGCTTGGCATTAGGGAACACACTTGACATGGATTTTCTAATTTATTTGTCACAATGGAAGTGTATGTGATAACTAAGTCTTATTTTTACAGAAGAGGACATTTAGTGTCCCAGAGGTTAATAGACTGTAAATATCCCCCTGCTAGTAGATGGGTAACACAGGGGGAAGTAAGCCTTGTTTCTTTGTTTTTTCCTTTTTATATGACTTATGTTTTAACTTTTGAATGTATTTATGACTTGGTGCAAATGAGTTTGCGTGTGTGTGTGTGTGTGTGTGTGTGTGTGTGTGTGTGTGTGTGTGTGTGTGTGAGCGCGCGCGCATGTGAGAGTGTTGGGTCCCTCAGAGCTGGATCCCGGGTAGATGTGAGCCTCCACGTGGTTGCTGGGAGCCGATGTCTGGTCCTCTGAAAGAGCAGTTAACACTCATACATTCTCTCCACCACCAAGCTCTTAAATAAACAAATAAAAACACCGAAAAGCTCTCTTCCGACAAGCATTTTCCACAACATGGAAGCCTGACAATCAGCCTGGTCAGCCGACCCCTCCTGCCATCTCTTGCCAAGGTACTGTTAGCCTTGGTGAACTGAAAAGGTCTTCACAGCTAAGCTGCTTCTGGAGCCAGCAGGCCCCAGCTGAAAAGCCTGCCAGTTCTGATGTTGATAAAAAACACAAGGATGGAGACGGTGGTGATGACCATCGGAGGGATCATGAAGGTGCTTGTCTTTGAACTTTCAATTCGGTGGCAGGCAATGAACTCTGCCCTCTGAAGAACTCTGCAGTGTTACCATTATCTTTAGTTCATGTGTGTGTTAAAGCCCTATTATTCCGAGTGGCCCCACCCCCAACCCCGCAACGCTGAAAATACTCTTGCCTCTTTGCCACAGTTTAGTTGTTTCTGATTAATATAAAAGTCGTGTATTTATCGTTCTGACCTCTGCTCTTTGCTATTAGAATTGGATATCCCGCCAAAGCTTCAGGCCAGGCAGAGCTTTGGAGCGGATTCATTCTACATGATTCTTGATGAAGTGTCTGGCCAAAATTTCTCTTCGGTTATGCAAGAAAAAAGTGGGCCCCAAGCCAAAAGAGGAGACATGGAAGAGAAGGAGTGATGGACAAAAGAAAGTGAAGAGAGAGGATGGAGGAAGGAGAGGCCTTTTAAAGACAAGGTTATACCATCCCACTGTGTGACGGGAGGGGGGGGGGGTCAACCCGCAGGCATTGTGGAACGCCGTGGTCTTTGGGCTGCCCCCATAAAACAGGCTGGAAGGAGTCCCAGAATACCGGGATACTAAGCAATGTTTCTTTGGTTGGCAGGGCTCTGCTGTTCTCTTTTCAATGCCCAAGAAGTCTGAAGAGTGAAAGTTGCCCACCCCTGAGGCTGCTGGGAAAGCCGCCTAATGTGTCCCTGGAACAGGTTAGCGAGAACCAGCATGCATATCTTTGGACTTCACAGTTTTGAATTGAACAAAGCGAGATTTTTAAAAGTTTGCTAATTGACTTGCAGAGAAAGGCTGAGGATATCTGCATCCTTCTTTGTACATGGAAGCAGGAAGGAAGGCACAGCCAGGCTCAGCAAAGGCGAAGCCAGCAGAGGAGGAAGCCAGTGTTTAGTGCTGTTTTGTCCTTAATGATGCTACAGTGTATCAGAAGGGCATTCTCTCCTTTTATGGAACATGGTACTTACAGGACCTAGTACACTTCTCTTTGTTCTAATTAACAAAATGTCAAAGGATGGGTCTTGCTTTTAAATAGCACCAAGGATGGCATTTTGCAATAAGTCCAAGTGATGGAACAGAGCTGAGTTTAGCCTTGAGGTCAATGCTGTACGATAACACGAATCTAGTGCAAGAATTCGTGGCAGTGGGGTCATCTAGATATTCCTTTTGTTAAAGGATGGAATTGAAACACAAGGAGTCACCCAAGACAGGATATCTGTAAATAATGTAGAACAATTCTGAACACCGTGCTTAACACATCCCACTTAAGTAATAGACACTTTAAATGGTGCTTTCCAATATGCTTATAGGCAGTACTCTCCGTTTATTAATGATAATAATGACTACTTTTGGCATCGGGGATTGAATGATAATATGTTACTTTATTTGCATTAATGAGTCTTTCCTTTTGCTTTAAATGTTTATAGGTGTGTGTGTGTGTGTGTGTGTGTGTGTGTGTGTGTGTGCACGTGTGTGTACCAGTTGTATATAGGCATGTCTTCTGAAGCTACATGAGGACATCAGACCCTGGGCACTTGAAGTTAAGGTGGTCATGACGCCCCCCTGATGTTTTTCCAGGTACTGAACTCAGGTCTTCTGCAAGAGCAGTAAGCAAGGCTTACCTTTCAACAAATACCTGGTGTCCTTCTGTATTGAACTGTAGCAATCCCTCCTCGATGAGCGTTTCTTGACTCCTGGTACCACAACAATGCAGTACAAGCTGTTACCTTGCATGCTGTACCCGTCTATTAAGACAGACATTAAATAAATCCACTCATAGGCATGTCTATCTCTACATCAGCTGCAAGCTCCTGGGGATAAAGAGTTTCTATAATCTAGTCTGGAAACATAGCCCTCTATTTATAACATAGGTCAGTGAATTGGCCTCACAGGGAATGCCTGAGAACAGGAGTGATGTAACTGAGTCCAAGCTTGATTTTTATCCATCCTGCTCTCAACTGAGTGCTGTAATGTAAGACCCGAGGTTGGGAGTTTTCTCAAGGAAATATGTGTATTTAGCTAACTGTTCTGGAAGTTCAAGAGTGTCATACCTCTCCATGGAGGACTTCCTGGTGGATGGCACTACTACAGTCCAGTGGAAGCATCAAGAGAAGAGCTTACATGTTGAGATGTGAACCTAGAAAATAGGCGTGAGCCCTAGGCCTAGGTTCACTCTTTAATAAAAACATTTTTTTTGAGAATACTGGACCCCACAAGGCCAGTCTCAGTTACTTCTCGGGACAGCTCCTTGAATGGCCACATAATAGGGACCTAAGGTCCTACCCTGTAAAGGTCCAGCCACTTAATGTTGCCACACTGGATACCAAACCCTCAACGTAGGAGGATTTGCAGGAGACACACTCAATTTATATCCTAACCATGGTAGAGACAGGCACATATTTAGTTTTAGCTAAGAGGGACAAAAGATGGCTCATCTCCCCTTCAGTGATCTAAGCTGGGACTGATGAAATGGCCCTAATGCCTCATGAAATGCCTATGATAGCTATGTTGGAATTCTAACATAGTACCAAGGTCCTACATGGTCCTGATGCATGTGAGGGCCACAGTGAATAGACAAGCTGGTATGCCAGCTAGGCTGGATAATTGTTAGTATACCTGGGATCTCCATTTGTCACTCAGTATGTAAAGACTTCCCAAGATCACCTGCACTGAGTTGTCTTAGTCCCCTCACTGGTTTTCTAGCAATTTCTTCTTTGTATTTTACAGGCTGTGTTACGTTGAGGCATTGTTTTATGTCTTGGTGTTTTGTAGTCAACATCTAAAGTATTGGACAAGCATGGCATACATGTAAGGGATACATTGTCATGTATTGATATACATGTAATAATCATAAATCCATTAATATTTATATATGTATTTAACAATGATCACAGTATACTGTGAAAGCCTGTTGAATGTATCTGATTATCAACCTTTTTAATGTAAGATATCATTGACTCTCAGGTTTACATATTTGATCTTTGGTATATATAACACATTTTCCTGACAGCAAGCAATTTTAAGTGTGCTTGTTGCTTTAGCTCATTTGGATTGCTTGGATAGTGCCAGGTTCAAAGTGTGTCATTAAAACATCACTAATGTTTTTTCTTCCAGGTTTGAATCATCTGCAGTCAAGGTAACCCAGCTTCCATGCCATCATTTACACTCTTCTGATAACAGGAATTTTCTGTCCTTCATTAATAATGGCCTTGAGTGGGAAATGAGTATCTTTAGAGACTCCACCAACACAGTGATGACAAGATCCCAAGAGACCCAAGTCAGCCACTTCTCCCCAGGTGGGACAGCTCAGTGAAAATGAGTCATCTCAAAACCCAGCTTAAAAGTGTGTGTGGTGGCATGAATCTACCATCCCAGCACTTGGGAAGCAGAGATGACAGGACCAACAGTTCAAACCCATCCTCTGCAACAGAATAAGATTGAGGCCATCTTGCATGACATGACACCAGGGCTGAAAATTAATTAATTAATTAATTAAAGAAAATTAGTTATTCTGAAGTACTCTTAGAATGAGATGGAATAACAAAGGACAAAACAATGAACTAATTAATTAATCAAAATGCCATAAAGAAAGAAAGCCAACATGCTGGGAGGTAGTACTTTGAAACTCATCCAAAGAGAGTTATAAATAGTCTATCTAAGGATGGAGGAACTTTCTATGTCATTTGGGCACTAGCACATGGAGGCAGTCAGTAGCTGAGAACCAGTAGTAAATGTTCTAGGTGGGTATTTCTCCCTGGTGTTTGCCTCACTACCCTCCTTACACAAGGTAGAACCCTCTGGCATTGCCCAATGCCTTTTTGCATAAGAAGGAACATGGCTGGTGGGTGCTATTCTGTGCCAACCTTCTTTCAACAACCTATGATGATGTTTGTTCAGGTCCTCCATCCTTCCTCTCTGAATCTCAGCTGAAGCTTGGCTGCAGCGCCTGCTGGAAAATGTTCTGCCGTTGAGGTACTAAGTTTGCAGAGTTTGTAAGTTTCTGCTGACAGTGCAGATGACTGCACACTTCCAGGAACAGTGAATAGTCTGTGTATTTCACACTGGGCTGTGATCCTTAAGCTACAGAGCGGGATGGAGGTGTCTGTGGTTGCCTCTTACCCTCTTCCTACACCTGGTTTGTCTTTGGTCATTGCACAAATGTTATTATCATAATAAATATTCTGCCCATCGTTCCTTTCCCAACAGCTAGCATGCTACTTGAAAGAGGATTACTTCAATTCACTGAAAAAAAAAATGAACAATTGTTTGGATGAATTCAATACGTTGTGATGAAGTATTTGATTTTTCTAGCTTAAAGGCATGGTGATTTTTTGTTTGTTTTATTTTGTTTTGCTATGGTTTGCTTTTTCAAGACAAGGTTTCTCTGTGTAGCCCTGGCTGTACTGGACTCACTTTGTAGACCAGGCTGGCTTTGAACTCACAGAGATCTACCTGCCTCTGCCTCCCCAGTGCTGGGATTAAAGGCCATGCACCACCATGCCAAAGTGGCCTCTGTATTTTCTAGGAAGCAATTAGGACAGAAACTATCACACTGGGTTGGAAGTTGAACCTTTACAATGTGTTTCAGTTTATTTCTTGCAAATGATACAATGTTTCATTTGTAAAGAATCAAAGGCATTTTTTTTCCACATACTTGTGCCAAGGTAAGTACCTTGTGATTCCCCGTTTAGATTCACAGCAGGCAAGGGCTTACAGGGATGATATTAATCGATGTGCAATGTTTTTAGTGGGAAATACTGGCTTTAGGAAACCAGGCCAGGGCCACAGCTATCTGCTCTTCACTGACGTGTTTCTCTCCTTAGCATCCCTTTCCCGCTCTACGGACAGTCTTTCTCCAGCTTCTGTGTATCTCTGTGCCTTATGCCACTTCAACCTAACTTGGTCTGGGGGAAAAAAAAAGCTACTTCCGTTTCTGCAGAACCCTAAAGTTTTTATCTGCTGGCAAAGGTCCAACGGCCATAAAAACTGGAGACAGTTGGTTCTGGTCTCTTGGCCTCCTATACTCTTTCTGAGGGTGAATGAGAGCCTAAAAGTTACCGCTTTTCCCAATCAAGTCCTGATATTAATGAACTACAGAAAATGAGAACTTATTCGAGTTTTCGGTAACATCTGCCATACTTCGGTACACATGCTGTAAATGGATAGATTTTTTTAAAAGCATTTTATTAGCATACTGAAAATTCCCATTAAACGCTAGAGAAGTCACTACGTTGCACACTGTATTGAAAACTGCCCTTCTTGAGATTTCAAAGGATGGGCCTAATACATTTCTCTCATCTATAATATCTATGATTCTATTACACTTAGCATAACTTAATTTTTGTGGTATCTACAACCAACACTTATTACATAAATGTGAAGTTTCTTGAAAGCACCAGAGGAAAATCACATGTAACGAGAGAAGAGATGGATCTTAAGTGCTACAGAGAGGACTCAGGGCAATCAGAGTTTCCCACTCCCATGGGAAGGTAAGGTTTAACTATCTTCCCATCTAACACACACACAAAAACAAACAAACAGACAAACAAAAAAAACCCGAAAAACAAAAAACAAAAACAAAAACAACCCCCCCCCCTAAAACAAACACAAAAACCACACAATAAAACATTTGATTGGAGGGGGAGTATCTTATGAGAAACACACAAACTTTTCTTTTCATTTGTCTATATTTAGTTGTAAAAGAAACGGTGTGACTATGCCAATTTTCATGTAGAAACAATAGCATTTATTCCTGATTCTCCACACACGCAGTATGGTCCTCTTGTTTAGAACTTTGCTGCCTGAAAAAAGCAGGCCAAAGCATTGGATAGAAAGAGGACTGTTTTCTGTTCACAACAAGCATTGCACTATTTGTTGAAAGGCAAATAAATAAATAAATTAATAAATAAGCCCTCCAGTAATGGCCTAATAGTTTTTGGATTCTATGAAGTTTAATATCTTTTCCTTAAAGTTCTGGATCAGTGCCAAAGTTCAGTTTCTAAGGTTCCAGTTGAATCCATGAGAAAGAGGTAAAAATCAATTAAAGTTACATATTCTAGAGGAGCTGCTAAACGTATGGAAACAGCATTAAGTTAAAGCCTTTTTTTGTTCCCGTTGGCAGTTTTCCTCCAAGTTGTGTCCAAACCACTTTGTTTCACCATAGAATAAAGGAAGCTGTGTGCTTTCTCTCCTTGGCAGGTGAAGGCAGCACTCACACAGAGGGGAACTTTTCCTTAGGGTGTGGGGTACTGCAGAAACTGACTGACTGATGACATCACCCTGCAAGGCAAGCCTGCCTCACTGGCTTCAGGAATCAGTACTAGTTGCAGCCAGTTTACTCTCCCTACAAACACTTAATGAAGATGAAAAACATGCATAAATAAAAAGGCTGAGTCCTGGCACTGGATGTACTCAGGGTTTCCTGTAAACCACTGCGGGGTCCATGCAAATCAGTATCCCAATGAAGGATGCCTGGATTCTCGTGGTGTGCTTTTCAGCCACAACTCCTCTAAGCCACAGTTCTTTTGTCCCCTCCCCACCCCCCGCCCCTACCCCCGCCCCTGTGTTTGTGGGAAATGTAAGTTAATGTAGTCTAGCTTTCCCTTGTGCATGGGAAAGTATACATGGCATCTCTTTGTTTCCTTCTTTCTGCATTTTTCTTTTCTTTTCTTTTCTTTTGGCTTCCCTGTGTAGCCTTGGCTGTTCTAAGACTCTGTAGACCAGGCTGGGCTCAGATACACAAAGGTCCACATGCCTCTGCCTCCCAGGTGCTGGTATTAAAAGCATGCACTGCCATTACCTGGGCACATGACACACCAAATGAGGCAGCCACTTCAGAATAAGGCCATCCATTCAGCTGGAGTGAGATGACCTTTGGAAGCAAACCAGCTCTATCTAGGAGGCAGGAGCACATGCACTGGCAGAAATGGATTGTATCTGAGGGTTTCTTTGCAAAATCTTTTAACTCTAACTCAATTAAAACAACTCTATAAATGGTGTATTTTGATATGTAGTCACTAGTGTCAGGTAAGTATGTGGGTATATATATATATAAACATATATGTATGCATATATGTGTAATATAATACATATGATATTTAGTCTCTGATCTATCTAGCTTAATGAAAGAATAAGCTGCCTTTTCATGTACTCTCTGTCACATGCATAAGAAGCAGCATATTGTAATATTTACTTTAAAAGGAACACATTACTGATAATATTAATGTTAAAACACAAACTAAGTCTAACTTATAATCAAATAACTTAGAATCTTAATACTCTTCTGACTGTAAATATTTGTGGGTTTCTTTCAGCGATTTTTTTTAAAAACATTTTTTTCAGTAGAAAATGAACCCTAAACTAAAAATATACTTTTTAGACTTATAATTTATTTTTATTTTATGCGTATGAGTGTTTTGCCTGCATATATGTACATGGTGTTCATAGAGGCCAGAAGAGGCACTGGGTCCCCTGGAGCTAGAGTCACAGATGGCTGTGAGCTGCCACCTGGGTAATGGGAATTGAACCCAGGTCCTCTGGAAGAACAGCAAGTTCTCTCTCTCTCTCTCTCTCTCTCTCTCTCTCTCTCTCTCTCTCTCTCTCTCTCTCTCTCTCTCTCCCTGTCTCTCTCTCCACTTCCCTTCATCCCTCCCTCCCTCCCTCCCTCCCTCCCTCCCTTTCCTAGACATGATATCGTTATGTATCTCTGCACTGAGACTCCTTGCATAGATGGGCTGGTAACAAACTCAGAGAGATCCACCTGCTTCAAGAAGCCTGAGTGTAGAATTAAAGGAATATGCCATCACACCAGGCCCAAGACTGAAGATATTTTTATGATAATATTTTATGATTCCCCATGTTGTTTTTACTGAACACACAAACACATGAACATTTTCTACTTTTCTGCCTCTATTTCTCCTCTTTCTCCATGTATTAGAGAACCTATCTTTGTGTCTTTATGTCAACCTCTTCATCTCTCACCCCTCCTCCATGAAGCCACATACATCTCCATCAGCACTTATTTTTTTCCATTGATGTTTTTCAGTCTCTTAGAATTAGGGCTAATATTCATTTAGGTATCTATCAATTTATATGTGTATCCATCTATCCATATATACATAAAGTGGGGATATATAGAAGATTTGGTTTGTAGAGAGGGCTAAGCAAGTGTGTTGCTCATTTCTTTATGGGGACAAGAGATTTCTGTGAGGGAGTTATGCCTGGGAGTGGATGGCGAACTGATTAGCAGCTGCATATACAGAGCTGTCACTGAGAACAGCTCCTACCTTACAAAAGTGTGTTCAGTGTAATGACACATGGCTGCACGGGGCTGGGGTGACAGTGAGAATTAAACTTTATAGGACATCCCGCTAAAGTGCCAGACTGTGGGGCTGCAGTGTAATGAAGGGATTGAGAGGCAGGTTCTGATTCATTAGGGCTTGGACGGTCACATGCTTTGTAGACTAGTTATGGAGCTTCAGCTTCGCCTTACAAAAGGTGGCAGAGAGTCATCAAAAGATTTTAAACAATATATTGGCATGTTCTTATGTGCATATGGATTTATAAATCCAGCAGGAAGGTGCTGACATTACAAAAAAATGTGGAAGGAGAAATAGAGTGATTGATTGTGAAAGCAGTTGATGGAAATACTGAAGACACAGTAAAAAGCCAATGTGAGAAGCATTGGCACACTGGAAGAGGAAAAGCAGTTAAGAACTACTACCAGATGCCAGATGTATCCAAGTTCATGGAACTTGGTTGTTTACAACACTAAGGGGCCTGTGAGGCTAAGTGAGGTCACCGTCTTTGTAAGACATTGTAATTGTGTGTGTGTGTGTGTGTGTGTGTGTGTGTGTGTGTGTGTGTGTGTGTGTAGTATATCCAGAAGGACCATTCTGTAACCAGTTGACTCTGAATCATGAATTCAGAAGACAATTGGTAGAACTGAAGATTTCAAGTCTTTAAGCATTCGAGTGTTTTCCTGTTCCTTTTCCATTGGTGAGATGATTTTCTCATATCTCAGGATGGCCCTAAACTCCCTCTGTAACCACAAGTACCCCAAGTTTCTCATTCTTCCTCTTCCACCAGGCTTTGTGCCTGCTAACACCAACACCCAACTGACTCATCTTAAAGAGACATTTTCTCCTTCCTTCCTTCCTTCCTTTTTTCCTTTCCCATTCTTCCCTCCTTCTTTCCTTTTCCTTCCTTCCTTCCTTCCTCTCTCCCTCTCGTTCTCTCTCTCTCTCTCCCTCTTTCTTTCTCTATTTTATGGTGGTGGTGTAGACACATGACTGTACTGGCACACATGTAGAAGTCAGAGGACACCTTTCATAGGTCACTTTTATGTTATGCTGTGTGTTCAGGAGTGGACCTGAGATTGTCAGATTTGGCCACAAGTGATTTTACTTTTGCCCACAAGTGCTGAACCATCTCCCTGGTCCCTGAATAGGACCTGATTTGGTAGAACAACAGTTGTGAAGCTTCTACTACCAGGCAGAAATGAAATAACTAAAATACCTTAGAATGCTTAAGAACATACATATATAAGGTGAACCTTGAAATATTGAAACATTTCATGTTGATTTATTTCAAAGAAAGATATCCTGAGTCCATAGCTCAAGTACACATTTTCGGTTATTGAAAGGTATGTTTAGATTAAATCCAAGACTAGAGTGTTTGAAAGATTATTCCATCACCTTCTTTTATATATTGAGGAGCTTGAGAACTTAGGTCACTGGAAAGTGTAGCAGATGGCAACGGCAAACTACAAAACTAGAGAAGCAACTCAGCATATGTTCAATTTTATACCCTTTATTCTTCAATATTTTCCCTATTATTGCCTCTGGGGACAGGGGATTTGCAGGGTATATATATATATGTATATATATTTGTGCATTATAGCTGCACAATTATAGCTGATTAAGATTAGTTTTAAGAGGGAACCTACTATGCCAGGCTGGACTTGCTGTGTTTTCCTTGCTATCCCCAGGACTCCATATCGTATCACTGGAGAGGCTTTGTCTAGCTGTTCTTCAAAGGCAAGGAACAGGAAGCAGGAAGTTCAGGACAACAGCTGTAGGCATGCCTCACAAGCACATCCAGTTTATATGGTACTGGTGACAGAACACAGAATTTCATCCACGTCAGGTGATAACTGTGTCTGCTGAGCTACACTTCCAGCCCTTCATGGATATTCTAATGAGAAAGATCCAAGACTCTCTCTGGTGTCTCCACTATTTGGAGAAAGAGAAGAAAATTGAGCAATAGAGAATGAAAAGAAAGTCATTATTTAGGAAGTCCAGGATGAGAGCCATCCTCTCATAAATGCCTTTATATGCTAATGGACACAACCGCTAAAACAATCATTTGAGATACTTACTGCATGTTCCAAAGAAGGACCAAGCCTAGTGTTAAAAATCAAAAAGCTAGTCTTCTATGCCACTCAAAGTTAAATGAGCAATACCAGTGGCATTGTTTATAACCAACAGAACTCAACTACAGAATGGAAGAGTGATCTGTGTATGTCACGTAGGCCATATAACAAGGTCTTATGGCTGACCATTGATACATCTCCATTATTTCTTGTCTTCTAATATTGCTAAATAATTTAATACCATGGACATATGCCTTCCTGTTCAAAGCTGGAGTCTCTCACTACTTTTGACTCAAGAAAAGTGAATTTAACAGTAGTGAGGGCAGGAATGACTTAAAGACAGCAGATGTCTTTTATCAACACTTTGCTTTTCCTGAATCCTCCAAAATACTTGTGGATTTTGGACAATTCTGGTCACAGCAAGGACACTGCTTAGGTCTTGCTCCCTCTACCGACCGATTCTCTTCTCTTTCTGTAGCCATTCAGATAACAAGCAATGCATTTTAAAATTCTTTTGAATAACTGAAGCATAGGGTGAAAATGGAAGGGAGGGGGGACCGGGAAAGTACAAGTGAAGGGCTAGCGACTAGGATGTAATCTGAATAAATTATTTAAATAAAGACAAGACAAAGGTGTGTTTCTCGTTATCAACGGTTGTGTTGCTTGGGAATGTGGCTCAGTGGTGGAATGTTTACTTGGCACGTTCTAGGCCTGGGGCAGGGGAAGGCAGTGCTTGGGTGTAGGGTGTAACTCCATGGTAGAGAGCTGGCCTGACATAAGAGTGGCCCTGGGTCTGGTCTTAAGTATAAGAATAAATGAGAATTAACTAATTTAATTTAATTAAGAGTAATTTAAATACATGAGTCTGGTAAGCAAAGTTTACCCTCTTTACCTATCAAATCTAACTTCTCTACACTTAATGTTTCTATTACATCCTATTGGTTTAGTGGGGAGGGGAGCATGGTGCACCATGTGGAGGTCAGAGGACAACTTTAGGGGGTTGGCACTCTCTGTCTCCCATGTGAGTCCCCAAGACTGAAGTTAGATGGTCAGGCTTGGAAGCAAGCAGTTTTGCAAGCCTAGACACTTCACTGGCTATGACGGCTCTTCACTTGACCTGTGACATCAAAAATTATCAAGTTTTCTGCTCCTTAATCAAGTGTTTCTACTCATAGTTAGCATTAGCAGCACTAACTCTCGAGAACTGGGCTTTGGATATGGAACTCTGTCAAAGTATCCAGTAAGCTTTCACTTAAGCTTAAGTCAACGATTGTGAGGTGTTGCACTATGGCTAGCCATGCTACAAATATTTTCTTGCTCAAAAATGTAATTTTTCTTTTTTTGGTCATTTTTCTTAAGTCTAATTTTCTTTTCGTTTCTTTTTGTTTGTTTCTCTCTCTCTCTCTCTCTCTCTCTCTCTCTCTCTCTCTCTCTCTCTCTCTCTCTCCCTCCCCTTTCTCTCTCTCCATGTGTATGTGTGTGTGTGTGTGTGTGTGCGCGCGCGCGCGTGTGTGTGTGCTCGCGCACATGCGCGCGCGCATGTGTGCATGTGTTTGGGTGACTCTGTCATCTGTCTGTAGGAACAGAGTAAGAGTTAAGACACAGCAGAGGCAGACCTGGGAAATGATATGGACCTTGTGATGTCAGAGGATGTAGAAACCACTTCCTTCCTAAAAATGCAGAGGTATTAATGACTGTTATAGGGCCTTAGAAATGACATTTGCAATTTTATTTGTCTGTAAACAAAATCTTTTCAGAGAGTCGGGCATGGGGTGGGGGAGGTGGAGGGGGTGGTGGTGATGGTGGTGGTAGGCAGGAGTGTAACAGATATTTCCAGAGGCATCTGCCTCATGCAATGGTGCAATAGTATAGGCTTCCACTGTTACATCATTGTTTTGTAAATAAAGCACTTAGAAGTAGAAATTTGTGTCTTCTCAATGGGTACTTGAGAAATCACTCCATTTGAAAAGCAAAAAACTTCGCTCTCCATTTTGAAAAATAAATTAAACATAGAGGCAACATTTTGAAATGAATTCTTTCATTATCAGTGTATTGGGTGACTTTTTCCATTTTTGACCAAATTTGTCAACTGCACAAGCCTGAAGCACATATAACTCCATTTCCACAGCTCTTAGGCCAGCATTCTGCTCATTATTCCTGTATTTCCATAGAGTGAGAATCTGACTGAACAACCAGAATTTTAGAAAATATTTCAAAGTTTATGAAAGTTGTTATGTATAGGCATCTCTAGAGAAGAAAATTATTCAGCTGGATTACCATAGGATTGACTCATTAATAGCCTAATTTGAATAATGACTAAATTACCCTTTAACATGCTTGATTGTAACAAAGGGATTATTGAAATATCACAGAAAGTGTTTTTTTTCCCCAAGATTAAATCAAAGTTTTCTGACTTGATCGTTATAACAACCAGGAATATTACACACTATTAAATTTCAAGTCCTCTTATTGTAATATATTTTAATGTTTATTGCATCTGAATACTTAAATGACTAATGATACCCCATTTGCTTAGTAACCAATATCTCATGTACACACATGTAGGCAGCAAGGCAGAGGCACTGGTTCATAGAAAGAACAGTTAGTTCAGGTGAAGAGGACAACATTGTGTACACGCACCAGCTAAGAGGAGTGTGAGAATGTCCCACAGGCTGGCCATCCCAAATCAGCACAGGCTCACGGTTATAGAAAGCAGAACACAGGCTGCAGTTTAAAGATGCTAGGACTGCTTAAGGAGGTTAGTTTCTAAGTCCTGAAAGGAATATTCATCATTTGGAAAAAATATTTAAATAACAGAAATATGATGAAGATGGGCACATTTTTGTCTGTGCTGATAATTGCTGTGTTCACTAAAAATGAGTGGAGAGTGTATATTATGAATTCTGAACATAATTTCAAGTGTAAAATCTTTTACATATAAAGTTTCAGGCCCGTATTTTCTCATTTCTTGTGAAGTACTTAGTGTACTGATAAGAGGGCACATAATCTCCTGTTATGACAAATTTTGTTCCATTTTGGACTGTAAGCTTTCTCATAGTTAAGAAAAAAGCGACAGACAAACTATAGTGTTAACACTAAGATGATCAAACAAACAAGCAAAATGGAAAAAAAACAACAAAGAGATGAAAACAAACAAACAAAAAACCAAAAGAGGCAAGGTAGAGTATATCTGTAATCCCAACACTGGGAAGACAGAGGTTGGAGAAAGGTGAGCTTTCAGCCAGCCCAGGCTCTAGGGCAAGACCAAACCAAACAAATAAAGAAATAAACTGAACAGAAAACCATTGAAAAATTTAGGGAGAAACAGAATTTAACAGGTTCTTAATTTTGAAAGTGTGAATACAAAGTGATGTAACGGAAACACCACGAGCCAGACAGACTCCCATGCTGTTTCAGTGTAGGAACTTAATGAAAACAGCAGTCCCCACACCAAAGTCCCTCGGGGGCAGCACGATGCATCTCGTACCTGTGTTTTGTAGATGCTTCCATCCATACATAGTGTCCACTAATACTGAAAAAACATACTAGAGAAAACATTGATGTGGCCATTCCAGAACTGGACGGCATTGTGCACAGAGAATTTGTCTCTGGAAAGTAAACATTGTGCCTAAGTGATTCAGTGTAGGGCACTAAGAGAAAAAGTCTGAGGGCAGATGGGATCTTTACAACATGGCCACTAAGCAGGTTTCCTATGGGAGAACTTTTTTTCATTAACTGAACTGCGCCCATTTGAATGTCTTATTTATAATAAGAGCTTAATAAATAAAAAGTCAGGGAAAATAAACTACTTATCCCTTTAGCATATCTAGAGGAAATTTCCAATGAATTCCTTGGTGATGAAGTGGAAAATTAGACTCATAGGGCAGATTGTTCATTTTCCTCAGCAAGGAATTAGATTTTTAACTCCATCCATCCATCCATCCATCCATCCATCCATCCATCCATCCATCCATCTATGCATCTCTTCCTCCCTCCCTCTCTCCCTCCATTCATTCGCCTATTTACTTATTTACTCAATGACTCTAATGTAGAGTCATCTTTGTAATAACGCTCTTCGTAACATAGTCCCTGTCTTTAAGGACTGCTTCTAGACCATGGCTACCCTGCTTAGAATCTTGAAAGCCCTGGGCAAGTTCTTTGCAAGAATAGCCAATTCTAAGGACTGAAAATAAAGCACAAGAGCAATCAGGGCCATTTTACTCAGCAACAATATATCCCCAACCCAAACAGGGTAAATTTGAGTGTTGCTGGGAGACAGCACCTCTGAGAAGCACATTAGAGGGTCCCAAATGGCATTACAGCATTGCACTCAGCAGTCTCCAAAATGGCAGTTTAGAGACTGCAATCAATGGACTCCACTCAGTGGGAATAACACACTGAGCGAACACAGCTCTGTACATCATCTAATGAATGACATTCAACAGAACAAACACGTATTTGAGCTGCTCTTGTGTTTGTTGTCTTTTTGTTGTTGTTGATGTTTTATATGAGGCTAAAGGGACAATAAGGCAATGCAAGTAACATTTCCCAACAGTGCAAAATCAAGGCTTTCTTTGTCTCTTTCTCTTATCATTTTTAGTTCTCTATTATCTGCAGATTTGTTGCTCAATTTCCCCACATAGATGCTACATGATAGGGAGACTCTCTCTTGTGTGCATTAAAAGTTTGGGGGAGTCTTGATGTAGTGTTTTTTATCTTTATACTATGGCCAGTTTGAGGAGAAGATACAAAAGATCAGGATGACAACTTGCTTCTATTGGATACACTGAATATATTTTCCCATCTTCCTTCCCCCTTCCCTTTCACAAACTGGGAATGCAGATATAAAAACAGATATTATCATTGATCTTTTGCAATATACATCTCTCTGAAATAGCACATGGAGAATGGACCACTGTGGGGAGGCTGTGAAGACAGGTCATAGGCAAAATTTGAAGGCAGAGCTGTAAAGTCTTGGCAATGGATCAGATGTGGGAAGACTGATGGGAAGGAACTCAGGGTTACTCGCAAGAGTTTAGTTTTGGAAAATAGATGATTCTTTCCCAGTGTGAAAGACTGGTGAAAACCAGGGCGGGGTTCAGTGACTTCCTGCAGGCATGTCAGGTTTGAAAGCTATGCAGGTAGAGGTGGCAGTGTGCAGTGGATACACAATGCTGGGGCCCAGGGAAAATGTCAGGGAAGGACAATTATTTAATCATAGCACAATGATGCTGGCTATAACATGTTGACTAGGAACATGGAATCAATAAGAGCAGTATTTGTAATGTGCTAATTATCCATTTCTCATGCTTTGTGTTGCTTGTCTTCCTATTTACCCTATGGGATGTGGCTTCCTTTGAGAAGCTCAGGCATTCAAAGAGGAATTTGAATTACTGATTGCATATTCTTCATATACACAGAACCTACTTCTGTCTTTTATTTAAACCAATTTGTATCTAGTCGATCCTGTAGCACAGCCCTGAGCACTGGGGGTGCAGATCAGTTCCCCAGGAATGAAGTGCTTACATGCAGTAATCAGGGAGGTGTAGTCAATGTTGTAGCTTTCATATGTGTCCTTTTTGGTCACGGAAGTCCATACTCTCAAGCATGACCTGACTTAAACTTGTATTTCACAGTATCAGTGGCGCTAGTCACCATGATGTCATCAACATGAGCCAGAGGAATTTCCTCAGTCTTTTAGGAGCCTGGACTTGAGTAGAACTAGAATTTATGGCTTCAATGCTGAAAAGAATTTGAAGACTAGTTTGCATGAAGCAAAGTTGGAGTTTTCTTATGAACAGAAAGACTCTCGGTGGAAGAACGGAGGACAGCAAGGAGCATGAGTGATGGCCTCCTAAAGCACATGTGCACCTCAAGTGGCCTAGTGGCACCTGTCAGCAGCATCTTGGAGGCTCCTGAAGTTACACAGCTCACTGGGTTACTTATGGATGCTTTCTTCCCTGCTTGCCTCCCCTTCCCCTCAACAGCTGAGATTCTGGGTCAATCTGTAGGTGCTTCCGATAGAGCACATTTTGAGAAGATAAAGCCAGAAGCCACTAGGGTTGCATAAGGAGGGTAGGATATGGCCTCCCCATGTGAAAGGGCTTTCTGGACAGATTTCCTAAAATGTTACAAGTTTATAACTGGGAAGGGAGAAGGGTTTGAAGCAAATGTTTCTAATTGAGTTTGAATTTTTTATTTTCAGCTGCCAAGAAGGTTCAGTTAGGCTCTGGGCTAACTGTCTTGTCTCCTTCATGGCACCATGATTTTCTCTGTCTTCCTATCTGGCCTCAATGCTTCCAGACTCCCTCAAGAATATTTTTTTTGTCAACTTTTTAGCTTGAAGATATTATTATTTTCTTTCTCTAGGTATTTCATATGTGTGTGTGTGTGTGTGTGTGTGTGCGAGTGTGTGTATAACTGTGTGTTTTCATGATGTATGTGTGCGGTGGGATGTGGTGACACATGTGCCACAACATGTATGTGGAAGTCAGAGAAAAGCTCTGTAGAGTTTATTCTTCCCTTCTACCTTGCCATGGTTTCTGGAAATTAAATTCATGCCAGCAGGCTGTGATGCAAGTACTTTTACATGTTGCATCATCTCATTGGGTCTCTACTCTCTTTTTCATCACAACTCCTTTTGCTCTAACGAGCTCCTATTCATTTTCCAGATTTTAGCTCCTGGAACGATCCAAGGTCTGTTCTAGCTCTCTCTGAGCCCTCCCCTGCCACCTGCTGAAATTGTCTATCCAGGCATCTGTGTGAATGACTGGTGACTACCCAGCATTCCACTGTAACCTGAATTGCTCCACTTCACTTATGTATCTTCTAGATGAGAAAATAGCAAGCACTTAAATAAAATACCTTCATGATCCAGAATGACAAAAAATATGAAATCTTTAAAAGGCAAAATGGAAAACAAGACATGCGACACAAACAAAGCTATTTTACTCAGGTAGGTTTGCAATAGCATCAGTAGAAATTAGTCAAGTGATCAAATATATATATATATATATATATATATTGCTGTATCTTGAATTGGACACACAGATGGGCAGTGTTTGCACAGCTCAAACATCTACTTTTGAACTGGGATGATTCAGGGACCCAGACTGAATTTATTATTTTTTTTCTTTTTTTTTTTTATTAATTTATTCTTGTTACATCTCAATGTTTATCCCATCCCTTGTATCCTCCCATTCCTCCCCCCCCCATTTTCCCATTATTCCCCTCCCCTATGACTGTTCTTGAGGGGGATTACGTCCCCCTATATATTCTCATAGGGTATCAAGTCTCTTCTTGGCTACTTGCTGTCCTTCCTCTGAGTGCCACCAGGTCTCCCCCTCCAGGGGACATGGTCAAATGTGAGGCACCAGAGTACGTGAGAAAGTCGTATCACACTCTCCACTCAACTGTGGAGAATATTCTGACCATTGGCTAGATCTGGCAGAACAACAGGGCAGCCCAGACTGAATTTAATAGGGTGAAGATGTAGGCCACCATGAGCTCCGGGAAAATCAAGGTTCTTTGCCCTGAGCACACAGGGCACACAGTAGCTTCTTGGACTAGCTCATCAATGCACACTCAATTCAAGGGAGCAAGGTCACTGCTCCCTACCTGCACCCTCCATATGATGTGGGAAAAAATATTCTCCTGCCTGCTTATGAAAAAGCCCACACTCTCTCCACTTCACCTCAGAAAGGCACATTCTTGTTCACATCAAAAACTGTAAACATTTACAGTTCCCATACATTAGCTTCATGATTTTTTTGGCAGGGGGAGATTATTTTGACAAGGAATTGAAAGTCTCACTCATGGACAAGGTTACCAAGCACCCTCTGCTCTAACATACTCTGTCTCACAGCGGGAGGTTCTTGCTTTTGCTATTAGCTCCTCTGCTTTGTTCTTAGCCATATTCCTGTAACATTTTAATGTTTATCAAGCAGTTTCCCTTAGTTGAGGCTTCACAGGAGCCACATGGATATGAGTATCCTTATTATGTAAATAATGAATTAAAGCTTACGGAGTTGAAATAACTTCAGAGGCACAAAAGTTTAATGAAAAGGGCACACATGTTAGAATCAGGAACTGGGCTTTGTCTTCAGATTTTGTTAGGTTCTGGCTATAAGACCATAGGCAGCTTACTTATCAACCCTCAGCCTCTCACTCTTCATCCTACCCAGTCTTCATTTCTTTCCCCTGAAAATGACGGTGGTACAAGTGACTTCAGGTCATTGTTAGGAAGATTAAACGACAAAATACACCTGGAACATTCAAACCATTGTCTGATAGGTGCTGAGGTTTCTTTAAAACCAAATCCAGTAATTTTTCTCATGGTATAATGCTATGTAGCAATACAGATATATAAACATGGAGCCGGGTCCCAACTGTTTTGTTAGGAACTTTGAAATAGGTTTTAAAAACTAAAGATTGAAGATGGCCAGTATTGGTAGACAGAGGGCTTAATATGGAGAGAGAAGGGGAGAGCTAAAACTCATTGCTGGTAGGAGACTGATGCTAATCCCAGCAGTAATGCTTGTATCTAAAACATAAGGGCAGAGAGAGAGAGAGAGAGAGAAAGAGAGAGAGAGAGAGAGAGAGAGAGAGAGAGAGAGAGAGAGAGAGAGAGAGAGAGAACTAGAAGACATACAGAACACTCGTCCTTTGTCTCCGAGCAGAACTCCTGAGCAGAGCATGTGGCTGTGGGCCTGCCCGAGGCTGGGGAGGGACTTCCCAGGAAGACTGGTGGCCTCTTCTCGGAAGGACTTAGCATGTGAGTGGCCATTATCTTGCCATGTGTGGACAGACAAGCTCTAAGTACCTCATGCCTCAGATGAAAGGAAATCTGTGACTCTTAAGGCTTCAAACGGAAACCCTAATGCTCCCCTGAAGACAGACAAAAGCACCCCTCTGAGAAGATGTTTAGGAAGAGATCCGAGTGCCAGTCACCCCACAGCACAGAGGAAACAACCAAGATTTCTCAACAGGAACATGACTTCACTCCTCATTGCTTTGTTGGCAGGATCTGGAGCTGGCTGGCTTGGGAGTGTCATCTCTAGGGGCCTCCTGCACTCTAGGGAAGTGCTGTACTGCTGAGTTGATCTCCCTGATCCTTCATTTCTTTTTATTTAAACTTCCTAGTTTCTGGAATTCTTCCCTATAAAAAATTAACAGCACACTTAGCTGTGTGGACAAGGTCAAAGAGTAATCAGAGGAGACAAGCTGAACTAGTAAAGCATCCCATATTGTTTCCATTGATCCATATGCTTTTTAAATATGACTTGAAAACCACATATATGTATACATATACATACACATTTTATTTATCTAAAGGCTAGCAGCTTGCAAGGTATAGCCTAAACCTTAATGAGATTTCAGGTTGAATTTAGCATTTTTCCTTCACCATTCTTGCTTGTGATGACGCCATTTTCCTAACTTGATTTTGAGTCTAATTAAGATATATAAAGCCTACTGGAGACTAGACAGTAGAGATGGGAGTGAGGGAAGCATTCCAGGTTCCTTCTGTGCTGTGATCTCAGATCCTTTTATTTCTACCCACTGGCCAGTCATTACTCAATAACATAATTTCATGTTAATTGGAAGGCATTTCCTTTGGGGGCTCCTGATGCAAACAATGTTCACAGTCCCCCCAAGATAAAAGCACAAGAAAGAGGAGAAACATGTGTTGGTGGCAGAAAAGAAAAGTCTTTTCTCAATCTTGCAGATAAGGATATTAAACAACTCTCTGTATTGAATGAATAGATGAGGAACATTGGTCTGATCCAGGCCTTATAAAGATAATGACTAAGCCAGGCTGAGAGAGAGGGGGGGTGGTCCCCCATTCATATAGTGACAGCAGATTAAAAAGAGGCCCTTGTTGCCCATGGAACACCTGCAGGAACTCAGAAGCTGCTATGTGTGTGGGAGGCTGCAAAGCTGTAGACCCTGGTGAACCGGCTTCTCATCTGCCTTGCTCTGTCAAGATTCTGCACAACAGTCTTGAGAGGAGTTTCCTGTGCTGCAGCTCCGCCTTCTGCGAAGTCAGCCCTCCCGTTATGCTCCCTCCTGAAGACAGCGAAGCCTCTTTATTTTTATCTCACCCAGCTAAGCACCTGAAGCATTTTATAATTTACCTTTTGTGCCATTAATCCTCACAAGTCTATAGATTAAAGGAATATGCATGTGTGTGTGTGTGTGTACATCAGTGTAGCTGTAAATATTTGAAACTGAAAAGTGTATGCCAAGTTTCTACCAAATATAACTATAACTTGGAATGTTTAAGACATAAAAGCTATGAAAATTGGGATTTATTAAAGCATAGAAAAAGCCTGCACTGCTTAGTAGCAAAGAGCTTTTCAGAAAGCCATGGAATGCCAGGTGTTTGAATATATTCTAGAGTTCTAGAGGTTTTTTTTTTTTCTTCTATTTTTTTTTACAACCTTTGGAAACCTTCTGGAAAGTGAGAAGAGAGCATTATAATATGTATGATACAGCAGTGGGTTACGTACCATTTAATATTCTGATTTTAACCAGTTACTCAATCAGTAAGCAATTACTAAGCCCCGTGTGGGAAGAGGCACGAGGAGCACGGAAGCACGCCTTTATCTTCGCAAAGCTTGCTGCAGGGTCTAGAGCCTGGAAGGTGGTTAGTTTTACAATACAGGATGGGAAGACCTCCACAAAAGGTGCACAGGGCAGCAGGGGAAGACCTGAGAAGCCAGCTTCGTTTTGAAAGGTGTCGTCAGGGAGGCTTTCAATATATATGAGGGATAGAAGATATATTAGGTTTTGGGGAAGCTATTCTTCCCTTTTTTCTTTTTTTTAAAAAAAGATTTATATATTTATTATTAGGTATATAGTGTTCTGCCTAGACATACACCTGCATGCCAGAAAAGGGGCATCAGATCTTATTATAGATGGTTGTGAGCCACCATGTGGTTGCTGGGAATTGAACTCAGGACTTCTGGAGGAATAGTCAGTGCCCTTAACCTCTGAGCTATCTCTCCAGCCCCCCTTTTTTCTTTTTTAACTTGTTGACTTTACATCCTGATTGTAGCCCCCTCCCTTGTCACCTCCCGATCCCATCCTCCCTTCCTCCCTCATCCCCTCTCCCTCCCTCCTCTGGTCCTCAGAAAGGGGAGCCTCCTCCCCTAACATCTGACCTCTGCCCATCAAGTCTGATCTGTACTGCCCGTATCCTCTCACTCTGTAGCCTGGCCAGGCCTCCCCACCAGGGAGAAGCGATCAACTTGGAAAGTATTTTTAAAGCCAGGGAGGCAAAAGCTTTTGCTTTTCAATCAGTGTTCAGTGAGACTCTGCTCTGCTTCTGCCTGTATGGTAGGTATGAAAAATAGTATAACAAGATGCAAAAGGTCCTTGCATTTGAAGCATAAATTGGCAGACATAGTTTACAACAGTTGGTAGTTCACATTCTAGGGGAAGATGCACAATCTGTTCCGTCATTAAATGCTTTAGTGACTTTGGGCAAAACTCTTTTATTTCTTTTTGTCTTGATACAAGGTCTCTTATGTCACAAGCTAGCCTTGAACTCACCATATAACCAATAAGTCTTTGGGATTCACTCCTTCTGCCTGGGCCTCTGGTATCCTAGGACTATATATTCTGCCAACCATATCCTTGTCCCCAGTTCAATTCTGGAGATTTCTTAAGCGTTTTCTAGGGTGTAGCACCCTTTTTGGTAAGTTGAGTTTGGTACCTTTTGTCTTCTTACAGGGATATGAATAAGGCTGAAATGAAATGGTACATATGAGGTACTCATATGACACTTAATTTAGAGTAATTATCCAATGAATTAGAGTCCAACCCAGATTCTTCACCCATGTTGTTTTACTTCCTAAAGTGTTCTCAGCCTAAGGTGCTTATCAACTCTACACTTTGCTCCCCTTGACCTTCTGTGTGAGGATAGGCACCTCTGGTGTTTATTGTAGTGTCATCCTATAGGTTGTCTTCATAACTTTTCCAAGTTGAGTCAATCAATATATCCTGCAATTGTTCTTCTTTTACATGTTTCTTTTCTAACTCATCCATCCTCCTTTTGCCTTATTTTTTGTGATTTCAAATAGTAAAGTCCCAGATTGACCTGAAAATTCTTTGTAGGTGTGGGAAAGCCTGACGATGGGCCCCAAGACCTTCCAATCCTGATCTGCGTCTGGCCTTGTTTCATGGTTCACATAACATGCAAAGTAGGGTGTGGTACTTACTGGAAGATTTTGAAATCTTCAAAGGCTTGCCAGTATCTATAGAGTGTAAGACCCCCACCTGCTTCCTGGCAAAATAGCCTCATTGTGACTGTTAGGTAGTATATGGGTCATGCTGAAGTGCATGATTTTAACAAAACAATTGCTGGGTTCACCATACTGGCCAGCAAAAGAAAGGAGGTTCATATTAAGACCACGGGACCTTTCTTGTGATGATGTCTTGGTGACATCCCTCCCCCCATCTATTTATCTGATCTTCCATGTTTTCTGAAGTTGTCTCACTCACCTAATATGGGATTCACCAGAGCTCCCAAAAGTAGGAAACTGCCAAATCTAAAACTTCAGCTCTTCTGTGTATTGTCTCAGTCTGTCTAAAGTCAGGTTTTCAAAACAGAGTATATGCTGGTTGTGCCAAATTATTTCTCAAACACATTGCGTGGGGAGCACTTTGTTGTTGGGTCCCTATCATTGTAAACGATGTATTAAAAGTCCACAAACTGCAAGAAAATTTGACTAATCCTAATGTAAGGATGGCCCACCAGATGCATACTGCTGACTTGACACTTTATCCATTGGGTATTTGAGGGAACATAAAGTCTCCATTGTCACAAGTCATGTGGGAAATTTCCCTCTCCAGGCTCAAGATTTTGGCTGAGGGGGCTGAGGACCTAACTCCTTCCATAGAGTGTTGCTTCTTTACACAGCACCCTGGGGGCAGGGAGGTACAAGTCTGTTATCTCAGAACCCTGAAGACGTGGAGGAAGGAGGATTGTGAGTTCAAGGTTGTCCTTGATTACACAGAGTTCCAGGACAGCCTAGACTACAGGAGACCCTGGGACAAAGCAAAACAAAACACAAGACGAAACAGAAGTTCACCTCCAGCATAGAATCCCACGGAGGCGAGTCAGAAGTAGCTGGGACCAGAAACCCACTGCCAGTTCTGGTTAGGACTTCTTGTAGGACTCCTTTCTGGGTTTCTTCTGTTGAGACTGTCTCTCTGAGGTGGGAAATTGCACAGGCTTACATGTGTAGGTGCTGTGTGACATCTCTGATGCCATTCTTTGGCTCTTGTGTTTTGGCTACCTGCCACCGAAATGAATGGCTTTCAAATTGCTTGAAAAACGAAATGGCACTTTTGTATAATTTTAGAACAAGGGAGCCACTCTTAATCTTTCTAAACTGACTCAGACACTTGTCAGTTATTTGAAGGGGTTTGTAACTTTGTCACCTATGTAGTCCTTCAGGCTCTTGCAAAGCAAGTGCTGCCAGGAACAGGAAAGTCTGCCACGAGGTGTAAGCGTTAAAACATTTATTTTGAACCTGATTTTGGGTAATCCGTTCCCCTTCAATCCAGGTGTTAAACCTTCCACTCAGTTTCTAGGCTGTCCTGCTGGTAAAAGGCATCAAGGACTTTTACGTAATTAATGTGGAATCATTTTTTTCCATACCTTTGTCATAAAGCCTGTCCCTTAGGTAAGTTTTCTTTAATTGGCCTTTGTACTTCCAGTTTGCTGCGTCTCATTGGACTTTACACTTCCTTGTTAAGAATTGTCCTTATCATAGCACATGTAAAGCCTTGAGTGGCTTCTTTCTTCATCTGGTCGGTAACTCTAACTCTGGTTCTGGACTTAGTGTCATGTTTAAAACAAGACTATTTATCTCTTTCCTGGGGCTGTACGAAAAGGAGTTGCTTAGAGGCTTTTTAGTTTTCTTTGAATTTTGGAAGTTACCAGACATAAAAAAAAAAAAAAAAAAAATACCCACACATTTAGTAAAATAGAAAATAAAGGAGGTTTAAAAACACTCACAGAAATAAATAAAAAACATCTGGGCTGACAACAGCTATAAGTCGCCGACTTCTGCAGCTTTAAGGGTCAAGTGTTAAAAGTCTGGAAGTCAAGATGTGCAACAGAAGTTCTAGGCGGCACGCAGAGGCTTAAGGGAACACTGTCAAATAATTCCGTCTCAAATTTTGACTAAGTTTTAAACTGTCATAATTTGGTAATACATATATTCCATAAGTATATAAGCATATATATGCTTATATATGTATATATATGTGTATATATATATGCTCAGGACCATCTTTTTGAGTTGTAAGAAAAAATGGGTATATATATATATATTTTATTCCTTAAGGATGAAGGACATGTGATTTTTAAAAATCCATGCTATTACAGTGTAATTAATAAATAAATGGTTCTGTCTAAGACTCCATCACATTCAAGTGATAATTTGTCTGATGAAAGCAAAGCCCACTCGTGAAAAAGATCAGCCTGTGTTACAAAGCAAAATGCTGCTGCACTGTGGTGAAATATTGATACTTAAGCTCTTTTGTAGATGATGCATTTTGCTTTCTTTATTCTTCTAGGGAACATGTGCCCCAAGTTCTGCTAGTGGGGACTAAACTTTTCCATGGTATGAGAGACATTTCATCATCCGGTCTTTCCTGTCATTTCAACACTAGGACTCCATTCTATTGCTTTCATCCCTGACTATTATTTGAGGGAGGGAAGGAATTCTTTCAAACTGCCACCAAATAATTGTGGATCCTTACTACTGAAATCTTAGAATATCCAGTTTTAAGTTGGTGTGCAGGACCAAGCCCTTTGTAGATACTCATTTGAAGGAGTCTCAGAACTCAGTATAAACAGTTTTATGTTATGTTCAGGGAATTCCTGGAATCACGAAATGCTGTGCATCCTCTGATAAGGTGGGATGAGGCTCAGACACAGCTATGTGTTAATGAAACCAGAGTTGTCAGTTTGTAGGTTTAAAAATCCATTCCTAAAATCACGACTTTTCCACACAACGAGACCTCAAAACAAGAGGAATGAGGAAAAAAAGTGTGTGATAGATGGTAAAGAAACCAAAACATTTTTCAGCAGATGCAAATGGAATCTGCAGTGATGATTTTAAATTTGATATAGACTGGGACTGCATGAGGAGAAAACACACTGAGGAGTGAATGTCTAAAGCATGCTTAAGAAGGTGAGTTGTTTGTTTCATTTCTCCTTCCAACCATGTGTACATGGGGTTGGCGGCACACATGCCAAAGTATCTGGTTGGAAATGAGATTTTCCACCTTGTTATAAGCATCAGAAATGGTCACTCCCAGAGACGAAGTACAGAAATAGGTGTAGTTTGATCTATTGTGGCAAATTGATTGGCTGCTCCTATATTCTTTTAACTTTCTCCAGCCTAGAGCAGTCAAGAGAATGGCTGACTGTCGGGAGAATTTACTGCATACAAGGAGCCAATGCTAGTGCCTGGCTGGGCACACACACCTTGCTGGCAAAACAGGTCTTTCCTTAATATCTTTTGTTTATATTTGTGGAGAGATTGGTGGAAGCTTCCGGGTGGCGGTAGCGATGGGAGAAGCTTTTAAAGAGCTTGGAATTAAGAGTGTTAGTACCATCCCTGCGCCTCTTCCATTCTTGTCTTCACTCACTCTTAAGGTCCTGTTTTTCTTTTCAGTTTACCCTGGGTGCTAAGGTTTCCTGGTTCCCAGGTTAAGAACAAATGAAAACAAACAAAGAAGTTTATACCACAAGTCAACATGAATACAAAGATCAGCTGTGGAACCGAACACCGCATAAACAAAGACGTTCCCAGATAAGGATGACCACCCATCCTTCAGCCCTTAGCAGCACCTGATGACAAGCAGACACCTCTTTTGTGCCTGTGGAATGGAGCCTGTGCAGGAGCCTGGAGCCAACATTTCCCCATAGTTAATGGCTTTGCTTGCTTTGCTTGAAGCTTAACCCTAGCTCTTGGGAGGTGGTTGATTTTTTGCATGGATGTAATGATTCTTTCCAAAACAATTGATAGTCATGAATATACGGCCATAAAACTTTTTCAATGAGGAAAGAAAGGGTTTAAAGTGTAATCAAAAGTCAGTGTGACTGTTTTGAGTCTCTCATGTACTGCAGCATGTTCCGTTGGTACAGTGAGAGGTTACCCAGTTATATACTGTCTCTTAAACAGCAAATGCATAATAGTGCTTGCTACTCTGAACACATTCATAAATCAATGATGCATGCAGATGCATAACTTTAATTATGAATTTTCAGATGGTTGGCTTATGTAATGTAAGTGTTTACTATTTACCACTACTTTGCTGGAAATGCTTGATAGGGACATATCATTTCATATAGTTTTCATTAAAAAAACATTGGGTGTATGTGTGTGTGCACATGAGTGCGCTCATGCGCGTGTGTGCGCATGTGTGAGTGGAGGACAGATGATCATTTGTGAGAGCTGATGCTCTCTTCCTGTGAGGCAAGCTCTGGAGATGAAACTTAGACTGTCAGGCTTGGAGGCGAGTGTCCTTGCCCACTAGGTCATGTGGTTGGCTTTGTTCTCAGTTTAAGAATATTTTTCTAAATGATAGCAAGGAAGAGTACTCCTTGAAACCTGTCCTTCACTGTGATGCCTTTCTCTGCTGTTGCTGTTGCCACTAGTGTTTCATCTGTGGGCTTTATTTTCTTTTGTTTTAGGACATTTCTGAAATCTGGTTCACAGATTCAAGGATCTTCATCTTATGTCACGAGTCTTGTAGCTAGGTGAAATTACACTAAGATTTTAATACATTTATCTTTGCATCTATTTGTTCAATCCCACTGTTGGGATTACAGTGCACAGCACTATGCCTGGCTCTTTATGTGGGTCCTTGGGCTTGGACTCAGGAGTTCAGGCTTGCAAGGCAAACACTTGCTGACAGAACCGTCACTCAGCCCTAGTGACTATTTTTAAGTACAAATACTTTGTATAATATAAACAAACTGTTTATGTGGATACCAAACAAGCTTTGTTTTCCAGATTTAACCTTCAGGAACTCTACTCTTACTGACTTGGGAAGTGATCTTCCTCCACAAGTCCTCAGCTGCAGTCTGTGCTGAACACATTTGCAGAACGTTAGCCCTAGCCACCGTCTGCTTCACCGGGAATCAGTTTTTATTGAATTCAAACTTCCAAAAGGAAAATATGCGAGCCTAATGTCAACTGATATTTGTTTTAGCTTCAGTTGGAACTAAAATCGATAGTGTTTCCAGTCTTTGCTGAGCTAATTGGTAGTAATTCTCCATCTGTGTTGATAGCTTTGAGCATGCACGTATATAACAGACACATAAATGTATCTAACTCCCAGTGAGCTCCATAAACATATTTTTTAATGGAAATCTAGAACTAACTACTGGTATTGTAACATAAGGTAACACGAGTATCATGTCCATTAAAATTCTTAAGAACTTGAAAAAATAAGCAAGAAACTGTTACTTCAACTTGGAGAGAGTCTGCTGAATAAAAATAGTGATATACTCTCTAGGTTGAGCAAACTGGTGGCCAAAGTGAGAAAACCAAGTGTTTAAGGGCCAGGCAATAAAGTCAAAGTATAAAATAGGCGTGTGTAAGAAACAAATCACAGCTGTCTAACAGGAGAACGGCCCAGGTGATAAATCATTTTTGTTCCATCGGCCCTGTGTGAAGAGGCCAAAGAGATGGCACATCTTTAAAAAATACCCAGAAGCCTTTCTCATTTAAACCATCCCTGTTGCTATATTTATTTCAGAAACTAAAATAGTTTTGTAGCTTTTCCACTTTAAAAAAAAACCTTCTGACAATCAATATTGAGTTTCCTTTTGAATTTAAGATTTATTTATTTTTTTTCTTCTCCAGGCATGGAGCTCAGCATTATTAAGCCAGCCTGTATCATTTGGAAACAATTTAAATTACTTATTTTCTATGGCTTCATATTGTTTCAGGAATGCGTAATCAAGAAGATTTTTCTGCCATTCACGGTACCCATTCATTACTGTCATCTTAGAACGTGTGCCAGAAGTATGAAGGCTAATGGTAGCTTCATGATAGAGTACTTGCCGCCTAAGTGTGAGGACAGTCTCATCCCCTGAAATCACTGTTGCAAAAGCTGAGCAAATACAGTGGTTGTCTGAACCGAGAACTCAGGAGGCAGAGAAAGAGGATCCTCAAAGCAGAGTGACTACCTACATTAGCAGAATGGGTATGCTCTGGGTCTAACAAGAGACCCTACTTTGGTAATTAAAAGTGGAAAGCAGTTGAAGAAGACAGCTTTGGGTCTCCATGTGCCCATAATACATGTATGTGCATGTGAATCTGCATAGACATGTGGGACTATACACATGAATATAACATACACATAAACACAAGCATGCATGCGTACACACACACACACACACACACACACACACACACACACACACACACACACAGAGTTATCCAAAATATGGTAACTTTTGCCCTGTGATAATTCCTGGAGAGAGTTTTTAGGAAACTTGGGTTTACCAGGCATCAACAGAAACAAAGCTGCTTTCTAGAATGAATTTCTATACAGACACCTCACCCTGGAGAGCGTATCTCCTCTCTGGTCACACCACATATGGCCCTAAGTTCTAAAACACCCTGGAGAAAACCACTTTCTTATCTGGCATGCTACAGACCAGCACCATCGATTTAATTTGGTCCTCATGGGTTTATTGTTGTAGAAGTGCAGCCAACCTGCCTCTTCTTCCTTTTAATTTTAATCATAAACGAGTGTCAGAGGGAGCTTTGGCCATAGATAATGTGTGACTGCTTCTTAGAATGAGTAATTTCCTTTGACACTGCAATCTAATTCCCTTCCTATTCAGGCAGGACCATGGAGAGCCCAATCAGATGACCCTGCCACCCTGCTAGAGGGAACAAATTGCTTCTGGACCACAGAACTGATGTAGACTCCTGACCTGGAGCAAACCCAAGGTGGGCAACAGATTGGGAGTCTTTGGAAGGCAGAAGTGTGTGAACTAGTGGGAAAAGACTGGCTTGTCCTCCTACAGTAATTACACATTGAAAAACCACAAAAATGACATGACAAGATATTTATTTCCTTCCATCTAATCTATATATTGAAACGGAGAGTTAGAATCCTATCTTCTCATCATCTTTTCAAATCACTGTTGGTACAAAATGACAGAACATTAACAAATGACTTTCTGATAAAAACGTAACATTATTCACGGTGTACTTTTTAGATATCTCATCCACTCATTTACTAAATGATTACTTGAGGATTCGGTCTGTGAAATCCAGTTCCAGGCACTGAACTACTGGAGTGAGTACTGTATCCTGCTTCCTTAGTTTCTTTGGTGGTATGTGTAGGCAAGCACATAACAGTCGTAAGATAAGAAACAGAAATTGGACTGCCAAAGAAACATAAACAAATAAAAAGGAAGACAGAGAAAGTAAGCTGGGTGGCTCGTGGGAAGGATAGCTCAAGAAGCATAGCTTGGAATTTGCAGATCAGAAACAAAGGAGGGGGGAAAAAAGAGATTCCAGGAGGATCAGTGAGAACTGTTGGAATTTTGAAATCACCAGTGAACCAGGTACGAACAAATGTTGTGGTAGTTCTTTTGGGAGTGAGAAGACTGAGATTTGAAACCCAGGGAAATATAACAAAACACACATCAAATAACGGACTAACAGAAAAATAGGCTCCAATGAGGAACAATGGCAAACACTTATAGTTGTTACAATTTTACTGTCTGTCTTAGACACTGGGTTAGGATCTAGGGTTACAAAACCAAATGGCTAAGGGTCTGATTAGTAGGGTGCTACCAGTCAAAGTGAGGCATACAATGTATCAAGTGTAATAATTATAGTTTTGTGGGTTTTTACATACTGCTACAAACACAATCTTTGGAATCAGATAGTCTAAGTTTTAATTTTGATTTTATTAGTTGGCATTAATTAATTAATTCTAGACTTAGGAAGATTTGTGAATTATCAGGATGTCTCAATGTGCTTCTGTGCAGTGAAGTACCTTCCAAGTAAGGATGTTACAAAAATAGAGCTAACTATCCTATGAGCAGGCTTTAATTGTTTGCACATGGCACTGCTTAGTTAGTATTAGATATATACAAGTGCACACCCAGAGCACGATGGGAACATGGAGGGGGTACTTCCAAATTAGATTAGGTGTCAAAGAAGAGAGGAGACCAGTTTCTGGGTATTGTGGGATGGCCAAGAACACTGTGGGCATTTAGAATCATGTATGACACAGCAAAATTAGACAAACTTAGTGTTCTCATAACAAAAGTAGTGGGCAGTGGACTAGCTAGGAGTTCAGTGTAGAGTCCAATGATGGCTGTGCCATGTACTCTTTTGAAAGTTGGTATTGAGGCGAGACTGTCCGGGTTCAGTTTCTAGATTGTTTGAGATCACTAGTGTGGGATAATCTCTGCATCCCAATTGACTTCTTTGTTAAAGAGTGATAGCAGTATCTTCCAGGGGTAGAGTAAGAAACACCTAGAACTTTATCTGTCACATGGTAGATACTGTGCATTTATTGATACTGTTATCAGACATCCACTTCGGTGGTAGAGTAAGTTCAAAGCAACTCATGCTATTTTGAAGGAGCTTCTTGAAATGCCGTGCACCCCATAGCCTTCCAAAATCAAATTACATAGTTTTTATTGGTTTGTTTTTATCACTGTGAGCTTGGAACTCAGAACTGACTCTTCAACTATCACTCAGTGTCTTACTTCACACTGCAAATTAGATCTTCACAAAAGCTTGCTGGACGTGTGTATGTTTGCAAGAGTTTTGATTGTACAAGTCAACAATACCGTTGGCTTATACAACTTCAAAAATAATCATATAACCAAGATTACTTTTTTCTCTCAAAATCAAAATAGAAACAACAAAAAGAAAACAATAAGATAACTTGATAAACTTGAAAGTAGACCATATACCTGCAATCACTATATCACATGGAGTTTTTAGTATCATCTAGAAATGCGGTTCTCAACCTTCCTCATACTGAGACCCTTCAATACAGCTCCTCATGGTGTGGTGACCCCAACCATAACATTATTTCCTTGCTCCTTCATAATTTACCTTTGCTACTGTTATGAATCAATAATGTAAATAATATCTGATATCTGATATGTGACCCCTGTGAAATGCTTCTTCAACATCCACTGCTGCTCCAGGACAAAGGAAGAAGTGATTATTTTTGACAGAGAGAAAAACCTCAGGAAAGATTAAATTATCAAGTGACCCAGGTGAGGGAGCAGTCTTCCCTCTTACCTGAAAGATGGCATTAAAAGTAGCACCTTGTGCTTTGACAGCAGTGCATATTTAAGACCATCTGCACATCCCATTAACAGACCTCAGGAAAGTGGGCAATGAACAGAAGAAAACTACTAAGTCAATTAAGATAGAGTCTCAAGTCAGCTGGGAAGATCCAGGAACAGGCACCGTGAGCTGGCACCAGGAGGGATACATCCAGCTTTTGCTTTCCTGTACCTGGCTGATATCTGAAGCTAGAAAACTACTTCTAATCAACAAGAAAAAATGCAAAGCATTACAAGGAGCCAGTGTGGAGCTCTGCCCCTTTCTCATCCTGTGATTGGTGTCACAATCATCCACATTCATACTTTTATGTGGAAATTTAGAAAATGCGCTATTATAGCCTGTGGAGGTTTTTAGAAACTGTGTTGTGAATGGTGTAGGCAAGGAAGGTGTAGAAGCTGTAGACAGGACTTGGCTGAGAAATTCTGGGGTAGGTTTTACTAATTCACTGTTGATCAAATGGTTTATCTACTAAATAGTACAAGAAGTGCTAACCTCCAGGAGGAAAGGTGGTGGTGCCTTTGTAATCGTGACAGTCCAATGGTTAGTACTGGGCCTATGGGAAGAGTTGATGTATCTAGAAGGAATGAAAGAAGGCACACTTCTTGCTATCAAGTGTGAAATAAAACTGATGTAGAATAGTCAAAGGCAGGAGAAATGGAGGTGGTGGGAATGTAAGCAGAGGTTAGAATTATACGAGCAAATTACATTTAACAAAGTATGTGCTCATCTGTACTCTGAAAGAGACTTTGAATTCTTTTGCATATTACATTTTATTTTCCAGCCCGTATGTTTCTGTGAACAGGAGTCAGTTTTGGTTTCGGGGCAATAGCTAGCCTTAGGAGACTTCACTGTGATATATTGTGTGTGTTACCAATGAATGAGTGACAACAGTGCGTATCGCCAAAGCCACTTAGCTGAAAAATTGTGGCTATAAGGTCAGGCTCTGTAAATAACTTGCACATTGTGACTTTTAAAATTGTTTTTGTAAAATGGGATGGCAATATTCATGTGTGTGTGTGTGTGTGTGTGTGTGTGTGTGTGTGTGTGTGTGTGTGAGAGAGAGAGAGAGAGAGAGAGAGAGAGAGAGAGAGAGAGAGAGAGAGAGATTCAGTTAAAACAATGCCCACATCCTAAGATATTTTAAGTGCAGAACTGTGACAAATATTCCTTTAAAAGCCCATTTATCTTATATTATGAGACACTTTTTCGGCTTTGACTTCAAGCCCATTGGGTACCATATTTGAGTTGACTACACATACTACCTTGGACCAGTTACTTACAGTTACTTCCTTTATTTTTGAAAGGAGGCTTCGAAGATGGCTAGTCACAAGTCAGGAGGCTCCTTAGTGGTCACAGAAAATGTACTTTAGCCAGGAGATATGATGATCCCTTGGCATCCCCCACTGAGTAATCTTTATCCTATACATCCTCCATTTCCTTCTTCCTGGAAAACCTTTCCCTTGCTCGGCAGTCTTCCTCACTTCATCTTGAGAGGATTTCTGCTGTCTCTGACTGGCACCTAATCCCTCTAAGGCCCTGACTGGTGATCAATATGTGATAATGACTTCAGACAGAGGTGAACAGCCATTTTTCACAAGTGCCAATTCTGAGAAAGTAAAAGTGTTAATAGGCCATATTAAAAAAATACAAAGAACACAGTAAGAACTATATGACTGGACAATAGATACTTCTTTTAAACCATAGAAGTGATCATATCTGATATATTTAGGAAAATTGTAGCATGGAAACTATTTTTAACATTTATTGTGAAATTATAAATGTGCTTTATTCAATTAATTTATTTATCTTGGACTTACCGAGGAAAAGTGAGAAAAGAATTCAAGGAGTAGGAGGAGCCAAAAGAGAAATACTGTAGGAAAGTGTTTTAAAGGACTGAAGCGAGCACAGTGAAAAGTTGGGCCATAGCAATAGTTAATTTGTTTGAGAAATTCTAATAGGCACAGTATATGCCTTATTTACCTGGTGCTCCCACAGTGGAGAAGATGTGTTTTCAAAGATCATGCCTCTGGGACAAGTAGCCACTCATAAGCTCTTAGCTGTTGAGCAACTCAGCTGTCAGGCCCTCTAGGGTTCTGGGAACTCTGGGACAGCACTTCATGAAAGTGTGCTGCTCCAGCAGGGAACCAAACACTTCAAGTGTAGGAGCTTGAGAGTCTAAGACCAAGATCCAGATGATTGTGCCTGTGATCAGAACCTGACCTTTGCTTCAGAGAAGGCTCCCCTTGCAGTTGTGTAAGATCACAGATGAGCTGCCAGGCTCAGTCTGTAATGAGGCAAATAAATACCTTTCGGCTTACTGACTTTTCAGAGGCATACCCTCCTAATACAAGGGTGTAAAGCTTCAATGTATACATTTGTATTCCCTATCAGTTCTACTACCTCCTGCCCTTCAGTCTTGTAGCAACACTAGTTCTGTAGGCTGGAATTGTAGAAAAACATATATCCTGCTACATTGGGTGGGGTTATTCATGATGCATTTAATACAATGTGTCATTGGTTCAATAGTTTTTCATGTTTTAATATACAAGTAGAGCTACCAAAATGACTTTGTAGGTTGGATACTTTGCCATGCAAATTTTACCTTGTCTCAGAAAAATGTTATTTTTATTAGTTCATTTTCTTCTCACTGTGATGCAATAACTTTATAGAGATACCTTTATGAAGGACATCTTATTCTTTTTCACAGTTTGCAGGGCTTCTCAACCTTTCTAATGCTGCAGACTCTTAACACAGTTCCTCATGTTGTGGTGACCCCCAACCATAAAGTTATTTTTGTTGCTACTTCATAATCATAATTTTGCTACTGTTATGAGTTGTAATGGACATATTTTTGTAGATAGAAGTTTATCAGTGGGGCTGTGACTCACAGGTTGAGAACCATTGGTTTATGGTATACAGTCATATTCTAGGAAAAGCATGGCAGCAGGGAGGCCCTCCCAGTTCACCTACTAGCCAGAAAAAGAGTGAGGTGTCTGGCTATTATCAGGTTGACAATCGGGAAGCAGAAAGCTAAAGCCAGAACTGGTGACTGAAACTAGCCTACAACAAACACCTGCCCACTCACAGAAGGAACTGTTTTCTTCTTCTAATCATGTAACAAAAGGTTGTAGACTCTCTCGAAGTAGCACTATCAAGGGGGGGGGGGAAGAGGGTGCGGGAGGGGGCAAGCATCCAAACAAATGGACCTTGTGATATTTATAACATAACACCTTATCCCTCGCCCCCAGAGGCTCATGGCTGCCTCATAACACACAGTGAACCCAGTCCAACTTCAAAAGTCCCCACTTCCTTTCAGTTCTAAGGACCATTCAAAAGCCATCTAAGACTCAAGGCAATTTCTTAACTGTGAGTTCTTGTGAAATGAAAACCATGTCGCACAGTTTCATTATGTAATGGGACCCAGCAAACGTTCTCATTTCAAGTGGAGGACTGTGAAGAAAGCAAGGAAGGAACAGGTCAAAACAAGACAGAAAGCCCACAGGGAAAACAACAAACCCTACAGGCTCCATGTACCATGTTCCGAACGGCGGCATTTGGAGCCTGTGGTACCATCACCTGGGCCCCAGTGCGCAGGTTTAAGTACACAGTTTGATATCTGTAGGTTGCATGATTTTTCTCTTGGGTCAATGTCTCCCATTGCAACATGGGCTTGCTTTCCCAGGGCATCTGACACTGCTACATATTGTCTGGTCTTACCAGTCTTTTTCCTCCTCACATAGGTGCAAGCTTCCTTGCCCTGCCTCCCAACTCCCGTGTTTCTAAATGCCCACATGACGAGTATCACGTGGACAATGTCAAATTTGGTTCAAAGTTTGAGATGTAGCCCGGCCCTTTTATGAGCACCTGCTTGTCATATACAGCAGATAAAGAGAACATTTACTTAGACAATTTTATCTTGGAACAGGACAGTCTGGAGCCTCCCATGGCTTGCTTTCGAGATATCATTCTTATTCCTTCAGTACAGAAAGCCTTTCATTGTGCTTGATGTCTTTAACAATAACTACTGTCTGTCCCGACAGCCTAGCTCACTTTGTCCACTGCTTCTTTTTCCAGAAGTCTAATCGCTGAGACTTATTTTCAGTGAGGCACTGAATGGGACTCTTTATGTTCCTGACTCACTTGTAAAACTTGGGAGCCATAGTAACTGTCACTTCCATTCTACGGACTAAAACGGAAGCCGGAGAGAGTTTAAGTATCTTGTGCAGGGTCACCAAGCAGGAGGAGCAGAGCTTGTGACTTGAGACAATTCTCTCTTCTGTGCCGCTCTGCCCACTGTGAAGCAGCTCCTGAAGCAGATTCTGTCTTCTCTAAAGACAGGACCGTGCTGGGTCGGTCATTCGGCACAGGCCACGCTGACCCGCCTGGGTCACTCGGCACAGGCCACGCTGACCCGCCTCTGCTCCCGAAGCCCTGTCTCTTACCGTGTTCTGAATGGGGTGTAATTTCCAGACATCTTCCCGCCCATGTTCTTGTGACTAGGGTTTCAGTAGATCAAGGTCACTTCAGAGGTGGCTTTCCGATCACTCCCATTACCCTTCTCCTGTAGTCACTCAGTCATATTAACCCTTCACAATGGTCTTCCGTACGTATGTCACCATTTGGGACTGGGAAGGCATCTGAGAGGCTTCCTTAAACTGGCGGTGTGGTATTCTTACTTTTTTACTTAATGAAAGTGATTTTTATTAAAACTAAGAAAAAAGTACTTTCTTTACCCTTGGAAATATAGCTTGCTCCCAAATCTTTGGTATTAATATTAATATCAATAATTATACAATATAAGCCATTGTACTTTTCTCCGATATTAATAAAGACATTTCACCTTTCCAAAGAAAAGAAGAGAGAAAGAAAAAGAAACTGTTTTCTAAGCAATGGTCATCTATATCAAGTTTTTTTTTTGTTCACTGCATGACCATTTAAACAGAATATCTATTAGAGCAATTGATTAGAGCAAACTACTAAAACAGGCCACAGTGCATGCTCATTGCCGAGATGAAGAGACCTAGGGATCCACGTCATTAATGCATCTACTGGATAGCATCCTTCACACTGCAATTGATTGGCCAACCTCTTTCACAACACAGTGATTCTTAAAAATTAGAATAGAGCAGACCAGCACCTAGCCACCTCCACCTTGTTGGTTTAGGGAAGTCAGCAACCTTATTTACATTGTTCTGTGATGTCAGAATGCAGTTGCTGCTCAGACCACCACAGCTGCAGGTTTCCTGGGCACACATGGGACTTAGGGAGCCTCCAGCTGACAGCTCTCACCTGGGAAGTGCTAACATCAAAGCTGACCACTACTCAGCATTTTTCCATCCCGCTCCCACCCACCCATCCCTTTCCTATTGCCTGGGAGATCAGAGAGCCTGGTAGTGGGTGTGTGCTACTAAACCTTCCTTATCCTTCCAAAGGTATAAAAAGGGATTCCCACTTTTGCCAGGTGGGCTCTGATTCTTCAGAACTCCTCCTGCACTGTCCATAGGACTGGGGCTGTACTCTCTGAGGAGAAATAAGAAAGAAAGAAAGAAAAAAAAAAAACTAGGAAAATGTGTATTTTTAAAGCATGAAAATATAAATCCACAAAGTCCTGAATTCAGGTGCTTTTAAATTTCAGATGAAATTCTACCTTCCTCCTTGTCTTGAAAACCAGCTCTATTGCTTTGATGTATTACCAGAGAAAATAAGGTGAAAGGCGCATATGTTATAGGCACTTGGTTCAATTTTTATATAAAAGTATTGTTGTTATATATTTAAATACATGTTTCCTCAGAGAAGCCCAACATTTGGGTCAACATTTCAAGCTTGTGTAAATTTCAAAGTCTATGTAATCTTTCAAACAAGAGCTTTTATCTGAGATTAGTGCTTATCCATGAGGAGGTTTGTGCTTTATGTTTCTGAAACTTGCGACAAGGGTATCACTACCCCTGATGGACGTAAATCAGATTGGGGTCTGGGAACGTTGTTAAACTGGTACAGTGCTGAGCAGGCACACTTGAGGCACTGAGTTGGGTCCTCAGAACTGTAAAGATTGGTGTGGTGGCTCATACTTGTAATCCCAGTGCTTGAGTAGTAAGTTGGGAAAATCGGAAGGCTAGAGTCATCCTAGAGTATCCAGCAAGTTCAAGGCCAGTAGGACTACATGAGACTGTCTCAAAAATGACTGACTGACTGACTGACTGACTGTATAAGTAAATAGGCAACCTTGTTGCTTTAAGTATCTAAATAATCTGATTGGATTATGAAAGACATTATTCAAATTGTATAGTATATATTGTCTTCTACTTTATCGCCACCAAAGAGAATATAGTACTTAATACTCTTCATTATTCTAATATTATTTCTTTCACCATCTATAAAACAGTAATCTATCTTCTGGCTTTATACTTCAACACAAAGCAGAGCACTCTGTTACATACCTTCTTTTTAGAATTCCATGTCAGCAGTGTATAGCAGTAAGCATCCTCATTAACCACAGAATCCTCTTGTCACACCAAATCAAGTGCACAGAAGGCCAGTGGAACAGAGGCTGGAGCGCATACATTGGTGTGATACAGTCAGTAATGGACTTGCACCAAGTGGCGCAATTTAACCCTCCCATTCTTTCTAAGGTTGAATAGCCTTGCTTCACTTGTACTCAAGTCTGATGTCTAATCAATGTGAGCATCTTCTCTGATCTAAATGTTCCCACGCCATCTTCAGGGATGTGGTGATTGTAGGTTTTATATCATGATGCATACTAAGCACTCACAGCGCCAACATTTCTTTAATGTTTGGTAAATGTCAATAAATCTGTGGCATGCGAAAGGGCACTGCTAACATGGCAGCTATTTGGTTTCTATACTTTGTCAAATATATGGACCTCTTAATTCAATAATCCATAAAGGCAATGCTCACTGTGGTTTCCCATTCATGAACCTGACCTTTCCTTAATGTCAAGCATCATTTTCAACCAGCAAGGGAATAAAGCATATTATTTATATAAAGCTAATAATTGCTAGGGAAAATAAATACAGAGGAAGTAATCATGAAAACGATGAGCCCTTATTCATTTTTATCACTATAAATTGATATAATATTGAATATATTCTTTCTCAGAGTTCCAAAATATAAAGAGAAACATGCCATATCATCATGGAGTCTAAATTTACCTAATCACTATTTCAGAGCCTAAGTGGTTACATGAATTATTTCCAAAGCCATCATTTTACTTGCAAATGTGCGATCTTGCTCAAAGTGACCTATTGTCTTGAGTGTTTATTTCTGAACTTTTCTTGTTATCCAGGGTAGTTCTATATTACCTGACTTTTTGTTTTTAAGAAGCAGCTAAATGGATTACGAATGTCCAGAAGTTAAGGGAGAAAATCCTCCCCCGTTTTACCAGCTAGACGATTTGGTAAGATGTAAACAAAAACCCCAAAACATTCATCATCAAATATTTATTGAGAACACACACTATGCTAGGCACTGTGCCAGGCATTGTAGGGCATGGAAATATGTCTAAGAAACAGTTCCAGCATTTGCAGACTTTATGCTTTGGTCATGTGTGAACTTATCAGCCAAATTAATCTGTTGTTAAACTTTCAAATGCTACCAGTGACAGTTGTTAATATGTGTTCCCACTTCCTCAGAAACATCCTTTGAGCCATGCTTACATGTTTTCTCAAATGCTCACAGCAGGTGTCAATCACGCCCAACTTTCAACACTTGCTTTGCACTTCTGTGATGTGCAGGTAGATGTCAGCCTCCAACTTGGGAAACAGCTCTTGCCAGAACATGAAGAGAACATATTTGTTGTTGACTGAGACATCTGTTGGCAGCGGACAGGTACAGTGATTTTGTATGCCACATATTACTAGCTTTTGTGCAAATAGATGGTCATGACAGGGTATAAAAGGAGAGATCCAGGGGCAAGAGAAACTGCTCAGCAGTTAAAAATCACTTTGCTAATCTTACAGGGGACTCAGGTTCAGTTCCCAGCATCCGTAGGGCACTTTACAACCACCTGTAAATCCATTTCCAAGCAGACCCTACTCCCTCTTCTGGCCTCCTTCTGCACTTCATGCATGTGGTGCATCAACATACGTGCAGACGAAACATTCATAAACATAAACTGGAAATGAAAAAAATCTTAAAAAAGGAAGACTCCATTATTTCTACTGCATTTCAAAGATGCCCCAGTTTTAAATAACAGTTCCCGACTTAGGTACATGCAAACTGTCCATAATAATCCCTGCAGTGAAGGTTGACTCCGATCAAGTACAATACCTTACTCAAGTCAGGACTGTAGTGAGCTAAAACTCCATTCCTGTATGCTCTCAGCAGTAGAACATTCTCCAAGGCAGAGCAAGCCTGCACACACGTTGATAAAAGGATGTGTGACCTTTTTCACTCTGATCTGATGTCAGGTGTGTCATTTGGTGACATGTGACCATTGTAGAAATCTGTTCAAATTAATCCCCACAGGGTCAGCCTATGAGATTATCTTTTGACCCTATTTTCCGGCAAAGCACTAATATATTTAGCTGTCTGGGTCACTCTCACCATGATGGTGAGAGATGAGGTGCTAAGCACAGTTGGGACAACTCATATCTTAATAGCTGCTAATCGCATGAACAGCCCAGCTGGCAGGCACGTGGCACATGCCAGACAGAAGCTAGAAAAGCCCTCTTGGATGATCAAAAATAGTGTTATTTATTTAAGAGCAATTTAATCAAAATAACGGTTTTATTTTAATTTTACCTTGACTCAAAATAAAAGTTAATCACTAGAAATATGCAAAGTAAAGCAAAGCGATCTGTATCAGGATATCTTTCAAGTAATAGTTGGAAAAAAATAAAAGTAAAAACCACAGAGTTCCACAGTATACTCATTACACACTGGTTACTAGGGTTTTAGGCGAGGCAGAATAGGAACACTTTATGGAATAAAACTGATGTTCTTTCTCTCTGATTCTCTTAGCAAATTTAAAATAACAGTTGCTTAAAGACTGGACACCTATTGTCAGGCAGTGGTGGCACACACCTTTAATCCTAGCACTCGGGAGGCAGAGGAAGACATACCTCTGAGATCTAGGCCAACTTGGTCTATAAGAATGAGTTGCAGGACAGCCACGGCTACACAGAGAAACCCTGTCTCAAAAGCAAACAAACAAATAAACAAAAAGTAAATTTTCACCTAAAACCATAAGCATTACGATGGTGGCTTGTACAGTTTAGACTAAATGAAATTGTTTTGTAACGTCACTCTATAGTTAGGACTTTTACTCCAAAATTTCAAGGCATCTCAGACAGGGCTATGTAATTAAAAGATACCAGCTAATAAGATACTTAAGCAGCTTCTGGAGAAACATCTTGGAATCTGATAGGCACTATAGACTACTAGATAAAGCAGTTGGGGAAGGACAGAAAGGAACAAATGGGAAGGCTGTGTGGCCAGAGTTTTTGATTATCTACCTACTTTTTATATTGCATTTCTCTCTCCTTCTTAAGACCTTATCAGAATCAACAGCATGTGCTGGGTATGGTGGCATCTGCCTGTAATTTCAGTACTTAGGTGGTCATCCTTGGCTACATAGTGAGTTTGAAGTCAGCCTGGGCTTAGGAGACCCTATCACAAAACAAAACAAAGCAAAGCAAATAACCAAACCAAAACAGAATGTCAAAACAAAACAAAAGAAACAATGATATCCTGGTCCACTAAGCTGTCGCTGACTGCCTCCTTCAAAATAAAGGTGGACTCTGAGAGTCACACCTGGGTATGTGGGTGTGGATGAGTGGAGTGCTTTGAGAATGGGGTGCCCTGGCTAAAGGTGTCCTCCTCTTCTCTTTTTCTTTGAAAAAAAAAATCAATGCCTATGATGGCTAGAAATTCATACTATCTTGCAAAAGGAAGCCACACAGACAGTAGTTGGGGAACAGAGAGATGGCAGCAACGTTCAGGGGTCCAGTTATTGAGTTATGCCCTTTACCTGGGGATGACTCTGGCTAGGCTTTGGAGAACCAGCCCACCTCCATTTTATGCTTAAAAGCCATATCATAGTAAAGACAAACTAGATTCATTCTTGTTTATGATTAAACCTGTTTCTTAAGGATTCGGTTATACCACATCTGTGAACTTAATTCCAAATGGTTCTGTTCTGCAAGTTCCAGGAAAGGTATGTGGAGAGCGGGGACTGACTCTGACATGAACTCTGGTCCCCCATATTTGACCACTTCCCCTTGGTGGGGAGGCTTGGTGGCACTCAAAGAAGGAATAAGTAGGCTACCAAGTTGAGACTTGATAGCCTATGACCATATAGTGGGGGAGGAGGGCTGCCTCGAATATAGACCTAGGGGAGGGGAATAGGGTGAAAGTGGGAGGGAGGGAGGAATGGGAGGGTACAAGTGATGGGATAACAATTGAGTTACAATATGAATAAATTAATTAAATAAAAAATTTCACGAAAAAAACCCCCAACAAAACCACGTTGTTTATAACAATCTTGCAACCCTACCTTTGATTCAAAAGATTGTTATGACTACCTTGTTATCCCTACCTGCTGTTAATGCCCACCTTGCAACCATGTCTTTGTTTCATGAGGGCAGCAGGACTAAGTTGTAATGATGGTCTGCTCCCATAGCTCTGCCTATTTGGCCAAATCCTCCACTTGGAAAACCCCTACCCCTGAGTTATAAAAGCCTTGTCTTCCTTACATTCAATGCTGACCTCTTGTACATGAATAAAAAATGAAGCTTGCCTTAGTTAATTGTTCACTTTAATTAATTTGTCCATGAAGATTTGGGTTGGTTAGTGGTCTTTCCTCTCCTGTCTTTGGGATTCACAACTTCTCTGGATCCAAAGAAAAGCAGGACTGTTACAAGCAACTATTTACATGTCTTTTCATAGAAAGGAGGTTAGTGGATTGGAAATTCATGGATACATCGCCTTAGATGACATAGCTTACAAAGAGAATGAATAGGACGTTTAAAGGGACCAGGCCTGAAGCTGACTAGAAGTACTCAGTGCTCCTCAGTGAGGCATAGCAACATCAGCAGCACCTTCTGTAAGTGGGAGACCAGGGTGGCTGAAGTGGCTGACATGTCAGGTAAAAAGTCCAAGTGACTCTTTGCATAGTGTACTTAGCATGTTAAAGTACTGAAATATTGGTCTCTCCACATGCTTTTCAATCAAATGGAGAGATATACTGTTTGTGCAGGCTAACTACATTACTTTTAAGGCATGCCTAAGCAAGATAGTTAAAATTTGGTGTGAATTTATATGTTGTTACAGAAACATACATAAAACTATTTTCAGAAATGAGAGGTCATGGGATAATATAGAAACAGTCAAAGGAGAATTTAATACACTCAGAAAACTTCTAATCTAGTGTTAAAGCTTCTTTGAATTAAAAAAATTTATTATATTTCATTTTATTTTATGAGTTTTTCTTGCATGTCTGCATATACATTGGATGCTATAGAAGAAGAAGAAGAAGAAGAAGAAGAAGAAGAAGAAGAAGAAGAAGAAGAAGAAGAAGAAGAAGAAGAAGAAGAAGAAGAAGAAGAAGAAGAAGAAGAATTAGTAGTAGTACAGGAGGTACAGATGGTTGTGAACCACCATGTAGGTCCTAGGAATTGAACTCAGGTCCTTTGTAAGAGCTCCCAATACTTTTAAGCACTGAACCATCTTTTACTCAGTGGGTTTTGTTTGTTGTTATCAGTGCTGAATGTTACTACTTTTTGTTGTTTTGTTTTTTGAGGCAGGGTTTTTTTCTGTGCTGCCCTGGGTGTCCTGGAACTTGCTCTGTCGACCTTGAACTCACAGAGATCCTCCTGCCTCTGCCTCCCAAGTACTCGGACGAAAGGTGTTCGACGCCACAGCCCTGCCCAGTGCTGAGTGTTGAAACCAGGTGTCACACACACAATTTGGCTGCCTACCTTTTTGTTAGAAGAAGTTGTCTTGAAAACTGCATTTACAAATGAGATTAAGATGGATGATGTTTTTATAGCATAACAAAATTTGAGTGACCCTCCTTTCCTCCGGGTGTTAGTGACAAAACTTTTTCAGTGTCAATAAAGATCTTAAAATCTGTATTTCTCAAAACCCCTTGTCCTGGTGAAAACTGTGAACTTACTGCAGCTGAGGTTTGGGATCTGACTGATCATGTGTTGGAAATGTGGGTGCAGACATAATGAAGTAAAGAGCTGAGAACGCAAGAGGTAGAGGAAGGGTGGGCGGTGAGGGGTTGGATGTGGGTAGTGGGGGTGGGAATTGGTTCATGAGCTGTCACCCTTCACCCTCCAAAGGGTTTAATGTTTGTGTCCTGGGTATGGGTTAGGTGTATGGAGACTGAATTAGAGAGTGACCACAAACCTGCTTCAGCCTCTTCTGCCAGAAGACAAATGTAAAATTTAAACTTGGACTCTTAAACCTTCTAAACTATGAACCCAAGACTAGCCTTTCTGTTCCTTTTGGAAATACTTATTTTCAGGCATTTTGATATTGCAACAGAACATGAACTAAAAACCCTGCATTAAGGTCGGGGCCAGTTAGTAGTCATCCAGTGAACTTTGACAGGGACATTGTAAAGAGAGGGTGGTGGTCAATCGCTTCTGCAGAGGGCAAAGTATGGAAGGAATGAAAGCAAGCCTGTTCCCAGGGCACTCTTTCCTAAAAGCATCTTCCTGTCTTTGTGTCCTTGAGCCTGCAGCTTCAAAGAGGCTATTTTCACTACCCTGGTGTAGGGTCAGCGACAGCTGTCAAATGACTTCAAGGGTTATTCAGGCCTAACACCAACGAAGACAATAGCTGAAGAAGCAGCTAATGGGTCTTGTCAACTGGCCCGAGATTGAGCACCAGAGTGACCCCCACATTTTAAACAGTCTTTAGTATTGATTCCAAACTCTTTCAAAGTTTAACATGGGGCGATGTTGTACATAAGAGCGATGCGCTGGCACACTCGTGGTGTTACATACAGAGGGTGTGACATTTGATTATATCTAAGCTTCTTCAAATGCCAAGAGGAATCTGGAGAAAGATATTTGATATTGACTTTTAAAAGGTCCACATAGATAAAATTAATAAATCTTATTAAAGTTTATTTTAAGGATATTGATTTTAAAGTTGAAATGCACCCACAAAGAAAGTCCCATGATAAGGGTAATGTGTAAATTCCTTTAAAACCCATAGTTACTGTAATTATACGGAGCATTTTACAAGCAATGAGGGACTGCTTAGGATAGACGACTGAAATTTAATCAGATTCTGGTGTAGGCTGCCTTCTTTTCCCACCCCGGATTTCCATCCAATGCAGACGGACCTGTTTTGAGACTGAACCTTGCTTATCACATTGAATCTGTCTTTGAGCACTTTCCAAAAGAAAGACTTCCCTGGAGCTCCCCAGAAGACAAAGGAACAGGGCAGTTTTCCTCGGCATCATGTGCTCTTCCTCCCATCCCATGCCATTCTCAGCAAACTTAATTCGTTTCTCCAGCCTTACTTTTATACTCTCAAGAAGCATTCTACATTGAATGCATAAAACATGGGCGTGCTAATGCTGCCACGAGAGAGCATCCGATAAGAAGGAAGGCCTAACCTTTATACTCTTAGGGAGGCAGTGTTTGCCCTGCAAACCTCTTTCAAAAACAACTCATTTCATTTCTAAGCATTTTCAGTTTTATTTTTATTAAGTGATGTAGGCATGCCAGTCTTGTGAAGAGAAACCTGAGTTTGATAGAGTTCCTTTTAAAGCGAGGGGGAAGTGGAAAAATAATCACCAGTGATAAGTGTGGAAATTAAAGTACCTCTAGAGTTCATGTTTTACAAGGTCAAAATCGATTAGTTTATCTCCCAGCTGATTTAAAACCTACCTGATTATTTCTGATGGCTTAAGATGTGATTGTCCAGAAGTCTAAGTAGAATTTTTAGACTTACCTTTATTAAAGCGTCAGGAACTGAAGACAGAACTGTCTGGCTTGATTTCCATATTTTTGTTGTGAAAAATAAGAACTCCCAAGTTGCCATTTTTATCACAGTGCTTATAAATCTCTGTCTCTAGTGCAAATGAATTTTTTTTTTAATTGTAATTCATTTAAACTTAGGTTCTTGAACATAGTAGCATTGCAGTGTAGCATCTGAGTCCCAGAGATCAATTGATGGCTGTTAAAGATCATGAAGAATGGCCCATTAAAGCAGTTAGTATATGAAAAATAACAAGGTTTGTTTTTAGTGTAGAGATTCATCAACTAGACAGAGCACTTATGCCTGGGACCCAAATGAAAGTCTACTCGAACCAACTTATTAATAAGTCAGTGCACCGTTTTTTAACAGACCGTCTTATTAAAAAAAACTCTGATATATTAAAATTGAGCTCTGATGTGATAGGTACCATCCCTGAACCACAACCACAAAATACACACTGTTCCTGCAGACTGAAGTGTGTAGTAAAGAAAAATAGCTTTTTATTGTTTCTATTTTTCTGCGAGCTAGCTTTGCCTGGGCCCCCTGGCTGTGGCAAGCAATTTCCATCAGGCTGCCTCTGGGCCACACCGCTGATTGTCTCTCTCAGCCTGCATAGGATGGAATCACACGTCAAAGAAGTAAGTCTAACTTCAAGTTACCACCTATGTACAGCTATAGAGACCACACTAAAGAATCTGCTTATGTATCCCAAGCCATTTTTAGAGTGGGGAAATGAAGTGTGTTCAGTAAAGGGGGATGGCACCACCCTCCCAGATATCCAGGGTCTCGGCAAGAGTTTCCAGGTCTTGGAGAAACTGTCGGGCTTTCTCATCCCTAGTGGGATCAGCAGTGAGTCATGACAATGCCAGTCAGTGGGTATTGATTATCTGGGAGCAGTGCATTGAGAAGAATGTTTCAGGCTCAGTGTAAGCATAGGGGGGGGGGGGGGAAAGAAGCCACAGTAAATTAGTGACATTAGAGTCCTAATGTAGGAGCATCACAGGTTCTAACCGGCAGGGGCTGGACCTCTCTGTCCAGGAGGTTAGGAGAGCAGTGTTTGCAAGTTAAAAGCAAAACAAGCCAACCAACCAAATAAATAAAAAACAGCCAATAGCTGGTTCATTCCATATCTGATAGTCAGCTAAACAATTTATCAAATATTTTTTCATAATATTTTAAAACTTGACACTCATACTTAATTAAACAAAATAGAGTTGGATTGTTGAGGTGGCTCAGCCAGTAAAAGTACTTGCTAATAAGCCAACCACTGGAGTTCAATCCCGGGGACCCACATGGCGGAAGGAGAGGACCAACTTCTACAAGCTGCTCTCTGATCTCCCTCTCCCACTCGCTTTCTCTCAACGTAGCTTTAAAAAACACACAGCAAAGAATGACAGTGGTGAAGCATAGCCCAGTGCTGGAGGATTGCCCAGTGTTCCGGAGCATAGGCATCACTACAGCCAGCACTATACAGCACTGGTTCTCAACCTGTGGGTCTCGACCCATGAGGAACTGTATTAAAAGGTCTCAGCATCAGGAAGGCTGAGAGTCTTGCTGGTTTACAGCATTGTTCACCCCTGCAGTCGCAGCACTGGGATGTGGAAACAGGAGGCTTGTAAGTTGCAGCCAGCCAGAGGGGACAGTAACACCCGTTACGATCAACAGCAGAGTTGTAGGTGAAACAGTCCTTTTTAAAAGAGTAATTTACAGAGTGAACTTTTAAGAGACAGTTCTCTCATTCATTGAACTGAAGTAGTCCTCCTTGGAAAACTGGCATTTGTGATGTGAACTGGCTTGCTTGACCACAGGATGGTTGTGTTCTCTTATGCCTGACAGTCCACCAAAGAGTCACCCCAACAATATGGCGATGTCCTATAACAGCCACCACTGCTGCTGCCTGTGTCTGCCATAGCTCCTCCTCCTTCTCCTTCCCCAACTTCTTCCCCCCTCCTTATATTCTTTCCTCCTCTTCCTTCCCAATCTCTTCTGCCCACTCTTTCTTCTCCACTTCCATCTCCCCCGCCTTCTCCCCTTCACCTCCTTTTCCTCAGTCTACGTTTCCTCCTGTCCATTTTCCTGCTATTCCTCCCTCTCTTCTTTTTAAAACAATTGATCCATATCCTAATGCTTGCTGTAGCCAAAACAATTTTTGAAAAAATTCCTGCTTTAAAGTTATTCACCGTGGTACTCTCTGAAGCAGTTTATCTGGTTACTGTTATCGGGAACTGGAAGTCTTACTTGGCATCAGATTTCCTCTCCCCAGCCATATCCAATCTATCACCATAGTCTCTTGATACTTTACCTCTAACATACCTTTGAGATCATTTTCAGTCCCCAGCTACCACTCCACATGAAGTCAAATAACTTTTTCCTTTTCCTCTTCTGCTTCAGAAACTGCCGAAGGGAAGCTGTCACCACGGTTGGCCTCCATCCAGCCCATCAGCTGCCCTGGACCAGGCCAATCTTTCCAGAAGCTGCTCTACCTTCCTCATTGCTTACATGCTTTGCAGCATCTCCTGGCACTGAGAGGGCAAGTCTTCAGGTGCACCAAAAGCCCCCATCTGACTTTCATTTTCTTTCCTGCCTGATTATTCACCACGCTCGGATAATCTCTCTCTCTCTCTCTGTCTCTCTGTCTCTCTGTCTCTGTCTCTCTCTCTCTGTCTCTGTCTCTCTCTGTCTCTGTCTCTGTCTCTCTGTCTCTGTCTCTCTGTCTCTGTCTCTCTGTTTCTCTGTGTCTGTGTCTCTCTCTCTGTCTCTCTGTCTCTGTCTCTCTGTCTCTGTCTCTGTCTCTCTCTCTCTCTCTCTCTCTCTCTCTCTCTCTCTTTCTCCTATTCCTTGTTCACAAAGCTCTGTCTCACCTTGGGGTTTTGATTATGTGCATTGTGTATGTGACATGTTGTTTGCCTGGGAAGTTGTCCTCCCCACCTGTATAATCTGTTAGATACAAACACCACCTCTTCAAAGAAGCATTCTGTTTGATTTTTCCTGCTTTGTGATTATTCTCTACCATGAGGGTCTACTTGTGTGATTATTTATTTAAAACCCATCTCCGCATTGTGAACATAAAGACCATTAATGACATGGTGAAATGATCGATATTTTCATTTTCTCTTCCTACCATACATGCGTACTGCTTGCTACTGTGAGTTCATGCTTGTTGAGTGACCCATTCCAGTTACTTGCTAGATCTCAGCTTGCTCTTTTGTTTCTAAGGCTAACGTTTTTGCTCCATTTCTGTTGCTCATAGGAGAAGGTTTTGACGTCCTTCTCTGATGTGGCCCCACACTGACATGTCTTCTTCAGTGTTCTTTATAAATGCAGAGGACTGACTGTGTTATGTAGGGTGTGGCCCAGTAATTGGAGAAAGTAATGGAACCATTTGTTCCACTGTCTGTTAATCTAATCTAAGTTGGTGCCATTCTTTCTTAGTATCCATGGCTCGCTATGGCTATATGTTAACCTGGATTATATAACAGGACATAAATCTTTTTTTTCTACCATGAAAGTTCCCCACCACTTGAAGTTGTACATAGCATCTTTTAGTGGCTGTATGAAATGATTCATTCCCTTACGTGCTCCAGGCTATTCTTGTGGCTCTTTGCCATCAGAGGCACTCATGGCCTCTTTTATGTGTTTCCATGTTTGTTATACATACCCATTATTTACCATGTTCGTATTCTATGTAGAAAAGAAAGAGTAAGAGATATAATTTGCATTATACTGGAAAGTAGAAATGAAAAAAATACACACTGTTTTATTCATACTGTGAATGGTCTCAAGATCCAGACTTAAAATATGAGTTTACAAACAAGCTTAACTGAGTACATGTTTCAGTGTTTATCTGTTTCAGAGGAGGAGAACTCATCAAACCATATGGCCAAAGAATTTTGTTATCTTAAATGTTGAAATTATTGCTACACCTCAGTGATTCCAGAGTCATACTAAAATTAATTAAAAAGAAAAAACTTACAATGTCTGATGTGTATTAGCTGTATGTTATAAATTTCAGCTCTTTATGCTCATATAAAGATGAAAAGAACAATTTTAGGAAATTGGCCTAGAAGGCACTGAAGACAAAGTACTACATGAGTCATACGCTCCTCTACAATTATTGCCGTAATCTAAGAAATAAAATTAATGGACGCAATAAAAGCTCATGATAATTTGACTTATGGTTGGTTTAGCCTATATATAACCATTCATAACAAATATTCACAGTTGCATTTTCTTTCAGAAAGCATTTATTGAGCCCTGCTTCTAAGATCAGCATGGCAGATGGTATATGAACCCGAAGGATTCTTTGGCCATGCTTTCTCACTAGAATCGGCAGGACAAAAGACAAGAAGAAAGAACGTTTCAATGAGAGCTTTGCATGTTGCACTGCCTATTGCAACATAATCTATTAAGATTATGGCATGATGGTCTAAGACTGTGAGGACACAGAGAGAAAGGAGGAAATGCTGCACTTACTGAAGAAGTAGATACTGAGAATTCAGTCCTAAATTCCTGTAAAGTACTGTACAGCACTACAACATTGCTGTGAATAAAGCAAAAGTTACTGGCAATGGAGGGGCAGACACAAACAAGAAGGCATGAAGGGTGAAAGGAGCTGAAGATGTTGCCCCCTGGAGAGAGATGTTTGAGTTATTAATAAATCATGAGTAATGCTATGGATACTATGGCTGCAACAAAAGAGTTTCCTTTTATGTTTAAAAAAAAAGCCTCTTAAGAGTATTTTTTTCATTTACAAGTGTGAAGATAACATACACAGTACATGTGGAAGTTACAGGACAACTTGTAGAGGTTTGCTCTCTTCTACCATTATCTGGTCCCTAGGATCAGACTCAGCACCTTCATCCATTGTGCCATTCTACAGGCCCCATATTTCTTTTGTGAAAATTTCCTGTAAAAAAATATCTAATTTTGTCACAGGAATATTGCTGTATCTGCCCTCAAAACTACAAGGGGTCTGGCTGCCTTGCTCGTGGTCTCCGTGATGGTTATTTCCTCATCTCATGCTTATCAACAACGGCAGCTGCCATGTAGTGCATCAGTTAATTTCTCCCTACGTACTGTCCCCACTTAGTGCATCAGTTAATACCTTCCTACATACTGTCCCCACTTTACAGATGAGCTTGAGGCTTAAAGCATTAAATAAGCTGCTTGAGATTTAGAAGCTTCTAAATCGTGGAGTCTGAAATGAAGCCTATATTTCTATGTGGGGCTGGAGCTGCACTTTAAGTCCCTAAACATTGCTGAAGTAAGGGTTTGTTTGTTTGTTTTTGGTGTTTATTCAATATTTTGCCTTGGTTTCAAAAGAGTTAATTACAGATATGCCAGATGTAGGTTTTACTCCATTTATAAGAATAACAAGGGGATGATGTTATGAAATAATACTTGTAAATGTTACTGTAAATGTGTAACAATTGCTGTGAACAGGGTACATACATTGGTACTGATTAACAGTCAGTGGACTAACCTATGCTCTTGTTAGCTAATCGTATCTAACATAAAATTGTGGGACATATTTTCTTAATCTGAATGTGCTCACAGCTAAAAACATGGAAATTGAAAACAAAACATAAAAGTGATGGTGACTTCATTAAACACATCCATGTTCCTTAAAAGCAGAAAATGAGGTTTTTATTTTATTGAAAATATAATATTCCATTTATTCAACATATGCAATTACTAGAGTTTGGAAAAATTAATAGTGTAAATGTCAAAACATGCTTCAATTGGATATATGAGATGATCACTGAATATCTTCATTAAAATGTATAGCTCACAGTAATTTTATATTTATATACATACACAAGCATGCTATGTTTAATTAACACATAATGTTCTAATTCATTTTCAGATAGACGTATGTAACTGAATATGTAGTGATACCCTTAATTACCTAGGCAAGCTTCCTTACTTATGAATGGTAATGTTTCAAAAATTGTAAAAATAGTTCTGCTATTTTCAGACAAACAACTATAATTTACAGACTTATTTTGCAATGCTCGAACTGCTATCTTCACCTCTACTTAAGTTAGCTTCAAGCATCCTGTACTGTTTCTGGAGGTCAGCCTGGCTCCAGTGAGCAGATCTTATTGGACAGATATACCCACAGAAAAATGCTAGATATTAGCAGTATGAGGTGTAGTCACAGGAGATTTATGGTGTATTATGGCATAGAGAAGAAGATCAAGTCTCAGGACTGGGTGACACAGAGCTGGTATCCCAAAGGAGCAGTCCTACAATAAGATGGTGTCAGCAACAGATTTTTCTCAACCTGTACACTGGGCGCGGTAGTGGAGGAAGAGAAGTTGATGACGTGCAAGATGGGAGAGGTGTGGTGGAGGTGGTGCGAGAAGTGATGTAGAAGTGAAATAGAGAAAGAAGAGGTGGCTGTCTTTCTTATATGATGTAGCTTTTATTCTTAGACCTATTGAAATTTCAGACAGGTTACGTCTTTGTTGAGGGTGGTCCACTTTACAGTGTGTCCATTAAGAAGTGAAGTTTCCCCTATTTGAGAACCACCACTGTAACCAAAAGCATCATGGGTATCGCTGGGTACTGGAATAACACACTGACTCCACAAGGATTTTGAGAAGTGCAAATTGGGCTGGAGAGGCAGCTCACTGGTTCAGAGTCCTTACTGCTCTCACAGAGGACTGAAGTGTAGCACCTGGCACCCACACCCACATAGCTGCTAACAACTCCAATTCCAGGAGATCCAGCCCCTCCTCTGACCTCAGAAGACTCCTGCCCCTACATGGTACACACACACACACACACACACACACACACACACACACACACACACACAGAGAGAGAGAGAGAGAGAGAGAGAGAGAGAGAGAGAGAGAGGGAGAGATATACACAGACATCAGATTAACATTAATATTTCAAAGGGCAAATTAATTTTTTATTTCCTTAGCATTTACTCCTTAGATTCCCTAGATCAGTATGTGGCAAAAGAATGAAATGTGATTTCCTTACCTTTCTTCTAACTACTTGGAAACTAGTGTTTGCAATTCAAGAACTGCTTAATTACTGGTAGGAGTTCCTTCTCTCTCTCTCTCTCTCTCTCTCTCTCTCTCTCTCTCTCTATATATATATATATATATATATATATATATACATATATATCTATCTATATATATATATATATATATATCTCCAGATATGGATGCCTATGATTTGTTCATTATGTTGAATGACCATTTAGCTTTCATTCCTATAACTTCAGAAAAAAATCAAGAACATAAACTTACCAGAATGCAATACATAGCTTCTTGTAAAAGTAATGTTGGGCCAGCTGGGGCATCTGTTTAGCGAATTTTCATTATTTTCCACTTTAAGAAAGTGACCATCAATGAAAATGATAAAATATGACTGCTCCACAATACAGTATATCCGACTCGAATCATTTTCTAAATCCAAAGATATTCTTAGATGAAAGCAAAGGCGGTCATTTCCACATCATTTTGTGAAACTTAAGCCTACCCAGAGGAAAGGTAATTTTGTTTGATCCTGAACATCAAGTGAATTTGTTAACCAAACCATTTATTCCAAAAGGTAATTAAAATAATGTAAAATTGATCCAGTCTATGTTTAACAAAATTAACTAATTATAATCTGCTTAAACCACTTAACCTATATAAATTCTTTAAAGAAGAAAAATGGTGCTCTATGGAAAAATAAACAATGTATCTTTAAAAAAGGAGATGCCTCCTTGTTTTCAGTTGGCCCTGAGATGTGTTGTCTGTGCCAGAACAGACAAACGAGCAAGAGGAGAAACTGAGATTGCTCCTTAAGCAAGACACAGCCAGGACAAGGAAAAGATATGGCTGGAGGGGCAGAAACTGGACGCCAGGTTCAGAAGCCTCAATTCAGTGACTGCTCTGTGCAGTGCTGATATTAACCTGTCCTAACATGAGCAAAAGATACACCTGCTATTGTCTGCTTTCAGTGTGTTCAACTTGATTGTGGACTGCATACATAAATACAACTTGGTGTTTATGTTCAACTAATTTGCACTTATTCAACTTAGCATCAAACACACTTTTAAAACATTCAACAAATAAAGAGCTAATTGCCTGCCACTAACTACATTTATTTCCAACCTATCTGTTTTAATCACAGCGACACTACAGAGATGTCAAAATTCCAGAGTTTATAAGTATTCCTGAGAGCTATGAAATGGTTATGAAAGAATAGAGATTATCAGTGACAACTCCAGGCTTTAAACAGAGTGGAAGAGCTGGGAAGCACCTCAGGGAGAGGTAACCTCAGGCCCTGGGTAGCTTGCAGATCAACTGCCACCTATTATTAACTTATTATAACTCACCACTTTATTTGGCAGATAGAATTGTCATTTATGTAATTCCTAAAACCAAATGACATTATAAAAGGCACCCGATGCTAAAAGTATCAGCTGAACTATGTCTCTCTACACTGGGTTAGGGAAAAAAAAAAAAAAAAAAGAGCAAGAATCTGATTTTGACAGAAATCTCTGTGAAGACTTTCTTATACTGAGGTCGGTTTGTGGACTTGTGACTCGCACTTAGCCAATGACACTGAATCACGTGAACACACCTCTATGTCTAATCAGGAAGTTTTTCCTAATTGAATTATGACCTTTAATCCACCTTCCTCTTGATTATGAATGACGGTGACCTTTACCTAATTTAAAGCAGACACTCTCATGCAAAATTATGCAAATGACACATGTAAATTCTGAATCAAAGTAAGGATGAGCATAACGGACTGTAAGGAAATTCTTTCAGAAGCTTTTCTATGGGGGCCCAGGGTGCTTCAGCATGTGAGCAGTCAGTTTGAGAGCTGCAGAGGCCCTAGTGCTGTTTATATTTTTCAGCTTCTACTTAGAAAACCACGTGTCAATATATGTATCAATTTTGATTATTTTCCTCCTCGGCATCTTCTGGCATTCAGGAAATGAGCAGTGTATAATGAAGTCAGATGAAACTGTGTTTCAGGAGAGTCAGTGCACTGTACTTGTGTATTCAATTCATTTCCATTTTGGATCATTTTAGGCTGCATAGAAACCTGGTGAAAGTCGCTATGGCGTGTGGGGCACACTGACTTCCTGATACTGTTTTATCTCATTAAAGAGGAACTTTGTGCCCACAGCAGCTGGCAGCCAGCAGTGTTTCTAGGATATATTTAGAAACTACTGTCTCAAGGAAAAAAGTTGAAGGAAGGAAAGAAGTGTGTTTGCATGCAGAACCAGATGAGGCCTGACTTGATTCTCCTTCCCTTTAGATCAATAGAGATGATTATGAGTGCACATCACTTAAGGTGAGCCCAGCTCTGAGCACAAACTCACACAGAGCAGAGTCCTACAATCCACCCCACCTTTTCTCTGGTCATTCCATTCTAAACCTAGCAGGTATTACAAATGAGATGCCATTATTCCTCAAGTTTGGCTTATTTTTCTTTATGTACAAAAGCATAAAAATGCTAGAAAGCTTGAAACACATGATCCTTAGTTTATGTCTTAACACACACACACACACACACACACACACACACATACACACACACTACATTAGGGACATAGAGATTTTATCCCAATGCTAGGTGATTGAGGGCCTTTCACTGTCAGAATTCTTCTAAACATCACCTGCTAGAGAATCATGTACTCTCATGACTAACGTTGGGTGGGGGGGGCAGATTGCTCTATCTAAAATAAACAGATTGACCCTGACAGATAATAGCATTTTGCACTGCCTAATATGCGTTTATCTTTTGCTGTCGACATAATCACACTGACAGTGCTCTTAATGTAATCTTTCTTAGGAAATTAAAAAGGTTTTAACGATATGCTTATAATAGATTGGGGACAGAGTTCCAGAGAGAAATATCAATACTAGATGTTTGGGGAGAATACATACATGAAGCAATGTCGAGGGGATCAATGAACATCAGGAAGAAATCAATGGCAGTCTGTGTTTAAGAAACTCATTTACATAGCACTAACAGAAATCACCCAAAGCCCACCAAGCTATGGAAGACCCTGCCTGCATGCACCTTGCTGTGTGCATGCGCGCACACACACCTCAAGGGAAGAGTCCTCCGAGGAAGAAGTGTGCACTTGTTTAATGCGGAGTGCTCAGAAGTTGCTAGCCTTGTTTTGAGCTTGGCTTCTGGAAACTCTCTGTGGCTTGGACAGATGCTGCTCACCAAGTAAGTGGTGGAGTCAGTGCTTTCCCCCCGGCATAGCTGGGAACAGGGATAGACACACTAATTTAGGAGCCACAAAGGGTCCAGAAACGTGGCCCAGCTGTTAGAGCAATGGGTGCTCTTCCAGGGGACCTAGGTAAGATTCCTGGCACCCATATGGCAGCTCACAGCCATCTATAACTCCAGCTCCAGGACATCCAATGCTCTCTTCTGACCGCCAAAGGCAATATATATGGTACATGTACATACATGTAAGCAAAACACTCATATACATAAAATAAAAATAACTAAATCTGAAGAGCCATGGACACGAACACATCCTGGTCTAGATTCATTAGGCCCAGCTGATGTTAAATTGAGCCCAGAGAAACAGAGTAAGGTGAAACTATTAATTTTAATCAAAATTATAAATATGACATTGAGCACCAGAAGCATCTTTTGTTCTTGGCCGTGGTCTGTCTTACTGAGCTAAGGATCAGAGTTTTAAATCTAACCAACCTGAGACGCCTTATTAGTAACATATTAGAATCAGCCCTTCCTTGCCCCATAAATGAAACCAAGAAACATGGAAATCGTTGTGTCTGTGAGTGGCAGGGAACAAAGCATGAATATGATTTTTTGTTCAGAAAACATAATTGAGTGAAGACTAATCTGAGCATAAGATTAGGCCGACGGCAGCTCCCTTCTGTCCTTGCTATGAAGTTGGAAAGAGCATATCTTTAAATTTTATCTTGCGGACCAGGAAGCTGAGGGCTGGAGAGATGGGTAGGGGTGCTTGACGGAACTGTGGGGTAGGTCCACGTCAGAAGCCAGCCAGCTGCTTTGTGCTTCCTTTGAAGAGTCAGCTTCTGTAATTCAAAATGCCGATTTCTCCTCTCTTTCTTCTTAATCAAGGATGTGAAACTTTAAACTGTGGCCACACACCCATCTCGTTAATTAGATAGACGCACACAGTCACCTGAAGCCTCTTGCTCCATCCCTACCTGGACCCATTAAAATCCCAGTGGCCGGTTTGTAATGGCTTTTGTCACAAGCTAATCAAAAGGATTCCACGATACTGTGTCGCATCACTGTGACTGAAAATGAAACCATTTAGAGATGAGACCAAACGCCACAGCGCGGGCTTTGCCGTCCAGACAGTACTAAAGGCCCTTCGTTCAGTGTCTACCCACCTGGAATCTTTGGAGGCATGGGGAGGTTTGTTCCTGTCTGTGCGTCTCTTCAGATACCTGAGCCTTTCCCCAGGAGCACCCCGGCTTGAAATGCGTTCTAGTCACTCTGCTGCAAAGCCCATGGCTCAGTCTTCCTCTCACCTGCCCAGCTGAGGGCTGCTAATTCCCGTTTAGAACGTGGCTCACGGTCACAAACGCCTTCTGTGGACTTCACTAATCCCGTCCTTCTCTTGCACTGCCTCCCTCCACCTTCCTGCCTTTCCTACCCTAGCTCTCATCCTAATCAAAGCTTCAGGATAAAGAGTAATTTTTGTTTAAGATTAATTATTATTGACACTTCACAGAAAGTTATGAAGATTTGTCAGTACAAGTTAACAAGACGTAAGCGGTGGTGTGTAAGAAACACCTAGGTCTGCATGCTTTAAAATCAGCTAACTCTTCCCTCATTTCAGACCGTACAACTGTCCTCATCCTTGTGTCATTTTCCATGTTTCTGTAGTTTTTGTGTCTTTTTCATCGTCCTATTCTTTCAACCACTCCACTTAATTTTTCGGCAGTCGTGTCTCTGTTTTTTGTTAAAATGAGAAATTACAATATCTATCATTTATTTTCAGTGGGATCATTTCTTTCCTCATGCTATTTTTTTTTTTTTTTTAGGTTGAGTACATGTACAGTATTATATTTTGGGGGGAGAGCACAGCTCCAATGTTAGAGCATAGAAATATTTTTTACAAATATAATTTAGAAAATTAAAATCAAAATATTTTGTAAAGTTGATCTCTTACTACTCCTTGAAGCAAAATTTGAGTATATGAATTGGTTTCACCACATTAAGAAGCAAGCCCATGAATTGTCTATACATTAATCAAACACAGACTCTCAGCTTAGCACAGGGCCCAGATCTGTGAAAAAGGCAACACAAGTCTGATTTTCATCCCGAATTAATTTAAGCCACAGCAATTGATGAATTATTTAAAAAGAACCCACAAAATCAAAGGTGGAGGTATACAGCACGAACTTCAGTCATTGTGAATGAACACCAAGTCCTCAGTGGAATGGGCTCTTTAAATTTTCTAGGAGAAAACTGATAGGAGCCATGCAATAATAACAACAGCAACAACTACAACAGCAAGAAGAAGGACACTATGTGGTTGAATGCGATTGCAAAATTTGGCTCTTTGAAAAGCAGAGCTAGAGAAGTTTTATTTTTGAACTCCCATGTAATGACAACTGTCACTCTCAAATGACTGCTAATACATTTGAGAATTAAGTTGTTTGAATTTTTTTTCAAACTTCCCTGGAGAGGAGCGCCTTTTGATTTTATTTTCAATTTCAAGAAGCTGACATTTTCAAGCAAAGAATTCAGAAACGGGGCCGAAGAATTGAACAACAAGGAACAGTGGTGTGGGGTCAGCTGTAACTCCTTTGACCAAACAAATCAGCGTCTTTTTCTTTGCTCACCTTCCCTTTCATGGTGGAAATACCACCCAAGTCATTTGACTTGAGGAATCAAATCTGATTGGAATACCTTCCAGGCTAAGGAACTCACTCAGGAGAGATGATGGCAGGATAAGCTCAAATGCAAATTAATTCCCAGGTTTTCCCATACCAATGGCTGCCATTTATCATGACTAATTTGTACAAAACTGGTGTGTTAAACTAGCTGTAAAGATACGTACTTGGGTTTTCTGCCTGCCAGAGGGTAGAGATTTTGGATATAGAAGATAAGCCCACCTGTCCGATATTTTAAACATGATTGAAAAAGAATACTGGTATCACACAATAGCATCAAAATTATTTTTCATCTGTTTCCCCCATTAAATGTGTATCTTATGCAATCACTCCTTGACCCATGGTCTCCACATCTTTTCTTTTTTTTTCCTTTTTCTCCACATCTTTTCTACTAGATTGTGTGTTAATCCTATGTAGGCGTTTGGCTGTATTGCACAGTTGATACCCACAGGACAAATGGTCAGTGTCTGGAAGAGATTCCCACGGGTGACATGTGTAATAGCTCATCTTTTCACAATGGATGAAAGACAATAGGAACAGGCAGACAGAAGGAAGGCTGCTCGCACTTCTCTGTAAAAATGAGATTTTTTTCCCCCTCATAAAAGGGATAACACTTATGATACCAGAACAGTTAACAGTGCCAAGTGCCTCACATTCAGCACACTTGAACATTCATTATGTTATCTGTTGTCTTCACATACTTTGTAAATGGGCTGGTAATTTTTTATATCAGGAAATTTCCATACAGATGTTCCCAGTGAACAGAAAGAGAAAAGAAAGGGCCATTGCTGAGCACATAGTAGATTCTGAAGGATGGGTTCACAAGACAGTAGGGTATACTTTTCTTTAGTGAACAGCTATTTGTATCAACATTTCAGTTATCAGAACTTCAATAGAGTTACTAGAATTGGAAGTTAGATAAAGCCTCAGGTTAATTTCCAGCATTACCAAGCTCTTTATATCACTGATATCCCACACATTAAAAAAAAAAAAAAAAAAAAAAAAAAGCTGTCATTTTTATTTTTAGACAGGAAAAAGAAAGAGGGGTGGCACTTCAAAGGCTGAACAGACATCCCAGTTATTACAAATCTGACTTAATTCTTCTACTCTACTAGACTAGCCATTCCTTTCCTGTCTTCAGTGCAATGACTTAGAAAAGCTGGGCTATAATGCTAAGACAGATCAAGAGGAAGAGCCATGAAGACGCTGACAAATCAGAACAAGCTACCTAATTCTGGTATGTCAGGACAACAGATGGGTAAATGGGATATGCTTGCTGTTGTGAGATGGAAAGAAAGAACCTGACAGATAAGCCAGGAAGGTGTTATATCTGATTTCAAAGCATAAGCAGGTTCAAATCCCATGTTTGCTACCATCCCGTGGCCTTGACAAAGTCAGTTAACATCTCTGAACCTCCAGGTTTTATCTGTAGAATGTGCATGATGGTCCCCTTGACCTCACAGCACCAGTATAAAGATTCAAATTAGTGCAAATAAAGCAGTAAGGATCTGATGAGTGTCCCCTAGATGCCATAACGAATCCACACTCGGCAATAACTTCCAACGTCTGGGAAATGTTTAGTAAGGTAGAAAAGCTTCCTGAGAAACTCTGAATGTGTGCCGGTGAAGCAGCTTCGGATGCTTGCTGATCATGCAGCCCATCCCCCCCCCCGCCGCCCCCCCCCCCCCCCCCCCCCCCCCTGCCCCAAGCAGGCTTGCACATTTCTACGGCCCAACTGAACACTCTCAAAGTTCTGGACAACTTATTGACATCCCACATAGTATCGTTTTAAGATGAAAATTTATCTTTTAAACTGTATCCAGTAAAGCCAGCAGAATGGAGTCAGGTGGGAATAACAGCCCGCTATTAAATACAGCCATGAGGTTTATCAGTGCTTTACATTTTGCTGCAAGGCACACTGAAATGGAGTAAACGTAACTTACCCTGAGCAGTTGCTTGAATGAGTTAGTAGAAGAATGGGAAGTGTACAGATGAAGCAAAGGAACCCAGGGGGAGTTGAAGGCTGTGACCGTTTTGTTTAGGATGCACAGTGAGGCCTGACGAAAGGCGTAGGAGGTAGGGCTTGGGAGACATTCTTGAGGTTTGCAAACAAACGTAAGCGCCCATAAAAATTCTGCTTCTGAAGTAGCCCCGTGAAATGATGGCTTGGGAGTCCAGGGGGAGTGCCTGCCAAAAGCCCATCACAGCCACGTAACGTGGATGCAAAGAGAATGCCTAGTTGGCGGCATTTCCTCAGTCCCCAGAAGAGCCTTTTGGCCATTTTCTCTGTCCATGCCTGCTGACTGAGTATCTGTGGTACTCCTTTGTTCTGAAAGGGCACCCTTTAGTTTCACACTAGTCTCAAGTTCACCCAGCTGGGCTACCCTGAACATCTGACATCTCTTGTGCTGGGGGTGGTGGTGGTGGAGAGGGCCTGGGTTCCCCTCAAAATCCTTTTAGATGTAGAAGAGTGTCCCTTGAACATGAGTGAGGAATCCCTTTCTTCCTCATGGTACAGAAGCTCAAACAGAACACTCTGGTGACAGTGTCTGTACAGAGATATTCATGGGCAGCCACATGTCTCCAACAGATACATTCAATTAGCCTTTCCGGGAAAGCCTCAGTTTACTTTACAACTCAGTATTTCAAGGAGTTTTAAAAGAAACTCTAATTACAAGCTAAGTAATAAGTCAAATTCCTTTCTCATTGTGAAGGATTTTTTTTTACACGCTGCTAAAAACACTATCCCCAATCTATGCAGAGTAGCTTTCATACCGATAGGACCAATAAAATGCCACGGAGCAGAACATATTTATCTGTTAAATTCTACGTATAGTAACATAACAAATGCCGGAGACAGAGAGATTGCCCTCTGTGCAGTGATACTTGTGTCGAGGGCTTCTTTATGCTAACAATGACAAGGTTTCATGCCTTGTACTACTGTACTCAAAAAGCAGAGTGCAATTTTTTTTCAACATAACATTCAGTACCAAAAGGAAAAGGAAACACACAGTTTTGACACTGAGATATTTTATGTGGATAATAAATTTCCCACCGCAAAGTCTACTAACTATAAGTATCTACCTAGAAGATGGAATCTGGGATTTATGACATTGGAATGATTGGGTATACCAGAAAACATTTTTCTTTTCTTTTCAGGACTGTCAACTTTGTTTACTGTTTATGTTCAATTCTATCTCATACAAGGGATTAAATATCCTTGTCAGAGCCATATGTCAAAATGCAAAATCATATTAACAAAGAGTATGTTCAAAGACAGATGACATTTATCTGGGTTGCAACTGGAATGTTCTAATTATATTTGTACTAATTCAAAAGATTTTTGAATTTGTAATTCCATGACATTTTGGTGCGATTTAAAGTTAAAATGACTAAGGAATGATTAAAATATTATTACAAGTTACTTCAGGGAAACATATTTGAAGTATTACAGGCTGAGGGATTGCTTTCAGAAACAACAGATATATTGTGCAATCTATTATTAACCTCTTCCACATATTTTTAACCCAAACAACGACTTGACTATTGAAATCATTCTTGAATAATGATCTCAAATGGCACAATACACAGTTCAGGATTTAAAGAGCCTCTTTACATTAAACTTTTCTAAAATACAATTTAAATTTCAAAACAATACCTAACAGCACTTCTAACAACAGTACGGAATTCTAACTAATTGCAACACTTCTGCATAGCCTAGTAATTTGTGAATTGTGAAGTATAAATCTGTTTGACAGGCCAGTTAGCAATAGAGCCTCTAGCTGTTGCTACTGCAGCAGGATGAAGTAAGATCTACTGTTTTCTCACCGATGTAAAAAACATTTCAACAGTTAATTCTTTTTTTTTTTTTTTTTTTTTCAGAGAAAATGCTGCAAGAAGGTTCCAGGGTCTGGCAAACAGTACACTGCCACTCTCCTCACTGTTGGATGTTACACTTGGCTGCAATTGGCCATGGTGCAGGAGAAGTTAAAACATCCACAGAGGTTATTATTTTTTAAGAGGGAAAACTTGATAGTGAATTGTATTTCTAGGTTAGAGAGTAAGCAGTCTAGTTTTCCTTGCGTTGTAAAACTGACGCTGGATACATGGAAAATAAGCATACAAATGCCCGGAACTTAAACAATTGTGCCTACACGGTTAAGTAACAAAAGCGTCAGGCACCTGGAATCGCAGCATTTGCGCCCAGTGCCAGCAACAATGTAAAGCATTCCAGTGACATTTGACAATGAGCAGACAGCAGAGGCATTACACGCGTCTTTAGAAGAATCAGGCTTCCTACCTTGAAAAGACAGATGGAGGTAAGTTCCTTTATAACAAAAAGTTGTAAGCAAAACCAGGCAGCAGTTGAAGTCAATTGAGTCCTTTCTGCCACTGTATACACACAGCAGTTCTGCAATAAGGGGAGAGATAGAAGGGGAGGAGCGGCTGTGAACGGGTGACCTCCTCAGGCTGAGTCCTCTCCGGGAACCACACACTGACAACCACAGTTTCTGATTTGCATGGATTATCTCCACTTGACCAGATCCCCGGCAGATACATTTAAATGGATCTGGCACAATGGTTTAAAAGATGAGAGAGAGAGAGAGAGAGAGAGAGAGAGAGAGAGAGAGAGAGAGAGAGAGAGAGAGAGAGAGAGAGGGAATCAGACGAGAGATCGCAGAGCGTGGATAAGCTGGGGCGTGCAGAACTGTGTCTCAGAAGAGCTACAGCTCCCTCTTCATGCCACAGTTGTAAGATAAGAAACGGTGCCATTATGAGCTGGTTACTCATAGTGAGAAATAGAGCCAGGTTAGTCTGAATGCCACCTGCTCTGATTTCTGGGGGCAGGTTATGAATCTTTTTATGTTGCCAGTTGGGATTTTTGAGAGTATAACAGAAATATTTTATTAGTATCCAGGTAAACAAATTTGGACAAAGAACCAGTTTTGAACAAGATTGGTGCTTTGATTTGAATGGAGTAGATAACAAGGAAAAAACATAATATGCTGAAATATTTATTTGAAAGAGAACTGATACTTGGGCAACTTTTTAAATAATTATTTGCACATATTGCAAAGCAAGTAGAAAATGACAATCTAATATTTATGAATAGTTGATTGATAGAACTCAAATATGCTACTCAAAAGGGGCAGTTGTTTCTCTAAATCTCTTTAAATCACTGTTTTCATGTTAATTTTCCCCCTATGCTACACATGTATCTTTAAATATAGAGTTACTATTTATGTCCTCATTTAGCGTCTTCAGAGATTGCCTGGTTGGCTATATATTCATGTTCTTATTTGGAAGCCGAAAAAGGGAAGAGAGGGCATGGTTTTAACTTTTACCAACAGCCACTTGGTAATTCCACAGGAGATTTGAGAGAAAGGGGCATGTTATTGAGTGAGTTAATATGAAGCCTGCTTTGTCTTCACACAGAGGTATCTGCAGATGCCTAGCCAGCCTCACAATTAGGCTGATTCCATGGAAAGATCAGTCAAACCAGCTGTTAAAGCAAATTGATCACAGCTATTCGGAAGCCGGTGTTGACTTGGTGTGAACCAAGTGGCACAGGTTAAGTATGTTTCCATGCTAAATTCTCAGTAAAAACATATGAGAGGGATTTACAATGGCCAGGAGAATTCTCCCAGCATCTGCCCCACCACTGTTGCTCTATCTCTTCTCAGGAAAGATAAAGAATTTGAACACATTACACTTCTGGGGAAATGACTCGATGGGTACATGCGATTCTTTAAAAGAAATTGTAAAGAAAATGCTAACACATTTCCATGAGATTGTAGGGAAGATCAGGGATTTTTGAAGTGGTCAGACTCAGTGGCAGTAACAGTGTTTAAGAGACAATTGCTTGGAAGTAACGGGTGAAGACAATAGTTATTTTCTATCTGTGACATTCTGTGGTTTGATTGCTCTCAAAAGGTATTTCACTGGCTTATTTTTTTTTTTCTTTCTCTTTTCTAGTGTCAATTTGGACACAATTTGTATACAAGTCTGACTTGTAATATTATTGGGCTCTTAATACCCTGCCTGCAAGCTCCAGTCAGGGACTATATAATTTCCTTTGACACACTTCTCCAGTAGCCTGAAATATCCTTTATCTACTTTAGATATCTCACACCCTTTTTTTTTTCAGAAGAAGATATTGAAATTACTGACTAATATTTCACATTTTCTACTAGCTATTCTTGTAAAAATTGGAGTCAGAAATTACTTCTTCCATATTTTTATGAAATAAAAGAAAACAAAGTGAATATAATGTAGGTGGCACGCCATGCATAGGATGGAAAGGCCAATAGTAGTTGGGCTTAGTTGTGTATTTTTATAAAACCATAATTAGATATTTCTTCCTTGTACTGGGGACATCTCCCTGAAGGTGTTTAAGATTTGAGTTATAACTTTCTGTTCACCTCTACTGACTCTGAAAATTACCAGCATTGTGACCATGGGCACGTTGCTTAATGTTTGTAAAAATAGGGGTAACAAAATGTGGTCTACGATATGGCTGGCATACATTATAAAGATGAGACACCTGGAAAACATTTAACCAACAGAATCTGTTGTTATAATTACTAGAAATCTCTTTTTATTGAGTTGAAATGTCTGCCTCTGGGAAGTGTTAGTATGGTGTCCATTGGATGTAGGAAGAAGATGGTTTCTTTGTCTGTCCTTGGCTTTTTCTATTATACAAGGAACACTCATTCCTGGTCCCTGACAACCAGAAGGAATGGCGTCTCTACCTTTTTATAACAGACAGAAATAGAAGCACGACTCTCAGGAGAGCTGGAGATGTGTTGTGGCGGCAGAGCCAACCTTCTGCACAGGAATAGGAAATGGCTGGTGTGGTACAACGTGAAGGGCACCCAGAAGCTCCCTGGACCAGAAATATCTCCCCATCTGTCCCTTCCTATTCCCTGAAATGCCACCATTAGGGGCTCATTTCTGTGTTTTACTGGCTTCCCATTCTCATTTCTACTACCCACACTACTGGCAGAGTTTGTACATTAACAAGTTTACACTTGAGTGATACGTGAATTCACAGTAGTTTCGCTTATTCTATCAGAGTTAGTTTTTCTAGCAAGTAGGTGAAGATCAGAATTCTAAGACACCAGACTTCAGTTCAGGTAAAGAGGAAACTTATTTGGTGTGTGCGGTACTGTGTGACAATGAAGTTGTAATGTGCTAGGTGCTATTGCTACATTTCTTATGTACATATGTATGCATTTTTATATGTATGCATGTTGCGCATGCACAAGTGTAGGTATGCACATGTGTGTGAGGGTGCACATGTATATTTGGGTGTACATATGTGTGCTGGTGCACTTGCACAGGTGTGTAGTAGATGTGGAAATCAGAGGACAACCTCAAGTGTCATTACCCAGTCAATATCCATTGTGTTATTTGAGATAGGGTATTTCATTGGCCTGGAAATTGCCAAACAGGCTTTATCAGCTGGCTAGAATGCCTGGAATTAAAGTGTATCCCACCACGACTAGCTTGTGTGTGTGTGTATGTGTGTGTGTGTATGTGTGTGTGTGTGTAAGAGGGGGGGAGAAACAGAGACAGACAGATAAAGAGACAGGGAGAGAGAGAGAGAGAGAGAGAGAGAGAGAGAGAGAGAGAGAGAGAGAGAGAGAGAGAGACAGACAGACAGACAGACAGACAGACAGACAGACAGAGACACAGAGACAGCGAGGCAGAGGGACAAACAGAAATGTCAAGTTACTTAATGTTTGCAAAAAAGGAGAAATAAAATGCTCTTTGCTGTATGGCTGGTATAGAGAATAAAGGCAGAGTACCTAGTAAACATTTACTCCATAGACTCTTGTTATAATCACTAGAAATCTGTTTCCAGGAAGTTGAAATGCCTTCTCTGGCAAGTGCTAGTAAGGTGCCCATCAGATGTAGAAGGAAGATGGTTTCTTTGTTCTAGGGATGGAACTTGGGCATTTGTGCAAATGGTAAATGGGTTCCAGGCTCCAGCTGTGATTCCTACACTGGCTTACTGCATCCAAAGTCTCCAAGAACAATAATTTTCCTTTATATATGAGCAGGACATAGAACACTTTGGGTTGGATAACACATGGAACTGCAGACAGCCATCCTGCAAACTACATGGAACCCTTACTGGCTAAGCTATCTGCCAGTACACAGGAGAACCTTCATTTTGCCATCAGTGCCTATGTGGAAATACTGGGCCCTGATGCACACAAGACAAAGGAGCATATATTTATTCATTCATTTGTTTGTTTGTTCCTTCCTTCCTTCATCCATTCAACAAAAATGAAGACTGTTTGGTTAGACAAGCCTAGGCTGCATATATGAAAGTACATGGTCTTTGTTTTCTTGTCTTACTCCCATGTATGCATCACATGAATAAATTGATTCCAACACTAGAAAAATTCACAAAGAGAAAGGGAGAAGTCTAACTGTTGCTGGCGTGAGTAAGAAGCGCTCTGCCGACAGGGTGCTGCTGAGAGTCCTCCTTGAAGGCAAAGGGGCCCTGCCTAGAGATGAAAGAGAAAGAAAGCATCAGTTGTGTGTCAGAGTAAGTGATCATAGCTCCAGGGGCAGGCCAGCAGGAAAAATCACCATGAATGAATGGACACAAGTCACAGATGCTCAGTGCGTCATGGAGGATGCATCAGCGGGTGGACCTGGGGGGAGGGTGGTGCTAGGGAAGAAGTAAGGGATGGGACAAAAAAGGAGATGGGAAAGGAAGCACGCCTGCTCATTTGCCCCTTCTCCCTCCTTCCCCCTGTATGCCTCTGAGAGCTGTGTACAGACAACTCTCTAGCCTAGCCAGCAGGTATGTAAGTACGTTTAAATGACAAGGAATGCTGTCTCCAGTGAGGAAAACAATAGGAGCTATGGCCAATGAGCTTTTGGGTTCCAGTCCTTATGAACTGAAATATTTTGGAGTTTCTTGCAAAATCTCCAATTCTATTCTGTACTCAAAGTGCTCTATGGTGTATTCATATATGCATTAAAATTAATTGTGTTTGGAGACTTTGGGTGTAGCAAATCAGGGCGGGCATCACTGCTGGAGCCCGGAACTCATTTAGCATTGAAGAACTACAGCACTTTGAAATCCTCAGTGAGACGGATTACCAGCATAAACACCATTAATACTAATGATGGTTAATAATTGGAAAATCATATTTATAAAAACAGCAGTGATAACAAAGTGAAAGGAGCTAGCTCACCTCCCAATTCTAGTCCAAAATGCCACACAAGAACGCTCCCAGTTCTCTTTTACTGCCTGAATTTTAGTTATTTTGACATATTTATCCAGAAATTATTGAAGTTTCTACACTTAACCTAGGGATGACAAATTGCTTCTTGTAAATATTACGCTTACAGTAAAATTCACTATAAGATAAATGATTACAGAGATAGGGGACCCAGAAGTGGGAAACATATTTGAATTATAATAAGGACTGGTTCAACTTAAAACTAATTAATAACTGTCATTTTCTCACAAACACAATGACAAGTATAACCTCCAGAAAATGGCACCTGAACCACAAAAGTTTAAAACTATGCTGATTAACACAATGACTGAATACATTAGAATTCTTTCACATTACCTTTTGGTAACTAATGGCTGTCCTTGCTACCATTCCACCACACTGTCATAGTGGAGGCAGAGAGAATTGTTTAGGGGATGGAGAGATGGTTTGATAGTTAAGAACACTTACTATTCAAGTAGAGGACCCAGGTTTGAATCCTAGTGCCCACTTGGCAGCTCACAACCGTCTGAAACAACAGCTCCAGAGTATGTGACACTCGCTTCGCATATCTGTGGGCACCAAGCACGCAGACTGTGCATGCACCTATCTGTGTTCAGGCAGTTGTATCAGGAAGGCTCTAGGAATGAATAATTAAGTACAATGTTTTTTTTTTTTTTTTAACTTGTCCCTTTCTATTCAGTATAGGACAATTTTCACTTGGAGCTTCTTCAGATCAACACTGTGGTCTGAGGCTTAGCCTGCCCAAGCCCTGACTTCCGCTACTTTACTTTTATGGAGTTAATTAGTTCCCAGGAAAACCCATATTCTTCTGCTCAGGTGTGTTCTTGTTGGCTGCTTTGCAGCTGAGAGTTCTTAGCAGTCAACAAGTTTTACTTGAAGAAAAAACCAACTGTTCTTTCTACTCTCCCCTTCCTCTGGAAAATATTATTTGCAGAGTGAACAGTTCCCTAGAAACTGCTCACACTGAGCTGTTCCCCAGACCACCCCTTTGTATCTGCATCTCTGGTGTGTTCAGTACATAACACAGGCACACTACCATACACAGGACCGAGGAGTGCAATAGACTCATTAGACTAACTGCAACAGACAGGCCAGCAGCGCAAACAACACGATGACATACTTAGATCAATACGCCTCTGGAAGACGTTCAGGTTCAGTGCCCAAAGAGGTTCACATTAAGGAGGATTTGAAAGATGTAAGAGAATCTGAAAGGAGCTGGCTGGGAAGGAGTGTGAATTCCTTATGGTATACGGGGGGAAACAGAAAAAATGGATGATGCTTCAAGAATGGAGCTATTAGTAAAAATGACTAGGCACTCGGATTTTGAATTTAATCCTCATCTCTTCCAGCAGGACACTCCTTTGTGTCACAGCAGAGGGAGAATAATGTGACATTGTATTCTGTTTGCATTTGCAAAACACTGTGAATTCTGAAGACAATAGTATTGTTTCACAATAAAGACCCATTTCCATTAATGAGTTCTTTCTATTCTGGGACATTTGTAAAGAAGAAAAAGAAAAACCTCTTGAAAAATGTTAGTTTCTTCAAGTCATTCCTGAAGAGGTCCTAGTGACTTATGTGGAAAGATACTTTTCTGACAGGTGTGTGTACAGAACACTTGTCCTTGCCCCAGAAGAAAGTGTGTTCATTTCACCTGCAGAGGCAGCAGCTCAGAGGAAAACTGAGACCTCTCCATGCTTACACTAGTACAGAGCAAACGAGCATCCATTACTTCAAAATATTATCCCAAACATTTATTATGTTTAAAAACTTTGCAGGTGATGGGCTATTTTGTCCAGTTCTGGCATCATTTCATCTTAAAACTGATATTTCATTGGCAACAATCTTTACCTGCAGACCCAGTGATGGATACGAGTGCATCTTGGCTCTGAGGTCCTGGCATGAAAAAGCAAGGTAGCACATCCAGAACTCACAACACTTGAGCATTAAATTGTACTTTAGTTTGTCTTCTGTTTGACTGATTAATTGATTGATTGTTTTCTTTCTTTTTTGCTGTATGGTTGTTGTTTTATTTATTTTCTCTTCCTTTTTGAGATAGGATCTTAACTACTGTGTTGCCCAGGTTGTCTCTACACTCCTGAGTTCAAGGGATTTTTCTGCCTCAACCTTCTAAGTAGATGGGACTGTAGGCACTTTACACTGTGCCTGACTTCTTTATTTTTTAGCGTGTATACAATTTTTTATCCTACATAGCAGAAATAAACTATTGTTTCAAATCTCTTTGTGGAAGTTTGTTTTGGGTATGAGTTACCCCATCACCCCAGTACCAAAATTATCTTACAGAAACAGTAAAATGAAGGAGATGTTTATTTTGGCTTGCAGATCCAGAGGGCTGTCCTGGTGGTGGGAGCCCGTTGCAGAGTATCCCCTTCAATGGGGGCAAACCGTGAGAGAGAGAGCCACTGGTAAGGAGCATGGCCCAGGGCCTCCAGAACCACTTCTGCAAGCCAGGCTTTACCTCTCAAATGTTCCATGGTATTCTAGAAACTGTCGCAATTTGCCATGGGAAGCTCAAGCACGAACCTGTGGGGAGCAGGTCACATTCAAACCGGGGTGAAGCAGCCTTAAGACGCCTCCATCCCATCGCCTACAGTACTACTGAAACTTCCGGCCTCTTCCGTCAAATCTCCGATGCCGTGTCTACCATCTCCTTTCTCTCTCCAGTTGGGCATTTCTGGCCTCTTTAGGCATCAATGTATAAAGGAAGCCTTTTTTTTTTTTTTTTTTTGAGCCTTTGTCTTCCCTCTTTCCTTTGTCTAGCAGGTTCTTCCAATGAAGTCAAGCTTGCACAGGCTTTTCAGTATGTCTTCTAAAATGTCTTTCACGAAATAAAGGCTTACATGATCGCAATACGTGGATTCCACCAATCACCCAACCTCTCCACTCCCTGACCAGCTGTGTTCACCTCATTCTCTCTGCAAAGCTTATCTCTTTGACCTCATCTATATTCTGTCTAGCCATTTGTCTATTAAATGTCTTCCCAGGCAGAATGTGAGCTCCATGAGAAAAAGAAATTTTACTTCTCTTTAATGCCTCATGCCCAGCATTTAGGATAGATGCCCAGTAAATAATTGCTCAATTTAATAAATGAGAAGCTTATGATTTAATGCAAGTATTTATATGGAGATCTAGATGCTCTGTGCTTCCAGTACTTCTGGGAAATGTTTCTAAATCCCTCTGAATTCCCATTAGCTGCTGACTAGAGGCCGTATTGCCAACTCTCTGGAGTGGAGGAGCATAGGTGTTCTAATCTCATAGGACAATGACACTATTCTGTTATGGCAAGAAGATCACATACAATTTGTACTTAGAAGCCCCTTGGTTTTCACCTGTCACTTTTGATTTGCCTGCACGGGAAGCTACAGAACTCTGAGGGAAATAGTAATGAGGGAAGAGCAGACACACCAACAACAGGTGTACAGGGTGTAGCCTGGTCTTCCCAGAAGGACAGAAGGCAGCAAGATCAAAGGCTGAGTATCCATGCATAGATAGTGGTTTTGCACAAGGGACAGAGAGCATGTGTACTTGCCGATCTTCTTTGATGGGATTTCAAAGAATTTTAGGGGGTATTTTTAAAGACTGGAAGTTCCAAGGATCCATTTATGTATATGCTGGGTGGCACAAACACGCTCAGATTTTGCAGAAGTCTTGGCAGTCACGCTGCCTACATAGACTTTGAACTTAAATGCCAACCTTCTATTCATTTGCCAATTAAAACATATACATTTACCTACGTGTGTGTCTGTGTGTGTATGCAAGTGTGCATGTGAGTGTGCATGTCATTCTTTGCTCCAAACATATAACATAAAGCACTAAGTGACAAGCCCCCCCCCTTTTTTTTTTTACCATCCTCAGCTATCAGAGAGCAAAATGCACAGTGCAGAAAGCCCCCACATCTGTGTGCTTTGCTGCCACGATTTTGCTTTGTTTGTTTTTTTTTTTTTTCAATTCCAGAGATGTCTGCACAACAACACATCTACCCTTTGCAAAGGAGAGGAAAGCTGAAACAAAAACACAAGCAAACAGCAGGAGCACAGATGAGAGACCATTTCCAGACATGGATTTAGCTCAACTCTACCAAGATCCACCATAGTCCAGGAGTTAACAATGTCCCTGAGTATTAATAAGGATTGGAGTGTGGGTTTGACTCTGATAAAAGTCCCCAAAGGCTTATCCCCAGCAAAGGAGGACAGCCCAGACGTCTTGGTCTAAAAAATTAGACTGGGAATAGCATTCAAATAGGATTTCGAAAAAGATTGTTGGGACTTTCTTCTGTGACTAAAGCTTGAGATTTGGCAAAGATCACAAATACAGCCTTTAGAAAGCACTTTCGTTAAAAGCAGGGGTGAAGTAAGAAAAATGTTTATGTATACTGCATTGCAGTGAAAACTCACTGTCTATGTATTCAAATGAAATGGGGGAAGTCTCTTATTTATTTATTTATTTATTTATTTATTTATTTATTTATTTATTTTCCTAAGACAGGACTATAAGAAGCCAGAATTAAATATATGATTACCCTTGGTGTTGAAAGATAGTAATAAATGAATATTTATATTAAAGGGGACTTTGGTAAATCTGGAAATTGCTAGCATCAAAAGTATAAGACATTTGGTGGTCCATGGGAATTTCAAAAGTGGTATCATTTGCCGATGATCTCTTACATAGTGTTCTCTGAGGGGTTTGCAGGATGAGCAGGGTGGTCAATAGGGCATGAGCTCTTTCATAATATTTGCACCTAGTAGAAAGTGATAAATGCCAGGACATTTTACGTGTATAAGCAAAATAAGTCAGGATGTGTGCATTTCAGATGAAAATCTTAGAAAAGCATATTTCATTTATTCAACAAATACACACAGAGCACTTGAATTGCTGAGGCTACAGTAGACAAAACAGTCCTCATGGAGTCTGATGTCAGAGGCAAATACTACTTAAGCCATATATAAGCATTTTCATATGTACCTGTAAGACCTTATTTTATTATGATCTGTAATGTAAAGGATAAGGTACTGTCCTTAGTACTTATAATCAGGTATAATATAATTATATAAATTGGTAAAGGCCCAGAGAGTTTCACAAAGGATAGTTATATAAGGTCTAAGATTTCAGCAGAACGCAGAGGAGATAAAAGAATTTGCTATCTGTTAGAAGTAGGAGCCTCACATATGATTTTTTGGTATGAAAAAAATACTGGGGTTGCTTAGGGACAAAAAGAACGATGGGGCTGAGAGTGAGCAAGAGGCATGGTCAGGGAGTTTAGAAAGCCAGCCTTCTCTGAGGCATCATGCTTGGAGCATTGCTGCGCTTGTCTGTATCATGAGAAGCCCTTAGAAGGATTTGCATATTGGCTGAGGACAAGAGTGGAAAAAGTTTGTATAGTCCTTAGTCTGAGATTATCATTGGCTGCTGCAGAGTGCACAGTAGAAGAAGGCAAACCAAGAAGGCAATTGCTATTTTGAGGGAGGCACAACATCAGGAAGGCTTGAGCTAGGCTGATTAGGTGCTTGAAGCTGGGTGTGGGTTTGATGCCTAGCACTCCGTAAGATGCGATTTCGTGACCTCGACACCTTGAGAGGAAAAGGCAGAAGGACCAGAATTTCAGCATCATCCTTAGCTGTGTAGTTAGTTCAAAGTCAGTGTGGGAAATAGCATAACCTGTTTCAACCAAGGCAAACTTGAAGGCCCCAAACTCGCAGGTAGGCAGACAGCAAGGACCTTCTAAGGGAAGGCAAGGGAGAAGGAAGACACCAGAATGACTTCTATGTTTCAGGCATTAACAGTGCATCAAGTCTGTTTTGCAGATGAAAGGTGGAGAAGAGATAAAGTGGAAGGAAAGGAAGTCTTTTAAACGTTTTGTGTTTGCAAGAAGCTGGACACCTCCAAGCAGAGACGCGAAGATCTTAGGTTGATAGATGTGCGGAGTGGGGCTCAGAGAACAGGTCCAGACCAGCGCATAAGCTAGTCAATTGAACAAGTACTTTCTCTGTTGAACATGCTTAGTAGATTTTTATTGCCCTAGGATGCAGTTTGAGGTCTCCAGGACTTCACTGGAAGCCTTTTACTGCCTGCTTTCCTTGTACAGGCTCAGTGCCATGTGAAATGGTTTTCCCAGGATTCCGGTGTGAATGAAACGCACAACAAGGAGAAGCCAAGGTGCTGGGTCCTTTGTACGATCCCTTACCGCTGGGAACAAGGCTCTCTCTGAATACTTGTGCTGTTTTCACATTATTAGTGACCGAATGGACTAAATCAACTGATAATATTTTTGTAGTTCCCTCCATTTACTAGAACAAGCCCCCATCAAGGGTAGGATAGTTACCGCACGTGTCCTGACCCCCAAAGCCTAATTCCCCACAGCCCACAGTACACGGCTAGTAATCCCAACTCACACGCATATCAGGCTGAGAGAACAAGAGATACACTGTGCGCATGCTCGCGTGTGTGCGTGTGCGCTTCTGTGTGTGCATATGTGTGCGCATGTGTTTGCATATGTGTGTATGTGTGTGCATGTGTATGTGCATGTGTGTGCATGTGTGTATACATGTGTGTGCATGTGCGTGTATGTGTATATGTGTGTGCATATGTGTGCGTGTGTGCATGTGTGTACGTGTGTGTGCATGTGTGTATGCATGTGTGTGCATATGTGTGCACATGTGTTTGCATATGTGTGTGTATGTGTGTGCATGTGTATGTGCATGTGTGTGCATGTGTGTGCATGTGTATATGTGTGTGCACGTGTGTGCATGTGTGCATGTGTGTACGTGTGTGTGCATGTGTGTGTATGCATGTGTGTGCGTGTGTGCGTGTGTGTGTGTGTGTGTGTGTGTGTGACTCTATAGATCACTTGAACTAAATTTTAGGGTATCACTGAACAGGAATGGGGGTTTTTACAAGCTACACCTTTTCAATAGGCCTTGGCTCTTCTGTGAAGTGTTAAGTTGGTAGTCTAGCAGATCCTGGGTTTGGCAGTAATAACTTTGAGGTCCTCTGCCATGTTGAATTCAAAGAGGCAGTGGAAAGCAGGAGATACGGTAAGAAGAAGAAACGGAAGATCATTTTCCTCCTGCCTAATTTAGCTCTCACACATGCCATTATCAGAACAAACGGACACTATTTTCTTTCCACTTCTAAACATACTTAGGCTTCTCCTTGGAGATCACTTTCTCTCTTCAAGGCTGTCTTGGAGGTGGATTTTCAACTGATTTTTATTTCTGTAACAATAACTTTTGGAGTTGATGTATTGTGGCTGGGCTCCTAATTCTCTGGGGAATGAATCCCCCCTCCCCCAGGCATGAAGCCTGTTTCAATACTGCCTGGCTCTTCTTCAAGAGAAATTACAAATATTTCTAGAACCAATGTGGTTTCTAATTGGCAACAAACTCAAGATCTCTGAGGCTTCTTGTTTCTTGAGTGTAAACTATTCTGAATGACACAGACAGCCCCAGAGGACTCAGGAGTCTTACACTGACTTTATAATTCAGAATGTGATTCAGGATGTGAGTCCTATAAAGTCTAGGGTGACCTAGTGCATCGAGGGGAAAAATATGAATGGAACAACTTAAGTTTATGCTTGCTGAGTGTTTCTCCATTATGTGGTGAATAGCAGCAACTGTAAGAGCTTGGGTTGCACACTCAAGGGCTGTCAGGGGCCAAGAAGGTAAAATGCCCAATGGGAGAAGCTGGCCTGTGTTAGACAATGGAGCAGCGCAGCAAGCCACAGCAACTGGGCAGTGCTGCATGCCCTTTCTGACTGAACACCATGCACAGTAATTAGTAAACAATCCATGGAATGTACATCAAGAATGCACATCAGATCACGTTACCCTTCTGCTTAGAAACCGTCAAGGCCTCACCTTCTCCACAGAGCAGAGTGTGGAGATTTCCATCAGTTGTAAGGAAATCTCTCTACTTGACCTGGGGCATCCCTCATCATGCCTCCCACCAACACCGTCTGCTTCCAGCCAGTGTGTGTCCTTGGCACCTGCCCATCTTGATCTCAGGCCTCGGATCTTGATGAGTTTCTTGCCTGGAATAACCTTCCTTCAGAGCAAACGTGTCCTCCATCAGTTGGTCCAAGTGCCTGTGCAAGGGGAACCTTGTTAAAAATGTTATGCTGCTGTTGGTACGATTCTTCAGCTACTCTACTCCATCTTATGTTTTTGTGTGTGGATGAGGGTGTGTTAGTACATGTGTCATGCTTTGCCAGAAAAAACTCAGCTTAATGTTGGTCAGATGTTTCAATGCACTTCAAGTAGTAAATAGTTTTATTATTGTCTTCTAAAAATGATTTGTTGAATTACTTTTCATTGAATCAGTATGAACTCTCGGGCATATTTCCTCATATGTAAGGCCACCCTCTTCAAATAACATAATGTAATTTCAGATAATATGTACCTCAGTTGTCTCCTGAACTACCAGCCTGTGTCTGACTCAAGGAAGTGGAGAAAGTGGTGTGTAGGATGTGGCTTACTGCTACCTCTTTGTCCACCTTGTTACTCCTGTTCTGTCCCCTGCCACTATAAATTGAAAGATATATTCACTGCTTATGGTTGGTGCTCCAATATTAACTTTTAGTTTCATGGGGAAATTTTATGGATTCTACAGAAATCCTCCATTTGGGAGACTGTTAGTGGACGAATGAGTTCTGGATGCTGGCTTACAGTCTGTCTTCTGCACAGAATTGTACAAGCCCAAGAGTTCTCCACAACTCCCTTTGTAACTTTCTTAAACTGAATGAGGTTTAGCTGCCATTTGTTGTGTGAATTAGTTCAGAGGAGCCACCCTTAATTCTTACTTTTCACTGTCTCCCTTCTCTTCCATCTTCAGTGAGAAAGCATCCATTCTGCTCCAGTGACTGTGTGCCTTTCTACTCTGCTTAATCTTCTTTCTATGTGCAATTATTTTTTTAATGTAATTCTTATTACCAAATAGTATGTGTGTGTGTGTGTGTGTGTGTGTGTGTGTGTGTGTGTGTATATATATATATATATATGTATGTATAAATTTGGCTATTGTATTTGGCAGCCTTGAAGAAAACATCTTTCTTATCTTGGTGAGTCTAAAATTCTGAGTGTAAATCAACTTAAAATCAACTTAAAACATCTATCTAAATGTAAAAATATCTTAACCCCTGAACAAATAAGCTTAACTATAAAACTAAACTATCTGGTCTTCAACCCCATCAGAGACTTGAGAAGGAATAAAATTAATTACCTGGGTGTGAAGGCTAGCAGCTTCCCAAATGAGAAAGTGACAGAGATGGTTTGCTACCTGATCAGTCACCCAAAATTCTTTATAACATTGGAGCATCATCTTCAGCTTTCTGGCCCAATATATCTGACAGACATATTTGTGAGGCGGGAACTATTGAGGATTTTGCTTACTCTGTCTTGGCAGAGTTTGGCCATAGACTCTGCCTTCATTCAAACTTGCGCTTTTGTAGGCAGAATTCTGTGTGTGGTAGAAGCTAGGAGATTTTTTTCCAGTGGCTTGTTTGCCACATTTGAAGCCATCTCCATAAGGAGGTTCTTTGATGCTCATCATATTCTTTGAGGTAGGTTAGGTGTTGCCATGAGTTAACCTAATTGTCAGTGAATCTTTAAAATAATAAAAACATTTATAAATGCCATATTCTGTATGTCTCTGAGGTTTTTGATGGCCTTATCTATTTTAATTTATCTTTCTATAGAATCATGCATATCTGTTGTACCTAAGATGTATATTCTTGTGATAAAAATAGATTAGTAATTGATATGGCCATGATTTGATCAACTAACAATTAACTTGTATAACTTATTTATCCTAAACAGCCTGAAATAGCACTTTTAAACTATTGAGTACAATACCTCATATTAGAGTAGAAATATATCTAATGTGTGTGAAGAATAATCTTACATTTGAATTCTATACCACTCTATCTAGAATTAAATTTACTTTATATCTATATACAAAATTCTATACCAGTGAATTAAAAATACCCTTGTGAATAACAATTAAGGCATTAAGTTGAAGAGTAGCTTCATTAATCTACTTTTTATTCTGTCTTCCCTATATATTTCTATATTCCTCTTCTTTCTTTTCAACTCCTAGCTCCAAACCTATGAATGGAAGATAAAGGAAAAGAGAGACATCCCTGAGCCCAACCTTGCTTTCTCTCTGAATAAGACAAATAATAACTTGTAACTAGCTCCCATTGAAAATAACCCTCTATATCCCAAGAAAAAAACCAAAAAACTTACCCGACCACCCTTAAAGGAAATGGGGCATCATTCTCTTAAGGTTTCTTCTGGATGATTTGGGACAAATAATTACCTTGTAGGGGCCCAAATAAAATTGGGGCAATGGTTAAACAAGCTAGTAATAGAATTTGTGGTCCAGCTTCTAAATGTTGAGAAATTCTAGGCTTAATTATAGTCCTGTGTGGGACAGTCTGAAATGCTGGACCAATTGGGATTGGAAGCTTTCTTCGAAGGTGTCCTGGGAGCTGTCTTGTTCTGATGTGGCACAGCAACTGAAGCATTTGTTGCTGGAACACGAAGGACGCAGGATAGCAGTGTCCAGCATGGTGAGAGGAATGCATCCTGTAAGGTGTGATCCAATGTCAGTGTCCAGTTCTTTTGTTCTGAAAACATAATTTCTCACAAGCATTATACAGTCCTAAAATTATAACTGTATAAAGTGTGTGTGATGCACAGAAAAATTAAGGCTGGTTCTCTGTTCTTTGTATGAGCAGAAAAAAGACATCTATAAATTTTCACTCATGCCATATGAAGAATGGCATTTAATAATAATTCATAGGAAATCTGTAGCCAACATGAAGCATTGTCTATGCCTAGACATTCATGTCTCAGCCAGTCTCAGAGCTGTTCCCACATAGTGGGCTTAGCAATATAAGTTACCTGCTTGTTCTGCAGCTTAAGTTCTTCACATCCTGATTGTATGCCCCTCCCTCATCCCCTCCTGATCCCCCCTCCCTCCCTCATACCCTCTCCCTCTCTCCCCTTCTCTTAAACAATGGGAGACATATGTCAGACCTATTAGAACTGTTGGATAGTTCTTTCATTTAGTCTCATCTACACATACCTTTGAAAAGTCCTGCTTCTAGAAATCACTTGACTTATAATTATTAAGCAGTTTTACATCATTGTAATATGTTCTGCATGCATCTTCCAGTGCCTTTGCAAAATAAATTAAACTCTAAGAAAAGTGAGTGACATGCTTGTCGTTACATCACAGATACATTCTATGTATTATTTATATACTTACATAACATTAACAAGGAATCCTTTTCAACTGTCTTTTGTTGCTAAGCTTCGCTAACTCCGAGGAAATGGTAGGGCCTCCCGCATTCTTAAAAACATACTATAGGAATATAAAAAATGATCTGAAATATAAATGGATATGTATTTAAATGTATATGTTTTACTTAAAATAGGTTTACTTAAAATAATGTATAGGTTTAGGTTTTTAACAGGGATAATGGCCAATGCCTGTTAATATATTTGAAATTACATTATAGTAGGGGCATCATTTGAATAGTGAAATACAGCCACGTGAGTTTCAGGCAACCAAGACAAGATTATCTGAAAACTTTTCAACATTTTGTCTGTAATGACATAGAACTTGGGAAAAGTATCAAAGAGAATAAAGGACTCTTTATATGTTTCAAAATAAATAACCTTTTCTTCCCACTCCCTTTAGAAACAAAAGGAAACAATTTTAAGGAGAATAGTGATGGAGCATTGTGAACATAATTGAAAACACAGAGGGACTATTTCTGTGCTTCATTATGCATTCTAAATTGCTGCTCCAGTATCCTAGATCCGCTTAAATAGTTAACAACTGCCAAACAGTAGCCTGCTATCTCGAAAAGAAGCACCAATTGTATTGTCAACTTGAGGACTATGGAACAAACAAATGCTGATGAATGTCTATGTTACACGAAAAGTCTGTCCACTGTGGGTCACACTTGTAGGGATGGGGCCATAGGAGAGTCAGAGCCTGGGAGAGTTGACAATTGAATTCATCAACTTAGCAAAACTCTGACCTTCAAACCAAAGCTTAGGACAATCAAGTCTAGGTCTACAGTATACTCAAATTATAAAATAATATAGAATTTTTTATTTCTCTTTGAATATCCATTCCTTATAAGACATCTACATATTTTCAGAAATCAGGCTGTCTGAGTCATCAAGGCCTTCTTTATCCATCTCTGGTTTATTCAGGGCTGTGAGAAGAGAAGGTCAGGGACAGACTTGTCTGTCTCATCCTTAGAATAAGAGCTTAATATGCTGCTGAAGTGAAGGGAAAGGACCAGCTCTACTCTCCACAAATGAAAGTCTTTTACAGGTGGAAGCATTGTGATGGATAAAGGCATCAGTGAACAAATGATCTGAAGAGGCTTGAAAATCTCACAAGCAAAAGTATACGTGGAAAGAAATGTACATATATTTGCAAAATCCATGGTCATAATTTTTTTCTTGCTTTCCCTTGCCTATCTCACTGTGGGTGTGTGTCTGTGTGTGTGTCTATGTGTGTGTTTCAGTGTATATAGTGCCACATGTTTGTGTCTATGTATACATGGTAGCTAAAGAAATCAGGTATCGTTCCTTAGCTACAAGTCACCCTTTTTTCCTCTCCTCTCCTATCCTCTCCTCTCCTCTCCTCTCCTCTCCTCTCCTCTCCTCTCCTCTCTCCTTTCCTTTCTTTTCTTTTCATCTATCCCTCCCTCCCTCCTTCGCTCCCTCCCTCCCCTCCCCTCTCTCTCATTCTTTCTTGTTCAGACAGGGCTTCTTATTGTCCTGGGACTTATGACCAGCTCCAGGGGGTCCATGCTTGTTTCTTTTTCATGTGGGTTCTAGGCACTGCAGCCATATCTTCCTGAATGCAAAGTAAGCAGTTTATAGACTGAACAATATCCATAGCCCAATTTGTTTTACTAAGTAAATCACATATGATTTAATCGTGAGTCCTTATCGTATGTTTAAAGAATGAGATCAGTAAAAACCCCAAATTTCATTTTTTCTTATAGCCTTTAGTTATTTATGCATCCCATATTCAGAGAAATTTAACCTGATGTCAGATCAAATCTCTTGTGCCAAAGCAAATGATCAAACATGGGAGGAAATGTTGATGGATGTTCCTTTTGCTTTAAACATCTTAAAATGTAGATTCTGTCCTATATACTTATCAGGAAAGGTGTGGTGGGAGATACTGAAGGGCCAATAACAAAGACTTGTCATCCTTCAGACCCATGGAAGCTGAACCCTGAAGCTAGGGAAGAAGACTATCTCAGGGTTATTGGGGAGCTCACCCTATTTCTCTTGTTTTACTCCTTTTTTCTCCATCTGTCATAGTTCCCCAACTCTGTATTCGTTAGTGAGGAGGAACAGAGTAGAACCCATATTAGTTCTGTTTTTCTTTTATAACTGTGTGCTGGAGAGGGGTTTAATTTATTTCTCCAAATTTAGAGTTTACACCAGTTATACAGGGAGAAAAGTACTTCCAACAAGGCAACAGCAAAAGGAGATGCACTAGTCATTTTTCTCATTGCTATGATGAAGTACTTAACAAAAAGCAACTTAAATGAACAGTATTAACTTCAATTTGTAATTTGAAATGACACCTTTTCTTTCTTTTTTCTTTCTCTTTTTCTTTTTGTTTTTTGTTTTTGTTCTTGTTCTTGTTTTTGATTTTGAGATGTGCTTTGTAGACTAGGTTGGCCTCGATCACAGAGATCCGCCTGCCTCTGCTGCCCAGAGTGCTGGGATTACAGCTATGCTCCACACAGTTCATCATAGTGGGGAAAACATGGTCTCTGAGATTCTGTTTTTGGCAGTGGGAGTTTGCTGCAGCTGCTTGAAACATGGGATTTTTCAGGAAGCAGAGAGTTCATGCAGGTACCCATGGCAGCTCTAACTCTCCAGTCCTATGTCTTCATCCCTATGTGTGCCAGGTAGGTCCCCACATCAAGGTTTCTTTTTTTAAATTAATTTATTCATATTACATGTCAATGGTTATCCCATCCCTTGTATCCTCCCATTCCTCTCTCCCTCCCTCTCTTCCTCCCTCCCATTTTCCCTTTATTCCCCTCCCCTATGTCTATGACTGAGAGGGACCTCCTCCCCCTGTATATGCTCATAGGGTATCAAGTCTCTTCTCGGTAGTCTGCTATCCTTCCTCTGAGTGCCACCAGGTCTCGCCATCCAGGGAACATGCTCAAATATAGGGCACCAGAGTTCATGTGAAAGTCAGACTCCACTCTCCACTCAACTATGGAGAATATCCTGTCCATTGGCTAGATCTGGGTAGGGGTTTGAAGTTTACTGCACGTATTGTCCTTGGCTGGTGCCATAGTTTGAGTGGGACCCCTGGGCCCAAATTTGCCTATCATAATGTTCTTCTTGTAGGTTTCTAGGACCCTCTGGATCCTTCTACTTTGCCATTCTCCCATGCTCCTCTCATCTAGAGTCCCAATAGGATGTCCTCCCCTCTGTCGCAGTTTCCTGGTAAGTGAAGACTTTCATGGGGCATGCCCCTTGGGCTAGTGTGCAGATATAAGTGAGTATATACCAATTGACTCTTTCTGCTTCTGGGTTAACTCACTCATTATGATCATTTCTAGTTCAATCCATTTGTCCACAAATTTTGAGAATTCCTTGTTTTTAATAGCTGAGTAGTATTCCATAGTGTAAATGTACCACAGTTTTTTATCCATTCTTCTACTGAGAGACACTTAGGCTGTTTTCATGATCTGGCTATTATGAATAAGGCTTTCTAAACTAGTGCTGCCATCTGGGGACTAAGCATTCAAACACACAAGCTGGTGGAGACTATTAAAAACATGACCATGGGCAAAATCTAGCCAAGAGTACTCAACATTTCAGCCATTTTGACTCTTAGTGTTTTGGTGCTCATTTGGCAGGCTCTATCATTAACCTGCCCATGAAAATAGAATATTGAATATTCAGTTTCAGGTTTGCACAGCTAACTCACTCACTCCTTTAGATTCTTAATTCCTAATTCTAAAACAGGCATTTGTTGGCTTAGCTGAGTAATACTGAGTTACTACCCAGCCTGTAGACATCCTGTATTGCCATAAGGTGTCCAGTCTTGATCAAATCAGTCATCTCTGGGAAACAGAGAGAAAGCAGAATCCTTCTCTAGCTCACAGCAGGGCAGAGGGAGTCAATTTCCATGGGATGTATGCACAGGTACAGAAGGTGAAATAAGTGAGTAGTGTAGTAAAAGGCACACATTTTATGGATCCAATGTAAGATCAATATTTGACTTACTGGTGATTTGGGTCTCTCCTTTTAGCTTAAGAATTCATTTAATTTTTAGTTTTTTGTTTTTTGTTTTTGTTTTTGTTTTTTTTTTTAACCACTGAGTAAAGGTCTTGGATACACTGGAATTGCTCCCTGTGACGATAAGAGTCATGCAGTCTCTAGTCTGTATCTAAACATGAGGAGTAGTGTGTTGTCAACATGACTGAATTGGTCAGTATTGTTTGTTACAGCAGGTCCCCACAATCAATCTAGAAGTGCCCCAGTCCTTCTGCAATCAGGATTGATTACTATGAAGGCCAGCTGTGGCTCATCTATTTCATTGCAGATGGCCAGTCTTTGATTCCATTGAGAAAAGTAATTTGTCACCAAACCCTCAAATGCTGCCTTCACAATATTTTACTTTCAAAAGCACAAGGAGGGTAAATGACCACATGGAACTGAACACAGATTTGTGCAACGTGTCACTGAGCGTCTCTGTGATGTAAGCACTGAAGGAAGGGCTACTGGCTCCCAATTCTAAAGAGCCTTTGCATAAACAAATTTCAGCGAGTCCCATTGGACATTCGTTCTGGTCCTTGCTTGCACACTTGTGACTTACATCTGGGCTCACAGCTTAAGAAGTCTGTGTGACTCCCTCTAGCTAATGTATCACTCCTGTCGTACTAATACAGCATAATAATATACAAGGCTTCTAACAAATGGTTTTATTGTTGTAGTCATTGCTTTCCAATTTTGATAAGAATTTACGTTTTCATGCAAAATGACTTTATTCATTTCAGTAATAAAGAAAGAAATAGATGAAATAGAAGTTTGATTTAAAAGTCTGTTTTGCTCAAGATAAGCTGGTAAAAGGACATTTGTTGAAGCTATTAAGAACCGTGTTTTGAAAAGCTCCCTGCTAATTTGAACCCTATCAAAGGAACACACATACGTGCACCCATTTTCCAGTACATATCAGAAAACATGAATAATTGGAGTGCTTTTGTGTCCCAGATTTTCATTAAATACAACTCAAATGCTGGTTTTGGGCTTCAGGATTGGGCCAGGTTTACTTTAGCAAAATGTATTAAAGAAATAATGGATCAAATAAAGCCTTCTATCAGAAAATCCACACAAGCTGAGTTTTTTTTTTAAACAAAAATAAGTTTAAGGAAAATAATGGATTCTTTAGACTTCTCTAAGTCTTTTTTTTTTTTTTTTTTAAACAATTTTTGTGAGGATGTTATTTTGGTCATTCCAGGAATTGATCCTTACTACAGATAGGAGATGAGATTGGTAACTCTTCTAATGAACCCACAAAAAATGAACAGGAGAAATTCAGAAAATCTTGCTTAATTAATTGATAATGTCAAACCGTAAAAAAGAAAATAGAGAAGACAATAAATGGTGCTAAATTTTAAAGGAAGAAGAAACGGAGATCCTAGCTTGACATGCTACTGGATGGTTTGTCTAGGATACAGAAGTCACATGTCATAGTGATGGGCTATGGGTGGGGGTAGCTTTCCATGGGTTGATTTATAGGACAATGCATTATGAGCTTGGAATTCGTGTGATAGCTGGAATGTAAACTTCTAGGAAAGACTGAGCATTCAATTTGGTTAGGTAACCTTGGATTCTTAGTTCTACAAACATGACTAGACTTCAGAGAGCCAGAGTCTTTTTTATTGTTGTGTCCTTCACCTGCAACAAAACGAAATGGTCATGTTCATCAGAAACTTGTAGCGGATGGCAGAGCAGCAAAGATCAATAGGTTAATATTTATAAACCACAATTTGGGTGATTTAAAGTCTATGGATGCATAACATAAACATTATGCTAATGATGACCTATTGATCATAAAACAATTACTCTGCTCCAGGGTAACACCTTCCGTTCACTCTCTAGGACATATGCATGTTAGTCTCCAATAGATAGTAAGTCATAGGGCTCATTATCATGTAATTACCAGAGGACTGATGTGGAAGGCACAGACCTCAGTGCATGTTCTGGAGGGATCATGATTATTTATTATGACAAAAGCTTTGCACATGAGGCATGGAAAACAAGACGACTAACAGCGATGCTCTGTCAGATAAGAAAGCATGAATAAAGCTGGCACAATGCCCTCTCTCTTTTTGTAAAGTTTTCTTTTATATTTTATTTATGTACCTAGGTATGTCTGTGTGTGGTTACCTGAATGTCTGTGTAGATGCCTGAAGTTTCCAGAAGAGGGCAATGGATCTCCTTGAGCTGGAGTTACAGGCAGTTGTGAGCCACATAATGTAATTGAGAATCACCCTCAGGGCCTCTGTAAGAGCAGTACATGCTCATAACTGCTGAGCCATCTCTCCAGCCTCCATTAGACCTTACTCTAGGTGTGTGTGTGTGTGTGTGTGTGTGTGTGTTAAAACTTTTATAAGTACATTCCATTACAAAAGCAATTTAATTGCACCAATAGCTTGTTTTTGTTTTCTATTTTTGTATGTGATTTGCTGCCCTTGACAATCAAATGCCACATAAAGGTAATTAAGATGGTAAGAGCATGGTTATTTCCCACTTCTAGTCCTTTAGGTTGTAGACGATTGTGATGGAATAAATGAGAAATGCATCTCCCACAGGCTCTGGTATTTGAACACTCAGTGGTGCTGTTTGGTAGAGATTTAGATAATATGACCTTGATGGAGAAGTATGACACTGGGGACTGGCTCTGAGTGTTTATCATCTTACCTGGAAGTGCAATATGAGCGCTTAGCTTCCTGTTTCTGCAGCCATGCTTTCTGCTTGCACGTATGCCTCTCTGCTCTGTTGGACTTACTCTTCTGGAAGCGTAAACTCAAATACATCCTTCCTTCTATGTAAAAGTAACTTCTAGTCTCCTGGCCCAATTGTTGTCTAGGAGGCTTACTGCCTCTTTCTGCTAACCTAGGCCTAGTCCTGGAAGCTTCTAGCCTCTGTACAACATAACCTAGGTTAGATATTTTCAGCCTATGAGACTTACCATTTATTAAGATCACAATTGGCTGGTTCAACTCAGCCGTTTTGGCTCAAACTCTTCTCCCAGCTGACTTATTTAATCTAGCTTCTCTCTCTGACCAGAATTGTGCTGCTTGGCCTCAAACTAACTCAGCAATCTGCTTTAACCTTCTGGCTTCTCATTTTCTGGCCTGTTCTCTTTCTGTACCCCATATTTCTGTTACTGCCCTGGTAAAACTGCTTAGTCTCTCTGTAAACTGCCTCTTAAGCAGTTTCCCTTTCCCTTTTTCTTCTAGTGAGAGTTGGGCATAACCTATTCTGTCAAATCTACTCTGATTCATCTCCTTTTCTGCCATTCAATTAGACATTACTTTCAAACATGGGTGTTTCTTTCTGCAAAGAAAGAAAAAGAAAAGGAGAAAGAGAAACGATGAGGCCAATAGGATATAATGATTAAAGTTGAACATGCATGTGACTTTGTACCATGTGATTATCATGACAGCTGTGATGACTATTTGCCTGGTATCACCCACATCTGATCCGAATTATCATCACTTCCGTCATGCTCCAAACTCAGGCCTTTATTAATATTCCCTTTGCAAGATGTCATGGTATTATCTACTCTCAAAATCTTCACAGAAAATATTATCCAATCTCAATTGCTGTTAAAAATCACCAATGTAAGACTGTGCTCTCCCATTTTTTTTTTTGAGTTTTTTTTTTATTATTAATTTATTCTTGTTACATCTCAATGTTTATCCCATCCCTTGTATCCTCCCATTCCTCCCCCCCCCCCATTTTCCCATTATTCCCCTCCCCTATGACTGTTCCTGAGGGGGATTACGTCCCCCTATATATTCTCATAGGGTATCAAGTCTCTTCTTGGCTACTTGCTGTCCTTCCTCTGAGTGCCACCAGGTCTCCCCCTCCAGGGGACATGGTCAAATGTGAGGCACCAGAGTACGTGAGAAAGTCGTATCACACTCTCCACTCAACTGTGGAGAATATTCTGACCATTGGCTAGATCTGGGAAGGGGTTTAAAGTTTACCTCCTGTATTGTCCTTGGCTGGTGCCTTAGTTTGAGCGGGACCCCTGGGCCCAAATCTGCCTATCATATTGTTCTACTTGTAGATTTCTAGGACCCTCTGGATCCTTTTATTTTGCTGTTCTCCCATGCGTCTCTCATTTAGAGTCCCAATAGGATGCCTTCCCCTCTGCAAGGCTCTCCCATTTTTTAAAGATGTTAATGAATATTTATTTATTGGACTTATATTTGAGACTAGGCTTCTTTAGCACATTACCACACTTACTGGTTCATTTTCTTTTTTATATATAAATTTATAATTTAAAAAATGTATTTTATTTATTCATATTACATGTCAATTGTTATCCCATCCCTTATATCCTCCCATTCCTTCCTCCCTCCCATTTTCCCTTTACTCCCTTCCCCTATGACTGTGACTGAGGGGGACTTCTTCCCTCTGTATATGCTCGTAAGGTATCAAGTCTCTTCTTGGTAGCCTGCTATAGTTACTATGATTATATACCAGAGACAAAGTAATTTATAAAGATGGGAGATTAGTAACTCTCGGGTTTTGAGATGGAGAATTGAGAGAGCATGATGCCAGTGCCACTGAGGGCAGTTCTGGCTGCATCTTACTGTGGTGGTTGCTTCAGGCACAATGCTATATACAGTGGGAGCTCACATAGTGAGGCGGAAAGCCACAGCAGGAGGAGGGGGCCAATCTTACTCCGTTTTAGAAACACTTTTGAGAGTAAAGTCTAGAACCCATGAGAATTTCTTCAATCCTTGAATGTCCTAACCTTGTCTTACTGGAGCCCAGCCCTTCAAAGTGCTGTCTTAACCCTAACCCTAACTTTTAAACATTACCAACCCCCCTTCACTGGCTAACAGCTCACAGGCCCTTCTTGCAGGATGCTTTGATTGACATAGTTCCTCAATGGATGCTAATCATAGTTGCTAATTCTTTTTAAGTCCTAAACAGGCATAGATTGCTGAGTGAGATCTCAGACTCATAGTGTCACTGGAAGAAAACTTTGTTAACAATGGTCATGGGTTTAACAATCAGAAGAACAAAAGGAACCCATGATTGCAAATTTACTCAAGAGTTTTGGGGCAGAAATGTAATTGTACTGCTGACCTTTAAAAGTTGCCTATAAAATGAGTCATAAAATAAAACTTTTTAAACAAAACAGAACAAAATGAAACAACCCAAAAGTAGATATTATGAGGGAGAAAATGAGGTTAATCTTTCATCCTTTTCAGCTGACCCAAAAGTTGTGAGTTGATAGCCCTATAGTCAAAGATAGATTAACACAGAAACTCGTGTTTACTAGTTGAGAACGTTACACAGCATGAGAACCTTCTTAAGGAAGATATGAAGACCCCAAATGAGCCCTTCATTGCTGTGCTTGGGATCAGCCAAGTATGGAGATCTGTGGATGACAAAGGTCTATGATTTCATGTATATAGGCCAAGTGGGAAAACCCAGAGTGACCTGGGTATTTTGTCTTATCTGGGGCTCTCAGGGTTTTTTTTTCCTGTTTGTTTGTCTTTTTGTTGTTTGTTTGTTTTTTGAGCCAACATGGCCAGATCTTTCTGGAATGCATGTCTTAAGTTGTTGTTCTTGTTGTTTTTGCCAACCCTTCCAGGGAAAAATTGAGGAAGTTAAAGTAGTATTTATAGGTTTTATGGTTGGAGATGAAGGTTTTGGATCCTGTTTTGAGGAACATGACTTTTTCATGGATTTGTTGCAGGGGGAATGAAGGGGTACACAACACAAGGTGGAAGGTCAGAAGGGAACTTTACTTCTTAGCCTGCCCTTAACATCTAACTTGGGCTGTAATTTCCTGAATCCCAGAAGACTGATTATGTAGTCAGACCTGGGGAAGTTAGGCTGTTATCTCCCCAATTCTCAATGCACAGTGTAGAAAGGAGCCATTGTAAGTCACAACTGATAACAATCTGGTTTTATAATAGCTGCAAAGACTTCCAAATTTCAGGCCTGACCTCCAGGAACATCAAACAGCCAGAAGGCAGCTATGAAGTAAATGCTAACATCAGGCACTTACTTCCAACCCTCACTTATTACTCACAGTAAGCAGTAAGATTATAATGGACTTTTTCACCTGTCTCAAATAAAATATTGACAAGAGAATCCTACGGTTACATTAATAAATCCTAATAAAGTTGTTTCTTAGCATGGCCTGTCTATTACTCTGGCAGCCCATCATAGAGGTTTTGGATATATGAATTTCTTGCTCTATCACTTATAATGGCTCTAAGATGTAGCTGAGGCTGGTCAGCAAGTTTTCAGTAACAACTTACCTCATAAGTCAAACTTCAAATGGAAATAATGTATAAGAACAATAGTAGTGCAATCTGATGTCAAAGCCAAATATTTATAACAAAAAATTAAAAATCATACCAAATAAAGCAAGTATCTGTACTTCAATACAATAAATATATGTTTATCCTTTTACAAAGCTATTTGTAAAGTAGAAGTACTTTTGTGTGTAGAAGTATCTGCCAAGTTAATAAAGAGAATACAACTGATTCTTCATTCACCTGGTGTTGCCCTGTCAGAAAACTTGATAAGAAAAGGCTGTAGAGGCATTTCTCCTATTCCAGTCTTCTCAAACAGATAAGAGTGCTTACATGCATGGGTCTTCATGGCTCAAATGCACTCCTCTGAATATTGTTGCTATACTGAGTGAAAAATAAAAAAGAGGTTAAATGTGGGTTCAGCATGAATATTTTTATGTCCACATTGCTCATTAGTATAGAAGGACTCCTTTGTCTTATTTTAATCCCTTTACACCCCCATTAAGGTGCTCGGTTTTCTTCCCCATTTTTTCTGGAGTCCTTACTACCCTGAATCAAAATCCCTGAATTACATTAATAGTACCATTTCTGCTTTGAGTGACCCCTGGCTGCTGCTGACCTCTCTTTGAAGTGATCAAGTTCATGAATCAACATAAGCTCCTTGAAAATAGCTGTTTAATTTCCATATATTCCCAGGTGATTTTCATCAAAAATAGAGTTTTCTTCATTTGTTCATTCGTTCACTCATGTTTTCACTCAAAAGTTATGGTTTTTATAATTGTTACATATCAGGAATTGTGACATAATTTATCTTCACTATTTTTCCTTAACAGAATAAGCCTATGATAATAAATACAACTTCTTTGAAAAAATTTAGTGTAATTGTAACTGGCCAAATTATAGATGAGTTCAGTGTGTAATGAGAAGGAATAATTTTGTTGAGCCCAGGAAGTTAGGGAGATTTTTTCTTTTTCTTTTCTTTTCCTTCTTTCTTTCTTTCTTTCTTTCTTTTTTTTTTTTTTTTCTTCACTTTACATCCTGGTCATATAGCTCCATCCCCCCTCTCCTTCCAGTCTCACCCTTCTTCCTTCTCCTCCCTTTCCCCTCTCCTATTCCTCTGACAAAGAGAAACTAACTCCCTTTCTATCCACTCCAGCTCATCAAATCATATCAAGACTGAACATGTCCTTTTCCCTTGTGGCCTGGCAAGGCAGTCTTGCCATGGAGAAGTGATTAAAAATCTGGCATCAGAGTCCATATCAGAAACAGCCCCTGCTCCCCTTACCAGAGGACCCACCTGAAACCTAAGACGCTCATTGGATACATCTGTGTAAGGGGTCTAGTTCCAGTCCATGCATGGTACTTGGTTGATGTTTCAGCCTCAACAAGCCCTTCTGTGTCTTGGCCAGTTGGTTCTGGTAGTCTTCTTGTGTAGGTCCTGTCACGTCCAGGTCTTTTTCTCTTTCCCTCCTGTTTTTACATAAGACTCCCATAGCCCAGTGTTTGGCTGTGAGTCTCCACATTGGTTTGGATCAGCTGCTGGGTGGAGCCTTTCAGAGGACAACTCTGCTGACTCCTCTTTGCAAGCATAGCAGAGTATCATTTATAAGGTCAGGGGGTTGTTTCTCTCCCATGGGGTGGGTCTTGGGTTGGGATGGGTATTGTTTGGACCTTCCCTCAAACTCAGCTATATCTGCTCTGTATTTATCCCTGCATACCTTGTAGGTGGGGGAAATTTTTGGCTGATGTTTTTGTAGGTGCTCCCCTCTATTATAAGATTAGAGGTTAGTTATCTCCTGTGTTTTTCTGGGTGTAGTTAACCTCTTTGGGTTGGAATTTTCCTTCTTGTATCTTCTGTAGGGCTGGATTTGTGTCTAGGACTGTGCACACTTGGTTTTGTCATGGAATTCCGTTCTTTCTCCATCTGTAGTGATTGAGAGCTCTGCTGGATAGTGTAGTCTTGGCTGACATCTGTGGTCTCTTAGTGCCTGCATAATGTCTACCTGGGCCCTTCTGGCTTTTATAATCTCTGCTGAGAAGTCAGGTGTATGTCTGACAGGTTTGCCTTTATATGTGACTTGGTCTTTTCCCTTGAAGGTTTTAATATTCTTCCTTTGTTCTGTACATTTAGTGCTTTGATTGTTATGTGACAGGAGAAGTGATTTTTAATCTTAGATCTGAGGATAAATCCCAGTTTGCAAGAAAAAAACAAATATTGATTACACATGGAGAAAGAATTAGTGGACAGATCAAGATAGGACAAACATAGTAATTTTAAAGTATAAAAGTAAAGGCCAGACTCATCTTTATTTAGAGTAGCATTGGGGGAAATAGGAGTGTTTCACTTTGGGAGAGTAAGGATGGAATTTGACATGTGCTTTAAGAGAATTCAGAGAAAATCGTGTTGTATTATCTTAAAGATACTCCCTTTGAGATATTCATATCTTAAAATCCTGTGGTAATTAGGGTCAGCAGAGCCTAATAATTGCTTCTAACTTCAGACACACACACACACACACACACACACACACACACACACACACACACACACACACGTTCATGTCTCTTCTGTGGACAGCCCTATTGGGGTCTGTGTGGATCCTGGGTCTTGATTGGATACTTCAGCCTTGCAGTTCCTATGTGATGGATCAAATAGGTCCACACTTATATTTCTGGTTTCATTTTCATTTTGTTTCTGGGATCCATATTCTACACATAGTCCATGACTGACTGAAGCCTCACTGTAAATTCTGAACTATATGTAGCATTTTTTTCCACTATTCTAAGAGACCATATTTTCTTTATCAAGTGTATCATTTGCTGAACATTGGAGTGATTTGTACTTTTTTGGCCATTAATTTTTAGTTATTTTCACTTAAATGTTTTAAAGGACATATTATAGGTATCAATTGTAGCACAATGTGATATTTCAAGGTAGCTTTATATCAAGTAATCATGTCTATTTCCTCAAGCTTTTACCATTTGTCTGTGTCAAAAACAATTAAAATACTATATCCTGGCTTTCTTGGACCATGTATGTATTATCAGAAGTCATGGTCACACTGCTGCATAACAGAACTTTACACCCACTTTTTTCATGTCTCTATTAGTTGACCTGGCTTACCCATTCTCTCCTGTTACCAACACTGTAATTTCCCCTCCCTCTCCCCTCCTCTCGTGTGTTTGTTTCTTATAGCACTGCCCAATAAACCTGCACATTCTACTCTCAGAACTTACAGGTTGTTTTCTGAGAAATCTACCATGAATAAGTTAGAAGTGGAAACAGACCATAGCATAGGGTTGGTAGCTTACCTGGCTACAAGGTTTCCATGTCTGGTGGTGACTGAAACATGAACAACTCTTTCCAGGTTCAGCAGAGTGATTGCAACAATTTTCACCAGTGGCAAACTGAGCCTTCAATAGTATACTGATGGGAAAGAATGTGTCTCAGCTGAATGAGGGGCCTGGAAAAAAAAATTAAGTCTCAAAGTTTTGGATATTTGCTGTTGAAGGGACTCTATGGAAAAAATATTCAGAGTGCTCACTAATTACAAACAAATGTGGAAGCGAGAGGGCTTATCATGTGTGTGCGCACGCACGCACACACACACACACACACACACACACACACGTACGCACGCACTCGCACGCCACACAGTCTCTCCTGTCTTAGCTTCAAAGGCAAAAGGGAGTGATATCATCACAGAGTTTAATTATATGAGTAACAGATCTTACAAGGAAGGTGAACTCTTCATTTTCACAAATGTCCAAGTGAGACATAGACAGAGGACTTCTGAGTTCATGCATCCTGGAAACCTTCAGTCCTTGAGCTCCCTGGGGCTTTTGAAACATCTTATTCCTTCCCGTTAAAGGCTGCTACCAGGATGATGCAATCCTTTCTGCTTTGCAAAAAATCATACCTGTTCAGAATCCTGTCTCATCAGAAAAATCAATAAATCTGGTCAAGTCTGAATCAGAGAGGTAAGGGCTGAGTTTGTTAAGAAGGGACAGGAACTGTGAGCCATGAAATGAGTACAACAGTATGTTGTTTCAGCAAAATGCAGAGCCAACAAAGAAAACGGGGATAAGAAATAAAAATGTTTACCTACACAACGAAAAAGGATAAGAAAGTAAGAACTACTGAAATGTTAAAGAAATCATACCCAGCATGCTTCCTGTAACCGGATCTGTTTTCAAATCTGGAATCATTATTGACTGAAGGTGCCAGGAAGTGAGATCCTGTGGCAGGAAGTGAGCCCCTGTTGCAGCACAGCAAGAAACTACAGCAGCTATCCCATACATGGTTTTTCCTTCCATGCCAACTATGCTTTATGTATGTATAGGACAAGGCATGGTCCAGATGGCTTGGAGGGTATTGGATAAAAGTCTTAGCTGATCTTTATATCCAGGGCACCTGGTAGGCACAAATCCTTCCATTGAATTCTTTGCCCTCTGGCACAATAGTTACTGCAGGTTGGCCCAGCCTATGTACTGTTCCCTTAAAACCTAGTCAAAATAGTTAATAAAAAACAACATTTCATCCTTAGAAAAATGGCATGTAATAATGTTACTATTAAAAACTTCAAGGATGCAAGGGTATGGTCCACACAATACTTTCTATTTAATTCCCCAGCTTGGTTTCTATGGAAACACAGATGGAGTCGAAAAGATTTCAGCAGACTAGATTTCTGTAGAATAAACCAGAGGGTAATAGCAACTGAAGCTGCTGTGTTACACATACTGTCTTTACTAGAAAGACTAACATGGTATGTGTTATCATTAAATATATAGAGTGAGACAACAGATCTGATATGGAGAGATTTATTTGGGGAAGAGGGAAATGGAGAGGAGTGACCTGAGTGGGCCATGACCTGAGTGGGCCATGGGGAGGGGGGACATAGAGAAAGTTCAAGAGTAAGGTGAGCAACTTAGGTTAATATTTTATCTTTAAAGAGAAATTGAAGGGATCTAAAGTGCCAAACATGGCAAACATGGTCCTGCCCTTCCCCTTATCTTTTGCTAGACTCCTCACTAGACTTGGCCATTTCCTCATACCTGACTCACTCCTAAGGCTGACAACCAAGGTCCAGCTATCAAAATATCTTACTTAGCTACATTGACTAACCTCTCTAATAAAGATTTAGTGACTCACCCTAGCACAAATTTCTCTTTTTCTAAAAAAAAAAAAAAAAAAAAAAAAAAAAAAAGCCTACTCCTGTTGAGCCACCTGCTGCTGTTTTTGTCTGATCCAGATTCAGCCACATGGTTTGTCTATCTTGCTTCGTAAAGGATCTCTTTGTTGTATGGGTGTGGTCTGTGTCATATCAGGTTCATAAGGGAGCATGCTATGATGTAGGGTCCTTTCAGAAATGGCCCAAACCAAGATGGCACGTGATCTCACAGCAAGTCAAAATGTCCAGCTTGTTGGTTAAATGATGTGGACAGAGAAAAATAGAAAATTCAGAGTAAAGTTAAATGAAGTGAGAAATTATCAGTGGAATTCTTAGAAGTAGGAATGAACTTTGGATATCCTGATACTACATGTTAATTTCTTCCAGTGAGCATCCACAATGCCACAGCTGCCAAACAACCAAGTACATGGCACTTATGCATACATTAGGCACCTGACAATCTTCGTTAGCATCTATTTGTGTACTGGTGAAGTGAATTTAAGACCAGTGTTTCCTTGAAGAAAGAATAGAATGTCAACCTCTATGTGTGTACTCATCAAGAACTTGCCAAGTTAACCCTGCTGTTTAAAGTCCAACATATTAACAGTAGAAATCAATGATGTGCCCCTGGTATGTCTCCAATGTCTCCACCTTGAGGAGACTACACAGTAACTTGGTGGAAAGTTGCTTTCAAAATCTTCCATTTATTTTAAAAGGAAGTGACTAATTTTGGCATATCTACAAGCATTGGTTTCTACTCTCCCCTTAGAACTTCTCTTCTAGAGCCGTTCATTGCGAGAGTGTTTGATATGCTAGTGTCAAACCCAACCTTATGTTTTCTTGTACAACGGAAGCTACTTTCTAACAGTGTAAGGATGACAGGGGAACATAATCATGAAATGCCCTGGTCCTGTTATATACACAATCACCTGGTGAATGTTGGCTGAATCAGCTCTTAAAATGCCAGTCTGAACATGATGTCTGTGTATGGTCACTAGCCCAGGAAGTGCAGTATGCATTAAATATATGATCATTCTAGAGTTCTGTAATACCAAGATGCAGAATACTTAATTCCAGAAATCCAGAGTGGAGGCAGATGTGACCTTACTTACCGCTACTTGATAATGGAGTGATCCTTTTGAGTGTTTGTGTGGCTCTAACTTGTAGCCCTAGTGTCAGTACCCATAGGAAGGCTCTTGGGCAGGAAGCATCTCATGGGAGATGTCCCAGGGACTATCAAACTTTGTATTGTGCTTCCCACCCGGTCATCAGATTTTGCTTGCTAAGACATCAACAGACAAGGTCAGCAGTAGGGTCCCTGAAAGGTTAATTAAGCCTTAGGATCAGGAAGATGTGTCGTTCTTATTATACTGAAGGTGAAGAAGAATAGAGTAGGCATCCTAGCAATCCACAGAGATATGTCTTAGAACTCCCAAATATACCTGGGATATGTCTTAGAACTTCTACCCATAATTGTTTTTGTGTACATATCTGTGCATGTTTATATGTGTATGTTGATGTGAGGCCATGCATGTGGAGGCCAGAGGACAACCTTGTGTGACCAACTTCACTTACTTATCTTTTATTTTGAAACACCAATTTTCACTGGTCCAGAACTGCTCATGTAGAATATTCTGGCAAGCCAGCAAACTCAAGGAATCCATCTGTTTCTACCTTCTAATTTCTGGGATTACAAACACATGCCACCTACTAGCCTAGAGGGATTTTCTATATGGATTCCCGGGATCAAATGAAGTTCTTGTGCTTATGAGGCACATAGTTTACCAAATAAATTGTCTCACACCACATATAATTTGTTGGTAAAGGGTGGATAGCCACAGCCAGATGAATTTATAGTAACCAGGGGGGTCAGAGTCCTCAGGGATTAGGGTCTGGTTTGTACATGGGAACATATTTAAGTCATAAGAGGCATTACATTATGTTCTGAGGAATGTATAAAATAGACAATGGAAGAAAGATGATGGCATCAAAGATGAATATTTTGTCATTTTCTTTTTCTGAGTAGTCCCAGGGAAGAATAATTTGGAATTCTAGAGTTTTGCCTGCCTAGGAAGTGAGGTTGAACGTCACAAAGCATTGGCTGAAGTGCATGTATTATGCTGTTGAGGGATAAATTGGAGACTTCCTGTATTATCTGTATTATGGGCTGTTGATTGCCCACAGATAATGCGCGCTCTCTCTCTCTCTTTCTCCCCCCCCCCCCCCCCCCCCCCCCCCCCCCCGCTTCACTCATGAAATAACCCTGCCATTTCCAAGGTAGTTGGTATCTAGTTGTCTGGCTACTTATCCTGGATCAAGAGCATCTCTTATTTATATTTTAAAGTTCCAATCCTCAGGGAAATGGTGTTGGAGGCACAGACTGTGAAGACCTTAGCTTCCAAGTGCAGAAACCTAATGAATAGACTCAATGCATTTGTAAAAGCAGACTTCATGGTGCTGCTCTCTCACTCGGGCCCTGCGTGTCCACAGCTGGAGGGCTCCATCTGTGTGCCAGGGAATAGGTTCTTCCCAATCACTAAATCTGTTGGAAACTTGATCTCAGATTTCCCAACTGTAAGAGAAGATTTTGTTCTGACATTTTGTTATACTGGTTTGGATGTCATTTCTTAACCACTCCAACATTAGACATTTGCATGTCCATGCTGTAAGAATATTCTGTGCCTCCTGATGGAGACCCTCAAACAAACCAAAGCTCATTCTGAGGAACAAATGAGGTAATAACACGAAAGAGTGTGTAATGAGTATGGATGACCCTAAAGGAGCCCCACAGAAAGCTCTGCGCTCAGCATGATGAGCAAGCCCCATGGCCACATAGATAGAGCCCCTGTACCCTAGCCTTCCTCAGGCTATGTACTCCAGCATACTCCCAAGACCCTGAGGCCAGGGGTATAATTAGAGCAAAAAATTGCATATGAATGCCTGGGAGAAAGAAAGTCCTGTGACCCTCCACTCCCACTCCCTTGAGAAAAAGTCAATAGGCCACATGCCTCCTCCCATGAATTTCTCTGATTTCTTAGAACCTTGAGTAAGAAGAAAGATTATTGTTCAAAGGAATACCTTATTTGTTTAATGTCCCAGAGGTTTGACTACCCGATAATCTCCTGTTGTTAAAACAGAGGGGGTCCTGAGGAACCTGCTTGGAGGAATAACTCAAACCAGAGATAGTGACAGACCATTTAAGTAGGACTGATTGTCCTGGATTCCAGACCTGTCAGTATGGAAGCTTCTAGCTTCCATAGAGCAGGTGGGGTGGTTTGAATGACAGGGATCCCCATAGGATCACATATTTGAACACTTAGTCATTGGTTGGGGATTCTGTTTGCACAAGTTGTGGGTCCCTTTGGAAGTGGAACCTTGCTGAGGAAGTATGTCACTGTGTGCAAGGCTTTGAGAGTTCTGAGCATGGACCCACTTCCAGTTTGCTTTTTCTGCTTCCCAGGCGTGGATAAAGATGTGATCAGAGCCTAGCATAGCTGTCTTCTGAGAGGATCTATCCAACAATGGATGGAAACAAATGCTGAGGTGCACAGTCAAACAAACATTGGGCAGAATGGAGGAACCTTGTGGAAAAGTTGGGAGAAAGCACCTGGAGGGGTCAGGAAATCTACAAGAAGACCAACAGAGCCAATTAACCTGAGCCCAGAGGGGCTTGCGGAGAATGAAGCACCAACCAAGACCACTCACGGACTGGAGCTAGGTCTCTTACATATGTGTACCTGATGAACAGCTTGGTCTTTAGGTGGGTCCTCTAGTAAGGAGTGGGGGCTGTCTCTGACAAGGACTCCGTCCCAAGCCCTCTGGCAGGAGTTCCTCCCTGAGGAAGAGGATGCACTCAGTCCTGGTGTGTTTTGATGTACTGGGGTAGGTGGGTGGAGCACCCCTTTTCTCAGAGATAGGGAAGGGGGGATGGGAGGAAAGGAGGAGGGGGGCTACAATTAGGGTATTGATAAATAAAATTTAAAAAGATGTGATCAGACAGCATCTAGATCCTACCAACAATGTAAAACACATTTTTCATCATAATAGATTCTAGCCCTCTGAAGCAGTGAGCTGTGTAGGCTAAGGTTTCTTCTCCAAACTGCTTTTGATCATAGTATTTTATCACATCAAACACATAACAAATACATCAGGCAATCACAGTGATCTAAACAGGAACATAGAACTGTGAGGCAAAGACCCAAGCATGGAGGAGACATTCATACTGCAGGCATCATCTTTAGACCCCTAGCCAGTGAGCAAGCCTACTGCATGGAGAGGATGGGCACTGTGAGTGACTACAGGTAAAAAGGACCTTGTATTTGACTTGATAGAAAAACATGTGAGGGCTGGCAAAGTGCAGTGCCTCTGAAAGTTCAACAAAATTATTTTGTGGCCTACAGAGATTGTTATGCAGGTTGTCGAGGGAGTACTGTTTTGGGAAACTTCAAATGGCACGACGGGGGCTTTGTGTGGAGCAGTTTTCTATGCACAACTTCCCAGCTGACTGGAGAGGTGTTCTCAAATTTCTTCTCCCCTCTCTGTGCCATTTTCTTTCCAGGTTCTGCCTGTTCCATGATTTTAAGCTTTGTTCTCCTTGGGGATTCGTTGTAACAAACACAACTAGGCCAAATAGTTGCTTCTCCACAACACAGGCATTGCTGCCCCCCCTACAGCAATGTTTCTTAATGACCCTAAGCCTTGAATTAATTATTATTATAGCATTACTTAAACACGGTTAAACATAAAATAGGTATAAACTCTATGTGCTTACCAGCTTTATAACAGTATGTATAAGGAAAACCATTTCACAAGTTCAAGTCAATAAAAACTACAAAACTAATAAAATTTAAATTAAGACCATTAATTTAATGGACAGATGAAGTTGTTCCCTGGAAATTAAATTGCTGCTCACAATCTGAATGACAATCAGCCTCTTCTGAGTTTGGATTGCCAATGCTATCTTGTCACTTGATATAGCTTAATTCTCTCACATCTTCCCTGTTCACACTAAAGAAATAAGATTTCAAAGGACATGAGGTGCTTTTCCTTAGCAGGTACTTCATTGATCTTTGAAGTACACTGCTCATTAGTCTTAGGCAATTATAGGGGTGCCACTCCACCCAGTGATATTTGAACAGAAGTATGTATCTGGAGCCAAATGTGAGTTAATCTAAGATATATATATATATATATACACACACATACATACACACATAAATATATGTATATCATATATACACATACTCATGCATACATACATATACACACAATCTAGCCTAATATATATGTCTATATATACATATATTCCTAATATATATTCCTAATATATATCAACTTCATATATACTTCTAACATATACATATATATACATTAACTTTGCACATATTATATATACACAAGCAGATTTTTAAAATGACATCCTTTCTCTATGGATGGACTATGAATTGTAGTGATGTTACAGTCTTTGGTCCTTTTGGAGAGATAAGTAATTCCATATGATTTCATCTTGATGTACAATTAAATGTTAGGTCTCAGTAAAATATGCAACTTGGTCAGTTACCATGTTTTTATGTTTGTAAGCCAAAATTATTTGTTTATATTTTATTAATTTATTCATATTTATGATGGGATAACAATTCATATTGTTATCCCACCCCTTCATTCCTCCCTCCCTCCCATTTTCCCCTTAGTTCTCTCCCCTATGACTGTGACTGAGGGGGACCTCCTCCCCCTGTATATGCTCATAGGGTATCAAGTCTCTTCTTGGTAGCCTGCTATCCTTTCTCTGAGTGCCACCAGGCCGCCCCATCCAGGGGACATGGTCAAATATGAGGCACCAGAGTACGTGTGAAAGTCAGTCCCTATTCTCCACTCAACTGGGGAGAATGTCCTGTTCAATGGCTAGATCTGGGTAGGGGTTCAAGTTTACTTCCTGTATTGTCCTTGGCTGGTGCCATAGTTTGAACAGGAACCCAGAAACAGAAAGAATCAAATGGTATATACTCACTTATATCTGGACACTAGCCCAAGGGGCATGTCCCATGAAAGTCTTCACTTACCAGGAAAGTGGGACAGAGGGGAAGACTTCCTATTGGGACTCTAGGTGAGAGAAGCAAAAGAGAATGGGGAAATAGAAAGATCCAGAGGGTCCTGGAAACCTACAAGTAGAACATTATGATGGGCAGATTTGGGTCCAGGGGTCCAGCTCAAACTATGGCATAAGCCAAAATTCTTGGCATGTCCTGTTTTCTTTCCCTGGCCATCTGGCTGCCACACAGTGCTAGACAGTCTGAGAGGCTGACATTCTGGAGTGATGGTCCCAGCATCTCAGGACAGGCTCTATGGATGCTGGGAAGTCTTTCTTATGTTGGTAATGTGATTTGGTTCTTCTTCTTGCTTTCTATCGGACATCCTTTTGGTTCTATGTTGTTTATTTAGCTCTATATTGGGTATCAATGCTCAATTTTACTACAACAATTTTGCCCTGTGTTTGAAAATAATTAAGCTTTTCAGAAATGTATTGTTGTGTGTATGTGAGTGTGTGTGTGTGTGTGTGTGTGTGTGTGTGTGTGTGTGTGTGTCTGTGTGTACATAAGCATATTTCTGCTGGGGTGTTTGTGCTTGCCAGAGAGTGATGTGAGGTGTTCTATCTGTTGCTCTTATTTTATATATTGAGACAGAGTCTCCTGCTGAACCCAGAATAGATCAGTTAAGCTAGTTTCCTGTCTGAATCCAAAGCACTGGGATTAAAAGACTACCACTCCTCCCAGCATTTATGTAGGTGCTAAGGGTCCCAACTTTGGTTCTCATATTTGTGTGCTAAAGATTTTACCCAATGAGCCATCTCCCAGTCCCTCAGAAATGTGTTGAACCACATACGAATCATTTGCATCCTTTAAACATAAACTCCTCTCCAAATTTATTGTAGAGGAAAAGACATTTCATTGTTACTGTGAAATAATGTCTTTATTGAAATAGAAAACAGTCCAGGTAAATGACTTTTAGAGTCTACTTGTTGAGGGCTAGGCAGAAAATTCAATAGGTAAAAGAACTTTCTGAACAGCTATGAGGACTTTTGTTCAAATCCCAGAACCTGCACGAAGCCCATGTGGTAGCAAAATAAGCTGTGTGCAAGCCATATTTTCCTTCGGGGAGATGGAGGTGGATACAGGAGAATTTCTGGAACATTATAGGCAGCCCTAGCCTGGTGTACACAACAGGAATTTAAAAAAGACAGCCTGTGTCAAAGAAGGTAAAGGCGAGGACACACGCCTCAGCTTGTCCTCTACCCTCCACACCTGTGCTATTGCACAAGTGTGCCCACATTTGCATGTATAGAAGCACATGCACACACATTGTATATACAACACACACACACACACACACACACACACACACACACACACACACACACACACACACGGCTACTGGTCCACATAGCTAGAGGGCTGCCACTCTGCTCGGAGAGTCTGAATATCTGATCTTTGTCCTTGTCCCTGGCAGTTCTCTAGAAAATTTACACCCAGTGTGCTCTTCAATTAAATTATCATTATATGTGTAAACTTAGTTCTGCAGTGTGCTGCTTAAAATCTTTAGACAACAGCTCACAACTTAAATAGAAGGAAAGTAGAAATGGAATGTGCATGTAATTCTAGACACATCAGGTTGGATTTGTAAAACACTGGTACCTATTGGATGAAATCCAGATGCATATGTGAGACATATACCAGAAGGATTCAATTATGACACTTTACACAGAGCAGGATCCCCTCCAATACATTCCAAGGACAGCAGAGTGAAAATGTAGTGTGAGTGAGAATGAGATGAGAGAGTGCAGGTAGACTATGTCATGGCAAGTGTGTCTTGAGGAACGTAGATGAGAATTGTATAGAGAACTTGAATCTGGAATTATTTTAAGCATTGGCCTTGGGGTAACAAAAAGAAAAGTCTATTTAGTAAAATTTAGCTGAATGTCAGAAAAGTCCCTAGCTGAAGTCATTTGAAACTGTTACATTGAAATCAGTTCAATATGTTTGGTGCTACTCTTATTTTTATAACTAAGTTATTTATGTTAATAATATTGAGAATGACAATAAGACATTTCTTAGCATTTTTCTAGTACTTCTCAAAGATCCCTTTTTGTGTATTTTCTGCACCCTTTTGTGGTTATACATAAAACCAATATTCTTCCAATTTCCCGGGTCTATCAGTGCCTGAGTAGGATTTTTGAGGTGACAAGGGTAAGTCCTGAGATTTTACATTTTGATGGCTTTTGAAGCACTGGATGTTACAACAAACCTAACAGAACTTTGCCAACACATCGATAGCACTGTCTAGTTACTTACTCTCCTGCCTAAATCTGCATGTGTATAAAATTATAATGCGAATATCTGGGGTTGCATCAAAGTAGATTTTTGACTTCATGGGTCTTACTATTTTAGCCTCCTGGTGCATGCTTCTGAAATGATGTCTTCTTAAGCTTTTAATGATAGCTATTTACACAGGAGCTTCCTGATAGTTCAGTGAATGGGACTCTCACTGACTTACCCTCTATACTGCCACAGCAGCACAAGAACAGCTTTGTCTAGAGTATGGAAATTACAAGGCACCAGGACCAGAGGATGTGTGCACTTGAGCTCTTAACACCAGCTGTGGTGTGCTTGCAGCACAATCTACCATCTGCAAACGGGATTCCCGCTCCTTACCTTTCATCTATGATGAGCCCATCTAACATACTTTTTGCCTCTGGGATCCGTTTTGCCCCATCAACCACTTATTCTCTTGCTTGCCGACTAGTTCCTCTCATTGGTCTATTTTCCATCACTTTTCTATTCTCCTTTAGTGACCACATATACTGAAAGAAAGAAGACAATTTTAAACAAAAATACATTTGTTCATTTCCCTCTGGAAAAAAAAATAAAGCATTCACCTCCTCTTAGTTTAATGTCTTTGTGTGTGATAATGAGCCAAACAGTACACATCGTCTCAGTGCATAAAATAATTTCCAGGAACTTATCCAGGTCTCTTAAAAGTACAGTAATGTGTTGCTTGTGTGCAGAAGATGTACAAATGTCCCACTAGAAAACTTCAACCATTCAGTTATCTGGTCAACAGATGCAAAATGTTTAGGTTGTGTAATTGGAAAGTAGCTAATAGCTAGCTACTCCTTAGTGTCTGTCTGTCTGGAATTATTTAGATAACAATGCAGGTTTTAATTTTTCCAGTGGCTACTCTGGTTTCAGCAGGTACAGCTTTGTCATTCTAATAACACTTAGGGAGTAATTTATGTACCACCAGTGGATTCCTGATATACTTTTCTATAAATGGATTGGGAAAAATAAGAATTTTAGTTTCATTTCACCACTCCAGTTTATTTTTAGTCTATGTGTTACAGAATCACTGAGTCTTCACATGGACGGACCAATGTGCACTTATAAAGGGCTGTAGTGGACATTTCATACAACTCTGTTTTTGTAAACTAACAAAAGTTCTGCCATGCTATTGTACAATAATTTATCAGAATAATAATTGAAAATGCAACATTCGTTGAGAGAGGCTTCATTGTATAGCTTTGATTGCCCTTGAACTCACAGGTGGACTGAGCTGGGCTGGAACTCACAGAGAAAAATGGAGCCTCCACTGTCTGGATTTAAAGATGTACATTACTACATTAGCTAAGAAAATGTGACATTTCATGTCTTCAAAAACAAACAAACAAACAAGCAAACAGCAACAACCCAATGTGGGAAATGAAAGACTTAAACAGAAGGGGAGGGATGAAGGAACAATAACCCAATCTTGTGTTGATGTGAGGCTTGGAAATTCCTGCAAAGTTACTGCATCATGACATGTTAGGTAAATGAGTGCTTATCAGTCAGATCAACACCTAAATTCTCTCTCTCTCCATTCCACCATCCTCCCTTTTTTCCCCAGCTCCCCTCATCTGTTTCTTACTCATGGCCTTCCTCCTTCCCACAAATAATTATGTTGTATTCAGTTTGAGCAGAAATTTCCCACTAAATCCACTAGGATCAAGTCCATGTGGCAACATAGATTCTGTTTTATGCTTGGACTTCTTTTTGATACTAACTTTTCTAAAATATTTGTTTTTTTTTGTCTTTTCCATTCATAAAAGCACTCCATTAATAAATTAAGAATAATAGTCAAATAAAACATTAATTTGGTTAGTTGATGAGAGTATCTTTTATAATAACAGATATTCTTGGTCATAATAGTGCCAATAACTTACTGATGTTTTCCCCTCAATTTAATGTGTTATGAAATACTTATTTTATATTTTAAAAGTTATACATTTCTAATAGCTGTCTGGATGTGCCAGATGATTCAGTGCACCGAGAACATCTATTTATTGATTTTAAAATATGGAAGTGTGGTATATACCTCTTATTTTGTGATCTGGCTGCTTGTTTTCCCTCATTTTTCACCCTTCCTTCTTCCTTCTCTTTCTCCATTCCTGTGTTGCGGCATGGGCTCAGGGCAGTGTAAGGAAGAGGCAATTATCCTACCAATTAGCTACATGTTATGTGTGTGTGTGTGTGTGTGTGTGCTTGCATGTATGTATGCATGTTTTCATATGTATGGGCATGTGTGTATGAAGGATAAGTAGGCATGTATGTATGCATGCATGTATGGAGAATAGAAATTGGCATCAGGTGTTTTCCCAGTTGCCCTCCATTTTATTGAAGCAAGATTTCTTGCCTCAACCAGAGCTTGCCAATTTCCACTTGTCTAGCCAACAGCTTGCCCGTGGCTTCCCTGTTTCTTTTGAGAGTGTTGAATAGAGGTTGTAACCATGTCTACCTGGCATTTCCATCGGTTCTGGGTTTCTTACTTCAGACAACTTTATCCACTTCCTTCGAGAGAATGCCTTATAAAAATGTCTTATTTGCATGGTAAAGTAGCCCAAAGAGCACAAATTTATTATGTAAATTAAATAATTAGGATTTCAACATTCAATAAGCCAGACACCAGAAAATTTCATAGAAATCTCTTCAATAAAATGCAAATATTTTACTTCCAAGAGATGTAACTAAATACTTTGAAAATTGATGTTACTTTTTCCTCTTTTTCTGGTTGCAAAGGACCAAGCTCACCATAGCAGGAATGTCAAGGGAGCTGTTGAAGATTATCCTACATCTTTAACCCTACAGTAACATTTTAAAATTAATATGACCTCCAGGTGAAGTCATTCTAAGTAATCAGCACTGAAGAGACTTCTCTTTTGTCACCATGAGATGCTCATTGTGTAAAGAAGGAGGACCACAAGCCATGTCTAACTGCAAATGGCTGAAGTGACCACATACTGATGAAGAAAAATAGGATAGAAATTTTGCTGAACCAAAGAAAGAAAGAAAGTGACCAAGCAAGCAGGAGGGAGAGAGGGAGGGAGGGATGGAAGGAGGGAAGGAGGGAGGGAGAGAGAGAGATGCCCTCATCATTACTAAGAAGATGCATCCATGACCTCTGTATTTAGAGCCTGAGACAGAAGCAATTGGAGCTTGGCTTCCTGCAGACAAGAATAAGAAGATTAGTGATGCCCTTCTGAAAAATATAAAATGGTGAATTTGAAATGCAAATCAGAAATTATTGGATCTTTTATGACCGTAAGAATTAAGGACTCGGGATTGTGATGGGATGGGAGGAATGATAAGTAGATAAAAGCTATATTTTTAATGTCACGAAACAAACAATAAAAACAGAATCTTTGGGGTTTCATTGAAGTATGCAAGTAGATTTGTTTGACAAACAATAAAAAACCTTATAAAACATTCCCTAGCCATATCATCGTCCAGACAACCACCTTCCCTTCATCAAGCCACTTACTTGTGGGCCCAGTTGAAACCCTTACATAAATCGCAAATGCTTAAGATTCTCATTGTTAACAATGGGAATTGCACATATATAAACAGTATGACTAATAATTATAGTCTTTAATGTTTCAGTTTGATATATACATATTCATTTTGGCTTTCAGGAATTAAAGTATGATAGGCATGCTCAAGTGCCTTTGTTTATATTCTGTATGATTAATAACCAGCTTTACCAAGGGCACTGTGGAGTGAAATAGAATATAATCCCAGACCTTGTTGGGTGCAATCCAAACATTTTTTATTGTCTAATCATGTATTTTAAATGCAGGATTATATGGCATCTCATTAACAGAACATGCATTACTTGTTATTTTATTATTTTATACTTTTTATTTTCTGTGTATGTGTGTTTTGTACACGGGCGTATCTGTGCACCACATGTATGAACGGTGCCCATGAAAGCCAAAAGAATGCTGGATTTCTTGTAATTCAAGTTACAGGTGGGTGTGGGTCTCCATGCAGGTGCTAATGATTGACTCAGTTTCCCCTGGAAGAACAGCCAGAGTTCTTAACTGCTGATCCATCTTCCCAGTCCTATGAATTAATTTTTTCAAAGCAACATCCCCAAACAAAACAATAGCAACTTCAAATAAACAGCGTGTCTCACAGAAACAAGGGGGTTGTCTGGCCGGAAATAAATAAGGCTTAAACTTAGGATAGCGTTAGCTGAGGTACAGCGATAGAATGCACCTGGAGTGCCGAGCATCAGTACAAGGAAAACTGCAGGCTCTTCTCTGTTTCAAGAAACATATATGGTTTTTCTCCATATGCAGACTTAAGAAATATTTAGAAAGTAGCATGTCTTAACCTGTAATCTGGAGTAAAAAGTCACTACTAAGAGCTGATGAACAGAAATCTCCTTAGGCTGGTATTTTGGTGGGTGTTGAAGACCAGCATTAGATTTATGTTGGCAGCCCAAAAGAGTCGTTTCAGGTAAGAGATAAAACATATTAAAAAAATAAATAAATAAAGTTTGAATGCTAATGTTCAATTGACAACAGGAATAGCAAAATTTTATTGGTGCTTTTACATGACTCTGTTGTAAGGCTGTGGCTTCTTTGTCTTACATGAGGAAACAGAGGAAAAGGGGGATGTGACTGGCCTAGGGAGGAGCTTAGATCTGGGCCCACATGACAGACAGTGCTAAAGTTTGTTTACTCTGATGGCTGAGATGAGCAGAAGGAGAATCAACAGCTTCCCAACTGCAGAGGCTTCCCTCGGACTCTGCAACGCCGTGTGTAACAGATAGCCACTCTTTTCAACTGTACCACAGGAGCTGACTTCTCCGGCCTCAGCCAGAGGGTGCTTCAAGTCTATCACTCATGAAAAATGTTGTTCTGGTCATGAGATCCAGTGTTAACAGCGCACATGCAAAGTGACACATAACCCTGGAGTTTCCTCTCGTTTGTCTTTTAATTGGATATCTCTGTAGGACCAAAGCAAATGGAACTGGTCAGCTCAGTGAAAAATAATCATAAAAGACTAATATTTGAAATGTCCATTTATTTCCCTGGAAAAGATGTCTTAATTTTTAGACACAGTTTAAATTTGAAAAAACTATTAGACATAAAAATTTGAAGGATAGTTTTAAATCTTCCTCCTAAATTTATTCATATTAATGTTCTAAGGTCACTATAGTGGACAGCTTGATATAAATGCACTTATTGGTTAGACAATTTATGAAGTGGAATGGAATTATTTTGTTATCAGATTTTCAGCAGGGAGCCAAGCATAGTGGCATGCGCCTTCATCCCCAGTGCTTGAAAAGCTGAGGCAGGGAGCTCTGCACAAATTAGAGGCAGCCTGATCTATAAAGTGGGTCAAGGCCAGCCAGGACTACATAGCAAAACCCTGTCTCAACAACAAATAAACAAAAATAAAAAACAAACAAAAATAAAAAGCAAAGCAACAAAACCAAAAAGATTTTTCAATTGATACCCAAGACTGAAAAACCATTCATTTTATGGAGAATCCTAAAACACAGTGACATAGTTATTACTCATTATTTATGCTCAGCAGTGTTTTTCTTATGCACATATGCCCAAAGGCTTAGGCAATGGGCAAGTATTTTTTAATAAATTGAAAAAGTAAATAAATTAAATAGAATTAAAGCCACATGTTCCCTTTTTCTTTAAAAGGGGTATATACATATTATTATTTTATTATATGGTAAGCTGGGGTCTGATTTCAGGTAATCCTGTGGTTAAAAGCCTATTCTAAAGAAAAGACAAGTTCACCAGATGTGCAAGCTTCGCAGAAACAGTGCGCACAGCCACTGACACAGCTGCGAGGTGTCCTGACCCTTTGGTGTGGGCTTTCTTGTAAGTAGCTGACGTGGAAGAGGTGGTCATTATGGCTTTGGTGGTGTGGATCTGCAGACACAGAATTCTTTGAGCTTTTCCACAACCACAAAACCTGAAGACAAATAAACAAACCGGTCCAACGCATCAAGGGAAAGAAAGGAAATAAGGACTGTCCCTCTTGATGATTTAATCCAAGGCAGGCCGGGAGCACAATGGCTTCTGGGATAAACATGAAGTGCCGTTAAAAAGATGCTATTATGAATTTGCTTCCATTCATCCCTTGACTATGACTGTGTATTATGACAACGTCATAGCGCCATTCTTGATGGGCTGTCAGAAACATTTTACATGTCTATGGCTTCTTGGAAATCCCAAGTGCTTCTATAACTTCAAAAGAGGAGAAAAAAAAATCTCTATAATAGGCATCATTCTTTCGGTTCGATGACTGTGTCAGGGGCCTATCATTGTCTTCACACTGAGACTTGAGCACTTTCAGCTCAGTTCCTCACACACCTTGATGGAACACTGAATCTCTGAGCTCCTCTGTGGCTTCTTTTTTCCGCCACACTTTATTATGTCCAACTAGTTGCATGTTCTGTCTGTTTGATCAGCCAGGTTGGAAGTGGGCTGTTCTGAACTTTTTTCACTGGTTTTCAGTTCTGCTTAAGAGAGATTACTGAAGCCTCACAACTATAAAAAGAAAGAGCATTTTGAGGTGTTTTTTTTTCTCCTGATGAAATGGAAGGGAAAGTGTCTCCTCTTGTTATAATAACCCCAAATCCCAACAAGTACAAGCAGAAAAATCTGTTCTATCATCAGACTGTAATGCAAAATCATGTTCTTGTGTTATACAAAAAATTTGTCATAGATTTTTATCTGCAATAGAAGTGATGTCAAAGGTATCACCTAATACATTTGTAAAGGTGAAAGATAGTTTAACCTTCATGTGTGACCAGAATTACAATGGTCAGTGAACCACAGAAGCACCATTGTCTGACTATAAAGAGTAAGGGAAAAATGGCTGCTGACATTAACGCAAAACAGCATCAGATTCCACACACTGGTCTGATCATTTTGAATAATGTTCTGTAAATTACAGGTTTATTACACAAGTAAAAATATGTGATTACAAATGTCATGGATCTCCTGACCATGTAGTGGATTTGTATTTTTAGAGTCCAGTGGGATTGCAGTGTTTTGTTGGTTAAACTCTGGCAAAGGCCTGTGAGAGCACAGCAACCACATTATTTAAGTGGCTTCCTTTCTGAAATGCCCATTGTTACAGACTAAGACCAGTGAGCAGTGTTCTCAGAAGTGCAGCACAGACTTCTCCAGGATTCATGCAGTGTGTTTTCACTCTGGCAATTAGCTGTCTAGAGGATGAGAGCAAGCACTTGCAGTCAAATCAGAACATCCTTGGGCTTACTATTGCTTTCTTCCTTCTTGTGTTGTTACAGGTAAGTTTCTGGCCAGAATCCACATTGTCCTTTAATCACGCCCACTATTTTCATATTAGCAGTTGACTTTTTAATGCCGTCCCTTCTCATCCAGGCAACTGCCTTAACTGCCTGAGCCCTTGCAAGCCAGAGCCTTAAGTCACGCTTGGCACTGGCTTATCCCCTGGATGGGGAGGCCTCGTGGCACTCAGAGGAAGGACAGCAGGCTACCAAGAAGAGACTTGATACCCTATGAGCATATACAGGGGGAGGAGGTCCCCCTCAGTCACAGTCATAGGGGAGGGGATTAAGGGAAAATGGGAGGAAGGGAGGAATGGGAGGATACAAAGAATGGGATAACAGTTGAGATGTAATACAAATAAATTAATATATATATGAAACTGCTTCAGAGTGAGTCCACAGGTAAAAGGCATAGGTCTCTTTTCTCTCTCATTAAATGAAATGTGCATGAGAAACAAATGTACAAGGTTTGCACAGGAATATCCAAATACAATTTTATTTATTTATTTGTTTGTTTTTTTCTTTTTTAATGTTTCAGACATGGTGCTACCCACACTGGCTCCTGTCATTTTGTTCTTGAGTACAGGGAGCATTTTGAATACCAGATGATTTAATTTAGTTGGTTTAGTGCACAGTTTCAACTTTTGCCTTTTCTTTGAAAGTGCATTTCATGACAGCGTCTGCAGAAGCCTGTTTTCATTACCCTGTATCCTTCAGCCTTAGATCTGTATCAGTTTCCTGCCCCCCCCCCCGACCTCCTTGCTCATAATCCATTACAGAAAGTAGTGTAGCTTTCTGTATGATGGCCAAAACCCCATGATATGTTTGCAATTTTCCATAAGATTTGTATAGTATAAAGTAAAAATGTTTGCTTTAAGAGACATCTGCTATAAATAAACTGACAGTGTAAATTTTCAGGGGAGTTACACAATTGCTTTAAAGGCTCAGAACATGACCTTCTATAGCCAGGTCCAGCTCTTTCTCACATTCTAGTGGGTGAGCTGCGTTTACCACTGTGCTGGTGAACTTCTCCCCAGTTCCTGGTTCCCTACCCTCCCTCTCAGGTCTGCACACTGTAGTGAAATCACTCTTTAATGCTTTCAACACCCTCGTGGATCAGTTTTCCTTCTCATAGAAACATGCGAATGGCATCCAAATACACTCCCCGCTTCCACAGAATATTGCCTGGGAATGCCAGAGAAACAAGCTTGAAAGGGTCAGCCATCCCGGCCAGGAATACAAGTTCTTTAGGAAGTTTCCAGAACTACTTTTTAAAACTCACTCTCCGGATCATTTCTTAGGGAGAGCAGGTTTTGCATTTCTTTTTTTTTTTTTTTTTCTTCAAAAATTTCTTGCCAATGTTCTGCATAAAACAGGCTTATAACAGGCTTTCTTTCTGTGTCATTCTTTTCTTTCTTCTAAAACTTACAATTTCCAAATGTATGAAAAAATCAAAAAAGAAATTTTAATTTCCTTTTAGAATCTAAAAAGGAAGATCCGCAGCACCGTTGTCAGAAACTCGGCGCAGAGCTTGTCGATGAGGAATGACGGTAACAGGTCTGACATGGCCATCTGAGAACATAGAAACTGCAGTTTTACGATCACATTTTTAATGTAAGAAGTGAAAGCAGAGCATGAATCAGGAGAGAAAGAGAAGGCCCAGTGTGGAAAGAAGCTTGCGGTCCTTCCCAAAGACTGGCGTCCCAGCCCCGGCTCTCACTCACATGACGAAAGGAGACAACTAACCTTACAAAAGATGTGTTCTGATCTCTACACAGGTGTTATGATACAGGCATGTGCGCATGGGTACTTGCACGTGAACACACACACACACACACACACACACACACACACACACACAGAGTCAATACACATGATAAAAAGAAAAAATAGCATTGAAGGTATGTAGGAGATGCCTAAGAAAACTGCCCTCCTGCATTCTGTTTATTATCATGTGCACACGCACACTCAGAATTAAAAAAAAAAAAAAATTACACAGACATAGGGGAGGGCAATAGGGTAAAAGTAAGAGGGAGGGAGGAATGGGAGGATACAAGGAATGGGATAACAATTGAGATGTAATCTGAATAAATTAATTAAATAAAAATATTACATTCTGTGGGAAAAAAGATACATGATATTCCAGCTTTGACTTTAATAAGTTTCAGGGACAGATGGAAAACTCTGTGAACTAAAGCTCCTGCTTTTCCAGATAACAAGGTAGTGAAGAGCAACTTGTGCATATATTTCTCCATTTATTCACCACATCTTGAGTATGAAAGTACTTTTCAGTATTTATAGAAATACATTTTAAATTGCTTTTTCATTATGATACCCTCAAGGCAAAATTATTTTATTGGAAAATTGATTTGCTATCAAATAAAATGAAGATCAGAGTTTAAAAGAGCTAAAGTAATCACATGACAACAGTTTGCCTCACAGACACTACCAGATGTTCATACATGTGTACACATGCATTCTCATGCATGTAACATGTGAATATGTATTTTACATTTCCCAGTATTTATTGTTCTCAGGAGTGGATTTTTGTAGCCATGAGGGAAATGTTAAGTTGACAACTTTCAGACAGTCTGTCTCCTATACACATAGATATTACATAAATTGTTATGGTGATCAAAACCAGTTGTCAAAAAAATTTATAAAATACTTCCTTCCTCCTCTTAAAAACGGTTTAATTTTCTACTATCTCTTTCAGCCCTTTATCTTCTCTAGTGTCCCTCCCTGCAATATGTGTGAAATGTTATCAAAAGCTTTCTGATATTACCATAAATTACTGTGTAAGGAGAGCCATTGCTTATCTGTCAAGGGGCTTTTTTCTTTTTCTTTAGCAATTTTCTCCATTTCTATATGTGTGAAAGGTTTTCTCTGCTATTTTTTTAAAACCATGGACTGTACCTAAAAGGCTTTGACTTTTATTGAGGCAATGCTGTAGATTCCTAGTCAGAAAGTGACCTTGTGACATCATGAAGGGACAAGAAAAAAATCTTTTCTTTTGTTTCTCTTCAACAAGAATTTGCAGACAATAATGTCTGTACAGTGGGACCCATTCCCATGCCCAATGCAGAAAATGCGTTATTGTACTTGTAAGTATTTTTGCTCTTTTAAATTCATTTTTGATTTTACATTGTGTATGCAGTGAGTTTGTGATTATTTTCAGTTATTTATTTTAAAATCTGTAGTCATTGTGTCTCATCCATGCTGCATAGTTAAGTCCAGGTCTTTGATAAGAATTACTTCACTGGGCTCTATTGTAGCTGGATAGTCATAATTTTTGGTAACCATGCAATTATCTTTTCTATTATGAACTTTCTTAAAAATACCCAGGGTTCATTGCATAGAGCTTTTGTTTTGAAATAAGTGGGATGACCTTCTGTTACGAGTCCTACACCCTGAGAAAGCCTGAGTTTCAGGGTTGTGCCAGTGCTGCCCCCGGACTAAGACACACTGCAATGTCTGTATCAGACAGACAGCATAGGGACAGAGCGCCATGAGAGACCCAGATTTTAGAAATGATGATAGAATATCCTGAATACACCAAAGAAGAAAACTCCAAAGTTCCCTGACCCCATGTAAACAACAACAGCAATAACAACAGCAACTGCAGCAGCAGCAACAACAGCAGCAGCAGCAACAACAGCAGCAGCAGCAGCAACAGCAGCAGCAGCAACAACAGCAGCAGTAGCAACAACAGCAGCAGCAGCAACAACATTAAACACACCAGTGGTTCATAGGTGGCCTGGCATTTTCTGTTTACACTCGGTGACTGGACCCTATATATCTCTATTCATATGTAAATGCACTTCAGGTGTATTTTTAATCGTGTACAATATTAGACAGTCAGTCCTTTCTTACACAGCACACGTATATTAGCATCTCAAGAAAATTACAAGACAAAAGAGAAAAGCATTCTCTCTGGCTCTATCCTGATGTCTTGGCAACAATGTCAAACGTCTCTGTCATCCCCCAAACACTGTGGATGTCAACAGAAACTAAATGTTTTCAAAGGCAACAACAACAACAACAAGACAGTCAACAAAACTTTTAATCTGGGAGGCTTCATTCTTGAAAGGTGATTTTTTGTTGTTGTTGTTGGTGGTGGTTGTGTTTTTGGTTTTTCTCAGCCCAGCTACTAGGTAGAGAGGCATGCAGTCTCTGACCACAGGCAACACCATCCTGGGAGTAAGTCAAGGGCAAACATGCTTACTTCTGCTCCTCTTTCACCACAGTGCTTCCCTTGAACAGGTGATGTCTGTGATACCACAGTAAGCTGCAGTGAGCACACTGTTGCTTCTGCCAGGGACCACCCTCCACACCTTCCATGTCTGCAGCTGCCAATAAGAACACTGTGAGCTGGGGCAATTGTGTGCTTTGGATGAGCGGGGTCTTCCATCTTCAACTTTAAATTCAGAGGAAAGTCTATCTGAAAGTACTTTTACAAGTCTGAAAACAGTATTGACCTATTACTCTGGTACCTAGTTTGTAATTCAATATATGTATTTATGTAAGTGAGTAGATTTTTCCCTAGCAGTTTTAAGCCTACGGATAATTTTCTCGAAAAGTATGAAGTTCATGTTATGCAGCCCCAGGCTAATATAGTTTGCACTGTTGCTAACATCTTTCATTAGTGCAGTCCATCTGTTAAACTGATAAAGTGCTATCTATATATTACTATTAACTTGAGAGCATGGTTTACAGTGAGCATTTTATTAAGGGTTATGGAGTTCTGAGTTTTCATACTGCCATGCATATCAAGTAGAATTATTATACTCTTCTAAAAATGATCTAACTTAGGTCTAAAACTGTAGCTTGATTGGTAGCTTGCTCCCCTACAAAATTGACTGTAGGAGGCAAAGACAGAAGCAACCAGACCAGGTAAGAGCCTTGGACAAGAATTTAGGTGAAATGCAAAATTAGGTGGGCTAGAATGAAGGCACCGGGTGGTAGATATGAAGCATTTGTAATATTTCCTGTCACAAAGTGGTATTAATTTTATTCCTAATATAAATTATTTTATTTCCTATATCACATAAGGATGATGTCATATTATAGTGTTAACTCACAATTTTCAGTAAATCTTGAGGCCTGTGATTATGGTTCTTAAAAATCTAGCCTTTTCTAGTTTGAAAAATTGGAAAAGTTTTACTGTGAGTAGATTCATGTGATATTACTGGGATATATCTTTTAAATGGTTTTCTCCTATTGAGATATATTTAGCTCATTTAAAATACAATTCTGTTCCAATCTGCCATTTTTCTTGCCGGTAAGTCAGCGTCATCGAAAATAAAGGCAGAGACACATTAAAGTTCTAGGCTCTTACTTGATACCCTAGCATATACAGGGGGAGGAGAACCCCTCAGTCACAGTCATAGAGGAGGGGAATAGGGTGAAAGCGGGAGGGAGGGAGGAATGGAAGGATACAAGGGATGGGATAACAATTGAGATGTAATACGAATATTATCAGTAAAAATTAAAAAAAGAAGAGAAAGAAAAGAAAAAAAGTTCTAGGCTCTTAAAACATTTTCTTTTCTTCCTTCAGAACAGCAAAATTAAGGGGAGGAATTGGCTACAATGAATGGGTGTCACTGAGAGTCATGAATAGAGCACACGATGGGTGGAGATTCAGAGCTCTGGAGTGTGACTAGGGAGGGACGAATGCATGAAGATCACTTTGGCCTTTAAAATGTTTAATTCCAGCCAGTTGTAAGCAGGAAAGACAGCGCCAACCCCTTCACTGTCAGGCTTTCCCCATATTTGAATGCTACCATTGGATTTCAAGAAAGTGAGGAAGGCTTTGGGTGTGTGTCTGCCTGGACAGGAATAATTCCGGAGGCGCAGGCAACCTCACTTTGACATGAGTCACTGAAATTGATCTCAATAATGAGCCACAAAAATGGATACAGTGATGTAAGCACTATTTATTGGACGTGGTCTATCTTGGGGGATCTCTTACAGGAATTAGTGATACAAAAGAAAAATAAAACCAGGGAGTCAGGCGAGCAACAGCACATATACAGTATACAATGCAACACAGCAATGGGTTAGCTAAAGCTGTCCCCCTGACACAAGCCTAGAGAAACTTTGGAGGAGAGAACATCAATAAGGAAACTGTCTCCATCAAATTGGCCTATGGCTGTGTCTATTAGGCACATATATTTGGGAAAACCCAACCTGTTGTGGATGGTGCAATCCCTAGGCAGAAGGGCCTGAGCTATGTAATGAAGCTCAGCAAGCTAGAGGAAGCAAGCTTTGAGTAGCATTCTGCTATGGCCACTGCTCAGTTACAGCTTCCAGGCTTGTGCCTTGAGTTCCTGCCCAGGTTTCCTCAGATGATGGACAGTGATTTGTAAACTGAAATCCTCTGGCCTTCTTTTGCTCCCAAGTTGCTTTTAGTCATGGTGTTTATCACAACAATACAAAAGCAACGTGAGCAGGCAGGGAGCAGGTAAGGATGGAGCATGCCTATGGACAGACAGTGCAGGGAGCAGGTAAGGACGGAGCATGCCTATGGATAGACAGTGCAAGGAGCAGGTAAGGACGGAGCATGCCTATGGACAGACAGTGCAGGGAGGACTGACTACTGAAATGAGAACATGGCACAAGTGTAGTAAAGATGGGAGCCTGGAAATGAGAAGCCAGTAGGAATGAGGAGTTGGGCAGTGATGAGAGGAGAAGGGTACATGGTTTTCCATATTGTGAAGTCATAGCCAACTGATATCTACGAAGTGTCATGGTCTGGTTGTCTCTCTTGTGATCTTATAGTGCACAGTGGGAAGAGCATAGCAGAGAAAGAAGCAGAGTTCTAATCACACCATTTCACAGGGACTAAAGAGTGGCCAGGGCTTGAGCTTCAAGGTAGTTTTCTCGGCTGAGGGGGCAGTGTTTGAAAAATCAGAAAGCTTTGCATAGGAATCACTGTGTGCGTGTTGATGCAGAAAGGTGAATTGGAACAGGCACCACATTTTCAGAGATAGGAAGATGCGTTGTCTTCTTGGGTTCACCATAAATTCCACAAGAGTTCTGTCACACACACACACACACACACACACACACACACACACACACACACACACACACACACACCATTGTTATTGTTTAACAAAGTAAGGAGATAAAATAGAGAGGCCATTTCCCTTTATTCCCTTGAGATGAACATAACTACTTTCTGTTGCTATGGTCCTGAAGGAATGTCTCCAGGTTTACCGATGAACCAAACAATCTGCTGGAAGAACAATTAATACCTGAGCTAGGTGTACACCAGCTCTGTTCATCTTTAGGGAAAAGGCAGCTCATCCCGCAGACATGCCCTATCTTTATCTGCAACAGGGTTTTCTTTCGTTCTGTTTGTCTTGTTTAGCTAGTCATGTGAGAAATTAACACTTGTTACTTATTCGCCAGATGTATCAAATTGCCAGAACTGACTAGAGATTAACTTAGTTTCATACTAAAACGTGTTGACACTATTCCTTCAACTTTCAGGAAGGAGAACTTGTTAGCACGGAACTAGAAGTGTCTTGAGTTCCTGTAGATTTTTCATTGCTATTATCCTTACTTTTTAATTATAAATTAATTTTGGTTTCTCTTACTCATTTGTGTTTTTACTTTTGTACAGATGTGATCCCCAGCTTTCTGAATGTAGCTCTAGATATTTGATAAGATAGTATTTCTAGCTTGTAATAGCCCTTAAGCATTGAACTTGCTAGGAATTGAATAGGAACCATCCTTTTCCAATTGCTCAAACAGGTGTCTAAGTAATTTATTTCCTTCATCTCTCAAATTGCTCAACCCTTGGCTTTGTATTGCTACTGTTGAATGCATTTTCCAGGAGGAATTAGTCAAGTATATCAGACAGATGGCTTGGTGGCTTAAAAGTTCTTGTTACACGATCCACAGAATTCACAAAAATACGGCAGTAGTGGTTTATATCTGAAATCTCCAAGCGTCTACTGTGTGATGGAAGGTGGGGACAGGAAAATCACTCAGCTGTTCACAGTTCAGGCCGACTGGCATACCAAGCCTGGTGGAAACAAGACAGACCTCATCTCAGAAAGGTGAAAAGAGAAGTTTCCTATTTTAGGGGCCATCATTTGTTGCACAGGGAAGGAGCAGGAAACAGAGGACAGCTCAGCTCATTTGGGGGAAGCTGTGTCTCTAGGCCTGCAATTACAGTTTGACATATTTATTCAAAGAGCTATTTACATGCTGTGAAGGTACCAAACTTCATAGTCTCATTTTTTTTCATCTGTAAATTGGAATCATAGTATTTTTTATTTCATTATGCTCTTTTGGGAACTTAGTAATAGAGCAAGAATAATGACAGAGTATTTGAACTCTGTAACAGGTTGGGTTTTATTGTTTTTATTCTGAGAGAGGGTCTCCTGTAGTACAGCTTGGCTTCCAATTACTGGTCCTCCTACTACAATTCCGAGTGGAGGAATTACAGATGTTTACCGCTATTTCCATGTTTGGGTCACACATTGTTTAAAGAACTTTGCAGATTTGTCAACGTGGGAATAAATTTGGTATTATCAGTCAATACTTATGGAGCACAGGTTAAAATAATAAATGACTTTAAAGTCTACCTGGCCAATGATAGTGGAGTAATTTTAGAGACACTGAAATGTCAGAACTTGCCATAGACATAAAAAATGGCTGAAGAAAAATTTGGTTCAGAAAAAAAAAAATTTGACCGAGTTGCTTCTAATTGTATGTGATCAAACCAGTTTCAGAGACATCCTTCATGGGTGTGAATGTATTGTGGCCTAAGATGAAACTGTACAAAGAATATTTCCAAGTAGAATGATAGTCCATCTATTAACACTGTAATAAATGGCTAGGGATAAATGAATCTGTTACTCTGTTTCTCCCTGTCTGGTTCTGCACAGGTTCCTCAGCCCACTGTTTACTTTTTGCTCCAGCACAGTGTTTCCTATGTTACCCAGGGATATTTGGAACATTTTCTGCAGCCGTGGATTGTCTGGAACACGCTGTCCCACTGCCTCTGCCTCCTGAGCATCTCTGATTACTGTAGGCCACTCTGGCCTTTCTAGGCCTGTCTCTGCTAGTGTATCTTAACCAGACACTGACTCAAATAGTCATTTTTCTATTTAATCAAAAAGGATTTTCTATTTGATCAGAAGAAATAATTACTATTATTTATTTTAAAATTCTATTTATTCACTTATTTGTGTGTGTTCACACACATGTCTGTATCTGTGTGTGTACATGTGTGCACATGACACAGGTGACATGATCTTCCTGTATCACAATACACATGTAGAGGGCAGAGGACCCCGCTTGTTATAGTCATTTTTCCCTTTTTTCTATGAGTCTCAGGTTTCAAACTCAGGTTGTCAGAATTGGAGGCAAGTGCCTTTACCCATGACACAAAGTGGATTATTTTTGACAGATGTGACCATTATCTCACAACTACCAGTTTATTCTATTAAAAACTACCCGAAAGCAAGACATTTTGATGATTGGAAATTCTGTGTGAACAAAGTCATACACAAGGTGCTCAGGGGACTGAGCTAATCTGAGAACCAAATTCTGCACCAGAAAAAGAAAAAGACCACGAGCCATTGTGAAGGAAAGATTGTCAGGCCAAAGTGAAAAGGTCTATGTAGTAAAACACACAGTGCAAAATAGGAAAGTGAAGCCATGGAGAGATTGGTGGGTCCCTCAATTCACAGTGTATAAAGGCATTATGTTTGACCTTTCACAGTGTGCTTACATTTTATCAGGAAGTTGCTACATAACAATGATTTTCAAAGTGGGAGCAGGAGGGAAGGGACAGGGAAGGGGTCCAAGTCAGCAAAGACACTTCCGGATTGTTTGACTTTTATTATTGCCAGGTCCAGCTTTTCTGCAACACCCACAGTTCTGCTAAATCCTCTTGAAAAGGAAATTGGACCATGATGTTCCCCTGATATTATTTCATTCTGCTCTGCACCCTGGAGTGTTAAATACAGTCCTTGCTCTCTTCTTAGCACTCCCCTTCTGCGAGCTCACCAGTACTGAGGCTACTACAGGAGTCGTGGGAGGGGCTGGGAAGTTGCAACATTTGCATCTAAGCCGTGGGTTTGCTAACTCGACAGCCCTGGAATGTGGGCATGGTTCTAAAGGGGAAATTGAGTTCTGTAGCTGTGTAGTTTCAGAGAGTTCAGAGTAGCAGTGTCCTGCGAGCACTAAGAGAGTGTACGGTCACTCTGTGATGGTGAGAGCTGAACAGGTGCTTCACACAACATCTTTCTTCTCGGGCATAAGGGATGCTAAGAATTATGGAATTGCAGGGATGAAGTTGTGGAGCCATGAGAAGGGATTGTATCAGGAACAGAAGTGAGCTGAGGTGAATCCAGTGCTGTGTAGTAGTTCAGATTCATAAACTAGATGCTATAGTTCAAACCAAGCTCAGAGATGAAGGGCTGGGTTCTATTAACCAAGAGTTTTGCCCTAAATAGCCACTTGTAGTGGTGGGTGTTGCTCAGTGCTGGAACATGCACTTGACACACACAGGTCTTAGGTGCGATTCCCAGCTTCTATCTGCACATCTGCGCAACCACACAGCCATTTTGTTCATTTATGACTAAACTAAATTGCCTCTATTTAGGTGTGTGCATTATTTACCCATGTGCCATGGAGGACTTGTGGAGGTCAGAAATGGAAATAAGTTTTCTCCTTCCACTTCGTGGGTCCTGGGGACTGAAGTCAAGTTGGTAGTAACTAGGGTTATCATCAATTGAATACTTCCCTGGCTCATGCATTTTCACAAAGTACTTTTACTTATTTGTTTGTCTATTTACTTATGTGGGGAGTATGCATTTGGGGTGTATGTGGGTATGTGTTGGTGGGGATATGTTGGGGGCTGTGTAGGGGAAACACATGCTATGATGCACATGTGGAGTTTTGAGAACAGCTTGCATGAGTTGACTTCCAAGTTAACTATGTGAGTTTGGAAATCAATTTTGTTAGGTTGTCAGACTTGGTGATAAACTCCTTTGCCCACTGAGCCATTGTTGGCTCTCTGTCTCTTTTGAACCTTTATTTTTGGTGACATACACAGAAGACAAGGTCTTCTGCACCTTCCCCTGTGATAACCCAAGCTGCACTGGTGTGAAATCAGTGACAGTGATTCGGAAGCTCGTTCATTCCCTTATTCTCACAGAGCCTTCCACTCACCTGGTCATCACGTGGTGTTAGGGCACAGGAAGCATATTCTAGAAAGTCTTCCTGCTCCCTGACCCCTGGGATCCTAGCCTAGGAGTGCCACTGTCTAGAAGGGCACCGTAGGAACTGCAGAAGCACTTCCTGATAAATGTTGGCTACCATCTCACTGGGTTTTGAGAGAATGTGGCTTCTTCATAGGAAGCAATGCTCTCACTGCTCCTGCTTCACGTGACTTCTCCACGGATAGAGAACCACATGATGAGCTTGACAGTACTATTAGGAATTCCTGCAAATGTCAAGGTTCTTGAGACATTGACGTTTTCACTGAAGGAAGAGAGGAGTACTATTCCTCGCTGTAGCACAGACTCCTACCTTGAACTACGAGGGGAAGGTCAAACAAAAGGAACCCAGGACACCACTTTTGTTTGAAATATTGACAGTCAAGTCTTTGAGCATGAACTATTGCAGCTTGCATTTAAGCTGAAGCACAGGCAAGGGAGAGCTATCACACTGACGTCAGGATTTTCACTTTCCTTATCTGTGTAGCAAGAAGCACAGAGGAATCAAACATAAAGATAATTCACAAGAGCCAGTGTGTAGACGGTACCCTGCAAGTACATCTAATGCCTCGGCACGGCAAACACCAAGGCTCATCTGTTCTTACACACTGACCTATTCTTTCAAATGAGACTTAAGGTCTATGAGGCCATGTAAAAATGACTAAATTCCCTGCTGCCTATGACCAACTTCCCATGCCCTATGAAGGGATAAATGCAGAACCCAATAAGTGTCGATTGATCATGCTAACCTCGCTGTTTTGTCTTTTAAACATATAAAAAGATTGGCTGTTCTAGTCCTCCAGTATCATTTAAATGTTTTGCACATTTGCTTGTACCGGAAGCCACGCAATTGTGTTTACTAAAACATACGGATGTTTATTGTAAACTCTTCGTTCCCAGTGCAATGCCTCCACAGGTGCCTTTCACACTCGGTGGGAACATTTTATCCTTCGTATAGTAATGCATCCTATAGAGATGTGCATAATTGTGCTTCATAAGATAATGCTCACCCTCATCTTAATTATTTGAGTAACATGCAAATATTTAATTGAATGTAGAAATCGACCCCATACGTATTTATTTGATCTACCTAGTCTCAGGGTGAACTCAGTGTGATTAAGATCAGAATAATTGCCACTAACTTCTCTGTGAAAAGACTCCACAGTCTCCCAGAGTTCCAGTCTGATGCACCATCCTTGAGGAAAGCAATGAGTGCTTCTCAAATCTTACTAACAAAAGGGAGGAAATAAAGCAAATAGACATTTATTTAAAAAGAAGAAGAAGAAGAAGAAGAAGAAGAAGAAGAAGAAGAAGAAGAAGAAGAAGAAGAAGAAGAAGAATCTGAAAAGACAGGCCTGGAAAGCAAGGCTTGCTTTGTCTATTGACATCTTAAACTCTCTTGCCTCCCACTTTTTCTTCCATTGTGTGTTTTGCATTATTGAATATCATTTCAACAGTCTTTCAAAACAGATAGAATGACCCAACACTCAGGGAGGCAGGGGCAGGGGCAGGTGCATCGGTGTGAGTTCGAGGCTGGCCTGGTCTACAAATCAAGTCCAGCACAGCAGGACAGCCAAGGCTACACAGAGAAACCCCGTCTCAAAAAAAAAAAAAAAAAAAAAAAAAAAAAAAAAAAAAAAGAGCAGTGGATGGATATTGAGACATAAGATTAAGATTTCAGTTCTTTGGATTAGAAATTTTAAATTTCATTTTATTTCATATTTTAAAGGAGGGACCCTGTGCTCACCAAGAGTAAAGTCAACACACCAGAACTTTTCGGTGGGAGACACAAGTGAGCTGGACTAGGTCTTGTTACTGCTGTGACGAGCTGTGACATCCTTCGCTGTGCCTTCTCTTTCCAGTGCTCCTTCAGGTGATGGAGAGAAGGACACACAATCCCTTTTGGCTTGGGAAGTTAAGTTGAACTTTACTAAGAGAAGTTTGAAAGGTAGATTTAAAGGCAACCATCAAAGGATGGGGAGAAGAGCACAGGTGTCACCAGAGGTGTCTGGCCCCGTGGGACACAGTGAGATGTGCTCTGTGGCTTCCAGCTCTCCCTCTAATTCATAGGTGTTAACATAGGAGGACTAGGGGCACATCCCCCTTTTAGGATTTTGTAAGTAACATTATTTTATATAAAACATTCTGGCTCTCATTTTTCTCAGTGATTTCATGTTATATCACTTTTCACTTTGTTCTGCATTTTTGACAGTGTAATAATTTGGAGTTCATAGAGTAAGTTTGATTTCATAAGAGATACTTGACATTGTACTGCTATATTTCTATGGTTAACACGTAAGAACAACACACCCTGTAGGTCAATGAGTACTGAGAAGAATTTCAGCATCTCAGCTCATTTGTAAGGCGACTTGTTAAATGCCACTGCAGGTCTCTGAAGTCTCTCATCAAACAATAGTAACAATTATCGTACTTCCTGTAGAACCACAAAGCTTTAGCTTTTACATTTCACGCTTTCTACGAGTGTCGCTTTCATGGCCACCTACGCTTACTGAAGGTATTTATATAAGTTTCACCCAGATTTTGGACAAAGGCAATGCATTCTGTGCCACATTGCATTTTAGTATATGCTTCCTCCATAAATGCCCCCTCCATACAAACATTCCCAAGCAAACACGAGACATGGTGAAATTATTTTGAGTTCTTTTATGTTTTGAAATTCCCAATAGAGAAACAAAGGCCCTGCTCAGACACCTGTGGAAGACCTAGTCATGTTTGTAATGGGTTCCACTATCCACTATTAATCAAAAGTTGAAGAAACATATCTTCTTGAAATATAAGCTATTTCATATTTCATGTGTGAAACTCTGCAGTATTTATTGATTATGCTTTGTTCCCAGGAGGGAAATTCTCCAGTGGTGATTATGTAGCCAGCTGTGCAACTTTAGGCAGGCTACTAATCACTCTGTTAGTCAATCTGTCCCCGCACAATAGAGTTGGGATAACTCTCCTGTTTGCCTTGTTCGCTCTTGTGAGGCTCAGCATAAAGTTTCCAAAAGTAGAAGTCACAAGACCTATAAACATGCCATACCATTCATACAATGCAGTATTTATGTTTATACTTAGTAACCATAAACTGCAAGCATTCAATGTGATTTATGGAAGCAGGTTTTAGTCAAATCCACACTGTTAGGTTAGAATATTCATTCTTAGAGAGCAACCCTTCAGCTTTAATCGATATATCTCCATGTAGTTAATCCGTTTATTCAACACACTTTGGTTGAGCAAGATCATTGTGAGTAACGAGTGTGTGGCCAAAGTATGTGTGGGTGAACAGGCAAGGTATGGGGCATCTCTCTTTCTGTATCTGGTTTTGCTGTTGAGTTTCCTGACTTGAGAACTCAGCCAATGGCTGCAAGGTGTGTGCGTACAAGGGATGCCAGCACAACAGAAGTCATGGCTGGTATAATAAAGTCTAGCCTACTCTCGTTTAGGTTATAATCTTGTCAGTGGGTGTGGAGTTGGTCACAAAATTGGTAAATGTTTTCTGAAGGTGCAAGACTTTCAGAATGAAGGTATGAAACACACAAGTAATCTGAAGCTTTTGTACCTGCACTGGCCATCGTGCATATCCGGCCTCTCCGTTGTCCTCTGAACATACCACCTGTGCTCATCACTGTTGGTGTCATCACATCACGTGGTGTCAGTGAATGTTGCCAGATTCAGGAGTAATGAATGTTGCGGCCTATGTAGTTTTTGCTTCACATAAACCGCTTGTGCCCATATAGAAACATAATGTTATAATTATGAAATAGAAGAACTTGGTATTTTCCTACCTAACATCACCGCTTTGAAATGCCTTCTGTTAGAAATCTTGGTTCTAAAAATTGATGACGTTTATAAAAATTATTTTACATACATGTGCATACACTCAAAAGATATAGAAAAATTAAACAAATATTTTAAAATTGATAAAATGTGACTTGGGATCAGGATAGGACATCTAGAAATGTCTGCAATACAATAACTCTAAATGTACTTATCCTTTTATATACTGTGTATTTGTATAAAAAGCCTTCTCAATATTAGTGATCATAATATCAAAATCAACCAATTTTATAAAACGGTGAAGATGTTTTCCTCCATCATCAAATGTGACAAAGTTTAACTTTTATATAAAAACGACTAAGCACATAGATCTCATTGGTATCAAATGCTTTTGAGAAGTCCAGTGCCCTATCTTTGCTCTGGAGCCCCTTGGTAGCCACCTGCGAAACACAGATTGCACCAGGCCACTGGCAATCACATCAGCGGTGAGCCAGGCTCGGCTTCTCACATACTCCTTTTAGTGGACCTCATCTCTACCTACATTCCCGGAGGCCAACAGGCCACTGGGACTACCATGTGAGACCTCACAGCCCACAGTTTCCAGCTTATACTGTTTCACCACAAACCTAGCGGCACAGACCCCTGCTCCATCCCAGGCACACCACGTTCCAGATCCAGTGCCCCATTCCTGGAGGCCGTCAGTAGCAAGGCAAACATAGCAGAGGTGAATTATGCCTGGCCCCTGTACCCTCCATCTACTGGACCTCATACCTGTGTGAATTTCTGGAAGCCAGTGGGCACCCAGGGACCAGTAGCCAACATCAGAAAATAGTTTATAAATGGGAAAATTATTTGTAAGTTAAAATTGCCTTAAAATAAATTTCTTTATGATTTATCCATTAATGCTTGATGTGTAGCATTTCTTATATACACAGCTGTGTAGTTGAGGTCCTGTAAAGATGTTTTTTGGGGTGAATGTGGTAATGAATGGAAAGACTTTAGATTCTACATCCTGGCAAGGAGATGCCATTTTTATGGACTAAGGGTTTCTTTGCTCAGTTTATACCTGGAGACATTTGAAACAACTCCCTATTTCTCCCTTTGGTGTCCCCGAGTCATCCCATGCTTAACCTTCAAGAAAATGTCAGACTTTTCGAGAGCTTCACTCTATATTTTTAACTGTGGTTCAAACTATATCATATAAGAAATTTCTGTCACATTTTTAAAATTTTCCTTCTTCTCATAATCCCACTTTCTTAGAATTATACCAGGTATTAACTAGATCAAGCAGGTAGAGTCCACCATACACAGAGGACAATAAGATGTGTCTTCCTCTCTCATCACTGCCCTTCTGCTTTCTGGGGCAAGCATCTTTTTTCTTAAACTTTTTAATCTTCATTTTGATGGTTGAATTCTTGCTATTTCAATGTACTTGAACCTAGCCACTGCTCTGAAAGTGTGTCATTGGTATGATTGGGAAAGATGTCAGTCTTTAACCTTACACAGGGAAAAGTTACATTTTCAAGGATGAATGTGCAATTAATTTACAGAGTGAGCTTTAAATATTCCCATATATTTCACGACATTCCAAAGTCTTTATTTTCCACTCATTGGAAATCAGGGCGCCATCCAAGAGTCTAGAATTATTAATGCATAGAAACCCGAAATCTTATGGCTTGCTTCTGAACATAATTATATGGACAAATGCTATTGTGAGCTGCTTGAGGAGAACATTTGTCAGCTTCTTAAATTTAAATGGAGCGACTGAAAAACAAGAAAGGTCTACTTCCTACTAGCTACGGATGCCTGCTGTAGTAAGAGATCTGAAAGTTTCAATAAAGAAGTAATTGGTAATCTTGAATGCAGTGCCAAGAAAATTACAAATCTGTACTTCTTGTGGCGCCTCCTTTGTGAAATATGGATGCGTTGACTAGACAAAACAAGTGTTTGCAAGGAGAGGCCTAAAGCTACAGCATTAGAAGTAGCCGTTGTTGCTCTGAGACGGCCAGGCAGACAGTGGCTTGCGTCATGGTTTCCTTGTCTGTACACCCGTTTCTCCTCTCACTCCACCCTGCCCTACTTTGTTATTGGTTAAAACAAACCATTGTAGCATTAAATCTGTCCACTGCAGTTAATTACTTCAGTTGCATGGCAAAGCATTTAGCTCCAGCACCTTCTCTCCATGGGTTTTAAAGAGACAGCTTAATATTCATTTGCATGTTGGCTGCTGTACCTCTTAAGCCATGAAGACCATGTTGGGTGCTCTGAGCAATAGTAAAATATTAATTTCTAGACAAAAAAAAATTAAGTGGATTAAAGATGGAGCTGTTGTCTATCCCATGAGTGGCTTTTAAGACATTGATGTCTATCTTTGCTTTGAATGTATCTATTTCTAGCTGTTCAAATCACAGGTAATGAGCCCTAAGTAACTGTCTGCTTGCAGAGCAGAGGCACAGAACTGAAACCACCAACGAGATCCTGTCAGAGCCTGACTGTGGACAAAGATTTCCCCTTTCTTATCTGCTGTCTCTTCATTTTCTTCTTTGAAAGCATTATGCAAGATAAAAGACCTGTTACTTTCCAGTAAACATTGGGGAAGACCACACACACACACACACACACACACACACACACACACACACACACACACACGTGTGTGTGTGTGTGTGCGTGCATGTGTGCACACATGTGTATGCATGTGTGTGTGTTTGCATACACAATCAAGGTTGATGCCTTTATTTATCAACAATTGAAAAAAATTAAGATAAGAAGTGAATAAAAATAATTCCTGATAAGAAAGGACTGACCAGCGGTCATCAGTCATGACTGAGCAATGATAAAGGCGTCAGCAAGTGAAAAACAATGGCTTATGTTTGATCATATACTGTTGTCTCCAAAGCAGAGAATTCCATCCAGAAATAATAAAATTTGATGATGACACGAGTTTACTTTTTCATTTCACTGTCAGTTTTCGTATATAGCAGGAGCCTTAAAATACAATTGGGTTTTAAATAACAAGCATTTATCAATGGCTTTTCAAATTGCAGCACGTGGAAAGGAATAGGGTAGCAGGAGCTCAGAGGCAGCCCATCCTTAGGACAGTATGCGGGGCAGAAAAGGGGGTATGCAAGTGCTGTTGTGTATGCAAATGACCACTTAGGAAAGCTACAGAGCAAGAGACAGGATGGGGCAAAGCATTAGCTAATGAGCAAAGCTTAGAGGGACCCCTTTCTCATCCATACTGTTATAAAATGTCCACGACTCTCATGGCTTCTGTGTATACATTATATGGAGGGACAGGATGCCATGGGAATCTCTTCTCTGTGTTCCCAGAACACTTTGACAGAGTCAATACTCACACTTGGGAGTCATTAAAAATGACAATTGTCTATGATAAAATGACAGCTTATGGAACCGAAGTTTTAAAGGCTTTTCCATTTTATACTCAGGACCTGGATGGAAAATCAGAACAGATAACTTACTACCCAAGTGCTAAGCTGGTATATATAGCACTCTGTATTCAGTGCCCACAATCCACATTTATGCTAGAATTATGCTTGGAAAGAGCTATAATTTGCTTTACACAATAAACATGTATATTATTTTGTGATAGTCTCAAAATCCCAGGTTATCTACATATATAGTATTTTTACCAACAGTTCTATTTCTTACTTAAAATCATCAATCTTAGTCACTGTCCTATTACTATGAAGAGACAAGGCAACTCTTGTAAAAGAAAGCATTTAGCTGGAGGCTGGCTTAAAGCTTCACAGGTTTAGTATATTAGCACCATGGCAGGGAGCATGGTGGAATACGGGCAGGCTCTGGAGCCGTAGCAGAGAACTACCTTCTGATCTCTAGTCAGTGAGCCAAAGCCTGGGTTTGGATGGGCTTTGAAAACTCAAAGCTCACTTTGGTGACACACTTCCTCCCCAAAGGCCATACCTCTTGATCCTTCTAATCCTTTCCACAGGCAGCAGGAAGAGGGACAACTACTGAGCCTCAAAGCCCACTCTCAGTGACACACTTCCTTTAACAAGGCTACGCCTACTTCAACAAGGCCACACTTCCCAAGCCTTCTACTCTTTAAAATAATTCCACTTCCAGGTGACAAAACACTCAAATACATTCACGAGGCATACCATGATATCCAGTGCCTATGCACAGTGTATGAAGATCAAGTCAGGGTAATCAGCACATTCATGACACCTTTAGATGGCTCAGCCTGCTGTCAAGCCTCTGTTTTGTCAGGCCTCATTTGACTTAACATTTATTTACTTTTTTCTAGGATGAGCTGATAAATTCCATCTTAATGTCTCAGTAGAGCTTGCTTTTGATCTTTTCTCCGAGAGGCACACACAAGAGGACCAATAGAATTAACTATCCCAAGATCATGAGGCCTCACAGAGATTGAACCACCAACCAAAGAGCATGCAAGAACTGGACCTAGGTCCTCTACACATATGTAGCTGATGGGTAGCTCCGTCTTTACGACAGTCCTCTACCAATTAGAGCAGGAGCAGGAGCTGTCTCTGACACGGCCTCTCTGTTGCCTGCCTTTGGATCACTTTCCGTTAGCTGGGCGGCCTTGCTGGGCCTCAGTGGAAGAGGATATGCTTAATCCTGTTGTGACTTGATATATGGAGGTGGTGGGGCTCCCCTTTTCTGAAGAGAAGGTGAAGGAGGAAAAGGAGAAGAGGGTTGGAGGGCAGGGGTGGCAACAGAGATGTTAACATAGTAAAGTGAGTAAATAAATTAAAAAAAAAGAAGTTCAGCACTATAGATTGCTTGCTGCTCCATATACCTGATAGATTCATCGGTATATTCCTGTATTTTCTTTGCTTCATTTTTTTAGTGAATACATACTCTTTTAATTTTTGTCAATAGAGCTGTATAATATACACTTCTCCCCTGACCCTCCCACCTCTCTCTTGTTCTCTCTCTCTCTCTCTCTCTCTCTCTCTCTCTCTCTCTCTCTCTCTCTTTCTCTAGATGGTGTCTTTTTGAAGCCAGGCTATCATGACAGTCTCTTTGAACCTCAGGCTGAACTTGTATTTGTGAGCCTCCTTCCCAAGCTTTCGAGAAGTGTGATAATACGGAGGTGCTGCTACTCCTGTTTTGAATGCATCTTATCTAAATCAGAAATAAGACACTACTGTGCTAATCTGCACTGTTGAGAGAGTTTGCTGGGTGTGTACAGTGCAACATGGTGAGGATGTTTAATAACATGCAAACGGAGCAGCCAGGCACTCTGGAGAGTGAAAAGCAAGCACGGACATAGTTTAGTACAGCCTTCTTTAAGAAGAAAGTGGAGGTTTTAGGAAGAAATGAACTTATCCAGACAGCCTCTTTCTACTCTCCAGCTCACATGTATATTGCATGCTACCACTCAGGACTCAGAAACCAGAAAAACAGAATTTTCAATGTGAGCCCCGGCATTGCGAATGTTGAACAAAGGATTGGACACACTGCTCATTGCTTTACAAACAGAATTTTCAGCATCCTAGGCAGCCAGAGCTCCATCCTTTCTGCAACAAGAAACACTTAGATCCTGGAGAAGAGGCTCAGTCACACCGACTACTGCAAGCTGCCTTGATGTGCAGCAGGCCTGGATGGCAAATCGTTTTTGTTTTCGTTTTTTTCTAACTCCCAAAAGTTTAATACCTTTTCCCAAACTCTAGGCCTCTTTTACTCCACTTAAAATATGTAGTTGTCTTTCCTGTCATCCACATTTTTTTTTCTTTTTCTTTTCTTTCTTTTTTGCTGCCAGGTTTGTTTTGTTGAGCAAATGATTTAATCACTCAGAGCCTGTCAGCAACATCACCCTGAGAGATGCCTAAGAGTTAGAAAGTCTTCATTCCCTCACCTGTGTGCAGAATAAAATGTAGTTTCCACACGACGAAAGCATAAGGCTGCTTCCTCCTTCTCTCCCCTCTGGTTTCTAAGTAGCTTAATAATAAAAGTTGTGCACAGTAAAGACAGAGCTAAGTGACAGCTACTAACTGCACAGAGTATTGTTGAGGTTTCAGGTGTGGCTGGATGCTTTTATACCTGCAAAAAACGAGAAATTAAGAATGATAGGAAATATTTTATAATTCAGTTTTCTGTGGATTGGAGGGCAGGTGCTCATCACCGAGAACAAAGCCTGGAGCTGTTCAAATGCAAACTGAACTGAGTAAGCCTAGTTGGAGACAGCAAAGTAAACCGCAGGGACACAGGCAGAGGGATAGAGCAGGAATCAATAGGTAAAGGTGGCAAAAGAAAGGGAAGTTGAATTGCTAAATGCCAGATGAGCTGGCTCATCTTTCCCTTCAAAGTGAAATCGCTACTTCAGCATTTCACGGGAAAATACACTTAAGAGAGGCTGTTTTGCCTTCGCCTGTTTTCTTACTCTCCTGTTAGAAAGCAATCTACTCCCCTAAGCATGAAAGCCAACTTGAAGGAAGATAAGATTGGGGAGCTAAGGAAGGAGTGGAAAGGGAAAAACAAAAGACAGAGGGGGAGAGAGAGAACAAGGATTTTCTTTCTAACTATCGTTTCAAAGAGAGTTTAGAATTTCATCAAAGCAGAGGTTTCAAATTACTAAAAAAAAGGTCTAAAAGTTAAAATGACTAGAAGAGAAGCCAGCAAGGTGAGCTGCTGCTGGTGCTGGTGCTGGTGCTGGTGCTGGTGCTGCTGCTGCTGCTGCTGCTGGCTCGCGCTGCTAATCTCAGCTGCTCGGATAATGACTGTTTAAGAACTCCAGCATTACAGGCAGATACCAAGCATACCTGAGACCAGGGAGGATCTGCCCGATTGCTCATGCTTGTTAGGCATGGTCACCATCCGGTCTTCACAGGGCAAAGAGAAACGAAACTTTCAAAAGTACGTGTGATTTGCAACAGGACGAATTCTCACAACATGGTAATAAAGAGGATACGTGATGAAACCTGACAGGATGTTAAGCTCTTTGCACAAGTGTGGACAGCTGAGGAGACACGAAATAATACAGATGTCAGTGCGCGACTTCACCTCCACAGGAAGCAAACAAAGAGAGGGAAGTTAATCAGCTCAACTCCGTGGCTGGGTAATCCTCACCAGTAATTGATAAATGGGAAAACCATACGGCCTCAACTCCGTGACTCATAAAAGACATGAATATTCATGCCATCTCCTTTGGTCGGGAAGCATTCTATAAGCTCCGAGGCAGGAATTTGAAAGAGGAACACACAGTTTCTTGCTGAGCAGTAACATGCCGCACCTTGTTTAAGGCCTATTTTGTCCTATTAAAAGTGAAGTTTAGGGTTACACAGAGGGCCTCGAGCACCGTAGATGCAGGCAAAGGACAAATGGCCCTGCAGAAGCACTGTACTTCAGCTTTTTTTCATGGGCCACATTTGGAAAAAGTATGAAGTCTTTTAGGAAACTGTGTACATTCACAACTAGAAAAAAATGAAGCCAGAACACAATGTGGGAAACACTGACTCCAACTTAGAGTTCATAAGGATAACTTATTCTCCAAGCAAAGCTTACTTAGCACTGAGCCTCTGACCCTCCAGGTGTGCAGTCTGGCCTGTGGATCTTTTTGAAAACCTCTTCAGCAGCGAGTTAGCCAGCGCTACGCTGCAGCGAGGAATTGAAAAGGTCAAGTTTATAGTTCTTGTGTAAATGTGTCACTTTTAGCTTGCAGAAAGCGTATGTAACTCAGTGAAATAAACCCAGTGTACATGTGAAAAGAACTTTACAGAGTCTTGCGTGTGATTGAGACTGTCAGACATACAAAACTCCACCAAGCACATGTGTACTTGGAGACTTTGTGGAAAAATGGACATAGAGAATGAAGAACTTTTTTGGTTTTCTTGTGTTGGAAACTTGATTTTCTTTGCTCCCTTCAATCCCAACACCTGTTGCTGGAACTCACATGTGAAGTGTGAACCACCTGCTTTTCAAAAGCTCAAAGATAAAAGCAAAGGAAGAAACAGGGCTCAGGGCTGGAAGGGCGAGTCTGGCTGGAGAAACACATCAACGTGGGACATTCAGTATTATTTAGGAGAATAAAGTGCTGATGAGACCTGACAGTCCACTGAAGAAATGAGCTATGTTCACAGGAGGCAACGCTAGGCAGCGATTAAAACCCATAGCATGAAGATCAATTAATGATCGTGGTGATCCTGTTTTTATAAAATGAATCCAAAGGGACTTGCCTGATCTCTCTGTTTGCCTGCCTGCCTGCCTGTCTGTCTTTCTGTCGTGTGTGTGTGTGTGTGTGTGTGCGTGCGCGTGCACATGTCTATGGAGGACAGAAACTTGTAAGCATCAGTTTATTTAGTCTATGATGTATAAACGTTCATGGTGACTTTTAGTTCACCAGTTCTCAAGTATATGGAGTCTTCTTTAAATGTTTTCCTGTTTACTTTACTCTAATTCCCTTCTCTAAGTTTCCATTTAATCATGGTTTGGTTCTAATTTGTCATTTTTCGAAACTCCTTAGTTTTGTGTTCCCACACAAGATCATCTGTAACTTGGAAATAAGCAAAAGTTATATGTCAGCATATGTTTGTTGTGTGTATATATATATATATATATATATATATATATATATATATAATTTAAAGCTACATGTATTTCTATTTTCAACACTATGCTACATATAATATAGTCATTCATATCTGCCGATGATGAATTTTTGATAGTTGCATCCTTGTAAAACTTAAAGCATAGTGTATATAGCGCAACTCAGTGTGAGAGAATGTCCCCTGTACCAGTGACAGATTCCCCTTCCTCTGGCTCAAAGTTATTCCTAACAGTCCATGATCCATTTTCATTTTCCTATTTCACCATTTCTCTGAATTTTTGTTTACATATAAAACACATAATTTTTCCTACAATATAGCACAAACATCTTCATAAAAGACAAATGATTCAGGGAAATTAAAGCTTCTTCACTAATTTCTACCTTTCACAGCAATAGATGCCATTATTAGTTTGGTTGGCAACTTATAGACCATGGTCCAGTTGCATTTAAACTTTACCCTTTTTTCTTCATTTTGAAGTATCTTAAGTGCACAGAAATGCTGATGTTACTGTGAGCATCTACATGTTTAGGATTGAGATATTACTACTAAATTTCATGGTGCTGTAAACTGAGATATTTAGAAAAAACTAAAACTAAACTGAACTAAAATAAAAAAGTAACAACAGTAAAAAAATCCCAGCCTTGTTGGCTCTGTGGATAGCTTTTACATTACAGATTTGTAACTGCAAATGATGCACCGAAGACAAAACCTTTCACAAGGACAACATTGTTATTGTTTATAATTTGTTCTTGCTTGTTTGGGAAGAGTAGGCCTGGAGTGTAACAGGAGAAAGGTATACCCTGAAAGGAACTGCCTGCTCGTTCAACTCCCAGCAAGCTCAAACCCAAACCAAGAGAGCAAAGAAAAGCCACGTGCTTTTAAACACACTGTGCCTGTTCCTTTTTTATCAAATTATGGTTCCTTCATAAATATCAAAAGGTAAGACAATTACAGTTTATTATCATTCTTTCTTTCTTTCTTTCTTTCTTTCTTTCTTTCTTTTGTTCTTTCTTTTGTTCTCTCTCTCTCTCTCTTTCTCTCTCTCTCTCTCTTCCCCCTTCTCTTTCTCCCTCTCTCTGAGATAGTGTCTCCTCTACCCCAGGCTTGCTTTGTGCAAGATTCTGTTCCTCCTGTGTCTCCTCCTCCCTAGGGCTAGGATGTCAGGCATGCAGCACCATGTTCAGTTGATGCAGTTATCCTTAGACACCGGCAGGTGCCCTACTGACAGAGTTGTATTATTTATATACCTGCTGCCCAGGGTCATATTCAGGTTTGTGCAATGAACCATTCAGCAATATCCCAAATAGACAAACATCCCAACGTTCTCAATTTTACCAATGAAATTGATTTCAAGTAGGCAGAAAACTGTGTTGTTTTAAAATAATGTTAGGTATGTATGCATGGTGTGTGTGTGTGTGTGTGTGTGTGTGTGTGTGTGTGTGTGTGTGCTGGGCATACCTACCACAGTACACATGTGAAGCTCAGAGGTGTACCTTGGATATCCCTGCCTGTACTTGTTCGAGACAGGGTCTCTTGTTCTTTGCTGCCTATGCCATTGGAACTTGTCACTTAACTTCAGGGGAGTATCTCATCCTTGCTTCCAATCTCTCTGATTTCACTTTTAGGAGTTTTGGCATTACAGACCCATGTTATCTCCGCATCCAGCTTCACTAAACGCTGGACGTTCAACTTCAAGTCTTCAAGTTTGCTCAGCAAGCTCTTTGCTGACTGAGCCCTTTCTGTAGGCCTCTACAGTTAGCACTTCCAGTGTGTGTGTGTGTGTGTGTGTGTGTGTGTGTGTGTGTGTGTGTGTGTGTGTGTGTCTGCGTGGATGGGCATGCACTCGGAATCAGATCCAGTATGTGCATGCTAATGGCATATTACACCTCTGAGATTCACCCTCAGCCTTTGCATAGTGCTGAGAAGCAACAGTGGCCATTAATTAAAGTGTATTATCTACACTCAAGTCCAGCATACTTATGACAGTGGGATTTTCATGTCTACATGAGATCACAAACACAAGTCACTAACTCAGTGACTGGCATTTGTTAAATAATTAGTAAATAGCAGTGGCTTCCTACTCACCATTCTCATTTTCCCAACATGGCAAACTATTGTATTTCTATTGGTTTTCTGGAAAAAGAAAAGATAATTTCAAGGACTCTACTGGTGGTGCTTGCATATTCATGGAGGACACCTTAACTTCTAGTGATGACTGACATATCTGAGAAATGCTCAGTATTCAACGCCCACGCCTTTATTTACTGAAATTATAACAGACTTTACTAACTGACATTTACTACAAATAATTCCAGATGAGTAAACCCAGCCCATTATTGTCTGCCAACACCTTGCTGACAGGTTGAGTAGGCACCCTTGTAAATTATTTTAAATAGCATTAACAACATGGATCCTTAAAACCACCAGACCTGATCCCGCAGGTTTATTTTCTCATGGATTAACTGAACTCAGAAGCCCAGAGCTGAGATGTCTTTGGCAATCCTTTACAGTTCAGTTTTGGCTTAAGGCTGAGTTGAAAACATTTAATTTAAAACTAAACCCAGTCTTGGAAAAATATTTACTGTTTCTGGGCCAATAACTGTGTGTCAATACATGGTGCAGGTCGTTAGGACTAATGATGGGAGGCCATGATAGGTTTGCTGGATAATGTATGTCAGCGATGCTAGCAGTACCCAGGCACCATGCTTTCCCACCCATGATTAAAAACACCTGACACATCTGGGCAGCATGCAGAGGTTTCCCCTTTGCTAGTGTTCTGAGAATTGGGAAGTTACAGCCACAATGTTCTAAGTGCTCGAGGCTTTACACACACACACACACACACACACACACACACACACACACGCATGCACGCACGCACACATGCACACACACCACCACCACCACCACCACCAATAATGAGGTCTTTACAAAAAGCAATAGTCCTAAAAATGACATGTCATTAAGACACATTATCTTGGAAATCTGACAGAATCAGAGGCACAGAAAAAGTAGAAGAGCAGGCTGTGTGTGTGACATTAAGGGACACAGGCAACTCTTGGCCAAAGACCTAAAAATGAAAAAGAGAAGCTCTAAACAAAATTTTTGTGGAATTCCTTCATCAAAAGATAGAACAAACATCAGAAGTGGAAGCTGTGGCTAGTACAAAATTGCTAGCTAGCTGTGTGCTTCCATTCCATTCTAAAAATAAAGACGTTCCTTTCAAAGAGGAAAGGAGCATACACTTAACTGGATGTCTGCATAGATCACTATTGCCAAGTCTGCTTATAAACTCTCTCTGTCTCTCTGTCTCTCTGTCTCTCTGTCTCTGTCTCTCTCTCTGTCTCTCTCTCTCTCTCTGTCTCTGTCTCTGTCTCTCTCTCTCTCTCTCTCTCTCTCTCTCTCTCTCTCTCTCTGTCTCTCTCTCTCTGTCTATTTCTCTTTTTTCTGCCCCCTCCCTCCTTTTCTTTAATTTTCTTAATAGAGTTTGTTAAAGTTTCAGGGCCCATAAATTGTCTCTGTAATGAATGAGAAAATAGTAAGTATTTTTAGAGGTAGTGAGTACACTGACCAAAGTGCCTTTAGTCTTCTTACCCGAGGGGAAATGATTAGGTAGAGGTGTCTCCTCCCCTCTATGAAAAAATGTCCCAGCCACCTTTGCTATCTCCCCATCTAAGTTCTAAGGATAGAGATTAACATTGTCCTTGAAAGTTCCTTCTGTGACAGGCTTTGACATGCTCAGGGAGAATTTGCTGAGCAGAGTTAAGGCTCTTCTGGGAAGGGTATTGGCATTGTTTTTCAAGGTTACTTTCTGTTCATTAAAAACTTTGTAAAACAACGATGAAGAAGAAACACTTCCCGTGAAGCGACGGAGAACACACGAATCACTTGCCCGCCTTCCCAAGCCTGACTTTGTCTTGGTTCAGGGGCAGAGCCTGTTCGGATTCTGTAAGAATCCTTAGCTTCGCAGTTACTGTGAGCAGAAAGGGGCCATAATTATGCTGCATTTGATCCATATCAAAGCACCTGCTCCTCGCATCGATTTACATAAGGTAAAGCACATATCGCAGTGTTGCCTTCACCCTACCTCTCGGTTTTCTAAGGGAAGTTCTCTCTGCACACTGTACTTGAATACCAAATCTTCCCGTTGAAATTTGTGATGTTAAACAAACCATGCCAGTCATTCAACTTTTTAATTAAGGATGCAGTGTTCCATCCCCTTTCAGACATTAAAATTCAGGTGCAGTCATTAATCTTTCTAAACGAATTCACCTGTGGCTAATACTGATGTATTTTCTATGAGGCTTGTCATGGGTTGCCGCTCGCATAACCACTCCACAGTTAATTACACAGGGGATTATCGTTAGTGTCAGGATGATAAAACCTCCTAGCAGCCTTGGAGAGATGCTTCGCTTTCTTCCTCTCCCCTCCCCTCTGTTTTGGAGCAATGCCCTACTTCATTTTTGTAGTGAAGCATAACAACGTGAGTTTGTTATGAAGATATCTCAGGGAAACTAGGTAAAAGGTAGGCAGAGCAGGGATACCTGCCTTAGGGCTACGTTATTAAAAACAGACCTTTGCAATCCTTGGCCCAAACCAAGGAAGAATTGAGGGGTACATGAGTGACGTGCACCACTTTAGGGTTAGGCATTTTGATTACATACAGCAGATAAAGGCTTTTTGAATCTGTGAAGGAAATGTTGCTATCAAACAAGCGAGAATCCGTGACATTGAGGAGAGACCTTTGCTGTCTTTAGGAGACTCCTTGAGACAGACAGGGAATGCCTAAAATGTATAGGAAAAGCGAACGTGGAAGGACTTTATAGGCTAAGCTAACAATTCTAACAACTGTAATCAAACCAAGCCCCCTAAACAGCACAGCAAATTACATTAATATATTTATGTTAGCAACTTAGATTAACCATCTGTAGCAATCCTATATTATGGTAGAAGTAAAATAAAATGATTCTCTTGTTGTAATTACACATTGAACATTATATATACACTAATTGTACTTAGCTGATATTTTCTCTTGAGATTGTTATTTACAGCACAGTTGTGTATTCTCAGAAAACAAAGAGAAATGTTAAAGAACACAGATGATATTGAGTGAAAACACAAGTGCTCTTAACCACTGAGCCATCTCTCCAGTGACCAAAAAAAAAAAATATATATATATATATATATATGTATATATATATGTATATATATACATACATATATATATATATATAACCAATAGGTTTCTTCAAGTAAGCAGTTTTTATTTGGTTTCAAATAGGCTGATTGCTAAAAACTATTAATATGTTTAGTAAGTTTTAAAACTATTAAGTCAATATTTCCTATGACATTTCTAGTTCCTCGTATTAAAACTCTGATGTGGAAACATTTGACTGTTGTGATTTTTTTTTCAAAAATCATGTGCATGAAAGCTATGATCACATTTTCCTGGTTTTGTGTTTAGGTTTTTTAGCCCCCAATGGTGTGCTTTCATGGTCATCATCACATTACTTGATTTATGCATGCAGTTCCAGTTAGATTATTTGTAACAGAACAGCGATATCTGGGAGAAATGGCTTTTAACTGTGGACACTTGCTGACTGGCCTCAGTGACTTGTCAGGAATAACTCACCACAGCTGCTCAACGTGATCCCTACACCTATATCTGCCTTCCGTGGTCCCTACACCACTAGCGTCCTTCACATTACATGTTTAAATGGATCCTTTTCTAAGACCTCCTCATCTTTCGCAGTACTTCATGTGCATTATGAACACTCTCTAAAACTAATGTTAATAAAACACTAACAAGGTGAAATGAGAAATGCGAGGACCTATGAATATACTTATCTCCTGCTAGTCACAAACATAATTCTTCTATGTATTTAACTTCCTGAAAAGCTCTCAAGATGCTTGAGGTGAAGAAGAAATCTTCTATGCAAAGGAGATCAGTATATTGTTAAAGCCCTTGTATAACTTTTAAATTCATCCTTAACTTTGAAAGACACTGATACCCTTAGTACTGGTTTCATGTATGAATTTTTTCAGAAATAAATCATTTTTTAAAAGCAACCTTTACAATAGAAGAAAGTTTTGTTCTTCTTTTTTAAACTTATGATAAAACTTATCAGTCTCTTTGTGTATCTTAAATTTGAATTAATTGATGGAAATGAGTTGGTATAAGAGGATATGTTTACCTGAATGGTAAACTTTTCAAATTTTATGCCATTTCCTGCTTTCTGGAAGTTGTACAAATTTCATAGCATCATGCTTTACTTAGGAGATTCTTTTGGATTTTGATGTTTCCTACCCCTCTCTGAGAAGTCATCCCCTATTCTTTTCCTCTAAGCTTCTATAAAATAGTTATTCTTAAAAAAATAGTAATCCTTTTCCTCAAAACTGTTTAAAACGTACAACACTCTAAAGAATAAGCAGAACATTTACAGAACACCATTCATTTTTCATATTGTGGATGGGGTATATGTATGCATGTGTGCAGGTGTGTGTGTGTGTGTGTGTGTGTGTATGTTGGTATGTTGTGTGTCTGTGTGAAGGTATGCATGTATGTGAGTGCATGTGTGTGTCTGTGTGCAGACAGGGTGTGTGTGATAGGTATGTTGTTTGTATGTGAAGGTATATATGTATGTGTGTGCATGTGTGTGTGTGTGTGTGCAGATAGGTTGTGTGTGTGTATGTGTGTGTGTGTGTGTGTGTGTGTGTGTGTGTGTGTGTGTGTGTGTGTGTAGGGATATGAGCCCATGTGTGAGTGGGTGGAAACCAGGGGAGGGCATCCAGTGTATTTCTATATTGCTTATTTCATCAAGACATTGTCTTTCATTGAATCGGAAGTTTATCTTTACATCTAGGCTACCTGCCTCAACCCAGTTCTTCACTTCCCAACCCTTTTGCATGGATGCTAGAATTTCATACTCTGTTCCTCATGTTTATACAGCTAGTGCTCTTATCTACGGAATCTAGCGACTTATTTTTAATTCATTGTTTTGAACATGACCTATCACAACTCAATGAATATGAGCATTGCCTAAAGGATGCTTGTGTAGGTTACTGAAACTTTGAGGAAGAGATAAAAATTGAGTTAACTTTTAGGTTGAAAAGCATTTGTTTTCTATGGGTATTTGATAGCCACAACTTAACAACATGCAATATTTCTTGTATCAAATGCAATAGTAAATATAATCCCTTACTTTAAGCTGCATTTCTAACTTATGGTTTAGAGGATTCTGGGAGAGAGCTGAAAGCACAGTTTATTGATAAAGTTTTTTTTTTTCCCTGTGAAATGTCTGGCCATTCTAGTTAATCTTACAGTCTTTTAAGCTCTGACCCTTTTCTTTTTTCTTTTTTTTTTATTATTAATTTATTCATATTACATCTCAGTTGTTATCCCATCCCTTGTATCCTCCCATTCCTCCCTCCCTCCTGCTTCCCCCCCCCCATTCCCCTCCCCTATGACTGTTCCTGAGGGGGACTTCCTCCCCCTGTATATGCTCATAGGGTATTGAGTCTCTTCTTGGTAACCTGCTGTCCTTCCTTTGAGTGCCACCAGGCATCCCCATCCAAGGGACATGGCTCTGACCCTTTTCTAATGAGTAAAGATGGCCACATTGTTTGACTGTGATTTTCTGATAAATATGTGTTGCAGTGAAGAGTAGATTTTTAAGAAAGTGTTAGACTGTGTCATTCAAGTGTTGTTGGTACTGACTCCCTACAATTTTATCTCATAGATCACCCGAATCACACACACATCCACATACCCCTCGACACATAGACACACATTCACAGATACACACACAATTTTTAATATGTGCATATTTATTTATAAATATGCCCATTTCAAGTAGGGCTATGTTGTATGCATTTAGAAAAAATATGAAGTAAAATCAGTATAAATAATATTTGAGACTACTTCTATAAATTGCGATTGTAAAAATTTTAGAAAGTAAAATAAAGTTTTGAAACATTTTCCTGTTTTACTCTCTCAGCAGTTTTGTTTGCATATCTAATAGAGGATCTAAAAACAAACAAGTGAACAACATTGCTTTGGAAGAGAAACCTTGTTCACATGCAGATTTCTAAGTAAACCTTACATGGTACTTTAAATATAGGAGTAGATAAGGCTCTTGTTTCTAATGTCTCCTCAGTTCATTGTGCTTGAAGCAATATTTACAACTCCAAATATAAATTCCACAAAACTAATTTCAAGCTATACATAAAAATTATTTTTTATGATGAAACCTTTCTTTTTCTTAACTTTGTTTTTAAACATTCATAAATTGAAGAAACCTACAGATTGAATTGGCTGCTGGCTTTTAAATTCAGCAGCATTTAATATGAATTCAAACTCATATATTAAAAAATAAATTTAGCATTGAGAGTTAAGATTATGACTGACCTCAAGAATAGCTGCCCTTATCATAATGTTGTTTGAAGACAATGATTCATTTGTTTATGTTATTTTATGCATACATATGTGTGCCCAGTGTGGATGCTGTGTGTACCATGTACAAGCTGTACCTGTGGAAGCCAGAAGAGAGTGTTGGATCCCCTTGAACTGAGGTTACAGGTAGATATGGGGTGGGTGCCCTGTGGGTACTAGGCACTGAATCTAGGTCCATTGTAAGAACAGTAAGTTCTGTTAAGCACTGACCTGCTGTGCCAACCCCTTATAATCCTACTCAGTTTTTCCTCATTACTCAGTCCTAAACTTGTAATATAAGATGTTAGTGGTCCTTGGTCACTAGATTAAAATGTACTTCTTACTCAACCCTTTGTATCCACCACAGTAAATGCATTGCATCTATAGCTTTCATGCTGGTTACAGATCATAGACATATGCTGCCCCCCAATAGCCCCATGCCCTGCCTTTGGTTTTATTGCAGACAGCTTGCAAACCTACTGACAGGATATAGGATGAACATACCCTGCTTTATGGAATGAGATGATTCACTTGCAAGGTTAATGGAGCATCTGTGATGCAAATCTGTGGCCATTCCAATAGCTGTTGGTAGACCTGTGCCATTGCTCAGACCGGCTCCCGAGTTCCACTACGTACTTTCCTGGTCATCATTAACTGCAACTATCATTGACATGGTAAATATATGATGGCATGGAAAGGATTAGCAGACATGTGGCCATTTACACACCACAGGATACTGTTAAATTGAGAGGGAACTGATGGCGTTCAGAATATCCCAGGCAGACAGTATGTTCTGAAAGCCCACTTTGCCCTTCTGGACACCTGTTCACTCAGCCCATGAGGCCCCCGACACTAGACTGTATTTGCTATGAAAGCCTTCATTTTGCCCATTTGAAAGTCCAGACACATGCCTTGGGGAGACTGTTTACAGGATGTCCTATTCTAACAAGCGTGTGGGATAAGCTCTGAAGTCAAGAGCACAGTTCACAGAGAACAGGCTTGTCTTTTTATCCCAGAGTATTAGGGTGGAGAGCCCAGCAGGATTCATCTACTCCACAAAAGCACCTCCAAGTTGCCCACAGTGTGTGCCTAGCCAGAACACCCACAAGTTGTGTCTTCTCACCAAATGACATTTTCTAGCTGTTCACTTCATATTTGTCACACGTATACGGAGTGTCACAGGACACGAAACGGGGGCAGTTTGTGCATCACTAATCTCATTAGTGTGGTGGCTCTAGAAAGACACAAGAAGAACAAAAAGTAACTAGTGAGCCACTTGGCATAAGCACGCCACGCTCAGCAGGCACCGCATTGAGACACTTCACTAGCTGCTGAGAGAGGCGGCAGGAAGCAGTTCCAGTCTGACTCCTCACTCCTGGCTGCAGATGAAGAAGACTCGGACCCATACGGCAACCCTGCGGAGCCATTGTGCACCTCACCCTCAAATACAGTTGAGTGTCCTTCTTCTTCCAGGCAGGAACAATGAAGCTCAGTCTGTCCATTGCAAGTTCTGTTGGTTCATTTGTTGTTTGTTTTTTGCTGCCTTCTATTCCCCTCTACACTGGGAACATGACTTTTCAGACTTCAAGTGAAGGTCTACACAGACCCCAGTGGCATTACTGCCTCTATGGACACGTGAATGCTCATCATGCCATTACCACTTACAAGCCAGGGCTTCACTCAATTAGCATCTGATATGAGCTTCTTTTAAATTCATGGTGAAGGCTGGCAGCCGTGAGAGTGGCAGGTGTATTCTGCTACCTTTTAAAATGCCAACTAACAGTCTTGGGCAATTAGAGTGACTCTTATAGATAAGTTAATCAGATAGTTCATGATCTATACTATACAGTTTGTGAAACCTCCCAATAGTGTTAAAAAGAATGCCTGAAACAAATGTAACTTTTACTTTACTGAAAATGTACACAAATAATTTTAGGCTTCTTTCAGTTTTTAGTGTGTGTATGCATATGTATGTTGATATGAGAGTGGATGTGTAGATGTGTGCACATGTTGGGAGGCCAGGTGCCAACACAACTCCAGGATTTTCAATGTGTCCTGAGGTGAAAATCATGTCATCACGTTTGCATTACCTTACTGACTGAGCTACCTCTCTAGTCCTGGTGTAATTCTTCCTTCATAGATGTACAGATATATTTAATGTACTTCCTGTACATAATTGATTTCACTAGACAATAATATGATATTATGTATACTTTTGAAAATATTGCTAATAATAATTTCAACTGTCTCCTGTATGAAGTTTATGAGCTGAATCACATTTATACTACAGGGCCTTTTCTGTTCCAAGTTTTTTTTTTTCTTGAAAAGCAAGAATATATTTTTGTAATAATTAGAATTATATATCATCAGAGATATTTTTTTCTAGGGTTATCAAAGAGCTTGGAGATAACTTTGTTGTTTGCTCATTGCATCGGTATCTCTGTCCTTAGCCTCCTGCTTTCTTTCCTGATTCATGTACTTCAAGTATTTTAGATATGTGCTTGGCAAGCAATCAAATAAAATTAAAATAGAAGATACATTTTTGAGACAGTTTGTCTCCCATCTCAGGGCTAATTAAATCAACAAGGTATTTTGTAGTCTGCCTTGATTGAGGAAGTAAAGTTCTGAATTCATAAAGTGTTTAAAGACTGTAACAGGCTTTCTTGGCTGGGCAATGGTTGGGCATCAAGTAGAGATTAGACTAACCTCCCCCTATAGAGTATAGGGGGTAGGCTACAGGCAGTTAGTATAGTTCAGTCAAAGCCATAAACTTGAGAATAACAGGATGATATCTGTTTCTAGGTGCTGGTCTCCAGATGTTTATTCTGATCTCTTTGGAGGGAGTTAAGCTCATTTTTTTGTAAAAGGTTTGTTACCACTTTGTGGAGAAGTTTTCATTTTAAACAGTTTGGGTTGAGCATGTTGCCGCTATCAAGAGAGAGGAGGTAAACTCATGACTGCATTGGATAGGTTGTCACTGTCCAAGGCAGAGAAAAGGCTAGGTATGAGGAGGCATGCAACTCTTATAATTCCAGATGACATCATCAGAGTAAGTCCAAAGCAGAAGATAAAGAATTAAACATTTCAAACTATTTTAAGCTTTGACTTAATGAAAGACTATATAATATGAGGATCAATATGGAAGAACTATTATTGCTAAAAATTTAAGTCAATGTGTTGTGAGACAAAAACTTCAGCAGCTGAGGGAATGTTAGAAAAGTCATCATGGGAGAGGGGGGAGGAGCATCGGAGAATAATGAGTCAGATACCACCAAAGTGCAGTATATGCTCATATGAAAAATGCACATGAATCGCACTATTTGGTACATCTAATGTTTTAAATATGATGTATTAAAGGAAAACACTTAGAGACATTGGAAACATAATGTAAGATCCTAAGAATACTTTAGCTAAGGTATGGAGTTGAAGCTCATTTTCCCAAATGCATGATTTTCAAGATCTCTGTTCAACTCTTAATGCAGTGGAGAATGTCATAGTACAGGCTACCGTTGCATTTTGGGGGAGGATTACTGAAGCACAGAGGTAGCACGGATGGTAACTGGAAAGTCTGCATAGATCAAATGTTAACACCTACAGAGACAGCCTTCTGCAGAGATAACATCATCCAGACATGGTCCACTAGTCACAAGATTTCAATAGCTGGAGTTTAAATTAGACACAACCTTTGAAGGAGGAACAGTCAAGCAGTGGCACTCATTAAGACAACAGTTGTAGAAACCTTCATCTTTTCAGTTTTATTTTTTATGCCTGTCTGTGGCTATACTTTAACCATTTCTTCTATTCCCTTTGATTTGCATTAACAGTCTGCAAGCCAAACCTTACAAATAAATTGAATCTAATCAATGGATTGAAAAGTGCCTTAAATTAGCTTGACAATAAAGCCTCTTCCTATGCTTAGAGCTTTTGGACCTCATTCCCAAGAATTATGAAATGTATTCACACTCAGATATCAGCTTGGCTTTTCTCTAACACATTTGCTCTTCATCAGCACAAGTTATTTCTGAATGACTTGAACCATTGCTAAAAGATAACGGAATGTTTGGGGAAGTAATAATTTTTAGTGTATTAAAAAAGGAAATCATTCACAAATCTAAAGAGTGTGTTAAATCAGATTTGACGCTAAAGTTTAGTGGTCTTTCCTGGAGTGTGTCTTTTGAAGTAAGCTATTCTATTAATTTATCAGATCTGAATGACATCTTTTTGAAGATAGGACAGACACACACACACAGCATTTAGAGTATTAAGGATCTGGTGATTGTAGGACTGTGACTCTGCAGTTATCACCAATTTAATTTGCTCCCCCGAGCCAAAAAGACATGCTCTTTATTTTGATTGGATAGCTCCTTCATCTGAAAATGTACACCCATCAAACATGAAGGAAAACATTCCTGTAGTATGGCCATGGCTTTAAATAATTTGGTGGGGGGTTTTCTTCCATTTAACTTCTTTTGAAAGAACTAGCCTACATTTAGTAATCGTTACAAACAAATTATTCTTACACTTGCTCTCTAAATGTAGTGTGCAGGCACCTAGAAACTGCTAAGTAAGAGGTATTTTATCAAACTTTCAAAGCTCTCAATGTGATAAATACTACAATTTTAACAGCAGTATAAAAATATTGCCTGGATACAGATAATATTTCTAAAGACACTAAGAATGTGAAACTCAAGACTGTCTTTAAAAGAAGGAGGACCATTTAAGTCACTCATTAGTTAACATCTCATTTGTCTTATGGTATTTTGTGGGCTTGTAATAAAAATTATATATAGAATCTTATTCTTATCTTGAAAATATGAGATGGGAGAAACTTAAATATGGAGTTTTGTTATATTAAAAATATTATCGTTTACTCTGACATATTTGGGGAAAATACTCTGGCAAATAAATGAGAAGAGGCAAACTAGAAAAGATAAGAAAAGAGCTGTGATATTGTACAAACCCAATTCTATTTAAATATATTAATTTTCTTTTAGTCAAAACTACACTGCTCTTGATTTGTACCAATAGTTCATAATTTCTTCATTATATCAAGGAGGTAATTCCTCCTGTCTGTCCTGTCTTACTTAGTAAAGGGACATGAATGAGCTGACACAAAGGTTAAGAACGTCTCATGGAAAATTGACCTAAGGATTATATTGACCCTCAACATATTGATTTGTATTACACAATGACAGAAGGTGTTGTATAGCTGCACAACTCACCTTTGACATTTTGTAGCAAATATGATACACAGCAATGTGATTGCAAGTAATGTCTTATTGCTAAGAGAAAGAGCACGTGCATTAGCAGAATGCAAGACTCAGGTCTTGGTTTTACCTCTGCTAGATAGTGATTACCTTGGGACTTGTTCTTTGATGTCTCTCACAGGAAGTAATTTGGATTAAGCTCAGAAAAGGGCAGAACTTCTTGAGATACTTAACATTCTTTGTAATTGCTTTCTTAATTATTTTAGAAAAAATTATGGTGAACTGTATTAACACACTTTTTAATTTGACTCATTTATAAAATCTTGTGTTTTGTTTTTTCAAAGTATGTTAGGACTACTCCATATGCAGAATGGTATCTTATCTGCGTGTTTTTCCGTGTATGTGTCAATTAATGCCACCATGCATCATTTGTTCAGTACATACTTAACACATGTTTGTTAGGCATTGTGTTAGTAGGATGTGAGGCTGAAAGTTGACTAGATGAAAATATTTATATTGTTGGGACAATGTCTAATTTTAACAGTTTTACTTTCAGTTTTCACTATATTTCATTTCCTCAACCAAAATAACACACTGTGCTTAGTAAAATTCAAAATGAAAAGGTTGGCTGATGATGTAATTTAATCGTTGGAATTTACCAGTAAAGGTCATTAAATTAAAAGGGTAAGTGGAAATCAAAAGGAGCTATCACCTTTCATTCTGGCAAGGTATTAGGTGAATAAACTCAAGTTAATTTTTCAATCTCATAGTGACAAAAGGGTTGAACTTGCAGTGTTACTAACAGAAGCCTCATTTCCCACAAAATTCTTTAGTCTGTGTAACTCTGCATGTCCTTCATTGGTTTTTAAAATACTTTTAAATCTTCAGATATGAAAGATGTTTAACTGGCTAATTATTTAACACAATTGTACACATTTTATGTGATGACACTTGTGTGGTTATAACCATTTTTTGTTGAAATTGTGACAAAAATGCATACATATCCCAAATATATATATAAAAAGTAAAAAATAGTTAAAAATATGTTTATATAGTATGTACACGAACACACATTTAAAAACATACTGTTTAGTTTTAATATGTTCACATGAAATATCTTTAACTTTATTTTGATTATAAATATACAATTTGCATTATAAAGTTTGAAATATTAAATGTGTGTATGTATGTGTGTGTGTAAGCAGTTAAGTATTTGCAAAAATAATTTAAATGCTGTCTAAAACTCTTCCCTTTTCAGGATACATGCCAGAGTATAAACACATTACATATGATCTTCTAAATGTGATTTCTCAATATCTTTACATATTACACAAAATTGATTCAGTGTGGGAATACTTCTGCATTAGAATTTAATGTTTCTGAATGACAAATGCCCATATGGCATAATTTATACTACAACTCATCTTTGTTTCACCTCTAAATAACTATTTTTAACATCATTTGGTACACTGCAATTAAATTCTATAAATACAGTACTATCTGGCACTGAATAGCCAAATAAATGCCCTGCATTGTATAGAAATGCTTCACTAGATCAGAGTTTAAACTTCCTTAATTATTGCTTTTGATTTTTAAGTAACTTAAACAGATATCAGAGAACCCTAGGCTGGAAATACGATTTTCACCTCTTTAAATGCTGGCGGACCATGTGTGGGAGCAGACAGCTCTATGAGGTCCTGTGGCTTCAGAGATGGCTTCCTTGTTGCTGCGATTAGTATCTATGCCATTGCAGACACATGGCTTCTCTTTGCCTTATTTCCTCCTTATTTGTAAAATGAGAAATGACAAGGAATGGAAAATTAAATAATCCCCATGCTTGTAAGTAGAAAACAGCAGGGAAATGCCTCATGAGTTTGTGTTCCCACTCTGTCCACTTCTTGTCTGCTTTAAACTCATTATCTGGTAGTTTTCCATCTTAGTTATATTTTAGACAAGATCAAGAAAAGTAAATATTCTTTATACCATGGTTTCTTTACATTTTAATGGCTTACTTTTTGGTACAAGTCTCTCATTTGGGTGTTGCTAAAGAATCAAAAATGACAAATTACAACAAATACACGATTTTACTAGATAGAGTAAAACCTGTTAGAAAAGAAAGGTCATGAACTTGTTTTTCTTTTCTTTGTGTGTCCAATGAAGTTATGGTCTTAAAAAAGTAATTTTTATCTTTCAGAAAAGAATTATTTAATTTAATTTTTTTGCAATACGAAATTACCCAATTAACATTAAATTAAATGATTAAACATTTATTTACATTTAGAAAATAGAAGCAGAAATACCATTATAATTAAAAAGCATATATTAGGTAACTCTATACGCCTAGTATATTAATAGGTATTTTTCATTGTGAAATTAAACAATTGGTCCATTGACTTCAAACGCCTAGAAGCCAGACTGATACTGATGCTAATAAATATTCAAACAACTTAGAAACAACTGAGAAAATACAGGCCTAAAACCAGGGAAACAAAGTTCTTATTTGACGTACAAGCTGGTGGGATTAGACATCACTGATCCTGAGAACTGATCATATTGCTTGCTCTTTGGTGGGTATCACTGTGTGCTATGTATATCTTCAGGGTTCAAGAGTTTAGTAGTTTTTTTTTTTTTTTTAACCCGAGTTTAAAGCTGTTTAAAAGGTTCTTCCTCCAGCCTCCACCTCTCCTGACCCAGAACAGGACTATGTGAGGATGTGAGATTGCACGCGCGCGCGCACGCACGCACGCACGCACGCACGCACGCACGCACGCACGCACACTGGGGTTCCTTCCTTACCTCCCCGGATCTTGACTCTCACCGCTCCAGTGTTATCCACCTGTGATCCTCAGGGGTTTCACTTGAGCCCTGTGTTCATCAGTTTCCTGAGGTCCACTCTCTCCAACAGTAACTGATGTTTTGATTGGTAAGTAGTAACGTAGTCATTAAGCTAATTTTAGATGGGCTACATATTTGCCTTAAAACATTTCTGTTAATCCAACAAACCTACACATGCAGATCTCAAAAGTTACCAGAACTCTAATTCCTGCCAATTTCAAGCCTTACACCCTAGAATTACAAAACCTTAAAAAGTGAATACACAAGATAAATGTACAGATTATAAATGAGAAAGTCTGTGTTTCAATTATTTGTTTGTTCAGATCAGATAAAGGACATTCCGTTGACTTCTGACCTAATTTTCTGTTTCACTATCACAAGGAATGTGCTTCATTTCTAAGCTCCAGTGCAATTGTTGGTACAAAACTACAACCATGAGTGAAAACTCAATCATAGGACCACTGCCTTTTCACTGGATCCATTTCATTCATGGAGTGTGCAGAGGTGTGTGCATGGAGTGTGCAGGGGTGTGCCTACTTTCCTCCTTTCTCCTTTTGGCATGGTTAATGTTAAGAAACCAGCCAGGAGCTTGGGACATTCTCAACAGTACACCTCGGGGCCTCAGTAAGTGAGCAGGGTCTCTAAGGTTGTATCCTGTAAAAGTCAAGTAATTAAACACTGATTACTTACAGTTTAAGGAAAAAAAATATGGTTGGGAAAAGTTGGATTCCAAAGGTGTAATTTTAGAGAGAAAGTTTCAGTGAAAATTAAGCCATTAGCCGTTAAATACTTTCTGCTTGACTTGATTCAAGAGAAGGCTAAGGACAAAATATAAGTCGCCTTTCTGCATTGGAGTTGTGTGACTGGACAGCAGGCAACGCCCTCCCGTTATTACATTCCTTCTCTACCTTTAGCTGAGGCGCTGTGGTAGCAAGGGTCCCATGCTTTTCCTCTTTTCTTTCCAGGTAAGAAGATTCTTCTTTTCCGTACTCCTGGCATCAGTTAAGATGTTATTTAGCTCTCTGGAAAGTTTGTAAATAAAATGTCGTCTTTTACCTGGTGCTATTTTATTTCTCAGACATAACAAAAAGCCAGGCCCTCCTCAGAGTTCAGATTTAACTGGTTTCAGTTCTTCTGTCTTTCCAGTCAGATAGTGGGATTTGGCGCTTTTTCCTCATTATGACAAACACCTGAGAGAAACAGTTTAGTGTTGTGCTTGTGGGTTCAAATTCAGCCCAAAGGGCAGGTGCAGTCCACGCTGTGTGAAGTGAGACAGCATCTCGGCAGTGGTAATGGACCCTAGAAAATCCAGCTCAACCCCTGCTCGCCAGCAAATGCAGAGAAAGGCAGGGTGTGCCAGAAACAAGGTACACATTTCCAAGGATTGAGTTTCGGCTAGGCCCACTTTCCAAGGTTCCCAGCACCTTCCCAGACAGCACCTGGAGACGGAGGAGGCCGGCCCTCACCACTGTAGGTCCTGGAGGATGTTTTGGGAGAGGTCATGAGTCCTGCCGCTGTTTCGTCTTCCATTTCACCTTGCTCCCCTAGTTACACCCATGAAAAAAAGTGCTAGAGATGAAAGAAATACTAAAATCACTTTTCTTGATGTAAATCATCTCGGAGTTTGTCCCTCACACCCCTGCCCCCACCCCACCCCGCCTCCCCTGCCGAGGTTGGGATGACTTCCTACTTCATGGGTAGGAAAAAGAGTCCCTTAAGCAGGAGATATTACAGCACTTGTTAAAACTTGTTTGTTAGGATTACCACCAGCTAGCTATCTCTTTACAAGCATATTTATCTGTCTGGAGTTATTGTGCCAACTTTGCCAGGCACGCTCACTTAGTGATGGGAGATGTTCTGAAGATGCACCACTGAGTGTCTCTCTGCCATGCTTCTATCAGTTTTATCCATTTCTCTTCCTTACCCCCCTCTCACCTGTGCATGCCTCTCTTCTCTCTCTCTCTCTCTCTCTCTCTCTCTCTCTCTCTCTCTCTCTCTCTCTCTCTCTCTCTCTCTCTCTCTGTGTGTGTGTGTGTGTGTGTGTGTGCATTCCCGCATATGCATTTGTGTTCAGTTGCCTGTTGAGGCCAGAAGACGATATCAGGTGCCTTGGAACTGAAGTTATTGGTAGTAGTGAATTGCCTATCATGCTGGGAATTAAATTCTGGTCCCCTGGAAGAGCAGAAAGAATTTATTTATTTTTTAAATCATCGTGATTATTATTTTTTGGCGGGGTTGAGACAGGGTCTGTGTAGCCTTGGCTGTCCTGGATTCAGGTTGAGGCCTCAAACTCACAGAGATCTGCCTGCCTCTGCCTCCCTGAGTGCTGGGATTACAGGTGTGCACCACCACACCAGCAGAAAGCGTTTTTAACCCCCTTAACCACTGAGCCATCTCTCTAGCCCCATCTAGGGCACCTCTCTAGGCTATTTAATCCTAAAGGCTTTGTTTTATTGTTAATTGTAATGAGAATACTAAAATAAAAGCTGGAATATACTGAGTATATAAACAGCTGGCTATGATGTTTATTACTGTAGTCATGTAACATACTGTGCATAAGTGTGTGCACTGTCTGTGTATACAACACATATCCCGGTACACTTGTTTCTATCAGCCACACCTTGAACATGTGTGGGGTGTGTTGTACCATCATGTTGCTGCCACTATGGCATCACAGGGCATCTCACTTCTTCCAGTTCATTTTAATTTTACTAGAGTGTTGATACAGGGTCCAGTCTCTGAAATGCTGCCGTGCAGAGCATGACTCTACTTCCTTAGCCAGCTGCTCCTAAGGAAGGGCTCCACTTTTGGTGGTGAGAATTTGCTTAGCTTCTAATAGTCTGTTGAAGTCTGTACACACCTGAAGGTATTTACAACTAGTGTGGGGAAAAGGCCAGTGGGTTGGATACCACAGGGGAATTTTCTGCAACAAAGACTAAGGAGCAGATGAGTCTCGAATCATGCATGAGCTACTTAATAATTAAACATGTTTGAAGATCCTGCTGGGAAATTTGCTGAAACTGAAAGGAAAGTTTAGATTGCTAAACAAGCTATATTAAAATTTCAGACTTTTTCCAGATACCAACTTGATGGTGCTTCTAAAAACTGATAGATACAAACTGCGTATACTTATTATATACACTATGTCTTGGAATATATACACACTGTAAAATAGGTTAGACGAATTAGTATGCACTTTATTCTAATAGTCAATGGGTTGGGGAGAGAGAAGAGTTAAAATCTATTCTCAGGTTTTTCAGAGTCCAACACCTCATTGTTTACTGTAACCACTGTGCTTTACAGCAAGCATATTGAAGTTACTCAACCAACCCTGAAATGTGGGATCCCTGTTAGTCTGCCCATGGCCTTTGGTAATCAGTGTTTATACTTTCATAACTTTAACTTTTAAAAATTCCATGTACACTTAAGTCATGTGTTATTTATTGTGCCTGGCTTACTTTGTCCTGCACTCTCCGGAAGGTCTCTCTATGCAGTGAGAAATGATATGATTTTCTTCTTTTTCAGAGCTGGGTAGCATTTCATCTTATGTCAGAATACAGACACACATGGTATCTCCTTGGTTCACTCACCTGTTGCTGGGATAGGCTGATCCTTGTTTCATCTATTGTAAATAACACCGCAGTGAATGTTGAAGGGCATATGGCTCTTCAACACCCTGGCTCATTCCCCCTGGCTGCCTGCACTGCAGTGGGATTGCTGGTTGATATGGTGGTTGTGTGTTTTCATCTTGTAGAGAAAGTTCTACACTGCTTTCCACGATGAATATTTACCAATATGCATTTATGATGATGTTGCACAAGGGGTCGTCGCCCCAACATACATCCCACATCCTTGTCAATAGTTGCCTCTATATTTTAATTTTTGTAATAACCATCCTAACATGTGTGATAGGCTATTTATGTGAAGTTTTACTAATCATTTCCCATATGATTAGAGAGCAATGTGTTTTCCTCTACTGGTTTGTCATCTGAATGTCTTTTTTTTAAAGATAGGAAATAGCTATTCTTGTCCTTTGCCCATTTTTAGACTTGTTGCCCATTTCCTTCCTATTGAATTGTTAGAATTCCTTATATATTTTGGATCTTAAACCCTTTTTAGATATATAGTTAACAAGTCCTTGTCCCATTGCACAGATGGTCTTTCTATTTGACAGTTTCCTTTACTGAACAGAAGTGTTACAGTTTACATAGACATACAATGTTTTGGCTGTTATTCTTATGAGAAATACTAAAAATAATGATATAGTTAAAGGTGACCGGAGATGGTGAGATGGTTCAGCAGGTAGAGGTGTTTTGTAGGCCAGCCTGATATGCTAAATTTTATCCACAGAAATCCACATGATAGAAGAAGAGAACTAACTTTTGCAAGTTGTCTTCCAGTTTCCTCATGTGCTCTGTCTCATACATTCTCACAGCATACAAACACAGACACACACACATAATCTCTTTCTCTCTCTCTCTCTCTCTCTCTCACACACACACACACACATGAAAAACACTTTTAAAAAATGATTTTCATATATCTTGGCAGCTCAACTAAATTTTATTTTTATCAAAATAAAACAACAAATATAAGCTTGTAAAATAGTATTTTAAAAGCTGATATTTTAATGACAAAAATACTAATTACTTCATAATACATTTATGAGCCTAAGTTCAAAATTCTGTCTCTTTCACTTCCTCGCTCTTTATCTAGCTTAGATTGATCCAGAACTCATGATACCCCTGCCTCAGCTTCCTGAGTACTAGTATCATAGCATATACCACTACTGTTGTTAATACCTTCTGTGTTTGCAGTACATTATATTCATTGCTAAGGAGACCATTTTCCACTGGTGAAGTACATAGGCTGTCCACCAGCATCAGTTATAGAGATAGGAAAAGGAGAGCGGTAGGGAAGGGGGGAGATAAGAAAGAAAGAGAGAGGAAGGGAGAGAGAAGGGGAGGGTGAGAAGAAGATGGAAGGGAGGAGGGGAGATAAAGGGAGAAGGAAATGGAGAGAGAAGGTGAGGAGATGAGAGGAGAGGAGAGGAAAGGAGAGGAGAGGGGAGGGAAGTGGAGGATTACCATCAGAGGTGCATTCAAATTGTTTTCACAATATGCTCTACGCCAATGGAATGAATTAGAATTCAGAATCTTTTCCTTGCAGAATGTCGGTCTAACCTTCTGGAGCTTGTTTTCAGCAGTTGTCATGGCTGACACAGGCAACAAGAGATGGGATTATTGCTTGTGTGTGATGCACAGAAGCGAAACAGTAAGAGAAGCAGCACAACTCTATCCCAGCAAGAAAAGTGGTGTAGCTGTGGACAGACTCATAGCAGGCAACCTCTTTATCTGGATGATTTCCAGTAAGAGAGCAAGTCAGTCACATGAGTGTGATCTTGGGTTCTCAGAAGGGCGAAAGGCAGAAACCAGGACTCTGAAACCCTTCATTCCTAGAGAATCCCATATTGGTTGAAACTAAACTGATGAAAACTACTTTATCACCAGCTTTATCACGTAGCTCAGATGTATCAAAATGAAGACATTGCTTCAACCTACATTTTATCAGTTTATAATGGCCCAGAACATCTTATATTATTCTTGGAGTCAGCTTAACTAAGTTGTTAGCCTGGTAGGTAACCTGTCCAGCATACACATAACCTCAAGGAGTGTCATTTCTGTCAACATTGGCCGTCATGGATTATTAATTACTCAAATGTCATTTAGAGAGCAGCTTGCTGATGATGTCAGACTAGGGAGATTATTAAAGGTTCGGCAGAAACTTGAATAAATCAGATATAACGATGCTTTGTAAATGTCAATTACTGTATTTTTCTGGAGTATGACAACTGGGCATATAAGATGATCCCCCCACCCCAACTTTTCTCACCATATAAGACTATTCCTCTTCCAATGCACACCTTGTGCAGAAGACTCAGCAGTGTGTCTACTTGCAGGTAGGGCACAGAAAGCCAGGTGCTTTATTAAATGCTGGCAGACAGCCAGTGCCAGCCTACACTGCCCCTTTAAGGTGCACTCTACACTCAACCCAAAGATACACAGCCCTTCGAGTCGAATGGGTGAGTTTGTGTGGAAAGCCAATCCATGCTCATATTCTTCTTAAGGTACAGGAAGATGTGTGCAGCCTGCTCCTCCTTGCTACATAATCCCCCCTCATAGAGTGGGGAATCAGCTGCAGCACCCCCATATGTGCCAGATGTATGAAACAAGGGGAAGTAAGCTACAGGTAAGTACTTGGCATGTAAGATGACCCCCCAACTTAGACATGGAATTTTTGGGGGGAGGCGGGATTAAAAAGTTGTCTTATACACCAGAAAATATGGTCCATTCGTCTGCCTTATTCCTCTTGAGTATTACAGAGTGGCTCACAACTAGCATGCTCACAACTTAGATCATATGTTCTTCCATGCCCAAAATCTTTGTGAGCCTAATGCTCATGTATAATGAAACCATTAAATATTCCAGCTGAAAATATGTTACTCTTAGAAATGCTTTAAAAAAGTAATAATAGCAAAGAACATACCCCTAATGCAATCAGATGTAAAAATATCAAGTTAGTATGTAATCCAAGAACTTGAAAATTAAATTTGGTAAATATTTTCTTATACAGAGACTCAAAAGACACTAGACTCACAATGATACTGAAAATGTATGTGCCAGGTTAGATTATAGAACAATAACTTGAGCTATAAGATGTAAAATTTGTTAACAGCAGTGGTAATAAAGAAGTAGATATTTACTTTTCTTTCTTTATAAGCATCTCAGAATAATTATGGGCTCTAGTTTAGTCACAAAGGCTCCATTTGAAGCTTCACAGGTGAATGACAATGAAATAACCCCAAACTGTTATCATCCATTTTCCAGCAAGACACACACTTGCTCATGTCTTGTTGTTATTACAGTACAAAACCTACTTTATTTAGGGTTCTTAAACACATCAACCTCTCTTCTAACCCACTGACCACAGGAAGCAGAGAAAGAATGTTAATACAAAAAAGAGGTTGTGACCAGTTTAGATGTAGTTCCTTGGGTAAATTCCACTCTTTGTTGTCAGGATACTCAAAATTCGGTCCAATAGCCAACATCAAATCGACCCAGGAATCCATAATGTTGGCATGATCCAGCAGGAACAGCAAGGCTGTGCTGAATTGGCAAGAGTCAGCAGAAGTGGCCAGAATCAGCCAGAGTACCACAAGAAGTGCTCTGGAACATTTCTTTTTGTGAAGTGAAGACCGGAGAAGATCAATGAACCAACAAAGCCCAGCAAAGTTTGGCATGGCATATGCAAGTGCATAGCAATGCAAAAAGTGTCATCCCACTGTCCATGGGGTTCTATTTATACTACTTCCAAACTTCACGCACCCTCTCATGTGTCTGGCCCCAGCAAAACATCTCTCCCACCCCTCTCCTCCACTCTGCCCACCTACGGGCCTCCTCTCGCCCCGTCTCCTCCCCCCACTCCCCCCTTCCCTACCCCCGCACACGCCCTCCCCTCACTCTTTGCACCCTGGACACTACCGCGCTGCCCCTAGCCGTCTCAACATACGACATCTTGGAATGGCTTGAGAAGCATTTAAAGAAACATTTAACATCCTTAGTCATCAGAGAAATGTAAATCAAAATGACTCTGAGATTCCATTTTACACCTGTCAGAAGGCATAAGATCAAAAACTCAATTGACAGCACATGCTGCCAAGGATGTGGAAAAGAGAGAATACTTCTCCATTGCTGGTAGGAGTACAAACTTGTAAAACAACTTTGGAAATCAATTTGGAGCTTTCTCAGAAAACTGGAGATAGCACTACCTTGCTATACCATTTTTGGGAATATATCCAAAACATGCTATACCATACCACAAGGACATTTGCTCAGCTTTGTTCATAGCATCTTTATTCATAACAGCCAGAAACTGGAAACAACCTAGATGTCCCTCAACCAAATAATTGATAAATATGCTACATTTGCACAATGGAATACTACTCAGCTATTAAAAATAAGGAAATCATGAAATTTACAGGCAAAGGAATGGAACTAGAAAGGATCATCCTGAGAGCGGTAACACAGATCCAGAAAGACACATATGGTGTATACTCACTCATAAGTGGATATTAGCTATATAATACATAATAGCTGTATTAAAAATCGGAGACCCAAAAAACCTAAGTAATAAGGAGGGTACAAGGGAGGTCTTCTTTGAATCTTGCTCAGATGAGGAAATAGAATAGACAATAGAAGAAAAAGTAGAGAGGGAACTGGATAGGAGAGGATATGGAGAGGAAAACAAAGATGGTATCAGATGTGGGGAGAGTGCAGAGGGGAAGCTTGAGAGCCTGAAGAAAGGGAAAACCAAAGTCAGGGGGCATCACTGAGACAAACTGGAGACCTGTAACAGGTTAGGCTATAGGGAGGATATGGTATGTCTCTAGCTGAGCCTTCTAGCAGCAGGAGACACAAGACTGAGGAGACTCAGGACTGAGGAGAACACCTTCTAGTCTTCAAGCAGGACCTAGGATGGTGGGAGGAGAACACTACTCCACCTATAAAATCTTCTAAACAAAATTTACCATACCTACAAGATGTGCAGAGATAAAGATAGAGATTGAGAAAATGACCAGCTAATGCCTGGCCCATTCTGAGACCAACCCCATGAGAGAGAGCCAATTCTTGACATCATTAAAGATACTCTGCTATGCTTGCAGACAGGAACCTAACTTACCTATCCTGAGAGGAGCTATACAGTAGCTGATCGAATCATATGCAGAGACTCACAGCCAAGAATTAGGTGGAGCTCAGGGAGTCCTATGAAAGAGTGGGAAAGAAGATAGAAGGACCCCAAGGGAACAAGAACATTGCAAAAAGGTGAACAGAGTCAACTCACCTGGACCCATGGGGGCTAACAAGAGATGGAAGCATCAACCAAAGAGCGTGAATTGAATAGATCTAGGCATCCTACACATATGTAAGCAATGGGCAGTTTGACCTTCATGTGAGTCCCCTAGAATGTTGAGCAGGTGCTGTCTATGGCATGGACTCTGTTGCCTGCTTTTGATCACTTCATCCTGATGGGGCTACCTTGCCTGGCCTCTGGATGAGAAGGAAGTCCGTCCTGATGCAACTTATTCTTCTGGGTGGGTTGGGAAGCTCCCCTTTTCTGAGGATAAGGAGAGCAGGGATGGGGCGAAGAAGGGGGAAAGGAGGGACCAGAAAGAAAGGAGGGAGGGGGCTATGTTCAAGATATAAAGTGAATATATAAATGAAAAATAAAATTTAAAAATGTTTCACCAATGGGTGAATGTCTGTGAGTCCACAAATGAACAGCCAGTGGTGATAACTATTGGTCTTCAGATAACAATGTCTTCAGAGTGTTCAGTTGGGAAACTGATTACATTACACCCCACCGTTAATTCCTTTTCACCCAATCAGAGAGTCACACTCTGTCTTATGAAATAATATTTGGCTGGCAGTATTTTTGAAGTGATAGCTAGTGGAATAAAAAGCTTCACATTGTCCTTACAGACCCCTTATAAAGTTTGTGAATCCTTATTTCCAATGTCTTTTGTTTTTCTACCTGAAGATGAGTACTAATATCTACATGTAGTCATAAGTAAACATCTGTTACCTCTAAAAGAGAAATAGTTACAAAACAATTTTCAGAGAATCTGAGAGAGAAAACATCATTTTTTGTTTGGTTTGGTTTTGTGTGTGTGTTTGTTTTTGATCACCAGCAGTTATAATTTTCAGTGCTCTACTACAGTTTCATTGGCTTGATGAGGGAGAAGAGTAAGGGTACTTGTGTATAAACCATGATTTAAGCTTGGGTTAAGGAAGAAATTCTACTTTAAAAGCATGTGCATTCCATGGATTTCATGTTCACTGTACCTGTTCCTCCCTTTCTGCACCAAGGATAAATCCCTCACTTACCTGGAAGGAAGCTTTAAAGATGTGATGCAGGAGGCTGCCAGACAAAGGGGCCCATGTTGCTGAGGCGCTCTTGCACGTTTTCAATGACTGTTTTACTCAGAAGGGAAATTTTTCTGTCTGGGTAGAGGTTCAAAGGAGATTTTATTTTATTTTATTCTTTTAGTCCATATTTGTTACACTTTTATTAGCCTGAAAAATAGTTACCATGGTAATAACTCCACTTACATCATTTCTTACAAACTGAACTATGGAAAGCCTCCCCACAGATTGCATACAATGAATGCTACTTGGCCATTTCGTGTATTCTACTATTTAAAGTAGAAATTATTTTAAGTATTATTTAACTGTTACATTTTATTTGTGACTTTTCTGTTGTAAGAAAGTCAAAGAAATCTTTCTCTTTCTAATTTGGGAAGAGCTATGCTTAATTTCAATATGTATTCTTTGAATTTTTAAATTTGTTTCCTGAGATGTAAGTTAGTGGAACACGTGTGTGCTTTGTACCTACAGAGGCCGTTAAAAGGTGTTAGATCCCTTGGAACTGTAGTTACAGGTGGTTGTGAGCTGTCATGTGGGTGCTAGGAAACAAACCCAGATCCTCTTCAAAAGTAGCCAGTGCTCTTAAATATTGAGCCATCTCTCCATCTGTTTTCCTTTTATGTACTCTTTGCAAGCTTACAAGGAAATGGTAGCTTGTTTTCTTTTAAATATTTATACTGAAAATTGCTTATCAGAAAATAAATAAATACTTTTAAATGAAATCTATAGTAGATTTTAATGTTAGCTACTGATAAGAACACTTATTTAGACTTAAGGAAGTAACTCTCCATAAAAGGTAGTAAATAGATTAAATAAATAAATTAATCAAATACCACCATGAATTTGCCACTTTAAAGGAACATTGAGAGCACACACTTCATTCTCCTAATCCACTCTTCAAAGAAATTCAATAGGGCAGTCTTCTAGGGAACATTCTGGAAAGCTTATTCCTTTGCTACCCTCCATGATAAGATAACATATTTCCATAGTTCAGAGCCCTTGTTTTTCAGAGCCCTTCCTGGTGTCATCTCTGCTCTGCGCTACTGTTTCCTGCCTACTCCTCTGCTGCTCCATGCTGTGACTCCTCACTGATATCCAAAATATACTTTTTTTTATGCAGAAAGAAGTCAGGGATCTCTAATGTGTTGTAAATTAGAATATTAAAAACAGAAACCTGGATGTCAAAAAATATAAGCACAATATGATGACAAAAAGAAAAAAAGATGGGGGAGAGAGGGAGAGAGAGAAGAAATACCTGACTGCAATGACAGCCGTAAGCAAGCCTGACTAAAAAGACTACTTCTAAATATCGAAAAGTCTTAGATACATTTTAAGACAATAATTGTAATGTGATATGATTATCACCAGATTTTAAAGCATGCAATCATAGAGGGTTAGACAATAAGACATGTAAAGGGATAAATACTATAATATGTTATTGAAATGGGGACAGCTTTTATAGCCTATTGGCCAACTTTTTACAAAGTCTAATTATTTGTAATTCTAAGAGGAGGGGATACGTTGCTTGAGGCTAGTATCCTGTAAGGATAACCTTCTTTCTCAGCTTATCTCTTCTCATATTTGCCTTGACTTTAGAAGCTAAAGAACATTGGCTTAGCCCAGCCCTTTCTCCATCCTTACTTCTTGGGGTGGAAAAAAGTATGACTGGAAATGTCTGGTTTCTTTGACGACTCAGTTGTGGCATGTGATGTTTTTCTGGGATCTGTCTCTTGACAGGGCACATGATGTTTTTCTGTGAAATGTCTTGTGAAGAGGAAT